>NC_135613.1:28881465-29556206 GCF_053574225.1 Canis aureus
TCAAAGACCCCAATAGGATTTTAAGAGTCCCTGGGCCCTTGGCAGGAAATCCTCTGTGGATATTCAGGAGCAGCAGGTGCTGCTGGAGTTCTCAGTGTCGGGACACTCTGACCCTGATCAACTTCGTGTCCCCCGCCAGGTGATGCTGTGTAATCCCATCTGTGGCGTTGGCTATGCTCTGACAGTGTGGCGATTCTTCCGAGATCGAACGGAAGAAGAGGAGATCTCATTAATTCACTTTTTTGGAGAGGAGTACCTGGAATATAAGAAGCGGGTGCCCACAGGCCTGCCTTTTATAAAAGGGGTCAAGGTGGAACTATAACACTGCAGGAGCGGGCCAGGCTGGGCCGAGGGGCCTCCACTCTGCACGTAGCCCGGGCCCACGCTGCCTCCGGTCAGCCACTCTGCCGAATGGAGTCTCTGAACCATTTTCTATGTCACCAATTACTCTTCTGGAATATCACTCAAGACCAAATGGTCAGAAGGCCTTAGGACCAAAAGACCCCACACCCTAGAGCAATCTGTTCTTGGGCTGAATCAAGGTAGGACATAGATCAAAGATGGACAAGGAGCAAATAACAGCAATACTCTACAGTGCCCCTCCAGAAGGGCCCTGGTGAGAACCCAGGCCACGCACCAACCCCCACGAGGTATTTAGTGTAACCAAGACCCCTGAAGAGAGGTGGACTCATTACGTTGAGTAAGGCTTCTTTGGCAGGAAGGGGTATGTGGGCAGCAGTGCTTAGTGTTAGAAATACATTCAAAATCCTTAACTGAAAAACACAAACAGCACAGCTTCGACCTCCTTATTTCTGTGCTTAAGTGCATGAGCATCTATACAGTTTTAAAAATAATTCTTTATAAGGCACTTTGGCTCTTAATATATTTAATCGTATTGACATATCTATTTTTTATAAATAGCAGTATAAATTCAAAGGGGATTCGGTGTTTTGGCCCCAACTTTTGTTTGGCAGAAAGGCAGCATGGACACCACCAGGCAATTTGGCTGAGTGGCTTTGTGTTCACAAGGGCACCCACGCCAGGGATACTGTGGGCCCCTGTGGCTTTCTCTGGGATCTCGGCTCCTGCTCTTCTCCCAGGAGGGGCTGGTATCAGTGGCACGCTTGTCAGAGATGTGTCGTTTTTCTTTTATCCAAGAAATGCTAACTGCACACCGCTCTGTGTAAGGCATTGTTAAACTTTGGGAAGTACTGTTCTCCATTTATTTGGGATTTTAGTCTCATCGCATCATAGCTTATATTTTTGTGTTTCAATTGAAATCTATTAAGTATTGACTTCTATGTTCTGTTCTCAAAATTCCACCAACACTAATGCCATTTCAGACTGTCTTTTCCAAAGGGGTTCAAGCATCTATACACAATTCAAGCAAGACAGCTCACAAAAGTCTTAAATAGAGCAAGTGATCCCAAATGAGATTTAGTATTTTTTTCAAGTCTGGGGAGAATGGTTGGCTTTAAACACATCAGCTTTAAGACCCTTGTGAATCCTGGACAAGAGAGGGCCTTGGTCTCCACGTGAAATCCTTCCTGCAGTTCGAGGTGGCGTGAACGAAGCCCGCGCATGAAGGCAGCGGCCGCCCCTGGCTGCAGTGCTGCCTAGCTGCCACGCTGCACGCACCCAGCGGCTTCAAGGAGCCACTTAACCTTTCCGTGCCTAGACTCCCCATCCGTAGAATGGGGTCAATACCACCTACCTCATAGGGGTGTTGTGAAAACTTAGAAGAACAACGTCAAACCTTTTTAATACATAGATAAGAGAGATGGCATAAATGGAATCTGTACTGTGTGAGATTGCACAGACATGGACCCTGGTTAGCTGTACCAGACCCTGGAAATGTGTGTTCAAAAGAGCATGTTACCAACTCAGAAATATTATTGATTTCTAGATTTCATGGCCTAACGAATTTTTTCGTTATTATATATACCAAAGAGGTTTACGGGTTTGTTGATAACTGGAATGACACTCTTCTGGTGTGAGTGGACCCTACCATTGGCCCTTGAGAGGGCCTCACACCCAGGCCGGCCAAGGCCACTGCTGGAGCTCTCAGCAACGGGTCCCACTGACACGAACACTCCCCAGTGGGGCGTCCACATGCACTTACTCTGGGAACTTCAGTTGAATCAGTTCTGATT
Source organism: Canis aureus (assembly GCF_053574225.1). Lineage (NCBI taxonomy): Eukaryota > Metazoa > Chordata > Mammalia > Carnivora > Canidae > Canis > Canis aureus. The sequence goes on from NC_135613.1 coordinate 28,883,619, forward strand.
TGTTCTCCAGACCACACTTAGCAAAGTAAACTCCACTCATCAGGATTACAGAATGGAGGAGGGCGTGGCTGGGGTTTCAGCAGCCACCCCCAGCTCCTGGAGGGAAAGTTCTGTGCTGCATATAGCAGGATTGGATCCAGCTTTCATTCCCAGGGGGATGCTGTGAAGTTATCTTTAATAGATGGAGAGCAGCTAATGATGGCCCCTGGCTCTATGGACAGAAAGTTGGAAGATGTTGGCATTTGGTGATCTCAACTTTGTCTACCTGCTGGAGTTCACGAAACCCACCTTCTTGCCAGGCCCTTGAGCTCAGAAGGTAGGCCTGGTGTTTTGTAGTGAGATGCTGCCATTTACCACCTGGTCTGTAAGAGCAATCCCCTGGGCCAGAGTAGGGAGACACTCCCACCCTGACTTGTATACCCAGGACAGAAGTCAGCAGTTACTTAGGGAGAAAAGATGAACTACATAGGGGCAGGACTTGGCAAGTGATTGACTTTCATCTAGTACTGACATTTCCAGATTATTTTTAACTTTGTAAATTTAGCAATGACAGTGTACACAGCAGAGAATCAGGTTAATGAAGTACAGGGTTTTTGGGTATTCCCAAAAGCTTTTTGGGTAAAGGCCATATCACCAGTTCCCTCAAATTAAGAAACTGTCAAGAGATGACTTACTTTTTCCATTGTGGGTTTTAAAGTGGAGATTCTTAAATGGAAAAAAGGCAATGCACAGAGCAAAGCTACTTTGAAGCAGCGTAAAATGAAACATTCTATGAAGCTTTGCAGACTGGCTGAGAATAGCAGTTTACAGAAAAGGGGTAGTGAGTAGGGTGAGCTTGGCTGAAAGCAAAAGGCAGCATACCCCACTGTCCCTTCATCATTTGTAGGAACTGCTTCTTGAGCCTAAAGACTACACTTTATTATTAATCCTTTCCATTTATTTAACACTCTGAGTGATTGACATGATAGGAAAATATTCCTAAATCAATACATGTGTTAATAGCTTAGGCTCCGGAGGGTTGGCCGTAGCTCAAGCTCATCTGGTAGCAGTCCCTCTGTAGTAGGTACAGTAAACCACTGTCCCTTCTCTGCACTTTCTTACTGCCTTAGATACTCGTGCTCTCCCACCGTATCTCGCTTCTATAGTGACTTGATGAGGTTGGTGGGAGAGGCTTGCTCTCTGTGCCCTGCTGTGAGAGCTTGACGCGTTGCCCTGGGCTTGGAGGGCCAGCCTTCAGGGTGATCCCAAGCGCTTGCTCTAGAGGAAGCCGTCCCGTAGCTAGGAGAGTAATTTAATGGAGTAATTATTCTACTCTTCTTTTTACATGCAGAAATGTTTATTTAAATATTTTAAATTGGATTTTCTTTCACAGATACTGAATATTCTTTCCAATTCTTAAATAAAACTGTACTTGATTTCACTATGAACCATAGTGTGATTGTCTGGGATATAGAAACTAAGATCATGTCACCTCTGGCTAAGAAATGTCTGGTACCTACAGCACAAAACCAGATGTATTTTGGTTTGGTTTGGTATTTTGGCCCACTCAACTCCATTCTGAATTCTAATCTCTAACCAGTTCCTTAGACAGGTTCCTCCTGCCCTTTAGGCTCCTGTGGGTTTGTGATGCTCTTGAATGAGAATGCCAATGCTCCAGAACAGCAGGTGCAGAGGTGTTGGGTATTGATGTGATGTTTTCATGTATTCATTGTGGGCCGACCTGGCGTATGGAAGCCATTCACTGTTGGAACTACCGAATCAAGCTGGATATCTGCTTAAAATGTGACTGTGTGGGCATTTTACCTCCAAAACTTTAAATTTTAGGTCATCTGGGTTAATTTTCCTTTTTAAGCACCTGAAGTTGCACCTGATAGAAGCAGCACTGTGCAGGAGTGGGAAAGTCACTTCTGGATTGTCCTTTACTTTCAATAGAAGGTGAACACAAGAGAGTGACAGTTGTCTGCAAAAGCAGGGAAAAGTTGTGGAGAAGTTGTCGCGACCATCTCCTGCCACACATGCCGCTAGCCTCTTCTCCTTCACTTGGTGAACTCAGTACTTGCCTGAAAGGAGAAAACTGGAGCAATGGTTTTTCATTTTTGCTGAGTCAGTGCTTAGATTACTGGGTAGAACTTGCCAGCAGGGCCATGGTTCAGGACACCCTGAATTCATTTGAGGTGGAGCAGGTGCCACACAGTATTGTAGTCTTGTTATCTAAAGTTTAGACAGGTGCACCCGCACACAGACGTTACAGAGATGCCAGAGTGGTGAAGGACTTGCACTGGATGTTCACTTTTTTCACATTTTCCACGTGGACTGGTCGTCCCCAGTGTCCATGATGAGGACCAAGGCTTTGTGCAATGTGAACGCAGGGAAGAGTGAAGCTTAGCTCACTTAGCCAAAGAATCTGAAATTAGGACCCATCAGACTCTGGATTTTTCTGCTGATTAGTGATTACCCTTTATTTCATGATGGGAACAACTTTTTCTTAAACATTCCAGTCTTGATGTGCATGCTGTAAAATGCCCAACCCTCAGGACCAGTCCCATTTGCTAAGTCGGGTGCTCTCTCCGTGTGGGGACATCACCCCCATTTTTCTGCCTGGGTCTATGAGGATCTTTATTCTTGAGTGGAGGCTCTTCTGTGAGGCTGTTCAGAGTCCTGCTGTTCCCTCTGGGTTCTGGTATTTTCTCTCTCTTCTCTGTGACACTCACCAGGTCATTCCTAAAGAACACTTGACATGAGTTCTGCTCGCCACCCCCCTATGCCAGCGCTGACATCCACTGAGGCTGAGGTTTGTGGAATGCTAAGCCTTTCTGGAAGGCACCAGTGGGTGAACCAGAACCTTATCATCTCCTAAAGCATTCTTCTCTCATTTCTAATGATTTTTAGTTACCAAAATATCAGCAAGCAGTTCAGGCCTTCTCAGTGCCTTGTGGTGACAACAGGTTTGAACTGACAGCCCTGGAGCATCTGAGCAGAACGTGGTGGCAGGGAGAGTGAGACTAGTTTCTGTTCTGTCTCCAGCCACTCTAGAGCAGCAGACTGCTCCAGGCCCTCCAGGACCTGCCAGCTCTGATTTTCTGCAGTCCTCTTCTCCCCTGTGACGAGCACACTTCACTGAGAGCAAAATACTAAGAGAGCAGCCTATGACAGCGATGTATCTGTTCCCTGCGCATTATTTTTCCCTCTGGCAAGTATTTTGGCAAACACCGTGTCTTCAGTGAATAGGGATGCTCTCACATCGAGAGATGAGCCTCAGTCACTTTTTCTCATTTAAGTGAATCTGAGTCACTTCGTGTAAGTGCATGTGAGGCCAGTCTGCTGTGCTTGCAGCCCTCAGTGTTGTGCGTGCTACAGGCAGCAGCCAGGGCCATTTATAATTCTAGAATGCAGGTCACATCTGTCATCTCTGAATACACTGTCCAGGTTGGGAACCTCTCTGGCCCCGTTTTTGACAAACAGACCCAGCCAAGGCCGTAGAGCTGGTCATCGGCAAGCCTGGGCCAAATGGGAAAACCTGGGGCCTGTCTCTGTGCCCCATGTTTGTCCCTGAGATTGAATCACTTACCACTTGGACTGGAGAGACTTGCCTTACCTGGCCTGAGTCTCACCGTTGGTGCTGTCATCATGCATGTTTTGTAGGTACCCCAACTGCTCGTCCACTGGCACCTGAAACCTGTGTGAGAGGAACAGTTCTCAGGAGGCTTGAAGGCAGCAGAGTGGGCCACTGCCTGTCCTTTAGCTCCCTCTTTAGTCAGGACCAAACTGAAAGAGACAATCCAGGGCCTGCCTAGGGTTTGGATCCTTAGATATTGACTGAGAACCGGCACTGCTCTCATGACAGCTATGTTGTGGTCAGGAAGACATGCTGAGGTTGGGAAGAAATCATTACAGGGCCAGGCAGCAGGAAATGGCAGGAGTGGAGACCTGTGACAAGGATCCCTGGGACAGTCTGAAGCAAGAACATTCCAGGCAGAGGCTAGGAAGGGGGAAATGGTCTGACTTCTGGGGAACTGGAAGACCATTATGACTGGGGTGGTGAGGGGCTGGTTGAAGGTGGACAAGGAGGGTCCCAGAAGGGCTGTCAGGACCTGGAGTAATGGGAATTTTAGGCTTTAAGAAGATTGCTGGCCATGGAACACCCTAGAGGGGCGAAAGAAGGTCAGTGCTGGTGGCCTGGCCTGGGGCTGCCATGGGGACAACACTGGGCTGAGACTGTTGTGTCAGTAGGACCTGGGGGTTGGTTGGAAACGGAGTGAGGAAAGGAATCAGAAGTCCCTTGGTCTTCTCACTTGGCCATCTACGATGGGTGATGTGATGCCATTGGGGGATCTGAGGTACCTATGATGTGTCCCAAGTGGAGACCCCCAGGAAGGGGCAGCTAGGAGCCTGGAGCTCAGGAGGGCCTGTGCTGGGGAGGGCTTTGAGATTGTCACAGTGGGATTTTAAAGTTGGGAGACTTCTATTTTGTATTGGTTTTGTTTTTTTAAGATTTTTAAATTTATTCATGAAAGACACAGAAGCAGAGACACAGGCAGAGGGAGAAGCAGGCTCCCTGTGGGGAACCTCATGCAGGACTCGGGGATCAGGACCCGAGCCAAAGGCAGATGCTCAACCACTGAGCCACCCAGGTGCCTCTGGATGAAGTCCCTTAAGCATAGGGTGTGGGATGAGCAGAGGCCCTAGGACTGGGCCCTGGGGAAAGCTGATACTTGGGCACCGAGCAGAGATGGCAGAGCAGCCAGGCAGTCTAAGAAGGGACAGCCTGAGTGGCAGGAGGGAAACAAGCATGGGCTGCCTCGGAAGCAAGAGAGGAGCATGGTGAGGTCAGCAGCCGGACCCTGCTCAGAGGCGCTGCTGAGAGACCAAGTTGCAGCCAGCGGTTGCTGATGACAGCACTGTGGGAGCAGGCTGGGGGAAGAGATGGAAGAGGAGAAAGGAGAGGCAACAATGCCAGACACCTGGTGTCCTGGGAAGGGACGCAGGCAGCCTCCCACCACCCTCCAAACCTCCAGGAGCGGGGCTGTAGCCTGAGCTTTCCCTTTGCCAACACTGACCAAAGGCGCCATGTCCCTCCCCAGAGACAGGTGGGCAGGAGCATGTTATGTGAAGTAGCTTCTCACCGAAGCAGAGCACCAGAAGAAAATGTGCACAAACAAAAAAAGAATGAGGCTTGGTACATGTGCACAGCCTGAACAAGCTGAGTAGGCAGCACGCAGAATGTCACCTCCACCCAGAGGCCCCTGGGGACAATCACTTGTTCTATCCAGTTTTGAGGTTTTATAAATGGAATTGCATAGTATGTGGAGTATGAATGCCAGGTGACGACTTTGAATGCCAGGTGAGGAGACAACATTGCAACCAGGCCTGGATAGACCAGGATTGCATCACAACGGTGCAGGAGCTATGCCGAGTCTAACCTCTCTCTGCACATGTGCCAGGAGAGTCACTTGAAGGGTGGCTCAGCAGTTCTGGACGAACATGTAATTGCACACACTTTAATCTCCCTTCTTCCTCAAACTTACTACAATTCTAGTAAAAAGGCCAAAACAATGGGAAGAAAACTCCAGATTGAGAACAGAAAAGGATAACACCAAAATTTTGGAAGCTGGAGGGCACGCGGACAGCGGTTAACTACCTCAGTAGACATGAGAAAGCTGAGTTCAGAATGGACATCGGGACCAGCCGAGGCCCAACTTGGTTCACACCACCGAATCCTAGGGGACCCAGCAGCTGGCAGCCCCCTCGCCTCTGCAACAGGGAGGACAGGACACAAGTTGGGGGTGGGGTGACAAGACCCCTACCTTAGAGCAACTGCCGCTCCCCTACCCTGCAGCCCACAAAGGGTTAGCCTCTGGGAGGTGCCACACGGGTGAGAACTGCAGAAAAACCGGTGTGCCTGCAAATGCCCCCCATGGTGGCCTTCAGGAAGGAGACTAGGGAAACACAAGAAAGCCCTGCCCACCCCAATCCCCTGCATTGAAGTGCCACTGATGTGCTCTGAGCATCAGTCTGCTCCTGCCCTCCTCCACCCCTGCTCCTAATCAAAGACCTGAGAAAAGCCTTTAGCATGGAAGATAGAAAACCAAACAACAACTTGGAAGAAGCTGACAAGGGAGAAAGAAACAACACACACCTATTAGCCTCTGAGGGGTAACCATGGCCATGAACAGCAGAAGGCTATGAAAAAAGTCCAAGGTAGAAAACGAGCTCTTGAGATCCCTGGGTAGCTCAGTGGTTGAACCCCTCCCTTTGGCCCAGAGTATGATCCTGGAATCCTGGGATTGAGTCCCACATTGGGCTCCCTGCATGGAGCCTGCTTCTCCCTCTGCCTGCATCTCTGCCTCTCTGTGTCTCTCATGAATAAATAAATAAATAATTTTTTAAAGATTTTATTTATTTATTAATGAGAAGCACACAGAGAGAGAAAGAGAGGCAGAGACATGGGCAGAGGGAGAAGCAGGCTCCATTCAGGGAGCCCAACGTGGGACTCGATCCCGGGACTCCAGGATCACGCCCTGGGCTGAAGGCAGCGCTAAACCGCTGAGCCACCCGGGCTGCCCAATAAATAAAATCTTAAAAAAAGAAAAAAAAAGAAAAAGAAAACAGGAGCCCTTGGAAATGGAAAGCAATGAAAATTTAAAAACAGCTCTTGGAAACGTTCTTCAAAAATTAACTCAGTAAAAAAAAAAAAAAAAAAAAAAAAAAAATTTAACCCAGTAGAAGGGTTGGAAGAATAAGGACATCTCACAGAAAGTACAGCAGAGAGAAAGAGGAGAAAACACTGGAAGGCAAATCAGAGGGCCAACCCAGAAAAGCCAATCTCCAGTCATGAGCATTCAGAAAAAGCAAAAATGAAATCAACTCACTGGTTCAAAAAGACATGTGTCAAAACTAAAGGACATGAACTTCCAAACTAAAAGGACCCACCAGTCCAGTCCTGTCTAGTGGATGGAAGTAGACCCTCACCAGTGGGAAGTTTCAGAACCCTGGGAGCAGGGCCGCCTGGGTGGCTCAGCGGTTGAGCATCTGCCTTCGGCTCAGGGTGTGATCCCATGGTCCCGGGATCGAGTCCCACGTCGGGCTCCCTGCATGGAGCTTGCTTCTCCCTCTGCCTATGTCTCTGCCTGCCTCTCTCTCTCTCTCTGTGTGTGTCTCTCATTAATAAATAAATAAGATCTTAAAAAAAAAAAAAAAAACCCTGGGAGCAGAGGAAATTCCACAAGCTTCTAGAAAGAATAACTAGGTCTTGTCACAAGGATGAGGAATCAGAACACCTTCAAACTTCTCAAAGGCAGCCTAGGAGGCTAGAAAATAATACAACCATGCTGTCAAAAAAAGAGTAATTTCCAATCTAGAATTTCAATCTAGAATCCGATACCCAGCAAAACTATCAGTCAAGTGTGAAGGCAGAATAAAGACGTTTCAGACTGGTGCTGTCCAAAATATAGACCTCCTGTGGCCCCTAGTTCAAAGAGCTATGGTGGGGGTGATGGACTACACCAAGCCATGAAAGAGGAAATGTGGGTTATAGGAAACAGGTCGCAGGCAGGAGCGAGGCAAATGGGAGTCCCCCAAAGGGTGGCAGAGGAAGAGCTCAGGCTGAGGGCTGTGCACCCGACCAACAGGGCAACTAGCTCACCCTGGAGCCAGGTGACTCAAGAGACAGGCACGCTGAGAACCTGCCACCAACATCCTTCTGCCACTGTAACACTTTCTGATGCCCAAGTACAGTGCTAAGAGCCTAGCCTTGTCTAGACTTGGCTTAACCATGTAGTGAGGAACCTCTGCTCTCTCTTCTGTCCTGCTGCCCAGATCTTATGAGGGCCCTTATGAGGGCCCTTATTACACCCCAGAGAACTATCTTTTGCTTTGACCTATACCTGAGGGCTAATGGTGGGCGATTTTGTACCTAGAAGCAGAAACCCAGGCAGCCCACTCATTCTGTGTTTTTGGAGATGTCTAGAACCTGATCTGCCCGGAGGCCCTGAGTAAACCCTCATCACCTGACCCACGGACGTCCTGAAAAGAGCTCTTCTGGATGTGTGGCTCCTTTCCCACACACATTCTGAAGCATCTTAGGTCCCCTGCATACACCCCCTGGTCTCACCTTGGCTCCAGCCGCTCCTTCACCTTGGCAATGGAGCGGACGTAGGGTGTGATCTGCTTGGTGAAGGTGGTCAGATATGCATTCTCTTGCTTCAGCTGGAGAAGGTCATGGAGCTGGGCTGTGGGGGCCAAGGCCAGAGCATTTGGTCTTGTCTTACTGGCTTCAGGTTTTTACTGTCAAGCTGGGCACCACTGAAATATCCCAACTACTTCAGCAATTGCCTCTTTTTTTCTTTTTAAATGATAGTCACAGAGAGAGAGAGAGGGAGGCAGAGACACAGGCAGAAGGAGAAGCAGGCTCCATGCACCGGGAGCCCGACGTGGGATTCGATCCCGGGTCTCCAGGATCACGCCCTGGGCCAAAGGCAGGCGCTAAACCGCTGCACCACCCAGGGATCCCAGCAATTGCCTCTTAAAGAGCAACCTAAGACTTGTGAAGGCATCCTGCTTACCTCACGTGCATCATTTTGGGGCATTAGTAATTGTGGGGCAAAGTCAAAGACTATGGGGAAGAGCACAGGAGCTTGTATCTGGTTAGTGGGTAACTGACTTCCTGCCCCGCCAGCTTGTGGGTTAGCTCCAGGACAGGGGTGCACCCAGCAGCAGTTTCCTAGGACCTTCGTAAATCTCCTGTTCGTTAGCCACCCGCTGGTAGGATTCCTCCCAAATCTGAAAGAGAAAGTGAGTTGAACGTTACAGATGGCCATGAGTTGGAATTTCCATTGGTGGCATTTCTGTCCTCTAGCGTCTCAGAGCCATAGGGCACCCCGAGCTAGTTCACCCGGTTCTAGGAAACAGAGACCCAGGATCCAGAGCCTGCCACACCAGTGTCTTCTGGTGGACCAGGCGACGGTCCTCTTCCTCTACCCCTTTCCTGTCTGCGGGTAGCCCATGTATAAGTGGACAGGCAGGGCTGCAGTGGTGTTCAGTGCCTGGGCAGAGGGGCTTACCTCCTGAAAGACTGCTCTCATCCCCTCCAGGGCCGCATACTCCGAGGCAATCTGTGCGTCCACCTGCAGGGACCTGTGCAGGATGTCTCCCATGATCTCGGCCTTGATGAGTGAGTGGTGCTTGGTGAGGCCCCGGTGCAACTCTTGTACCTGGTCCTTCAGGTTCTGTATCTCTGCCTGCAGGCGCTGTGCACAGAGACCTGGTGAGCCCCTGTGGTTCCTGCAAGGCTGTGTTCACCATGAGGGCCAAGTGGCCAGGAAAGATTCGGCCACTGCACTTTGGTGAGAGGAAGAGGGGGACAGGGCCTTTCCCAGCCTGCAGGTCTTTGGCCCCACTCACCCGGTAGGAGCCCTCATAGTGGCGGCAGTGCTCTGTGAAGGCTGTGTCCTCCCCCTCTGCCAGCAGCACCTTGGTGCTGATGGACCGGTGCAGTGTGGGCTTTTGGACCAGCGACCCCAATGTCTTTCCCACTGGGGAAGGGCGGCTGGGCACCATCAACACCTTGGAGCCTGAGCCTGCTGCTAGCCTGAGGAGAGAGCTACTGTGAATGCGGTGTGTGTGGGGGGGTCTCCTCCAGGGTCTCAGCCTCTTCCCCCTGGACTGCACACCACAACCACCCAGGAGCTCTAAAGACGCCTCTCTGCAAGGCCCACCGAGACCAAGGATGTCAGCGTGGTATTTTAAAAACTCCCCAGGGACATGTCAGTGTATGGACAAGAATCCTGGCTGGAGAGTAAACTGTTCACTCACATGTGGGACTTTGGACATTTGGCCTGACGCCCTGTCTCCCTTGACTGGGGCCCTGGGGTCCCTGGCACATACATCCAGCTCAGGCATTTCTCTGAAGTCCTCCAGTGTCTCTGGCTCTCCAGACTGGGGCCCGGATTATTCCTTATCCCAAGCCACCCCTTCAGTCTCTATATGCTGCAGCCTGGTGGTGGAGACTGCAGTGGCCACTGGGGACAGCACCCAGGTCCTTCCCATCCTCTCCTAACCAGGCTCTGCGTCAGGTCCCTAAGGGACTTCCAGTCTTTGGGGAGGGTGGCAAGCAGCCTGTCCCTGCTGCGAGGGGTACCTGGTGCCACCCCACACCTCATTCTTATGGCAGGGAGGGCACCCCAGCTGCTCACATGTTGGTGCTGCTCCCAGCACCTGTCACCTGGTGAGGCCCCAGCAGCAGCAGTGGCTCCAGGCAGCGTGCAAACTCAGCGCGGTAGTCACTGGTGATCTGGGCGACAGGAGCAGGTGGTGAGGTGGCTGTTTTGGCTGCCGCCCACCCACCCCTCAAGCCCACCCACCTCTCAAGCCCACTCACCCCCCAAGCCCATCCCTTGCACTGCCCCTGTACCTTGCTATTCTGTGCTGGCCGGAGGTGCTGGGGACGGGTGACAATGCCCTGCAGCCTCTCCATCAGCTCCTGCAGCAGGAGGAGGATGCTCAGGCCAGTGTAGGAGTGGGGGGTGGGGGGCAACAGTGAGGCCCAGGGCCCTGCGGGCAAGGCTGTCTTTGGCACTTTACCTGCTGTGCACTGGGGGCTCCAGCCCTTCCCTGGGACCATCCCAGAACCCCACACCACCCCAGCCCCAAACCCCAGAGGAAAGTTGGGGGTGGCTGGACTCCAGTAGACACTCCACACTTTGGGGGAGTAGAAGCTCATGCTCCTTTTCAGGCTTCGCTTTATTTTATTTTATTTTATGATTTATTTATTTATTGAGAGAGAGAGAGAGAGAGAGAGGCAGAGACACAGGCAGAGGGAGAAGCAGGCTCCGTGCAGGGAGCCCAACATGGGACCCGATCCCAGGTCTCCAGGATCACACCCCGGGCTGCAGCAGCGCTAAACCGCTGTGCCACCGGGGCTGCCCTTCGCTGTCCTTTTAAAAGGGACACAGCTGCCCCCCAAATGGTTTGCAGATGATGGCATGGAGGAGGGGAAGGTAAGTGCAGAGAGCCCTGGTCCAGCCAAGTGGCAGGCTGCCAAGCCCTGAGGTGGCAGTCTTGAGTGTGCAGGGTGGGCTTCTGGTGGGAAGGGGGGAGACCCCTCAAGAGCTAGGGGGACTCACATAGCCCAGGTCCAGGAACTCAGCCTTACTGGCCAAACTGAGGAAGGAAGAGCAGATGACCAGGTGGACCTGTGGGAGGGACACCACTCAGTACCTGGCCAGGGGAGGGAGGCCTCCCAGCTGGGGTGCCCAGCCCTGTATCCCTGGTTCCCCTTACTTGCAGTGTGGGCAGTAGAGTGGCCAGATGGGAGAGCTGGTCCTTGAAGGCCTTGTCCTTCTCTTCATATTGGCTGGGGGTGGGAGGAGTGGGGGGCAGGCAGCCTCATCTCCCAGGGGAGTGCTGCTCACCCCCACATAGTGGGGACCTCAGAAGCCAGAAGTTCCATCTCCCCACCACCTTTGTCCATCCTTCTCCATCACCACTTCCCTGCATCCTGAGTCACCCTGCCATCCTCACCCAGAGGTCTCGCTCCCCAGGGTGGGGCAGGGTCTGCCCAGGTCCAGGCAGTGAGGTAGGCGTATAGAGCCAAGGCACAGGGGTGGAAACCCCATCACCACTCACCTCTGCACAGCCTGCAGCAACAGCATTTTCTTCTCTGCCAGTTTGTCCTGAGAGGGACAGCCGGCTTCTGACTGGGCATGCACCCACTGCCTCCCAGCACTCACCCACTCCTGGGTCCTAGCTGCACAGGGGCTGGCTGTGTCTCTGTCTCTGGCCGCCGCCGTCTTTGGCCTCCTAGCTTTCCCTTCCTGCATCCCACCACCTGAGAGCCCTGGTGCCCTCACCTGAAATGTCACCTCCTGGGGGAAGCCTCCCACCCCTCCCCACTAGCACCACCTAGGGGTGGAACTCATCTGGCCACTGTGCCCAAGTAACCCCTGGAAGTAGTTCTGTGCCTGCTACCCTGCTACACAGTGAACCCCACAAGGCCAGGTTGGGGGGGGAGGGTTGTGGGTACCAGGTCATGGCTGATGAGGATGCTCAGCCCGTGGGGTCCAGTCCCCACTACCCTCACCTGCATGCTGCCGAATAGGGCATGGATGGCGGCCTCCTCCTCGGCTGCACTGCGCCGCACCTCCTCTACCATGGCCTGCAGCAGCGCGATGGCCTCCCGCGTGGCGGTCTGCAGGGCCTTCACGGCCTGGCAACAAGGCGACCTCAGCCAGGCAGGCGCGCACATCCCGGGCCCCCGGCGCACTGGGTACCCCGCGCTCGCGCTCACCAGCACCGCCTGCTCCAGCCGCTCGCAGCCCTGCACGTATGCTGACTCGAGGTCCACGCAGTGCGCCCGGCTCTCCCTGCGGGGAGCCCGCGTGTGAGCCCAGCTCACGGCCGCCCTAGAGCCCCCTTGCCTCCCGCGCCCTCTACCCACCCCTGCATGTCCCGGAAGCAGCGGATGCACAGCAGCGACTTCTTGTCGGTGGAGAACATGATGTAGGGCTCCGCGTGCAGCGCTGCGGCGGGAGCGCCAGTGAGGGCTCCGGCAGGCCCGCCACAGTCAGGCCCCCGCAGGCCCCCGCAGGCCCCCACGGGCACGCCGCACTCACTGCACTTCTGGAGCACGTCGCGGCTGCGCTGGCCCAGGGCCACGATGTCATGGCGCGCGAACATGCGTGCCTGGTGCGTCTCCTCGCGGCAGCGCGCGCACAGTGGCTGCCCACACGTGTTGCAGAAGTACGTGGTCTCCGCATCCTAAGGAGGAGGACCGAGGGCGGCCTCAGCCTGCCCTCGGGCTGCTGGGGAGCCTGAGCCCGCACCAAGCAGTCTCAGCCTGGGGCAGGCACGGCTACAGGTGGCCCTCTCCTGCGATCCCCACGCTCTAATATACCCCGTTTACAGATGAGAAGAGACAGGGAAGGGGTGGGGACCTAAACAGTTCACCTACAACAAACTTTCTTGCTTGAAGGCTTTCCAAGCCCTCCTTGGCACCCTCAATAGTGGCCAGATGAAAGTGGCCACCCCGGCCACGTGGAGTCACACATGGCTGGGAGAGAAAAGGGAATGAGGGTCTATTGTTTCCCTTCCCTAGGCGAGGGCGGGGGGGGGGGTTCCAGGTCTTGGACCGCAGCTGTGACTTTGACCCCAGCAGTGGTTATGAGACCACAGACCCCAATTCCTTACTTTGGCATTCAAGGCCATTTCCTCCCCTATTCTCCCTACCTTCAGCCCCTAACCTCCTGCTGGTTGTTTCTCTCCTGTTAGATCTCACTCATCCCAGCACTTGCCCAGCACACTCCGAGCGTTTGCTCCTGCAACACTGTCCCCCTGAGACTTGGGATACCGAATCTGGCTTCCACAGGTCAGAGTCTGGAAGCCTGGCCTCTGCTCCTTAGTCTTTTATAGACTCAAGGGGTGGGCAGGAACACCCCTTCCCAACAGCACATTGTCCTCCCTTCCCCTTGGGCTGCAGGTAGCTGCGGATAGCTACCCAGGTAGCAGAGGCCCTCAAGGACAGGCTCAAGCCAGAGCACTGGACTCCCCTCCCTGTGCCAGGCCTCAATACCACCCTGGGTTGGGGACCAGTAATTGAATGACTTTAAACTCTGCCACTATCTGGCTAGTGTTTCAAGTCACTTATTCTGGACCTCAGTCACCCCACCTGTAAAATGGGGCCCACATTTGGGATGCAGGGTGCTTTAGGTTTTGGAGAATCCACTGACAGACAACTGTCTAAGGACATGTTGGGCACACACTGGGAGCATCAGGATTGTCAAACCTGGCCCCCTTGTTCCAGCCCACCCCCAGCCATCCCTGCCTGCTTAGTGCACTCCAGGTCACAGTTGGCACAGTGCACCACCTCCGTGCCATCCCCTGAGCTGGCCACCAGGAACTGCAGCAGCCGATCCACCGGAGGGAGCCCGCTGGGGCCCTTCACCGCCGTCTGGTGTCTGTGGAGAAGCTGCAGCCAAGATCCAGATGCCCCTTCCCAATGGCTCCCTATCACCATTCCCACCCCCCACATTCCAGGCTGGAACTAAAAATAGGGTGGGGCATCTGCTATAAATAGCTCAGCTAGTGCTCACTCTGTCCCTCCCTCTGCCCAGTCCTGGGTGAATCCTGGGGGCTTTGGGGTTGGCAGCCTGGGATGTCAAAGGTAACCCCCCCACCAGCAGCCCCTCACTGCATTGCACAAATATAAGGACACCACTTGTAACTTGAGCCAACATAACCTGCTTATGTTGACCTAAGACTCAAGGGATCCCTGAAGTGAATTGCTGGGAGCATTATAACTGCTGTGCTGCTATCCTGTACTGCACCTGTACTGCACCAGCATTGCGACCTGACAGGATCCGGGTTCTAGCCTCCCTCTTGCCTCCTGGCTTTCTATGGAGGGCCTTTGGCCAGTCACTGTGGACCTCCGAGAGCCTGCTCTGTATAATGGGTGGGATCCCGTGCATTCTAGTGCTGAGGGGAGATGGCCAGGTGCAGCTGGGAGTCAGAGCCTTGCCGGCCCTGCACCTGTTCCCCAGCCCCACGGAGCCAATCTCCCGGGGTAGGGTGGGGTGTCCGTTGGGGCTTTGAGGCACTCACTGGCACAGCGGGCAGGCGAGACGACCGTCGGTGGCGCGGCCGCGCAGGCAGCCGGCGCAAAAGTCGTGGAAGCAGTCCAGCAGGCACGGACACTCGAACTGTGCGTGGCACAGCGGGCACACCAGCGGGTGGCCGCTCGCGGCGTCCAGGGCACCCAGGCCGTCCAGGGGCGCGAAGATAGCGCCCGACATCTTCTGGGAGAGCTCAGGAAGGCGGCGGACGTGCCCGGTGCGGGGACCCGCTGCGGAGCCCGCCAGCGCCCGGCCACCCAGTCCTCCTCCGCCTGCGCGCGGCTCCCTCTTCTCTACCTGGATCCGACGGGGCGTGCAGCGATCGTGGAGCGGGAAGCAGCTAGGCCCGGGCTGGGGTCTGGAGCGTCCAGAGCAGGGAGAAGGGGCAGGGGGCGAGCGGAGGGGTCCTGTGCGCGCTCCCCTCCTCTCCGCACCCCCTCGGTGGTCCTCGAGGTCGGGCCGCAGGACCCGGCAATGCGTCCCGGTCTATCCAACGCCTAGCCTCTCCGATTTCCACTTCGCCTTCCTCGCCTCACTCCCACCCCAGGAATTCCCGTCCTGGTGTCCTCTGGGTGACCTGCAGGCGACACCCCTTCCGTGCGGGGCCGCAGCATTGCCCGGGCGTGGTGTCCTGCCCACCCTTCCCAGGCCGGCCGCTGCGCCCAGCTAGGGATCCGGCCGCAGAGCCGAAGGCCGGGCTGGAAAGAACGGGGCGTGGGTTCGAGGCTCGGACTGGCCCCCGCCCGGGATGATGGAGCCGGGATCCCGGAGCCGCAGGAGCGCCGCACGGGGCGGGACCCGACGACCCAGACTCCGGGCTCTCCAGGGGTGCGGAGGCACCCTGGCTGGGCCAGCTCTCTCCCTGCGGACTGGAGCTGGGACGCGAGTGGGTCAGCGGGTCCCCATTTAGTCCTCGGCCAATCCGGGGCGCCAGGGAGCAGCGACCGCCTTTCTGCAGACAGCGGGTGCTGGAGAGAGCGTGGGGGCTGGCGCGGAATCCCAGGCCGGCCCCTGGCTGGTTGGGGTCCCTAGGCCAAGTCACTGACCTCTCAGAGCCCCAGAGCTTGGGTGAGTCAGGGACGGCCTCTTGGTGCTGCGCCTGAGTTTAATGAAGTGAAACGCGCCTACTAGGCTTCTAAATAATTAAAGCCCCAACCCCCATTACCATCCGAATTCCCCAAAAAGAAAGGCTGGGCGTGGGGCACCTGGAAGGCTCAGAGGTTGAGTGTCTGCCTTCAGCTCAGGTCGTGATCCCAGCGTCCTGGGATCAAGTCAGGCATTAGGTTCCCCACAGGGAGCCTGTGTCTCTGCCAGTCTCTCATGAATAAATAAATAAAATCTTTTTTTTAAAAAGGGGCTGGGCTTGGGAGGGAGAGGAGGTTCTGAGCTTTTTCTGGCAGGTCTCCCTCTGCTGTTCTTGGCCTGGCTAGTGCTTGTTTATCCCAGAGTGATTTTCTCCAGAGTGCCTTCCATCCTTATGTCATTATCTGCCTTCTCTGCACGTGTAAACCTGAGCTCTGGGAAAGCAGCCTCTGTCTCTGCATCTCTTGAAATCAGTCAAGCTGAGAGCCTGACCCACAGAAGGTTCTCAATAAAGTCTTATGAAAAAGCTAGGAGATAATATTCAAGCTGGGTTTTGAAGGATGAATAGGAGTAGGAGTTTGACAGGGAAAGAAAAGTGAATTCTAGATGTAAACTACCTGTTCTCTCAAGGGTTCCCAGGTTGCATTCGTGCTCCAAGCAGCAGTAACTTCATAACAATGGCTAATGTTGGGCCAAGATACTATTCAAAGTTCTTTTTTTTTAATTTTTATTTATTTATGTATGATAGTCACAGAGAGAGAGAGAGAGGCAGAGACACAGGCCGAGGGAGAAGTAGGCTTCATGCACCGGAAGCCCGATGTGGGATTCGATCCCGGGTCTCCAGGATCGCGCCCTGGGCCAAAGGCAGGTGCTAAACCGCTGCGCCACCCAGGGATCCCCTCAAAGTTCTTTTACTTGTATTAACTCATCTAATCCTGACAACAGCCTTAGAAAGTAGAAAATATTACCCAAGTAAGTGGGAGAGCTGGTATACAAAACGGGAAGGGGCTTTATAAATGAATTATGAGGTAGTTTCTCTCTGGAGGAGCAGTAGGAGATGGATGTTCGTTCCTGATACATCGGCTTATTTCACCCATCCATTCTTGTCTTCATCTGTTACCAGCAGAGCTATAGGCCATGCACATGGGAGGCAACACAGTGGCCAAGGTTAACCAAGTGTACAAATAGACAAATACAATAATGACAGACTGTGCTAAATGCTCCAAAGAAAATAATCAGGATGATGTGAAGGAGGGCAGCCAGGAGAGGTGGAGCTGAGGGCACACTAGGTAATCATGGGCAGGGAGTGGCATGGAGCCTGAGACCTGGCAGGATGAGAAGAAATCAGACACAGGAAAAGCCAGGAAGAATTCATAGCAGAGGGAGCAACAGATGCAAGGTCCCAGAACCTGGGATAAATGTTGAACAAAGCAAAGTAGACCCACCTGTGTGGAGACTCAGGGACTCAGGATTGGTGTGGGGCTGAGGGTGGAGGGGGTAGGGTGAGGGGCATGGGTTTCAGTGTGGGAAGAAGAGTAAGGGGTGGAGTGAGGTCATGGGGGTGAGGGTGGCCTACTTCTAGACTAGAGATATCTAGGAGGCCACTGGTCGTATGTCTCAGGAGTCCAGGGAGGGGTAGAGGCTGCACACACAGGCATGGCAAATTGTATTTAAAGGCATGATCTTGGGTCATACCAAAGATCAAGTGCATATAAAGATGAGGGGAACTCTGTGCCCTTCAGCCCGTCAAGTCCAGGGAAGAGGAAGGAGCAGCAAGGGGATGGAGAAGGAGTGGCCAGTGCGGTGGGAGGAGAACCAGGAGAGCCCCAGGTCCTGGGGTCCCAGGGAAGAAAGGTCAGCAAGGAAGAGGGAGTGATCTACAGTATCTGATGCCGCTAAGGAAGCAGGAAGAGGAGGATGGAAACCTGACCCCAGTCTAAGACTGGTGGACATCACAAGAGACCTTGATGAGAGTTGTTCCCAGTGCTGGGGGCAAAGGCCTGACCAGTGTAGTTTCAACAGACAAAGGGAGGACAGTGCACAGAGGCAACTCTCCCAAGAAAATTGGTGTAAAGAGACTGTCTTAGTTCATTCAGGCTGCTGTCACAAAATGCCAGACTGGGTGGCTTTAACAGCAGAAATTTCTCACCATTCTAGGGCTGGAAGTCCAAGATCGAGGTATAGTCAGATTTGGCTCCTGGGGAGAGACCACCGCCCTCTTCGTGGTTTGTAGGTCAGCCATGTTCTCACTGTGTCCTCACACAGTGGAGAGAGTCAGATCTCAGGTCTACTTTATTTATGGATTTAATTAATTAAGTAATCTCTATACCCAATGTGAGGCTTGAATTCAAGACCTGGGTGGGGGTCAGGAGTCCCCCTCTCCATGGACTGAGCCAGGCTCTCCTCAGGTCCATTTTTCCAGTATGAGGGTGCCAATCCCATCATGGAGACCCACCCTAATCTAAACCTAATCAATCACCAAAGGCCCTGCCTCCTCATACCATCACTTTGGGCACTGGGGCTTCCACTCTGAATTTTAGGAGGATGCATTCAGTCCATTGCAGGGAGGAAAGAGAAGGGCTGGTAACTGATGGGAATATTAGGGGGTCAAGAGATTGCTTTTTTTTTTTTTTTTTTAAGATAGAAGTTATTAAAAAATGGTAAATCCCCAAGTGTCAGGCTGGTCTCAGATGGGAACAAGGGGTGGGGTGGGGTGGGATGGGGGGGTGCTTTGATATTTCTGGGTGGTTAGATGTGGAGGTGGAAGTGTCTGAATATTCTCTTTGAATTGCTTCTATGTTTCCAAAGAAAAAGCAATGTAAGTCATCAGCTGAGAGGGAGGCTGGGGAAAGATGGGCTGGTAATTTGACCAGAGGTGGGAAATACTCACTTAGGAGAGGATGGTTAGGATTGTCAGGCAGCCCCAAGGGCTTGCTGGGGTTAGGGGTCGTATCAGCGAGGAGAAAGCACACAATTTTTTAATAGAATTTAATGTAAAGGATTGTTAACTAGGCATAAAGACTGGCAAACTACGTATTGGAAGGGGTAAAATAGGAGCAGTAGCAACTGTAGGAAGTAGCTACCGCTTCTAAGGTGGTTTTAGTAAAATGTAGATGCTTAAAGAAGGGGCCCCAGGGAGCTGGTATCTTAGGATGGGAGGTGTGCTGCTGGGTTGGGCTGGGGTCTCTGGGTAGAAGAAAATGAGGCTGGTTCAACAGGTTTTGGATTAATTGTAAAGTAGATTCAACTACTATTTCTGGAATGTTCCATCCAACTTCCTTTCCCCCCCCCCATCCAACTTCCACTACCAGGATGAAGAAGCAAAAGTGGGTGACATTGACAGAAGAGGAACACACGGGAAGCAAACAGGATGAGGTCTTTCCACCCCTGCAGTCTCCCCTCCAGCTCCCCATTGAAAGAACTTACCCAGCAGCAGCTGGCAAAGCACGAATGGGGTTTGCAGTCAAGAATGCCAGGATGGGTTTGGTACTTGGTCAACTGGCACCATATGCTGGAGTTTAAGCCTAGACCAGTCAGAGCTGTGTGTTTCTGGGATTGGATTCCTGCCAGATGACAGTGCAGCCAGGTGAGGGGAGTGCTGGACGCACATGCAACTGCGTGATTACAGCAAAGGACCCCAGGATGTAACTGGAAAGGACAAGAGGGGGTGAGAGTGGGAGGAAGGCAGTCCCAGCAATGGATGCTAGGCCTGGGGACGAAGACCCTAGCTACTCAACCTGCGGTACACACGATGCCACCTGCAGCAGCACGTCTACTGGGAGCTTGTGAGAAATGCAGAATCTCAAGCCCCTGAGACCCACTGACTTGGAATTTGCATTTTGGACAGATCCCCAGGGGATTCCTGTCGACCTGCCAGTTTGAGAAGCTCTGGCACGAGAGGTTTGGAGCTGGGAACCTGGAAGGAACGAGGTGGAAAGCTGGGGGGGGGGGGGGGGCGGTGGTGGCGATCGGAGGGTGGGCGGCTTGCATTCGAGATGGCCATGGGGTCAAACGGGAGAGTGCCCCTGACTGCAGCAAAGAAGGCTAGCCCTGGGAGATAGGGCCCTGGGCACCAGCTTCAAGGCTGGGCTCCACTTCAGGTAGGAAGAAGCCCAAGTGCTCTCGGGCATTAGCATCCCAGGACCAGAAAGGCCTCACCTCCGCCAGGTTGGTGGGTTCCACTCCCATCCCACCAGCTGGCGAATTTCCCTATTTCTTTTCTTTTTCCAAAACTTTCCAAAGTAGAGCGAACCCCTTCCTTTCTCTTTGGGCTCGTCTAGGCAGTCTAGCGCCCCCCCTCCGATAGCAGTGGGACAGGCCACCCAGCCTCCTTCCTCCCTTCCGCTCCCCGCCCCGCCCCCCCCCCCCCCCCCGGCTGACCACGAGACGGGCTTCGCACTCAGGGAAAAGCAATCGCTCCCCGATCGTACAGAGCAGGGCGACCCGGCAGCGGCCGAGGGGCGTGGCCGAGCGATTGGTACGGCCGGAGCCGTGCGTGCCCTGCGCGCTGCGGGCTCTTTGCGTCTGCGTAGTGCGCCCACCTCCCTTTCTGCCTCCGCTGCCGCCATGGCGCCCGTGGTTAGTATGGCTCCGCGCGAGGCCTCGGCTCTGGGGCAGGCACGTGGGCCTCGCCGGCCCGGCTCCTGCTCGGCCCGCACGGGACGGCGCTCTGCAGAGCCCGGCCGGGGCTGGGCTGGCAGGCCGGCAGGAGCGGGCCGGGGCCGCCCGCGGGCCCAGCACGTTGTGGGCGAGGAGGCCGCGGCCTGGGGCGCGAGAGGAGACCCGCAGCTCTCTGCGTCCGTGGCGCGGTCTCGGGCCTCTGTCTGCGGCTGGCGGGGAGCTGGAGCGCCCGGGCTGCGGCCTCGGCCGGCCAGGGCCTCCGGGAGCGTGGCCGGCGTGAGGCAGTCAGCGTCCGGGCCCGGTTACGCGGGCGGAGGGCGGGGAGGCGGGAGGGGACCTGGCAGTCTCGGGGGCCGCGCATCCGGGGAGCCCGAGGCCGGTGCGAAGGTGGCTTGGCCGGCTTGTTTCAGGGAGAGGCTTGGTTGGAGGACCCTCGTAGCGTCCGTGGAGGAAGCTAGTTCCTTGGGGCGCACCTGCACCGGCCCCTGTGGTCCGGGGCGAGGCCCAGCTCCGTGGAGCCCCGGCCGGGGCGGGGGGCGGGGGGGCTCGGCCGTGGGGCGCCCTCATGTCATTCCGCCTGCAGCTCGTTTCCCGGCTTTTTGTTGGGACAGCCTGGCTAACATTTTTGGTTCACCTGACTCCTTGTGGCCAAGCACGCTTTGAACGCCTCTGTGCATTTGTGTGTCTTTGGTTTAAAACCTCGGTGCGAGGTAAGGAGCCCCTCGCGGGCAGGTGTTTTACTAGCTGGTGGTGTATGTCCGGGGCGAGGCCTCAAAGCAACTCTTTGGATTGTTCCTGGGAAGAGACGTCTTGAAGACCGGCCCCTGATGTTTGCAGTAGCTGAATGTTTGAAAGGTTGACCCGGTCAAGTTTGAGATGAAGTTCTCTTCAACAGGGAGGGAGACCAGATGTGTTTTTTGGGGAAAATACTTTTTTTTTTCTTTTTTTAAGGCTTTTTAGAGTGGAAGTAGAAGTGAATAGGGAAGGTGGTACAGAGGCTTTTTTATTTTATTTTAAGTGGTGGTGCAGTTTTACAGGGAGAAGACGAATCCAGGCTTTGTGAGAGTTCAAGGCACTGGATCCTGTAGGATGTCCTCAGACCGATGGTTTAAATCAAAACCCAGACATTGACAGTTGTGTCAGAACCTAAGTTTTAGCCTTATCTGGTCCCAGCTGGGGTGGAGGTGTCCCTGGGATGGGCAGTTCCCATTGCGGTTTTTGAGGAAAGGTAGGTGAGATAGGATTAAGGGAGAACAGCGTACTGTTTCAGGTGTGCAGGGCATTTGTATGCTTGCCCTGATTGTGGATTCAAGAGTGATATTTCTTGAAACCTCATTTTGGAAGTTTTATGGTAAATAAAAGGAAATGTTCCTTTTATTGTGGTTCGTAAGACCTTCATGCCCGTAGAGATTGGGGAGGCTGGAAAGTGTAAAGAGTGCTAGAATGATGGCCCTTTCAAAAGGGCATGACTCCTGGCCTCTCAGCTTGTAGGAAGTATCCTGGGTATTACCCCTGGACGCTCTTGGGCAGAGCACAGAGTGTCCCGGCAAGTCTCTTGGCTACCCTGTGAGGGAGCACTACTCCACCGGCTTTGCATTTGTATGGGCTTTTGCATCTCAGGCATTTTTGGTTTTGTTAACTTTTTGGTGGTTGGGGGGAGGAGGGGACTGGTGGTGCCTTCATCTGGTTATCATTTGTGTACCTAGAAAAAGCTTGTGGCGAAGGGGGGTAAAAAAAAGAAGCAAGTTCTGAAGTTTACCCTTGATTGCACCCACCCGGTAGAAGATGGAATCATGGATGCTGCCAATTTTGTAAGTTACTCTCTTGATGCCACTCACGACAGTAATGAACCTTCTGGGATGTTGCTGAGAAAACCTGTGGGAGCGCATTTCTGTTCTCAGGCTTATAGGGTAACCCTGCAGTTCTGGCTCAGCGTGCAACCTTGGAAACTGGGGTCTGGTTATTTTTCTCTGAATCTTACTTTCTCTTCTATGTATTGGTGGTGGGGAATAAACATCAGTGCCAGAGACCTTCATATCTCAGTGTCTTCTCTCTCTTTTCCTTTTGTTTCCAAAATTTTTTTTACTTAAAAGGTCCTGAGAAATCACAAACTCGACTGGAGCCAGTGCCCACCTCACATGTGTGTTTTAAGCATGAGCATTGGGCCCTGGTCCTCCTGGTACAAGGGGTTGCTTCCACAGGGGCCTGACTGCTGGGCTGTGGAGTACTGGACAGATGGCAGCATATCTTCAAGCTTCCCAATTTATTGGGCATCAGAGCTGCAGTGTTTATGTTAAATATCTGCTTGCTGACTTGTAATTGGAACTTGTTTTTTCCATACCCTGCTCTGTACTGATATTTTGCCCCTATATTTGGCATAATTCCCTAATATTCTGTTTCACTTATATCTAGAAAAATTAACCTCATGGCCACATTTTGACTTTGCAGCGTGGTTTTGGCAGTTTACTATTCTTGTTCAGTAGCCATGCATGGGGGATTCAGACTTGTGCAGATCCTCCTAACCTCACATTTGCTCCTTCTTGGCAAAATAATATCATTGCAATGAGAATAATTTTCAGGTGAAAAAACCTAGACTCAGCCTATGGCCATTAATTACATTGAATGGAACTCCAGTAACCTCTTGTGTGTCACTTTTTCAGTGGCCTCTTTTCCTCCTCTCCTCTGGATTCTTCCATTTCTTTTTTTTTTTTTTTTTTTAAGATTTTATTTATTCATGAGAGACACAGAGAGAGAGAGAGAGAGAAGCAAGAGACACAGGCAGAGGGAGAAGCAGGCTCCATGCAGGGAGCCTGATGTGGGACTCAATCCCAGGTCTCAAGGATCACACCCTGGGCTGAAGGCGGCGCTAAACCGCTGAGCCAACCTGGCTGCCCGGCTTCTTCCATTTCATGTCTGTGACAGCCCTGCCCTGGTGTCCTTTCCCTCTCCCTTCTCTACACTCTCTTGTATATGTGATTGTCTTTCCTTCTAGAATCCTCCTTAGGATAAAAAAACTTGAGTCATTTATGAGTCTGAGATGTCAAAGTCAAGATTTTTTTTTTTTTTTAAGATTTTATTTATTCACGAGAGACACAGAATGAGAGAGAGAGAGAGGCAGGCTCCATGCAGGGAGCCCGACATGGGACTCGATCCCTGGTCTCCAGGATCAGGCTCTGAGCCAAAGGCTGCGCTAAACCGCTGAGCCACCCGGGCTGCCCCAAAGTCAAGATTTCTGACCTAGTCACTCTACTCTGTCTTCAGTTAACTTACTGGTGTATTGGAGTTTTTGTTTTTTTGTTTTTTTTAAGATTTTATTTATTCATGAGAGAGACAGAGAGGCAGAGACATAGGCAGAGAAAGAGAAGCAGCAGGCTCCATGCAGAGAGCCTGATATGGGACTGATCCTGCGACTTCTGGACCACGCCTTGGGCCAAAGGCAAGCGCTCAACCCGGGAGCCACCCAGGCATCCCTGTTTTTTTTGTTTTGTTTTGTTTTGTTTTTGGTTTTGGTTTTTGTTTTTTTGTTTTTTAACTAAAAATTTTTTGGGACACCAGAGTGGCTCAGCAGTTGCGCATCTGCCTTTGGCTCAAGGCATGATCCCAGAGTTCCGGGATTAGTCCTGCATCGCGTCCAGTCCCTCGTTGGGCTCCCTACTCAGCAGGGAACCTGCTTCTCCCTTTGCCTGTGTGTCAGCCTCTCTGTGTCTCTCACAAATAAGTAAATAAATATAATCTTTAACAACCACAAAATAAAAGATTTATTTATTATTATTTTTAAAGGTTTTATTTATTTGAGAGAGAGTGACTTGTACAAGTAGGGGGAGGGGCAGAGGGAGAAGCAGGTTCTCTGCTGAGCAGGGAGCTTGATGTGGGGCTTGATCCCAGGACCCCCGAGATCATGACAGGAGCCAAAGGCAACCACTCAAACAACTCAGCCACTCAGATTTATTTACTTAAAAACAAATGTATTTAGGGACACTGGCTGGCTCAGCGATTGAGCGTCTGTTTTGGGCTCAGGGTGTGATCCCAGAATGCCTGGATTGAGTCCCGCATCAGGCTCCCTGCATGGAGCCTGCTTCTCCCTCTGCCTATGTCTTTGTTTCTGTCTATGTGTCTCTCATGAATAAATAAATAAATCTTTTTTAAAAATTGTATTTATTTGAGAGGGAGTAAGAGAGCACAAGTGGGGGAGGGGCAGAAGGAGATGGAGGAGCAGACTACACTGAGCCTGGAGCCCCAGGAGCCCCATGTGGGGCTCCATCCAAGGACCCTGAGATCACGACCTGAGCCAAGTGAGACATTTGACCAGCTGAGCCACCAAGATTGATTTATTTTAGAGAGGAGAATGAGAGAAAGCCTGTGTGTACTTGGCCTAGTGCCAGCATGCTGAGGGAGGGGTAGCAGAAGAGGGAGAGTTCCAAGTGAGGCTCGGTCTAAGGACCCTGAGATCACAACCTCAGTGGAAACCAAGAGTTGGATGCTCAACCGACTGTGCCACCCAGGTGCCCCTATTTTTTTTTCCTTGAGAGAGCATGTGTGTGTGTGTGTGTGTGTGTGTGTGTGTGTAAAAGAGAGAATCCTCAAGCCAAAATTCCCTGCTGAGTGAGTGTGTGAGAGAGAGAGAGAGAATCCTCAAGCCAATTCCCTGCTGAGTGTGAAACCCAACTGGGGGCTCAATCTCATGACCCTGAGATCATGCATGACCTGAGTTGCAGAGTCTGATGCTTAACTGAGCCACCCACATGCTCCGGGTAATGGGGGTTTTTAAATAGAGGATTGTAGGGGTTTAGAGCTGAAAGGGACTTCATATCATTGCAACATCAAGAGAACCGGTCCTTTTATTTTTATCTTACTAATTTGAAGATTTTAATTTACTAATTTGACCCAGGGAGAGACAGGCAGAGACACAGGCAGAGGGAGAAGTAGGCTCCATGCCAGGAGCCTGACGTGGGACTCGATCCCAGGACCCCGGGATCGCGCCCTGAGCCAAAGGAAGATGCTCAACCTCTGAGCCACCCATGTGCCCCTTATTATTCATTTTTTTAAAGAAGTAAGCTCTGTGTCCAATGTTGGGAACCCATGACCCTGAAACCAAAAGTTGCAGGCTCCACCAACTGAGCCAGCCAGGTGCCCCCAGAGCCCTATTGACAGAGATCCCCTGATTTCCTCAGAGATGGATGACCTGTCCAGGCTTCCATGGGGGACTAGAGTCTCTGGGCTTCTGCCTTCCTGGCCCCTGAGCTGATGAAGAGCTGTTGGTCTCTGTATGTTTTGCTTCTTGTATTAGGTTGAAGACTTCTTCCTCTGATGGTACTGACAACAGTGCTTTATACTAAATTCTTAGGTTCAGGAATTGTAGGTACTTTGTAACAGCTTGGCCCTCCATTTCCTGTCTTCTCTTTACTTTTGACTTCTCAGGCAAGCCTTTTGTATGGAGGCACATTTGACCTGGTGTGGAAATGCTGGGATGTTTTCATGTTCTAATTGTTCTTAGATTTCAGACCTGGTATTAATAGCTAAAGATTTGCTATATAGTTTTTAAAAGACTGAGCATTTAAAAAACTTTGCTCAGTGTTAGGAGTATAAAAACATTCTGCTAAGGAGTGGGTGAAGCTGTCACTTCACTAATTGATCAATTTGACAATTTCCACAGGAGCAGTTTCTTCAAGAGAGAATCAAAGTGAATGGAAAAGCTGGGAATCTCGGTGGAGGGGTTGTAACCATCGAAAGAAGCAAGAGCAAAATTACTGTAACTTCTGAGGTGCCTTTTTCCAAAAGGTATGGGACAGATGAGAGTGACCTGCCAGCACCCTAGCACTGAGTCCTGCCTCCACTCCATGGGAATATTACTACCCCAGAGTCCGTTGTGTTTTCCTCCTGCAGCTTTTTTTTTTTTTTTTTTTTAATTTTTATTTATTTATGATAGTCACACAGAGAGAGAGAGAGGCAGAGACACAGGCAGAGGGAGAAGCAGGCTCCATGCACCGGGAGCCCGATGTGGGATTTGATCTCAGGTCTCCAGGATCACGCCCTGGGCTAAAGACAGGCGCTAAACCGCTGCGCCACCCAGGGATCCCTCCTCCTGCAGCTTTTAATTCCTAGAACCAGGGCTTAGTGCAAGGAGGCAGTGAATGAATGAACGTTATTTAGGGGGTTAAAAGCATTTAATTTTTGATAGTTTTAAAAATTTGGTTTTTCATAGGCTAAGGTATTTTAAGCAGTAGAGATGCTCAGACTTGCTTAAATGGTATTAAGAGGGAGAATATTGCTTCTTTTGCCTCTAGGTCACAGTGAGGAGCTTTCATTTTTATTTTATTGAAGTATGGTTGACATATAGTGTTGTATTAGTTTTAGGTGTATAGTCTAGTGATAGGATGATTCTCTACATTATTCAGAATTCACCTCAATAAGTATGCCTTCATTTTTAATTCTTTTTTTCCCTGTAAGTGCTAGTATTGTTAGATGAGGATTCAGATCTATCAGTTTAGACTGAAGCCATCCTTTTCATTCCTGTGGGCCCATTTTTTAATTCAGAGATCCCAGTTCACTTACCCTGCAGTATTACACAGTGGTTGTAAGGGATTGGACCTGTTTAGACCTGGCTGCTAGCCCAGAGCCAGCATACCCTTAGGAACATTCAATCAGACTCAGTCAGGTAGTGGGAAATTTGAAGGTGTGTTAGGTCAGGTTCAGTATAGTTCAGCCTTTGCTTTTAGTTTTAGTTATTACCAGTCAAAAAGAGACTTTCTATTCTTCCTGGCTTGAGTTCTTTTATTCGTGCAGAAGGAGATCTGATACCAAGAGAGACTGGTGCAACTGTGGGGTCTCTCTGGTGCACAAAGCTTGTAGCTCCCTGGGCTTTCACAGAGCTCGTGGGAGAGATGCTGTGATCCTCTGTGACCTGTTTCCACACTTAACCAGACTGGCCTGAGAATGGCTCCTAACACCCTCTACCTCTGTTCACAGATCGCCTGTTTGTCCCCAGTGCAGGAGGTCTAGAGCCTTCATCTTCATCACTTTCCTCTCTCTTGAGAACAGTAGCTTTCCTGTCTTGTAGCATTCTAGGTGTTCCGACTCCAGGACTTTTTCTTGTCTCTGAACTTCTGTAGCTTTTTATCTCCTTTCCCAACATTCTATTACGAAAATTTTTAAACCACCTGAACTTTTGAATTAACCACTTACCTGAATATAATATGGTAGAAATAATAAATGCTAAAAAAGAATACTTTTATTTTTTATTTTTATTTTTTAAAAGATTTTATTTATTCATGAGATACACAGAGAAAGGCAGAGGGAGAATCAGGCTTCCTATGGGGAGTCTGATGTGGGACTCGATCCCAAGATCCCAGGATCACAACCTGAGCCAAAGGCAGACGTTCAACCACTGAGCCACCCAGGGGCCCCAGAAAAGAATACTTTTTATTTTTAAAAATTATTTATTTGAGAGAGAAAGCGTGAGCACAAGCAGGGAGAGAGGACGGGAGAAGCAAACTCTTCTCTGAGCAGGAAGCCTAATGTGGGGCTCGATCCCAGGCCCCTGGGGTCATGACCCGAGCTAAAGTAGATGCCCAACCGACTGAGCCACCTAGGCACCCCAAAAGAATACTTTTTAGATGGAACGACCCAATCTATTTATTTTTATGTAGGGAAAAGTGGATAGAATTGAACTGAGATCTTCACATCTTTGTGAAGATTGCTCTGTTGACGTAAGTAACACTGTTGAACAATACTCATTTCTTGGAGATGGGGAGTCTATTGATTCGTTAATACTTTTAGGTCCTTGTTAATAGGCCAGTTTGCCTGTACATCTCCTTTAGTCCCTGTAACCTTCAGAAGAGATGGTAAGTATCAGGAGTCTCATTTCATAGAGGGAGAAACTGAGGTTTGGAAAGGTTGATTTTTCCCAGCAGTGAGTTGGCTTGGTGTTCTATTCCCTCTTCTCTTTATGGGTTTGAGAAGATGCCCCAGGGCCTCATAAGTAAACAAGTGAGAGAAGAAACAAGATTGTAGTCTTTGTGTAGTTGGGTTGTTGAGCACAGAAGCCAGTTGCTGCCTTTATATAAATAGTTTTTTTTTTTTTTTAAAGATTTTATTTATTTATTCATGAGAGACACACACAGAGAGAGAGAGAGAGAAAGGCAGAGACACAGGCAGAGAGAGGGGCAGGCTCCATGCAAGAAGCCTGATATGGGACTCGATCCCCAGTCTCCAGGATCACAACCTGGCTGCAGGCGGTGCTAAACCGCTGCGCCACTGGGGCTGCCCTATAAATAGTTTTCTAAGCAGTTTGCTGTGGTGACTGCTTATCTGTCTTGCAGACCACGGCAGCCCGATGGAGACTGTGTGCTCACTTGCAGAGCTGCAGCAAGGGCAGTGACAGGGTAGCAACCTTTCTCCCATGAGTTGGGTGGTGGGTGCCACATAGCAGGAGTGAGTGTATATGGCAGCCCTAAGAAATAATCCCGATCATCTGAACAACCTCAAAAGGAGGCTGGAATCCATGAGGTGTGATGTATGGGAAGTACTTTGGAGCTCAGAAACCCAGTGATTTCTCAATAGAAAGATATTAAGATCATGTGCTTAATTGTTAAGTTACTACCACCATACTTTTGTCCTGTAGTCACTAAAAACCACTTCAGAGATGTTTTGCTGTGGGTTTTTTTTTTTTTTTTTAAGATTTTATTTATTTATTAGAGCATGAGCAGGGGGAGGGAGAAGCAGACCTCCCACTGAGCAGGGAGCCCAATATAGGCCTTAATCCCAGAACCCTGGGTACATGACCTGATCTGAAGGCAGACGCCCAACTGACAGCCACCCAGGTGCTCTGTTTTACTGTGTTTAATGGACAACTGTAACATCTGCTCTGTTCTCATTTTTATTGCCAGTTTAGATGACACGTGGCTAATACCTTTGGCCCTATCTTTGCTGTTTTTGAATGGTGGGAAAACACCCAGAATTGTCATGATTTGAATGCATGGGTCTCATAAAAGGTATAGTATTTGAGAATGCCAGGAAGCCCTGTGGTGGAGTTCTCAAGTGTTCTTTCTCTGCAGGTATTTGAAATATCTCACCAAAAAATATTTGAAGAAGAATAACCTCCGTGACTGGTTGCGCGTAGTTGCTAACAGCAAAGAGAGTTACGAGTTGCGTTACTTCCAGATTAACCAGGACGAGGAAGAGGAGGAAGATGAGGATTAAAACTCATTTATCTCAAATATTTTGTATGAGTTCTTGAATAAAACTTGGAAACCCAAAATTGTGGTTTTCCTTGTATCTCTGCAGTGTGGATCGAACAGAAAATTGGAGATCATATAGTAAAAGGGCTTCACTTGGGCTACCACCCACTTATTTGTAATTAGACTTTTTTTCCTGCTTGAAAATTATAGTTATTTGTAATAAGAATACCAAGATAGAAGGAAGCTCCTTTAAGGGAACTGCCAGTGATTTGCCCTGGAGCAGGCAGTTAAGGGTGTGGAAATGTCTGTGCTTCAGTTGGTCACTATTTTACTTCAAATAGTGTGACAGTTTTTATCTAGTGCTTTTCTCAAAGATTGAGGTATACAAACATCGGGACTTGTAGTTCCCAGAGCAAAACCAGTGACTCCTTTGAGGTTCTCTTGCAGGAAAAAGGCAGTGTCGATAAAAACGGCAGGGTTCTGGGGCATTTTCTACCAATTTTTTTTTTATATATAAATTACTCAGTGCACACACAATTACTGTGTATATGTTAATCTTTTTTCTTCCTGTAGAAAATAAAATGTCCTTTTGCGCTGCAGCACATTCTCCTACCCTCCAGAAAAGAGTGTGGAGAGCGGTTATGGAAGGTCCCAGGTTTTAAATTAAGTAAACGTGCACAAAACTGAATTTGTAAATAATCATGGTTTCTACAACTCTTTGCAACAAACTGGTACTTTGGCCCCCAGCAGGGGGAGCTGGAGATGAGCAGTAGTAGAGCTTCCGGGAGGTAGAGCTTCCGGAGATGGACTTCCATGCATCTCCCTGGGATTGGAGCCTTTTCACAGGGGTGGGCACCAATGAGAAGCCGTCGGGGATCTGTTCGTCTGTGGAGGGGGAGAACCAACATGCCCAGGGAATGGTTACTTCTGTGTCATTTAGGCCATGGCTAGATTTAATGTCAAGTCCTGCTACAAACTGACATGAAGCAGGGCCAGACAGAAAGTGGGATTTTGTTGCCTCTAGTGCAGAGGCTGGAAATCTGTGAAAGGTTACTGACTTGTAAAGATGTGGTTGTCGCTAACCAAAAATGCAGAGGATTTGAGAACGGCTCTGAAAAGAGACCCTGATGCCTTATGTGCCCTTCTAAAATCTAAACAATTCTGCAGAAATGTCTGCATTGTCTTAAAATTACAGTGTATAAAATCATGTTTTTAAAGTTTGCCCACAGCTAATTTCCACACCTGAAATTCCTGGGCTCCGCTAGCTGCATCACTGGAAATTAAATGTTGGAGTCCTAGCTTTGCTCCAATTTAACAATTGGTGCTCCTTGGATTGAATTTAAAGTGTTGAATCTTTGCTATTTCATTTGTGGTAAAGGCTCCAGCATTTTCTATTTCTATGCAAATTTCTTGAAGCAGAATTGTTTGCCTGTCTCTCTGCCCTAGGGCAAGAAGAGGTTTCTTTCCTATGAAACTGAGGCATCAGCTGGTTTCTGGCTTTGTCCCTTAACATGATCATTAACTTTGTTAGTAAGTTTATGACCTGGGTTTGCAAATTGTACTTGTTTGTTGCATCCATGTTCACCTGCAGTGATTCCTAGTTTGGTTGTAAGAATATTAACCCTGGGCAGAAATTAGCATATAAGTTTTTTTTTTTTTCAAACTACTCCCAGGTTTTAAAACTTGTAATAAAATGGAAACTGGTTTTTCTATGCCTTTTTGAACTCTTGTAATTGAGTTTTGATCACATTTTATATTAAAGTGGCTAACACATGGCTACTCTTATTGTGGAAGGCGCTTTTTTTTTTTTCTTTTTAAGGATTAGCATGTTAAGCTATTTAGCAATGTTTTTCCTTCTAATTGCTGTACCAACAATGACCTTGGTCTTTGTTAAGCTCGGGAAGAAAATGTGTCCTTTATTCCCATTTTCTTTACCTTCATGGGGTCTTTGCCTCAGTGAGGTTCTGGAGTTGTTTGTAACTGAACTGTCCATGTAGAATTTATTCTGATCCAGAGCTGAGAGAATAACTTTGCAAACAAATGACCTTTTCTGATGGAGGCTATGTAGTGGAAACTGAATTACTTTCACCCATTACACCTGCTGGGTCCAGACCACATTTGGACCACTTTTCCTTTTTGTTTCTTGACTCGTGACCTACCTACCTGCTGGGAAATATTCATGGCGCAGGAACAGAGTAGGTGGGTGATGGGGAGTTTGAGGCAGATTCACCGTCCTAAAGGCTGTGGAATAGGGAGCTGGTACAGTCTAGTTCTGAGCGGGTTTTGGCTACCAACACCATCTCTCTGCGAAAGGTTTAGTGTTTTTTCAAAAGCCTCGGTGACACCCACCTTTCCCTGTGACTTTTCACTGGTGAAAGTGCTTTTTTTTTCTGAGTAGTGTTCTCCTACCTCTTCGGGAAGAGTCAAGTGTTGAAATATATGGATCTTATCTTCCCTGGTGGCGCCTGGCCGAGGTGTTCAGAAACCCGTGTGCATGAGCAACACGGAGGAAAGTGGGAGAGTTTGAGCATATCAAATACTTTAAAAAGACAAATTGATATGAATGATACAGAATGTTCTGGGGGTATTTAGACCTCAGCCTTTTTTTTTTTTTTTTGAGGACTTTTGATTTATTGGAAGGTGAGCAGGACTCCAGTGAGGTAAAGACTGGTCTGTCCCCAGGTCATCACGTTAACCTCAGGAGAGCCTGGAAGCTGACTTTGGCAGCCTGCTTTAATTTCCTTCCTCTTGCTGCCATGGTCCTTCCCCTGACTTCACTCTAAGCTTATCTAGTGTTAGAAGCAGCATGTGGTGCACACTTTGTCCATGAGGGGGCAGACACTTAGGATGTGTGGGTCATTGACAAGATAACATTCCACAGTAGTCGGGACAGACCTCTTCTCCTTGGTAACCAAGGATAGAATAGGGCTGGTGGGGGTCAGAAGCTGGGGAGAACCTGGGTGGGGTCCTGCTGCAGGTGGGTGCTGAGTTGTAAGGAGCCTCGATTCTTTGCAGTGATAAGTTGTGGAGGTTCTTTCCCTATTTTGGAAGGGAGGAAGGTGAGGAAGAGGCCTGGTCTGTGGGATTTGCCATCCCAGCAGGGAAGGGGGCTGAAGGAAGCAGGTGGAAGGCTGCCTTTTAAATGATGCCATCATGCTGCTTATCTCAGGGAACAAAAAACTTAAGAATTTGTAATCTAGTCATTTTCCTATCTTCCCTATCTTTGGGAGGATCTGAGGATTCACATTCTTTTTTTTTCTAGGCTATTTCTGGCCAAGCTAAAACAGTCTGTTAATGCTGTGCTGACCAGCTGAGTTAGCTGCTACCATACCTAGAACCCAGAAAAGACTCATAAGGTGATTTCAGCCTTATCCAGGCACTTCTCAGGTTCAGGGCCATGGCCCAAAGGTCTGCCTTTTTGGAGAAGCCCTTTTCCTCATCCCCAGCAACCCCAAGTGATTTGGATTCAGGTGGGGCAAGGCCCCCATCTTAAGAACCAGGCTGCACGTACACAGAGGTCTTGGTGTGTAGGGGGTGTTTACCCTTCACTTGAGAAGACCATTTGATCTGGCCAGTGATGTAGTCCCCACTGCCTATAGGAGGCTGTGGCAGAGCTCTGACCTGTGGCTGGTGTGAGGGCTGTAGGAACAGGGGCTTCACTTCACAGGGCCATCAGGTGGTCCTAGTGGGGGATGTTGGTAGAGAACGGACCTCGGACAGCAACTTGAGGGCGGCCTGTATGAGAAACTCCTGTAACCCAGGGATGGGGACTGGTAGGGGTGTGTGTGGAAGGTGACCAGTTCCTGCAACTCTGCTTGGAAGAACCATTGTTCCTTGGTGCTTTCATTACCAGTAAAATACACACACACACACACACACACACACACACATATATTTTAAGATTTTATTTAGTTCTTCATGAGAGACATAGAGAAAGGCAGAGACACAGGCAGAAGGAGAAGCAGACTCCCTGCAAGGAGCCCAGGATCACAGCCTGAGCTGAAGGCAGACACTCAACCACTGAGCCACCCAGACATCCTACCAGTATATTAAAAAAGGGCAGCCCCCTGGCGCAGCGGTTTAGCGCTGCCTGCAGCTCAGGGCGTGATCCTGGACACCCTGGATCAAGTACAGTGTCAGGCTCTCTGCATGGAGCCTGGTTCTCCCTCTGCCTGTGTCTGCCTCTCATTCTCTCTCTGTCTCTATGAATAAATAAATAATCTTTAATAAAAAAGGGAGGGGGCAGCCCGGGTGGTTCAGCGGTTTAGCGCTGCCTTCAGCCCAGGGCGTGATCCTGGAGACCCGGGATTGAGTCCCACATCAGGCTCCCTGCATGGAACCTGCTTCTCCCTCTGCCTGTGTCTCTGCCTCTCTGTCTCTCATGAATAAATAAAATCTATAAAAAATATATTTTAAAAATTTAAAGAAAAAATTAAAAAAAAAAAGTTTTGATTTTTTTGAATTTTCCTGAGGTGTAATTCCAAGCCCTGTGATCAGCCAACAGGAGCATCTTGTCTCCTGAAACTGTCACCTTAATGAGGCATTTATTTTCCGCATTGGAGAGTTCACTGAATTTTCACCTTTTTTAGGGACTGCTTTTAACATCAGACATTTTAGGTTCATTGTCACTATTGTAAATAGTTTGACAAGAATCAGAGCTCTCCTTTTTTATTTTTTAAGATTTTATTTATTCATGAGAGACAGAGAGGAGCAGGCTCCATGCAGGGAGCCCGACAGGAGACTCGATTCCGGATCCCAAGATCACACCCTGAGCGGAAGGCAGATTCTCAACCGCTAAGCCACCCAGGTGTCCCTCCCCTTTATTTTTAATTTAATTTTATTATTATTATTAATTAATTTATTTATTCACGAGAGACAGATTCCAGCACCTCAGGACCACGCCCTGAGCTGAAGGCAGACGCCCCCAGGTGTCCCTAATTTAATTTTATTCTTAATTTTTAGAGCTCTCCTTTAAATACTGGTGATTTCCAGTGAAAAATCCATTTGTTTCTGCCATTCCGGTGTTTGCTTCGTTCTGCTTTTGGTCATTGAGTGGTGTGAGCAAGCTGTGCCTGTGGGCAAGATGGGTCGGCCAGGGAGGATCGGAATGGTGAGCGGCTCCACTCTTGGTTGCCAAGTTAAGCAGGTGGAACTGTTCTTTCTTGAATGGTGTCTCCACTGTCTCAGCCTCACCTGGGCAGTTGCACCCAAGGTTAATGGTGTGTGCTTGAGGTGGGGGCTTTCTGCTGATGGGAGGTACTGTCAGTCCAAGTTTCTCTCAAGCGGAACAGAGAACCTTTGGAAGTGTTCTGATCTCTTCCCATTATCTGGGAAGGGCCAGGGGTGGGGCTGCGGAGGGCTGGACAGGTTTGGTGGTGCTTTGGGGTTTTCCTGGATGGCTAACATCCAGAAACCCAGGAGGTCAGGAAAGAGCAAGGCAGCCTTGCCAGGGAGAATGGCGCCTCCCTGGCCACATGCTCAGTGATGTGAAATACAGCCTTCGACCGGAGAAGCCCTTTGCTTGCTTAGCCCACCGCCCTGCTGCCTTTCCCTTGGCCCTTGCATGTCACCTGCCCTGAGACGCTTCCAGCTTCTCTCCAGTGTGGTTTAAAAGTGATCTGGGAGATGAAGGGGATTCCTGGCATCCTGCACTTTCATCCAGGAGGCTGGACAGACCTGCTTGTGCCAGGGAATGAATGACGACCAGCTTTTTGTTCAGGGCTTGCTGGCAATTCCATTTGGTTGGGAAGGGGGAGGAAAAATTTGCTACACATCGTCCCGACTCCCCTAGGCCATCCGTCGCCTTCCGCCTTCCGGTCACAACTTGGATTCATCATAGCTTGGGTTGTGGCCACCTTGCCAAGAGGTGTTGCTTGGGGGGCCCTCATCAGGCAGTCACGACTCTCCTGGTTCCCCAAACACCCCAGGAAAGGGAGGGCTCTCTTGTTGTTCAGGGTGCTAGGGGTTACTGGTGAACACCCGCCAGGATGGGGCAGATGTTCAGCTAACCCAGGAGCGGTTGGTGCCAGAGAAGAGACCCCAGTGCCCTGCTTTCTTGCTTCCTGAGTCAGGCAGATTCCGTAGGTCCTTGGCAGCCACATGGGTCTCCAGTGGGTTCCCCCAAACGTGTCTGACCCGAGGCAGTGAGGTAGGGGTACTCTCCCTTTATTGGCTCTTCTTGGGCTAGAGAGCCGACCATCCTAAGGGCCACTGAAACTTCGGGCTTCTCGGAGTAGCTTTAAGACTTCGGGCTCCCCAGACTGGCCGCCCTCATGTAAAATTCCAGCCTTGCTCCCAAGGGCTTTGGGCTCCATCTTCAGCTTTAACACCTGAGGGCTGTTGGCTGAGGCTCCTTAGCCCCTGCGACAGGTGTCGCTTCTGAGCGGGAGTTCCGGGCGCAAAGATCGCAGTTCTGCATCACCCCCAGGGGCTCTGGATGTGTTCAAGCCCGACCGCCCGGAGGGGCGTTTTGGAAGAGGGCACGTGGCGGTGGGAGCGTGGTGCCTGGGGTGCGGGAGGAGCCAGGCTGCACGCAGGTTTCTGGAGGAATCAGACCCGGCCTGCGGAGGGGCCCTTCCCCAAGGGCAGAGCACGTTCTTCTTCCAGCCTTGCGGGGCGGGGAGGTTCTCGGTGCACGCGAGCCGAGTGCGGGAGCTCGCCGCTCGCCGCCCACGGGGCCCCGCCCCTGCGCCCGGGGGGCCTCCGGGGCAGGACGCCTTCGGGGGGGGGCGGCGGCGGCGGCGGGTCCTGCCCGGGGCGCGCGGGGGCGCGTTCCCCGCCTCCCACCCGGCCCCGCTCCGCCGAGTCCCCGCCGCCCGCTCGGCCGTCGGGTCCCCGCGCGCGGGCGCCTCGACGGCTCCCCCTGCCGGAGCGCCGGGCGCGTCCCCCTGCACCCGGGGCTCAGGACTAGTCCCCCCAACTTGTTCTCCGCGTTAACTAGTCGCGCTGCCGGAACGATGGGATGGGGTTGCCACAGCAACAGACTGGACGTCACAATCCGGGCATGTGTGCCGCCCCCCGCCTGCCGCCGTGCCGCCGGCGCTGCCGCCGCCACCTCGGCCGGCTGCGGGACTCGGGCTGCGGGGCGCGGTGGGCGGAGCGGCCGGCGTTGCGGGGAGCGGGCGAGGGCGGCCGAGAGGAAGGGGTCGAGACGGAGGGGTGGAGGTCCGGGGGGGTGGGGGGGCAGGCGGCCGCCATCTTCTCACCGAGGCCGCCTCGCCCGCCGCGCGCGCCCGTCCGGCCGCGCACGGGTTAAGGCTGGCACCGCGCCCGGCGGGAGGGGGGGCGCCCACCTCCCCTCCCCCCCGCGCCGGGCATGCGGGGCCCGCTGGGCACCGAGGAGGAGCTGCCGCGGCTGTTCGCGGACGAGATGGAGAACGAGGACGAGATGTCAGGTGAGCGGGGCGCCGGCTGCGCCCGGGGCCGGGGCCGGGGCCGGGGCCGGGGGCCGGGGGCGCGGGGGGCGCGGGGCCCGGCGGCGCGCAGGAGGGGGGCCCGGGCCGCGGGGCTGCGCTCCCGCCCTGTCGGCGCCGGCGGCCAAGGGCGCGGGGCCGGGCGAGCGCCGGGGCGGGGTGCGGTCGGGGCCCGCGGGACGCGGCGGGGTCGGGCGCGGGCGGAGGCGCGCGGGGGGCTGCGCCGGGAGCCCCGGGCGGGGAGGGGGCGCGGCGCCGCCGGCTCAGCCCCGCGTGCCCTTGAAAGGGGCGGGAATCGCGCTCGGCTCCCGGCGCCGCGCCCCCCGCGGCCCCCGCGGCCCCCGCGCCCCCCGCGCCCCTGGCCTCGCGGGGGCAGGCGGGACCGGCCCCCGCCCGCCTGGGCCGGGGCAGCGCTGGGTGGGGCCGGAGGTGCGGGCGGACCCCGCGAACGCCCAGGCGGGGGGCGGCCTCCCCTCCCCGGGGCCGCCGGGGCTGCGGGCCGGGGCGCGCGGGCTGGGACCCGGGCTCCCCTTACCGGCCGCGGGGCGCTGGCCCCGCCGCTCCCAAACACTTTCCCGGGGCCGCCGGCGCCTCCAGCCCGCGGTCGGCCGGGCAGTGGCGCTCCCAGCGCATCCAGCTTTGGCCACGGGCCTGACGCCGGGGGCCGCCGCCCCAGCCCTTGCCGTCCCTCTCGGAATTGAGCATAAGCAGGGCTTGTGCGGCGGGGGTAGCCCTGTAGGATCATTCTCTAGTTAACTGCTCACCATTTGTTCGGGACGGTTTTCCTCCTGGCCCTGCAGGGCAGGGCCTCACCTCACCCTGTCAACCAGCCTCTCTCCCTCCCTCCCTCCCTCCCTCCCTCCTTCTTGGGGACTCTTCTCCTCTTCCCGGCACCAAGTCAAGGGCCCCTTCTGGGCTCCTGAGAGACTCGTGGGAAGTTCGGGGGCCCTCCCGAGCCCAGGAGTGTGCTGTCTGGCCCCAAAAGTGCCTTGGAGGGAGGGCGAGTGGGACCTTCTGCAAATTGGCACCCCCAGCCCCTGTGTGCAGGGGGTTGAGGGGCCGAGGACCCAGCAGGCCGCAGTTCCCCAGGCTGCTCTGAGTCTTCCTGGAGAGGGGATTCCCCCCAGATGGCCCCGCCCACTGCGCCCCCCCCCCCCCTTGTTCGCTTGCTTTAACGCTGTGACTAGGGCCCCTCCCGGAGCTGGCCCCACTGCCTTTCAGACAGTCTGGCCAAGTTTGCAAAGATCCTGCTCTAGTTAGGGGAGTGGGGGTGAGATGGCCCCTTGTGGGAGGGGGTGCTTGGACAATAGTTGACTGTTAAGTCTCTGGGTGCAAGGAATTAGGCCTATTTCTTGGGAGAGAACAGAGAGGCCCATTAGCTGCACTGAAACCCATGGCTGTTTCCTACCTAGGAGGCTGACTCCCCCCTAAGCTGTTCTCTGACTTCCTCAGGCATTCGAGGTGGTGCTTGGGGCGTGGCCCCTTTGTGGCACTGATGGGGCAGTGGACAGCTGAACATGCATTAGCAGGCTTATTTCCGGGACTTCACTGAACCCCAGATGGGGTCCCCTGTCCCCTTTCCTCGCATGCCCTGGCTTTTGGTGGTTATGGTGGGATTCAGAGCATGGAGAGGGTTGATGGGCACCTGCCTCACTCTCTTTGGGTGAGAGAGGTCAGATCGCCTGCTCACTACCTAATCTCCCTGTCCCTTCATCCCTCCCATGCCCATTGCTCCAGGGCAAGGTAGGGAGGAGGGGTAAGGTTGTCGCCAGGGAAGCAACCCCAAAGCCCTGCAGAGAAGAGGTCCTGCTCCAGCCCCTCTGGCCTGGGGATTGCAGCCCCATCCTTCTGCAGGGGTCTTCCAAGCTCCCTCTCCACATGCCTGGCCCAAGGCTCTGTCCCCTGCTTCGGGTTCACTTCATCGCCTTCTCTAACTAGACCTCACTGACCACCCTCCACTCAGGAGCCAGGGTCACCTTTGAAAACACAAATCAGGCCCAGACTCACCTGACGGATGGATCGATGAGCTCCTATTCTATTCCACCTTCATCCACCCCACCCTGCCTTGTTCCCAAACTACAGCCACCCTGGCCTCCTTGATGCTTCTGGAAACCCCCAAACTCCAGACTCCATCCTGCCCTTGAGCACTGGCTGTGACCTCTGTCTGACCCACTCTTTTCTCTGCTCCTGGCTGCCTCCTTGCTGTCAAGTAGGTCCCAGCCCATATATCTCCACAAGGAGGCCCTCCATGAACTCCTGGCCCAAGTGTGGCCTCAGCCCTCAGGGCCATTATAATGCTTTATTTTCTTGGCAGCACTTCCTACCACCAGTGTGCTTCTGTGTCTGGGCTCACCCCTTGAGTGTGACCCCTTTGATCTTCAGCTGTGCCTGGCACCAGGCACCATGGATGCTTGAGAGGTGGTCGTGGTCTCGGGGTCTGAAGGCAGTAAGTCCCTGGCTCACCCCTGGCCTCCGGACATGGTGACAGCTTCAGCCCAGACACTGTGTGTCTCTCGAAGTGCTGGCCAGCTGACCCCCGAGCCCTCCATTACAGCTGCTGTGCGGGCCTGGGCCTGAGCTCAGGGCTGTCACCCACTTGGACCTGGGGTCAGCTGGCTCTGAGACACTGCAGCGTGTGAGGAGGGAGGAGCCAGTGTGTCAGGAGCGGTCATACTAATTTTTGAGTCTGCAGCAGTTGGACTTGTTTTTGTCAAATCTTTCTCTCCATTGTGCCCCATCTTCCCCTCCCCCTGGGCTGTGTTCTTGTTTTCCACACAGGACTCAGCCGGGCCAGCGCTCTGGCACTGTGGCAGGTAGGTGAGGCTGCTGGGAGGTGGAGGTGTGGTGGCCGCCTGCCGCTCAGGCTCTGGCTCGGGCTCAGGCTTGGGCTCGGGTTTCGGGGCCTGGCAGCTGCCAGACTCTCCAAGGAGTGCTGAGGGCTGGTCGAAGTGAGGACTCCGGGCTCAGATGGGTCCTGGCCCTGCTGCTTGTTAGCTGCCCGACTCCGGGCAAGCTCCCCAGCCCCTCTGCCTCAGTGTCCCCACTTGTGGAATGGGGATATGGCACTAGCTACCTCACAGAGGGTTATTGTGAGGACTGGTGAGACAGTGCATGTGGAACATTTAGGTCACAGTACCCAGCACATAATAGGTCCCCAATAAACTGTGACTGCTATTAGTACTGTCCAAGGGAGCAGTTGACCTTCCTTCCTCAAGGAAATGCTTCTGAGACTTGCACCCTCATGTAGTAAGCTGGGGGTGTGGAAGCCTGGGCTTGAGGAGAGAGGGAGAGAAAGAGTCCCCCCGCCTTTTCCTTCAAGTTCCCAGCCTGGTTGACCCCAGTCCCAGGGTGGGTTTCCCAGTGCTGGTGTGCCCAGCCTCTCTTCTGGCTGGGCAGTGTGACCACTCTGCCCCAGAGTCACTTGACTGGCCCATAACCACCACCACCCCATGCCCACAGGACTGGCCCCAGTCATGTGAACATTTTAGGCTTCCTGCAGCCCAGGGGCCAGGAGGCAGTGATAGCCATGATTCCCAAGGTTCATGCCTTTTTTTTTTTTTTTTTTTTTAAGATTTTATTTATTCATGAGAGACACAGAGAGAGAGCCAGAGACACAGGCAGAGGGAGAAGCAGGCTCCATGCAGGGAGCCTGACATGGGACTTGATCCCACGTCTCCAGGATCATACCCTGGGTTGAAGGCAGTGCTAAACCACTGAGCCACCTGGGCATCTCGGTTCATGCTTTCTTAACTCACTTCAACCCCACAGGGAAGTGTGGTTTTGGGGGGTCCAGGGAGCCTGTACTGTTTGCTGGGAAGAGGGAGGTGAAGTGACCAGCATGCTGTGCCCAGTGCCTTGGCCTGTGGGATACTCACATCATTCCAAATTGATCTATCATTTACCAGTTCATTCAGTCACTAAGCCTCCTATTAATCTACCCACCCACCCTCCCATCAAATATCTCTTCAACCAACCAACCAACCAACCAACCCCAACCAACCCCAACTAACCATACACGTATCACTCCCCATCCATCCATCCTACCCACAACATCCATCTATCCATCCATCCATCTATTCATTTTACCCACTCTCCATCCCTCATTTATCTTTCATCCATCCATCCCACCCACATCATCCATCTATCCATCCACCCACCCAGCCTACCCACTCTCCATCCCTCATCCATCCATCCGTGTCCCCAGCATAGATCTATCAAGTATCTTCTCTGAACCAGGTATGGAACACAGCATGTGATATCTAATTTTCTGGGGCTTTTGCAGGTAAAACTTTTGAGACTTTCTGCCTTTTCTTTGGCTCTGTCTTTATTTCTCTCTCCCTGTCTCTTTTTCTCACTCTGCCCCCATGTCTGTTCCTCTGTCTGTTTCCGTTTGCCTTCCCTGAGTGCTTGCCTCTGCTTCTCTCTCTGGCTGTCCCTCACTTTCTCTCTTTTTGTCTGTTTCTCTCCGGCCGTCAGGTATGGCTGCCTATCCCCTCCCTCCTTGATTCTCTTTCCTCCTCCCCGCCAGTGCTCTGGGTTTGCATGGGATCCTGTCCCTGCTTGCCCCGGTCCCTCTCCTCATCCTCACTCTCTCCCTGGCCCCAGGCCCTTGGGGTAAAACCTTACCTCTTCCCCTCGCCTGCCTGCCCAGAGTGCTCAGAATTGACGCTTTCTTTGATGAGACGCCAATGAGGTGATGTCTGGATTTTGTTAAATGTCGTAAATAAATTACCAATCCTCTCTTGGGCAGGAGTACTGACCACCTATTATCAGCAGAGGGCCTATGGTGTAGGGGTCTTCCAAGGACTGATGCGAACCTTCGTTTTGGCACCCCCCTCTCCCAGGGTAGCCCTAGAGTGGCCTTGGGAATCCCTGGCTCAGCAGTGCTCAGACTGGAGACCCCCACCCTCTGTCACCCCTCTTGGGGCCCTGGGCTCCATCTGCTATCACCGAGCATTTACTGTGCGCCTCACAGCTTCTAATTCTCCATCACCCTGTGAAAAAGGCACCGCTAGGCTCTTTAAGGATGAAGAAGAAATGGTCTCAGCTGGGAAGGGCTGGGGGCCACCTGCCAGGAAGGGGTGGTGATTTGACCTCTGTATTCCCCTGTCCCTCCCTCCCTCCTGGCCACCAGGTGATCTTGTCCTCGGCTTGGGTGGTGGGTTGGAGGTAGAGAACAGAAGGAGCTTCCACTCCAAGCCCCAGAGAGAATGGTGGATGTTGAGCCAGGTCCCCATCACTGGCAGATTTGGCCGCTTCTCTGGACCCTGGCAGTGGAGTTCTTGTCCCTCCACTTGGCTTGGGCCCCCAAATCCTTCAACCACCCTCAAATCAGAGGTCCTGACTTCCTCCACATCACATGCTTTCCTTTTGCTCTGTCACCTTGCATCTGCAAAACTCCCTGGGGGGCTGCATTCTTGCCCAGAGGAGGGGGCTGGGCTGAGCAGAACCTGCTCTGGGGGTGAGCGTGGGGTGGACTAGCCCTGACCCCCTGAGGGACCCCTGTGGGACTTTCCAGAACCTTCCAGACCAAGGGCTGGCCCGGGGTGAGGCCCGAGCTCAGCCACAGGCAGTGCTATCAAAATGCCTGCTAAGTAAATATGGGGAAAGTCTGAATTCTGGGGGGAGTTCCGGTGCCTGGGGAAGGGTGGGGGTGAGGACCACGCATGGTGGTGGGAACTGCCTGTCTGGGTTCCACCCTGACTCTACCAGCTGTTGGTTGTGAAGCTCCATGGCTAAGTCATGAGACTGCTGAGCCTCAGTTTCCTTCTCTGCAATTGGGGGTAATAGTACCATCTCTCAAGGTTCCTGTTTGGAGTAAATGCATTAATACAAATTAACATACACTACCTGCTCCAGCTGCGGTGCAGGTGGCACGTAGGTACTGGGACTGTTACAACATGTTACCCTGAGAAGGGCCCACCCAGCTCACCTGGGCTGCAGCTTTAAATGGCTCAGTGAGGCCAGCCCCAGGTCCCCTAGGGCGGAGCCCAAGCCTATGCAGGAGCTGGGGAGAGGGCTGTGGGGAATGCAGGAAAAAACAGCAGAGATATCTCTCTTTGCCCCTCTGTCACCCTGTCTCTGTCTCTGAAGCAGCTTCCCCCGCACCCCCCCTCACCCCCGCCCCCCCCCCCCCCCACCTGCTCCCGACCTGGAAGCTTAGGAGGTAGCAGAGATAACAAGGCTAATGGGTCCTAATTATAGCCCAAGTTGGATCGATGGAGCTTCGGGGCCCTGGAGGGGCAGGGCTGGTGTGGGAGGGCAGTGCGGGGGCAGGCAGGGGGCTGTGGGAGCAGCCAGGAGGGGTGGGGAGCTGGCGGGGCATGGAGTCCCTGGGGTGGTCTTTCCTGGGGCCCTCACCCAGGGTGAGTGGGATCCCCCCTTACCACTAACTGTGCCTTGAGGGGGGCCCGGGGCTGGGGGCTTGGGGAGCAGCCAAGGGGCACCAGGCAGGGTTGCTTAGCTATGACTTTCGAGGTCTGGTTTTAGAAAACTCAGAGGCTGTTACAGGAGATGTAGGAGGGGGAGATGGGGCCAGGGTGGAGATGGT
The DNA here is from genome assembly GCF_053574225.1 of Canis aureus. Classification (NCBI taxonomy): domain Eukaryota; kingdom Metazoa; phylum Chordata; class Mammalia; order Carnivora; family Canidae; genus Canis; species Canis aureus. The sequence continues at coordinate 28,927,063 of NC_135613.1, forward strand.
GTAGGGAATCATGAGGTGTTGGGAAGGAGTGTCACAGGGCTCAGTCCTGGGATGTCCTCAGGGCTACCAGAATCTGTTCAGGAACCAGAAGGGTCTGTCAGAGATGGGGAGTGGACGGGGTGGGGTCCCTATCCTAGTGTGCCAGCTCTGGAAACTTCCTGGAGGAGGGATTTAATCAGGCAGATGGCCCTGGGCCACGAGGTCTTCTGGGAATGGAGGAGGGGCTCTGTCTCTGGGCAGAGGGTCTGGGATCTTATCCTCTGAGGATCGTTCTGGGCGTGGATTAGGGCTACCCTGTGGGGCACCCCCTGGCCCCGTACCCTCCGCCCCAGGCAGATATCCTCCTGCAGCCACCTGTTCATCCCCTCTGTGTTCTGATGGCCAGTTGGTCAGTCAGTGACCTTGTGCTCAGCTGGCCTTCCCAATTTGGGGGACTGCCCTGCCAAGGGAACGGGTGACTTGGGGGAGGTGGCAGGAGGGAGATGGCCCCTCCCGATTGCATCAGCCCGAGCTTCTTACATAACTGGTGCTGGGCATTGCTGGGGTACAGGGGTGGCTCTGCCCAGGCAGTCTCCCTGTGGCTCTAGGGGAGGTAGGGGCAGGTGTGGGGGTGAGCAGGTGTGGACAGACAGCTCTGTCACTACCTCCAGACCCCAGGATGACTCTGGGGGGGTCTCTGTGCACATATTCAACTGGTTCAAAAAATCCATGCCCCTCTGGTGCCAGGGCCAAGAGGGACAGGATGGGACAGGGTCAACTTGTGCAGCTCTGCCTCAGCCTGGCTCCGCTCAAGACCTGGCCCACATTAAAATCCGCTTTGGGCTGACCCGCCACTGCTTGGCCCTGTGTGCTATAGCCCTGGCCAAGCCCTGGCAGCTGTGTCCCCCTGTGCCAGCCAGGACCATGGAGTTGGCCCTCCGGGGACAGCCAGCACTCTGGCCACCTTCTCTGCAGCAGCTCCCAGTCCTGCAGGGAGTCTCTCTCCATACCTATGTTTGCCCAGGAGGATGGGGAGTGCTCTGGGGCTCCAGTGTGCCCTGCTGCCTTCCTCCATGGACTCCTGGTGGGGGAGGGCTCTATAATACGGTGACCCGGACCTGCTAGAGGGGGGCCTCAGGACTGAGGGGTGCCCAGACAGTGGTGCAACCTGCACCTGCCTCTGGTAGGGACCAGCCCTGTAAGGCACTAGGGTAGGAGGCCTTGCACTTGGCCACTGGAGTCACCAGCGCCCTCTAGCTGCACCCAGAGGGTGGCGATGGGAGCCATAGGACCTGGGGGACTCTAGGGGACAGGGGTCCAAGGCGGGGGGTGGGGGGGCCCTGTTTGGAGGACAGGTGTGTCCATGTATGTCAGGGGATGTCTGCACTGTGATGTGCAGCTCACATGATCATTGACCACGATATGTGGTGGTAGGCTTCCTGGGGAGGGTGATGGGAGCTTTGTTTCTTTTAACTTGATTCAGTGGGGACACTGCGCCCTTCCCCAGTGAAAGTCTCCTGGGCACCCTCCTCAGGGGCACAGGGTGGCACACCCAATCAGGCTGAGATTCCCTGTTGTGTGTCCCCTCAACCCCTGTGGGGGTGGATCCCCAGTTGGTTCTTCTCTGCTCCCCTGGGTGCAGGGGCATGGGGTAGGACAGCCTGACTGTGGGTGCTCAGGGCCCCTGGCTGGCATGGAGCGCTGATCTCTGATGGGCCCCTTTTGTGGACCTGGGAGGTTTGGTGGCTTTCTTCTGGATGGATCTCTGCTCTGGAGGACCCTCCCCACTCTCCCCTTCTTCCTCATCTAACACCACCCCCACCCCCAGGAACTTAGGGCTGGCTGCCCTTTCTCATTTCTGATTTCCTGAGTGGGAGCTAGGCCCCAGGGCCACATGTCAAGCCCCCTCCTTTTTGGAGGGGGGAGTAACATGAAGCTTGAAGCCAGCTGCACACTCACACCTGTCCCGCTCCCCTCTTGGCCTTTTAAATTCATGGAGGAGGGAGGGGAGCTCGGAAATCGTGGCTGCTTTTGGAAAACCCACGTGTGGCGGATGCAGCATCTCTCTGAATTTCACATCTTCCAGGGTGCCCAGCCGGAATGGGTTTGGCATCCTGCATGTGTGACTGGGGGTGCGTGTACTGTGTGGGTGTGTGTGCGGGTTTGGGCGGGAGAGGCAATGTGGTCTCTGATCCTCATTAAGGGGGAACCTGGCATCCTCTTCCTTGATCTCCCTCCAAAGCCCTCAAGGACCTTGCTTGTGGCTCTAGGTGGTCCTGGGGTGATGTGACCCGTGCATCCCCATTAGCCTTGCATTCACAGGCCATTTCCCAGCCACACCATGGGCAGAGGGCAGAAATAGGCCCTGACCCCTCCCTGGAGCCACCCAGAGATGGCTTCATGACTCTGTGGGGCTGCTTCCATCCTGGGGGAGTCATGCCAATGAGGATTCTTAATTAGCTGCTCATTTTTGCTCAGAACATTGTTGCTGAGCTCTATCTTGTCAGGGTGGGTGGTTATTGTCCATTTTACAGTGAAGAGAGGAAAGGTCTAGAGAAGTGGGGACTTGTGACACAGCCCGCCTGATATGGGACTCTACTCATTGGGTCTGGTCTGGTGGCTCTGAGGGCTTGGTAGGAGGCTGGGGCAGGCAGAGGCACTGTCCCCTGGGAAGGGGTGGCGACCGAGGTGGCAGGTGGATGCCTGTGGAGCTGGCTGACCCTCTGGGCCCTGCCTCTGCCTTTGTGTCTCTGGGGGCTCCCCGAGGGGAGCGCAGAGTAATCCCCTCCCACTCTGACTCCTCCAGAAGAAGAAGATGGTGGCCTTGGAGGCTTTGATGACTATTTCCCTGAGGAGCCTGTGGGCCTTCCCAAGAAGAAGAAATCCAAGAAGCTCAAGGAGAACAGGTCCAAAGGGAAGCGGAAGAAGAAAGAGGTGCGTGGGGTGCCCTGCTGGGGTCGGGCCAGCTGGCGGGTGGGTCCGGGCTCCAAGGGGTCTCGGCTACTCTGTCGAGGCCTGTGGAGAAAGATCTCAGCTGGGTTTGAGTGCGAGATGCCAAAAGCAGCGTGTCCTTTGTGGGTTGGATCTGAAATGCCCTGACCTCTTAAGCAGGATGCTCCAAGGTCATTTATCTTTATGCCACAGAACGTAGATCGTTTGGGACTGACAGGATCCTGGGATGCAGGGACAGACCTCCTGGTTGAGGCATTGACATGTCCCCAACCCCCAAGACCTGAGGCTCTGTGGATGTTGTGGGCAGAGAAGGGGTGGTGCTCGTGCCATGCCGAGGGCAGGAGCTTTGCCCCCGCCCCCCCTTCTGGCTCCTCCTCAGCATTTTCTCTCTGGCAGCTGTTTTCACAGGCACTGGACCTGGACAGGAGGCCCAGTGCTCTCTCTGGTCTTTGGTCTCAGGCCTTCAGGCTGGGTCTGTCCAGTTCCCAAATGCAGATGAAGGACCACCAGGGGTGCCCCAGGCAGGGCTGAATTTTCTCTCTCCTTCCTGGCCACAGAGTGCAGCAGGACTCCCCCACCCTGCTCTGGCCAGGAAGACAGGCTAGAGGTGGGCAGTGTCTGCACTGTTGAGGCTGGGGCAGAGGGCACGTATTCAGCAGCTGGGAAGGCCACTGGTGTCCAAACCTGGGGGTGCTGGTGCTTACCTCTCCCCTACCCTGTGCTGGGCTCACTCAGGTCTCACCCCTCCCTTCTTCCCCTGGACCTACCTATATCTGTGTTTTTCTGGGCCCTGTGTCTCTGTGTCTCCCTCTGCTGTTCTGGCCAGAACTTGGCCTCTGCCTCACTCACCTCTTGTTCCCTCACTCTCTTCCCTCCTCCTCCCCATTTCTCCTCCCCATTTCTCCTCCCCATTTCTCCTCCCCATTTCTCCTCCCCATTTCTCCTCCCCATCCAGCCTGGTTTCCAAACCCCCAGTCATAGCCCTCTCCTCACTTGCTCACCATCTCTTCTTCCTTCTGCTTTTCACTAGGGGTGGAGGGCCGTGTGGATGGGAGGCCTGCAGATGACGGGTGGGTGCTGCCTGGCAGGCCCCCAAGGTGACCCCGAGGTCATGGCCACCCCCTCCCCTGTACTCCTGAGAGCTTGGCTTGGCCAGCTGTCAAATCTTAGAAATCTTGGAGGATCTGGAGCAGGCTATAGCCAGAGAGCAGCATCTTGGCCCCACATGCCCCCCACCCAGCCACCTGGGTCCCCAGGACATGGGGAGGGGGATTTCACCCTGTGCTCGCTTCAGCTCTGACTAGGTGGCCCCAAGATTAGGCGGTACCCAAGATTAGGTGGTGGGTGGAGGCAGAAGAGGGGCCTCAGGTTTTTTTTCTTTTGGCAGGGGTGGGAGTTGAGGCTGGGTAGGGGGGTGGGGGGGGGAGGGGGGATAGGCCACAAGTCGTGGATCGTGATTTACATAAAACAACCGGGCTGCAGCCAGAACCTGAGCATATGTAGATGAAGCTCCTTGTCAGGCCCAGCGCAGGAGGGAGAAATGATTTCAACCTGTACTGCAGCGGTTACCATAGCAACCAATTATTCAGTGCTAAATTATAACTGTTTATAACACTCGTGAATGGGAAGGCTCATATTTCATTCTTTCTTTTTCCCTCTCAATCTTGAAGGACCCCAAATTGAGAATGACCAACTCTCTGAATCCTCCCTTTTGAGTGTAAATGCCGCCTTTATCGAGAGATGTGGTGTGTGTTGAGCGCTGGGTGCAGAAGGAAGGGAGAGGCGGGAGATGGAGGCCTGGATAAAAGGCATCCAGGCATCTGCAGAGCTGGAGAGGAGGAAGGGCGGGTGGGGACTGCCCACTGGGGGACCCCGTGGCCTGCACAGGTGGCATGGTGTGGTCTCAGTGGGCCGGGGGTCAGGGCAGAGAGCCCTCCCGTTCACCCCCAGCTCCCCACACATGCAGTCTGGGTGTGGTGTTTCAGCAGATGGATTCTGCTGGGGACTCGGAGTCTACTAAGACTCCTGCCACCAGGCGCCTCCTCCCCTGTAGTCATGCCTGGGGCTACGGTAACCCAAAGGACATCATCGTAGCCCAAAGGACAGCATCAAGGTCAAAGCCCCGTTTCGTGTTCACAGCCTCTGGTGTGGCTTGGGGCTGAGGTTGCTTTAGGGCTTTATTAGGACATTACCGCTCCATGCCTGTGTCTCCTCCCTTGAACAAGACTTGGCTCAAAACCCCTTCTGTAAGTTCCAAGATACTGGTCTACCCCTGCTTCTTAGCCATTCTTTCCTTCTTGCCTCTGGCTGGTGCCACATCCCTCAGGTCCTGCTCCTGGGTCACTCCTCTTCGTGTTGTTTTCAGAACCACTTGCTGCCCTTCCTCTTGCCCCTTTTTCTGCAAGGAAAGATTTGGGGGGAAGAAAAAACGAGGCCCAGATCTTGAAGGGTCCAAACAGCTGGATGCAGAGATAATGCTGTGGATACAGACTTATGCCAGTGGGAAACCAGTCTCCAAAGACCTGTCCTGCACCTCCTTCCTCAGCCAGCACCACACCCCACCCTGAGCAGTCAGGAGGGCTTGGATGAGATCGGGGTGCAGGCGGGGGCATGCCCAGGCAGTGTGAACTTCCATTTGGTGAGTGGAGAAGGCACTGCCTGGGAAGGATCAAGGGATAGGTGGTGAGTTGGGAGAACTGGGGAATCAGAGTTTTCTTTCCTACAAGGCTTTCTCTGGTGCAGGGAGAAGTCTCTCCTTTCCCTAAAACAAGGGGCTGCCACCACTGCCATCACCCAGGGGGCCACTGAGGCACTGAGGACTGGCAGATGTGCCCTGCCATAGCTCTAACTCGTTCCACCTCCCCTGCTCTGCCACTTAACCCTGGAGTGGACCAGGGCCAGCCCTTTGGCAGTGCTCAGCTTGGGGCCTTTCGCCAGAAGGCGACAAGCTGTGTGTCGTCTGTGGAGACACACAGACATTGAAATCTGCTTGTGGTGCCTTCGCCCCTTCCTCCTTCCCTCCCTCCAGCTCCCTCTGGGCCCTGCATTTGGAACTGTGCTGGCTGCTCCTCACCTCTCCTGCACTTGGAGTGTGGCAATGCCTTCTTCCCATCAGATGGCCAGGTCAACCCTCCCTCAGGCGTTTGCCACAACAGCCTTTTCTGCTGGCATCAGGTTGCCCAGCTGCCCTGTAAGTGTCGCCCAGCTGTGGGCACTCACTCTGTACTTGGCTTAGCCTGGTTCTGACTGGCAGAAAGGAGAAGGGTGAAACTAGTGATGTCCTTGTCTGTCATCTGGCCCACATCTTTGCCTTCCAGGAAGAGTTGGGGTCATGGGTGGTTGGGTCTCTCCCATTTCAAAATGTTTGCGGCCTCCTCTCACACCATCTCCTTTGTGCCTCTTGCCACCCTTTGTCAAATCCTCATTTCACAGATGAGGAGGCTGAGGTCAGACCCTAGTGACTTGCCTAGTTCCAGGCTAGCAAAGGACAGAGCTCCGAGGCATTCTGTGTCTTGTAGACTCCCCAGGGAGCCCCAGGACCCACGGTCGGGCCACTCGACTCTTAGCTGAGTGGATATCAGGCATGGGTCTTCCTGCCTCATTCCCGGTCTGAAGTGTGGTGTCCACCCCAGGGCAGCTACAGGGCCAGCCCATGCCCCTCCCTCTGGCCGCCCCACAGCCTCTGTCCGAGGTGCTGAAATTCTTGGCAGCCTCCTTCTCCCATCCTTACCTTTGCTGGGGTGAGGCCTGGGTAGTGCCTGTCTCTCAGGTCTCTTGAAGGGTGGTCTCTTGAAACTGGCCGAACTTTACACCCTCGGGGTAAATAGATGTCCCTGTCTGACCCCTGCCTCCCTAGAGGACTGTGGCAGAGCTGGGAGCTGTGTCCCCATGGCTCTGCATTGGCATTGCATTGCCCTGCCTTGGGAGCAGGAGTGCTCGATAGGCTGTCCTGCCCCATGTAGGTTCTGGCAGCAGCCAGGACCGTCTTCACCCCTGGGGCCCCTGCACAGAGAGTCAGTATTCCGGGAAACACCCAGTTCCGGAAAAGCGCAGAGGCTCTGCTGTCTGCCAACCTCCGGCCAGCGCACTGACTCAGCGGCTTAATGAGCATAAAAGGTTTGGGAGCAGAGAGCCCAGTGGGAGACAGTTGGGAAGTGCAGGGAGCCTGTGGGGGAGTCCTTTTCCAGTTGCATCTCCGGAAGAGCCTCCCTCCTGGGGAAAGACTCTCAGCTCTTTACAGTGTGCCTGGAAGGGGCAGAGATCTGCTGGGGCCCTCCCAGGAGCCTCCAGACAGACCTGCTGCCCTCTTCCCTTCTCTTGTGGGCTCTTCTCCTTCTCCTCCCCCATCCTGCCCGGTCCCCACCTCCTCTTCAGCCTTCCGCCCCCCCCCCCCCCCAGTGGTGTCTTGAGCTCATTTTCCACCTCTCCAGTTCTCTATCTTTTCCATGACTCTCTTTGCTCACCTTGAAAACAGTAAACAACCAGCTCGAAAATGCCAAGCCCCATGCTGGTAACTGGAGCCTCAGTGCCCAGCCTCTCCCGCAGACCCCAGCCAGGAGGGGGTTGGCAAGGGCTTTGACAGTTCACTTGCATCTGGAAAGGCGGAGAGTAAACAAACAGCCTCCTCGGAGGGACAGTGCCTTTCTGGTGGGGATGCTCTGGCTGTGAACGCCCTTATCTCCATATAAATGGGCCATTTGCTGCCTGTACAGACGGGAAAACTAAATCAAGGAAGCCAAGCTTAAGAGCTGCCTAAATTACCTTGTCTCCTCTGGAGAGGAAGCGGCCGGGGTGGGGGTGGTAGAGAAGGTGGGCTCGTGCCATCACAGCTTCTGGAGAGTCCACAGACAGATGGAACTGGGACGTGTGCTCTACATTAATTACAGGTTTCGTTTGACACATGCAGCTCCATTGGGTGCACATGTACACAGAGGTTGGCTGCTGGCTCACACCCCCGGCTCTTCACCCACCCATTTCCCCAGGATTTTTCCCGTGCCCTTTTGGTTTTGGCTCTGGACATTGGGTTCGGCGTGAATTCCTGGGTCCCAGTCCTCTCCGGCAACACTTGTTAAAATCCTAAAGTCCCTAGAAATCTGATTCTGATTGAAGCAGAGCCTGAGCCTCACCCTGCGGCAGTCCGGGCAGGCAGCACTGAACTTGCCCAGGGGGGAAGTCTGACTTCACCAGGGCCTTGTCTCACCTCACACTCCACCAGGTGCTATGGCCCTGGCACTGAGGACAGGACCCTTGTCCATTGCTGCCTTGGGGCAGCCCCTGTAGCTGGGCTTGTGTTGAGCTGTGAGCAGCAGGACACTGAACTAGCCGAGTGGGAAGCATGGGCCGAGTGACAGTGTCAGGGGCTGCTGAGGAGAGTCCTGCTGCCCAGGACTCTGGGTTTTCTTTGGGCCTCTGTTGCCCTTACCATCTTCCTCTCTCTTCTAGGGGAGCAATGATGAGCTGTCGGAAAATGAAGATGATCTGGAAGAGAAGTCAGAGAGTGAAGGCAGTGACTACTCCCCCAATAAAAAGAAGAAAAAAAAGCTCAAGGACAAGAAGGAGAAGAAAGCCAAGCGGAAAAGGAAGGATGATGACGAGGATGATAATGATGATGGGTGTCTAAAGGTAACCTCTGAGGCCTGGCTGGCCAGGGGGCCTGGGCTCCAGCAGGACAGCCCTGCCTAGATGGGCTGAGGCTTCAGGTCGGTTCTCTGCCTTCTGAGCCCCTGTGAGCAAAGGGCTGGAGCGCCCTCCCCACGGGTGTGTGTGTGTGGTGGTGGGGTTGGGGGCAGGTGGGCCTGTGGGTGTGAGTGTGTGGGGATGTGCGTGGAGGTTGGACACAAGTGTTGAAGAAAACTGTGCACCAAGTCCTGGAGATGCTTTTGAAATAACGGTGGGTGACATTTTGGGTTTGGGAGGGAAGTGAATGGCCTCTCATGGACGCTGATGCATTTTCTGCTCTTCTACTGAAGCGCACAACTCTTTCTGAGGAGAGTGGTGGTCTGGCTCAAGTTTTGTATCAGGAGCCTTTCCCTTGGAGCACTTTGGGAAAATAAACCAGCCAATGGAGCCTCTGCCAGCAAGAAGCGGCCAGCCAGTTCTGCTTATGGTAGAAGGGGAACTTGGTTACTCAGCATGTATCTTGAATTTCTGGCCATGTGGGCATCCAAGAGGGTGTCCCAGTGAGCACGAGTCAGGGCAGCTATGGATTGGCCTGTGGCTCTCCCTGGGGGGGATGTGGCTTCTCTGTGAGTGTGCAGGATGATGTGAATCCCTCAAGTCTCAGAAGCCAGTTCAGGGCTCCTCCGGGAGGGGCTGGGCCGGGCCCTGGGCCCAGCTCTTGGGCTGTGGCAGATGTCAGCATGTCCTCGACAGAGCACTCTGCTTCCTTTGTTCCTTGGGCATGGTACACAAGCTCAGTTTGGGCTAGCCTTGGATTTAGAGATAAGGGCTCTGTGAATATCAGTACTGCCTGGTGAGGCAGGAATGGTGGCTGTCAGTGGCTGGAGTTAGGAAGCACCCTGCTGTCCCAAAACCCAGAGGGGTTTCATTAGCCAGCAGTTGTGTTGTGAGTCATCTGTGACCGATAAGAGCTGAGGCCTGACAGCTTGTAGGATGAACTTGTGGGCAGGATCCAGGGTTCTCCTGTGGCAGTGTCACCTGCTCATGCTGCTCTGCTTCCTGCTGGGAGCAAGGTCTCAGGTGCCTCCAGGAATGGCTGTGTGTCATGGGGGCTGGGGGCCATGGGAGGGTGTCCCACACGGGCACACCCCTGAACTGTCATAGAGAACAGGATGCTGGGAAGCAGGTTCCAAGCCTTGCTGCTTCGCTGGGCAGGCAGATCTGGTTCTCAGGTCCTGGGATGGAGGGAGGCTGAGTGTATCTCCCACGTGGCCTCCTGTTGTGGAGCGGACAGCGCAGCTCTGAGGGGCTTAGGTAGTGATGGGGTCTGTTGAATGGGTGCCCCAGGAGTGCAGAGGCCAGGGGGCTTCCAGCTTGGGGTGTTCTTTGGGCCTGTTTCTTCACATCCCTCAACCCTGCCTCTGGAGGGTCAGCTCCGGGCTGGGGCCAGGCACCCTTGTGCCTGAGAGTGGGCTTCTTGTCCACCCACGGCCCTGTCCGGCAGCTGGGAAAGCAGGCCCGAGGTCCCTACGGGGACAACCCCCCGCCCTCCCCCACCGGCCCTGGACTCATTCGCACCTGGGCCAGTTACCGCTCTGGGGTGTGGCCTGTGCCGGTTGGCTGAGTGGGTCAGGGGGTGGGGCTGCTCTGAACCCTGCGAGATGGGGCGGGGCGGGCAGGGGGCTGCTCCCAGCACGTGTGCTGACCTGTTGGGGAAAGAGGGGGTAGGCGCTGTCACCCTGGTCTACAGCTGGGGAAATTGGCTTGGAGAGGTGAAGCAGCTTGCCCACTTCTCAGCCGTGTCCGTCTGGCTCCAGAGCCCAAGCTCATGGCCAGCACCCCCATCCGGACTCACCTAGCCTGGCTGTCTGGAGAGCTCACTGTGTGCCCTTTTGGGGAGGTCCCTCACCTCCTTGGGCCATGGTGCCCCATCTGGAAAATGAAGCAATAGCCAAGGAACCCTTTCACATGTCTGCCTTCAGCTGGGCTCTTGTCCCATGCCCCTACCCTGGCTGGGGCCTGCCTTCCTGGCCCTGGAAGCAGGAGAGCAGTCTGTCATTTCATGGGGTCCACGTGTGACCTACTGGGGGACATCCAGAGGCAGCCTCATTTCTCCCTAGCAGGGCTAAAGGGCTACCTGAGGCATGTTAGCTACTTAGGGGCAGCTGCCCTTTAGACTAGCCCTATAGGCTGCTGTTCTGTCCTGGTGCTCCAATTCCCAGAACATATTCCTTCCAGAGAGAGTTCTGTTACTTTTTCTGCCCTGGTGTGCACATAGCCACACCCTAAAGCCCCCCACATGAAACCTCAGGCTTGGCCCTGCACCCCGTCATGAGTCAGTGCCTGAGCTGTGTCCCCCCCAATCAAGGGGCAGGTGGGTTGGAAGGTAGAGGGTGGGTAGGAACTGCACACAGTCTTCCCACCCGTTCTGAGACCTCCTGGGTGGGGGCACAGGTTAGAAGGACCCTGCTCTGACCCCCCCCTCTGGCCTGGGTGTCCCTAGGAGCCCAAGTCCTCAGGGCAGCTCATGGCCGAGTGGGGCCTGGATGACGTGGAGTACCTGTTCTCCGAGGCTGACTACCATACGCTGACCAACTACAAGGCCTTCAGCCAGTTCCTCAGGTGGGCCGCACCGCCAGCCACTGTGGCCAGGCATCCATGGGAACCGCAGGTTGGGGGACAGAGCCCTGGGCTCTTGGGGTGCAGGGGGACCATCAGGCTGACACCAACCCTGGGCAGAGCTGGCAGGAAGGGCAGGAGCCCTTTCATTTTAATAGATGTCCCTGCTTTCTCTTGTTGGCCCTGAGCCCCAGGGTGGTGGTCCTGGTCAATCCTCAGGGCCTTAAGCTCTCGTGGCCTCTTTTAGTTCTGTCTTGTGGCATCAGAGCTTCCATCTGCTTCCCTTTGGGGGCTGGCGTGAAGCAGAGGAGATGGTATGCTTGGAGCTTTGGGACTTGTGCACCTGGCCCCTTTGGCTGGAAGAAATGGGGTCGGACACCCAGTGGCCCATGGCAGGCCTCTCCCTCTGGTCCCTCAGGGGGTACAGGGTCTGGAATCCCAATAAGATCGCCAACTGCATAAACAGGGAATCAGGAGTGTTTCGGGGTAGACTGGACTCTCAAGCTGTATCTTCTCCCCTGCACCCTGTCTTGCTTTCTGCCTGGTTTTCCCAGCCTAGGGGCTTCTTACCCTAAGTGTGGGAGAGGAGGGGGTGCCTAGGTCATTGCACTGGGGGGGTGTCTCATGCCCTCCACAGCAATGCCTTCACCCCACACAGGCCGCTCATCGCCAAGAAGAACCCAAAGATCCCCATGTCCAAAATGATGACTGTTCTGGGTGCCAAGTGGCGGGAGTTCAGTGCCAACAACCCTTTCAAGGGGAGCTCAGCAGCAGCAGCTGCAGCGGCAGTGGCTGCGGCTGTGGAGACAGTCACCATCGCCCCTCCGCTGGCCGTCAGCCCTCAGCAGCCACCCCAGCCTGTACCCATCCGCAAGGCCAAGACCAAGGAGGGCAAGGGTAAGGCTGTGGGTGGGTGGGCACCCCGCCCTGCTGGCAGAGTCCCACCCTAGACCCTCTAGCCTCGGGCAACTGGGACAGCTGAAGTAGCCTTGACCAGAGACCCAGGGCCTTGGCTGACCTTGGACCCACTCGCCCTTTCTCAGCTATCTTGTGGCATGGTAGCTTCCATCTGCTTCCCTTTTGGGGCTGGGGTGAAGCAGAGGAGATGGTGCACTCAGAGCATTGGGACTTGTGCACCTGGACCCCTCCGACTTGGCCTGGAGGGAGAGGGAGACTCCCCATGTTCCTGGAAGTCTGGGGATTCTTGAGCTTGAGAAGGTGTCCCAGGGTTAGCCTGTTGACACCTCTTATCTGAATGCCCAGCCCCTGGGGTCATGGATGGGTATGAGTGTGGTCATGGTCAAGGCTGGCTTCCCTGGGAAGCCCGGAAGGAGGTCCAGAAACAAAATCAGACTCAGTGGTGGATATCTGCTGTCTGGGGGAAGAACAGGGACAGCAGAGGCTCTCTATGATTTCAAGTTCCCAGGGGAGGGGCCTTCCCTCACTGGAGGATTTCTGGTCCCATCGGGGTTGAGACTGGCATCAGGCCCAGGGCTCTCCAACATGGGGTTGCTGGTGGCTCAGCCCTTCTGGGGCTCTGACTGGATTTTGATGGGGGGCCGAGGGGGCTCTAGGAACCCATTGTTTCAGCCCCAAGGAGCTTTGGTTTCTAGAATAATGGGCCCCTTTTTCCAGGTCTCTGCAAGGGCCCGGAGGGCAGAGTGACATGGAGTTGAGTCTGCTCCTCTTCTCCTTCATCACTGTCCTCCATCCTGGGCCTCTCCAGCCTGCCTTGCTTTCTCATTTCCTCTTGGGCTCCAGCCACCGAGCTATTGATTCCGAGCTGCCCATTCAGAGCTTGAAAAATTGAAATAGATTTTCCATGGCGCCACGGAGGTTACAGCTGGGTTCCTAGCCCCATCTGTGTGTGATACGGCTGGAGGAGGCCCCGGAGCAAGGCCACCTGCCTCCAGAGCCCCACCTTCCCTGCTCAGCCCAGTGGGAGAGGCTGCCGAGGGGTCATTACTACCCAGGTGGCTAATTTTCCTGTGGCCGGCTCCATAAAAACAGCCTCAACCCTGCTGGCCACCCAGGAGCTCGTGTTTGCTGTGGGTGATTGGCACAGGTGGGACAGTGTTGAGTGGTGTCAGTGTTGCCTGGGCACGGGGATAACCTGGCGACCAGGGAAAGGGCTTCTTGCCCTGGGCCCAGGTATGGACCACAGGGGGTAAGTGTACTCTTGGTAGCCCTGCTGGCCACAGGGGCCCATGGCTTCTTTCTGGGGAGAGGGGACAGGATGGGGCTGTTCCCAAGATGGCTGGCATTCCTGCCATTCATGGAACAGGGGCAGTGGTGGCCAGAGCAGAGATTGAGCAGGGCTTGTGTTCTGGATCCCCCTTACTTGCTATGTCACTTTTATGCAAGGACTTCATGGCTCTGAGCCTCAGCCTTCTCACTTGGAGAGGGGTGGCAGCAGAAGGACCCTTCTCTTATGGAGTCCTGGGGGTGGGTTGTGGGGGCTGACTGTAATCATGGCACTGGGTGAGCAAGCCATGGCAGGTGCAGATTATCCACTGTCACTTTTCAGGGCCAGGAGTGAGAAAGAAGATCAAAGGTTCCAAGGATGCAAAGAAAAAGGGAAAGGGGAGAAAGGTTGCAGGGCTCAAGTTCCGCTTTGGAGGGATCAGCAACAAGAGGAAGAAAGGCTCCTCGGTGAGTGTGTGTGTGTGTATGTGTGTGTGAAAGAGAGAGAGAGAGAAAGAGAGAAGGAGGGCTGGAATGTATGTGTGGATTTGTGGGCATGTGAGTGTGTAAATGTGTGTAATGTGTGAGTGTGTAAATATATGAATGTGTGATAGGGTATGCTGGGATGTGTGAGTGTGAGAGACAGCGAGACCACAGGTACTTGGCTGTGTGTGTGGCTGTGTAAGCAACCTTCGATACATTCTGCATGTGTGTGAGTGTGCTTGTGCACATGTGTGCAAGGTGAAGGCACGGTGATTGGAATGCAGGGCTGTTAGTCCACTGTCCTGAACCAGGACTCTGGAGGGGAGCTCCCTGTCTACCCTGCTGGGCTAGGGGCTCAATTCTGCCTCTGCTCCATCTGGGTAGCAGGTAGGAGAGTCACCTGGCCCTTGAGAGTTCTGATGAGGCCTGCATGCCCAGGTCTGCTGGGAGGCTGGACCCCAGGAAGGTGGCATGTAGGCAGGAACTGGGTGGGCTGGGGCTCTGACCCTCCCTTGCCCTTCCACGGCCAGCTCTGGCACCAGGTTCAGACTAACCCTAAGTCCCCATCTGAGCCTTTGGGCCTCCCTTCTCTATGGGGGGGGGGGCATACATGCCCTACCCCCACCCCCACAGGGCACCTGTTTCCCACACCTTGCCCTACCTCTGTAGAGGGGCAGAGTTGGAAACCATTTCTTGGTAGAGGCAAATGACAGGACTTGAGTTTAGCTGCTCTAGAGGGAAGTACAGAGCAGCAGGTAGGACAGCCTGGAGCTGGTGGTGCAGCTCAGCTCAGCAAATATTTGTTGAGCACATTTCCATGTGCTAAAACGCTCTGCTCAGCCATGGTGGGCCCTCCTCCAGAGATGTTCACAGTCTGGAGGGTGTTTAGGAGATACACTGGGAGGGAGCTAATGATAGGCAGATGGGACAGACCAGACCTGGCACACAGGCTGTGCAACAGGTCCAGTTAAGGAGAGAGCTGGGAAGACTCCTTGGAGGAGGTATCCTTAGGGCTTTCCTTTGAGGGATGAGTAGGAGTTTGGCAGGGTGGAGAGCAGACCCAGGGGAGAGGTATGGAAAATGTGAGTTGTGTCTGAGGGCTGGAGGGAAGGGCTTGGGGAAGGTGGTAGGACAGCAGGCTGGACTGGTGGGTGGGGCTTCAGGATTTCTAGCCAGAGACTAACCACAGAGAACACTGTGCCTCTGGAGCCCTGACCATGCCCCACCCTACTCCAACCTGTGTCCAGGCCGGTGAGGCCCTTGGGGATGGGCCCCCAGGGCAGGCTCTAGGCTCACCAGGCCCTCCCCTACCCCTGCAGAGCGAGGAAGATGAGCGGGAGGAGTCGGACTTGGACAGTGCCAGCATCCACAGCTCCTCTGTGCGCTCTGAGGGCTCCACTGCCCTGGGGAAGAAGAGCAAGAGGCGGCGCAAGAAGAAGAGGAGTAGGACTTTCGGGGGAGGGGGTTCCATGGCTGTCCTGGTGGAGGGGGTTTGCAGAGCCCCACCCTGGGTTAGCAGGGGGGGACATCCTCATGCCTCAGCCTTTCCTGGCCTTGGCCAGGCAGTTCACCTGTGTTTCCTCACCCCATCGGTCACTGTGGTCAGAAGGGTCTTGTCCCAGTGCGGTTAGATCAGACACTTTTGGTGTAGGCCCCCTGGGGCATTTGCACTAGCAAAGGGGTCACTGGAGAAGGAAGTGCTTCTTAACCTCCTGCACCATTCACCCTCTATTCCTTATCCTCTCCCTCTTCTTCCCTCCCTCCCTTTTATCCATCTTCTACCCCTCTCTCCCACCCCTCTATTCCCTCAGCCTTTCCTCAGGCATTTGTTCACCCCACCTGTCCATCCACCATCCATTCATCCAACGTCTATTAAACACCTACCATGTGTGGGTCCAGCTGGGGGTGGAGATTGGTTGGGCACTGGGAGTGGGGACCAGGCCCTCCACTACCACTCTGCCCCTTCCCAGTTGACGATGGTGATGGCTACGAGACCGACCACCAGGACTACTGTGAGGTGTGCCAGCAGGGTGGGGAGATCATCCTGTGTGACACCTGCCCGCGGGCCTACCACCTCGTCTGCCTTGACCCAGAGCTGGAGAAGGCTCCCGAGGGCAAGTGGAGCTGTCCCCACTGCGTAAGTCACCGGCAGAGGTCCTGGGGCCTGGCCCCCATCGCGCAGTCCGCGGGGAGGTGCGGGATGGGAAGAGGGGCGCGCGGGAGGGAGGGAGCGAGTTGCACCGTGCAGGGGGGGTGCCGGGCCGGCCCGAGGTGCCTGCACCCCGATTCTCCCCTCCAGGAGAAGGAGGGGATCCAGTGGGAGCCAAAGGACGACGACGACGAGGAGGAGGAGGGCGGCTGCGAGGAGGAGGAGGACGACCACATGGAGTTCTGCCGCGTGTGCAAGGACGGCGGCGAGCTGCTCTGCTGCGACGCGTGCCCCTCCTCCTACCACCTGCACTGCCTCAACCCGCCGCTGCCCGAGATCCCAAACGGTGAATGGCTCTGCCCGCGCTGTACTGTGAGTGTTACGCCCGCCCCGCCCCGCCCCAGCGCCCCGCCCCGCCCCCAGCGCCCCGCCCCGCCCCAGCGCCCCGCCCCCAGCGGGCTCTGCCCACAAAGGCCTGGCTTCCACGGGGCTGGGCCACGCCCACCACGGCCGTGACCTTACGGGCCCCGCTCCGCCAGCTGGGCCCTGCCCGCCAAGGCTCCGCCTCCGTAGCGCTAGGCCACGCCCACCCACGGAGCCTTGCCGGGAGGGCCGGGTCTTTGCGGGACGGTCCCCACCAGCGCTGGTCCGCCCACTCGCCAAGGCCCCGCCCACCGCGAGCCCCCCCTCCCCCCACCTCCCTGGAGCCCCGCCCACCATCTCACGAGATCCTTTCTCTGGAGACCCAGACACAGTTTTCTCTGAGCCGTAGTGAAGAAACAGGTGGTGATGACCCTCTCACCCCACTCCCACCACAGCCACCGCTCCTTGGGCATCTCTTTACGGCTTTCCAAGTTTCCCAGTACAGGCCTTGGTTATTCCCATTTTTATTTTTATTATTATTATTTTTTATTTTTTTGGTTATTCCCATTTTTAGATGACAAAACTGAGGCTCAGGGAGGTCAAGTGACTTGTCTCAAGCCGCACACAGCAGAACTGCGCCCTCAGACCCTCCTGGACCTGGCTTCTGTCCCAAAGGCTGGGGGTGATGAGAGGGCAGGAGGCAGGGAGAGAGTGGCACTCCCACCTTGCCCCCAGTCTCTGTATGGATTTGAGGGCTTCGTGCCCCGAATTGTCCCCCAGGCCCACCCCCAGTGCTGGGATGCCTGCCCTCTGGATCCTGGGAGGTCATGTGGCCAGTGCTGTTATTCTGTGTGCATCTGGGCTTCTGGTTTGGGCGCGTGTGTCCGTGTGCATGGGTGTGCACACACCCATGTTGCCCATCTCCTGTGTGTGCAGCGTGTGCAGGCTCCCAAGGACAGGGCAGTATCATGGAGTCACGGTGGTGCTGACTTAGGGAGCAGGGAGGCTTGTTGGAGAGAGCCATGTGACAATCTGATGTCACCAGAGCCTCAGGGTGGGGCCCCTTGGCTAAACCCTAAACTTAGGGACTCCCCTCTGTTCACAGTGCCCCCCGCTGAAGGGCAAAGTCCAGCGGATCCTACACTGGAGGTGGACGGAGCCCCCTGCCCCCTTCATGGTGGGGCTACCAGGGCCCGACGTGGAGCCTGGTGTCCCCCCACCCAAGCCCCTGGAGGGCATTCCGGAGAGAGAGTTCTTTGTCAAGTGGGCTGGGCTCTCCTACTGGCACTGCTCCTGGGTGAAAGAGCTACAGGTGAGGCCCCCTTACCCCCTGGGCAGGTGTGGCTGTCCTAAGGCTTCTATCCTGAAAGGTGTTGGCTAGCACTGAGTATGGAGCATTATTGGGAGGCAGGGACGGGGAGGCTAAAGGTAAAGTTGTCCTGCTGGGGACCCGGCAAGGGGAACTGGGTCGGGGACATAGGGGGGCCAGAGACCCTGTGTCTCCTGTGACCTCCGCCCCTCTGCAAGCAGCTGGAGTTATACCACACGGTGATGTATCGCAACTACCAAAGAAAGAATGACATGGACGAGCCACCACCCTTTGACTACGGCTCCGGTGACGAGGATGGCAAAAGTGAGAAAAGGAAGAACAAGGACCCTCTCTATGCCAAGATGGAGGAGCGCTTCTACCGCTATGGCATCAAGCCTGAGTGGATGATGATTCACCGCATCCTGAACCACAGGTGGGTGCCCAGTGAGGTGCCTGCAGGTCGGGGACACACCAGCTCCTGTACCCTGTGGAGTGGGCACAGGACTGTACGTGGGTGCAGCGGGGGCAGGAAGAGGAGATGGCGGGCCCCCTCTGTCAACAGTTTGCCCCACTAGAGGGGGTACCATATGCACATAAATCCGTTTGTGTACACATGTTGTCACATGTGGACACATGTCATGTTCATGGTGGGAGTACAGTTCCAAAGTCATGTATATAAAGGGCAACTTGATGAACAGCCTGTGATGCTTATACAGAGTGGGACCATCAGTGGGTCAGGATGCTTGTGCTCCTGCAGTAGGGTCCTGGGCTCCGAGGTGGCCTCAAGTCTAGGGGTGTATATGCAATTGATCCTCCTTTATGACAACAGCTAACACTACTGAGCACTATCTACCTCGACAGGTAGATGTTTTATTTCTATCCCTTTTATGGATGTGCCAACAGGCACAGCAAGGTTAAGTCACTTGCCCAAAGTCACACAGCCAAGGGGTGGTTGAGCTGGGATTTGAACCTAATGAGTTATGATGGTAGGATTTCCTTTCTCGGCCACTATTCCAAACCCCAGTGCCCTGAGGCAACTCTTGGCTGAGTAATCTGGAAATGCCCCAGGTGAGAGTGATCAGAGGCTGCGGAAAGCTGGATAGAGACCAGGGCAGGAAGCCTGTGGATCCCTTGAATTTGGCTTTGGTTTGGGGAGCAGTGGGAGCTCTTGCTGATTCTTGAGCTCAGGTGCTTGAGAACTGGCAGTGGCTAATGAGCTCTGCCCTGGAGGGGCTCAGGGTCCAGCCAACCAGAGGCGTCCTGAGCGGTGGGAGTTGGGCAGTGCAGAAGTTAAGAACCTGAGCCAGACCCAGGTTCTAATCCTGGCTCCCCATTTCCTGGGCACTGTGCTTCTGTGTTTCTCCTGTGAAGTGGGATCACGAGAGTACCCCCCAGGGCTGTTGTGAGGGCCAGAGGCATGTGCCAGCACCTGCTAGAGCAGCTTTCAGGAAGAAGGTAGGCAGGAGTGCCCTCTTGCTATCCCCAGCCCTCACTTAGAACAGTTCATTTTTAAAAAAAAGATTTTATTTATTTATTTGAGAGAGAGAGAGAGAAAGAGAGAGAGCGCAAGTGAGAGGAGGGGCAGAGGGAGAGATAAGCAGACTCCCCACTGAGAGTGGAGTCTGACTTGGGGCTTGATCCCAGGACCCTGAGATCATGACCTGAGCTGCCCAGGCACTCTGAGAATGACTCCTGTAAAGAAGGTTAGATCCTATGCAAACCTAAGCCTCCCACTGAACTGACCTGCAGTTTTTAACCTTTATTAAATTCCACTTTAGAAACATTCGTGGCAATCTTCCTCCCTGCTTTTAAGGCAGGGCAGGTGAATTTTCCCTACATTTATTACCCCAAGTCTGAGTAATGACTAAATATTTATTAAAAAAAAAAGACAAAAAAAAAACAACCGTCAGTTTCCATGGTGATGGGGGGATTGGTTTTTCCCTTAATGGTACCCTGGCTTGCAGCAGCCACAGCTTTTTTGATGGAGTCCTGGCTCTCCTGACCCCAGCCCAAGCTTGGGTGCCCACTCAGCTCAGGTTGGGTGGGAGGCTTCGAGCACTCTCCCAGCAGCTGGAATCAAGCTGAAGTGCAGCTTGCTTCTCTGGAACCCCCCTCCATGCTGTTAGCTTGGTCTTCAGGTCCCCGTGTTCCCAGGGGGTTTCAGAAGAGGTCACCCCACCTGCCCTTGTGGGAGTCTGTCCTAATTTACTTTGCAGAGATGGGACCAGGATGGGCATGGCTCTGGTCCTTTGAATTTTTTAAGTTAAAATACAAAGGCCTGGGGTGCCTGGGTGGCTTTGTCGGCTAGGCATCTGCCTTCTGCTTGGGTCATGATCCAAGACCCTGGGATCAAGTTCCGCCTTGGACTCCTTGCTCAGCGGGGAGCCTGCTTCTCCCTCTGGCTGCTGCTTCTCCTGCTTATGTTCTTTCTCTCTCTCTCTGGCAAATAAATAAAATCTTAAAAAAATAAAATACAAAGGCCTCTGGTCAGGGGAGAGGACTGTCCAATTCAGACCCCCTGCCCTGATAGGATTGGTCACTGTG
Source organism: Canis aureus (assembly GCF_053574225.1). Lineage (NCBI taxonomy): Eukaryota > Metazoa > Chordata > Mammalia > Carnivora > Canidae > Canis > Canis aureus. The sequence goes on from NC_135613.1 coordinate 28,947,264, forward strand.
ATGGAGGTTGGAAGTGTCTCAGGCTCTCTGCTCCTCTGTGAGTGTGGCCTGTCCCCTGTCCCTCTCCAGCTCTGCCACTCACCCCATATTCTCATCCTTGGTACTCATTGTGTGGCTTCAGGTAAGCCGCTTCACTTCTCTAGAGTCACTGCCCTGGTGCTTTCCTCTTGGCTGGGCTCATGATCCCTAGGGCATCCTGTGAGTTACCCTCCCAGACTCCCTATACCCCGACCCAGACCACCAGCCCACCCCTCCCCTACCACCCATGTGCTGTGTTGCAGCTTCGACAAGAAGGGGGACGTGCATTACCTGATCAAGTGGAAGGACTTGCCCTATGACCAGTGTACCTGGGAGATTGACGACATTGACATTCCCTACTATGACAACCTGAAGCAGGCCTACTGGGGCCACAGGTATACCGGCCACCTGGCTGTCCCCAGGCTGCTGCCTCCTGCTGGCCTGAGCTTGGCTCATCTGCCTGCCCTTTTCTTTCTCAGGGAGCTGATGCTGGGTGAGGATGCCAGGCTGCCCAAGAGGCTGGTCAAGAAAGGCAAGAAGCTCAAGGACGATAAACAGGAGAAACCGCCAGACACACCCATTGTGGATGTGAGCAGGGAGGGGGCAGTGGCTGGGGTTGCCGGGTCCTGCTGCCCCAGACTGGGCCTTGGAGGCTGGCATGTTCTGCGGATGTGGTGCGCTGGGTGCCCTTGGGTTCAGTCCACTTAAGCCGGGCAGCGGACGGGACAAGGTGATGAAGACCCGGCCCTGTCCCACCAGGGCGAGCTCCACCCTGGGATCTAGGGCCCCCAGCCTGATGCAGAGGGGTACCTCCCGGGGCACAGAGGCCTGGCTTCCTGTGAAATTGAACAAAGTGGGGGGCAAATGGTCTCTGCTCAGCACACATGTTCACATTACTTTAGAGGAGCTAATTCCCAGCGTTTCAATCAATTTCAGGAGCACTGCAGCTGATCTGTAATTCTGCACTATTCTTAGCTTTCCTGGGAGAGGAGACCCTCCCCAGCTTGCCTTACCCCAGCTCTGAGCCCATCAGGGTGTGGAAGGTTGACCTTTATTCATTCAGCAGACTTCTCTGGGGTGTCTGCCAGCTTTTGGAACAAGGACTCTGGCCCCATTTCAAGAAGTGTTCATCTCCCCCGGGCCCATGGCGGGTACACACAGAACCTGGGGGTTCAGCCTGGAACTGGGGGATGCCAGGGGAAGGCACATGGGCCTGGAACATCTAGAGGACTTCATGGGGGAGGCAGCCTTGAGCTGCAGGATAAAGGAGACAGAGAGTGATGTTTAGGATCAAGGGAAAGAAGCACTCAGGCATGCACCAAACAAATGTTGACCAAGTGTCCACCAGGTCCCAGGTACCATGTAGGGCTTGGGAGGCAGTGGTGAACAGGACAAGTATGGTGACTGCAACCTGGGCTCAAAGTCAGAGAACCCAACAATCAGGAAACCACCCCATTGGAAATGTACAGGGCGGCCACAGGAGGACATGGGAACACCTAAGCCAGGCTGGGAGTGTTCCAGCCAATACCTGAAGGATGCATGAGTAGGCAGGCTTGAGAGGAGTGAGGATAGAATTCCAGGCAGGGGAATAGTGTGTGCCAAGCCCGGGGCTGGGCTCTCGTGCCCCAGATTCAGGGAGTATCTGGACCTCTCTCTCCTCCTCTGTAGCCCACGGTCAAGTTTGACAAGCAGCCCTGGTACATTGACTCGACGGGTGGCACGCTGCACCCGTACCAGCTGGAGGGCCTCAACTGGCTGCGCTTCTCCTGGGCCCAGGGCACTGACACCATCCTGGCTGACGAGATGGGGCTGGGCAAGACCGTGCAGACCATTGTCTTCCTCTACTCTCTGTACAAGGAGGTGTGTGGGCAGGGGCAGGGATCCCCGGGGGCAGGGGAGCAGCACTGGCCACAGGTGGTCAGCCTCACTGCATCCATCTGCCTGTCTCCAGGGGCACTCCAAGGGGCCCTACCTGGTCAGTGCTCCCCTGTCCACCATCATCAATTGGGAGCGTGAGTTCGAGATGTGGGCACCCGACTTCTATGTGGTCACTTACACGGGGGACAAGGAGAGCCGCTCCGTGATCCGGGAGAATGAGTTTTCTTTTGAGGACAACGCCATTCGGAGCGGGAAGAAGGTGTTTCGCATGAAGGTGAGTGTCCCTTAGCCCCAGGGGTACCCTGGAGAGGCTCCTGGTCCGCCCCTGGTACCATCAACATGCTGCATTTGGGCAGGAGTCCCTCAGCTCAGGCGCCTGCCCGTGCAGGCCTGTGACTGGCCAAGGGCTGCTCTCCAGGCAGAGTTCCGAGCCGTGTCAGTATCCTGGGGCCACTGTAACAAAGCACCGCAAACCAGAGGGCTGAAAACAACAGAAACTTACTTTCTACTGGTTCTCGAGGCTGGAAATCTGAAATCAGGGTGTTGGCACGACTGTGCTCTCTCTGAAGGCACTAGGGGAGGATCCGTCCCGCCTGCTCTGGCTTCTGCTGCCTATTGGCGTTCCTTGGCTCATGACTACATCACTCCCATCTCTGCCTCTGGGCACAGGGCCGCCCCTCATCCTATCAGTGTCTATAGAGACGCCACTCATACTGGATTCAGGACCCACCCTGGTCCAGATGGTCTCATCTCAACTGATTATACCTGCAAAGACCATAACTCCTAAAAGGGGCACATTCTGAGGTACAGGGTGGACATGGATTCTGGGGGCGGGGGGACATGATTCAACCTGGCACACCAGCTGTGTGACCTCTCTGTGCTTCAGATTCTTCTCACCAAGATGAGCTAAGAGATCTGCCCACAGGGTTGTGAAGGGTTCACTGAATGAGCTAGGCAGGGTCTCTCAGACTTGATCGTGTCACTGGGGGTTGAAGGGCCGGTTCTGATCCAGCCACTCTGGGGTGGGGCCTGAGACGCCACATGTGTGACAAAGTCTCAGGAGATACGGATGCCTCTGGTCCTCAGACTCACTTTGAGGAGCACTTGGGACAGTGCATGGCACATGGTAGGCCCTCAACTCATGTTAGCACTGACCTTAGCTGTGGCACTCGGGGCTGGCAGTCACCTCCCAGGAACCCCGGGGGTTCTCACCCCAGCTTACTCCAGCACCGTGGAACAGCTATGACCCCGGGGGATGCCCGGTAACTATTTGTTGAATGAGGGGATCACTCAGTGACTCCAAAGGGGTCAGGTGATGGGCCTGTGGGCCAGTAAGTCACAGAAACCTCTCCTGAGCTCACGCTGGGGTCCTATGATGTGCTGGACATGCTGCAGACTCATCTCTTTTCTTTTTAAAAAAAATTGTGGTAAAATAGGGGTCCCTGGGTGGCTCAGTCAGTTAAGCATCTGACTCTTGGTTTCAGCTCAGGTCATGATCTCAGGGTCATGAGGTTGAGCCCCACGTCAGGCTCTGCCTTAGCATGGAGTCTACTTGGGTTTCTCTCCCTCTTCCTCTCCCTCTGCCCCTCCCCACAGCATGCTCTCCCTCCCTCTCTCCAATAAGTAAATGGGTGCCTGGGTGGCTCAGTTGATGAAGCGTTTGCCTTCACCTCAGGTCATGATCCTCGGGTCCTGGGATTTGAGCCCCTGGGATTTGATGAGCAGGGAGCCTCCCTTTCCCTCTGCCCCTCTCCTGCTCTGATCGCGCTCTCTCTCTCTCTCTCTCTCAAATAAATGAATAAAATCTTTATAAAAAAACAAATTTTTTAAAAAATAAAAAATTGTGGTAAAATACACAATCATAAAATTTACCATCATAACCATTTTGTGTTGTCATTAGGGCCACTAAGTATACTCACTTTTTTTTTATTTTTATAATCTTTAATTTATTTATTCATGAGAGACGGGGGTGGGGGTGGGGGCAGATACACAGGCAAAGGGAGAAGCAGGCTCCATGCAGGGAGCCCGATGCAGGACTTGATCCCGGGCCTCCAGGATCACGCCCTGGACCGAAGGCGGCGCTAAACCGCTGAGCCACCTGGGCTGCCCAGTACACTCACTTTTTCATGCAGCCATCACAGCATGTACCTCCAGAACTTTGTCATCTTGCAAAACCCAAACTTGGTCTCCAGCAAGCAGTAACGCCTCTGCCTGCCCAGCCCCTGGCACCCACCCAGCTTCCTCCCTCTCTAACCTCGACGACTCTCCATACCTCCTTCACGTGGGATTGTGCAGTATATGCTTTTCTGTGTTTGGCTTCCCTTGCCGAGCGTAATATCATCCTCATCCATGGTCACACGGGGCTGGATGCCCTCCCTTCTTAAGGCCGAATAACGTTCCACTGTGTGAACAGACCGCATTTTGAAATCTGTATTCACTCATTTGTCCACAGATGCTTGGGTTGTTTCCACGTTTCAGTTCTTGTGAAACGTGGATGTGCCAATATTTGTTCAGATCCCTGTTCCACTTCTTTGGGGCCTTTCGGGTCTGTCCCCAGAAGTGGCACTGTTGGACGCTGGGGGGACTTTGTGTCATTCTGTGAGGAACAACCTGTGCTCTTTGGATTCTCATGGCATTCCTCACATACACAGGATTGTGCCCTTTTTACCAGATGGGAGACTGAGGCTCTGGAGATTGATTAACTTGACTGAGGTCTAGCTCAGAAGGGCAGGGTCTGGTGCAAACCCAGAGATGCCCCTCTGCCCATCTCAGGCCCCTTCCCACAGGGACGCTGGTCACTGGGAGAGCCAGGACAGGCTCCTTCCTTTGTGGGGCCCAGTGAAGAATGAAGATCCATGGCCCCTGGTTCTAGTGCAGGAAACAGCTTTTCCCTGTGTCCCGTGGTCCCTCTCTCTCCCCAGGTTGTGGTTTTTATTGGCTGTTTAATGTCATGTTCCCTCAACATGGGGCTACCCTCAGGGTGAGTGCCCCCCATGCCCGGACCTGGCCTCCACGAGGGGCTTGAGGTGTTGGTGTTTGCTGGGCAGAGGTCTGGCCACTGGAGGCTCTACTGTCCCCGTCGGCCTCCCCTTATGAAACACCAATTCAATGATATCATTACTAGGAATTTCAAGTCAGCACCTGCAGAGCGTTTAGCCTCAAATGCAGGGCCACTTCTCTGTTAGAATCCTGGCTCAGCCATCCATGGGCCATGGGAGCCTGGGGGTGCTTGTCCAGCCTGAGACCCCACGGGCCATACATAGGGACAGAGGGGGCATAGCGGAGTGACCTGAGGATGAGCACAGGCTCATCTTCCTGGCTGCCCCTCAATGGCAGTGTTTCCTTTGCTCGGGGAGTGGTGCCTGGGTCTCAGCTTAACCTTCTGCCCATCCTCTCAGTCCCAGGGCTTCTCCGGGCCCTCAGGGGTCCTGCCACCCTTCCCTTATGCCTCCTGGTCTCTGGAGACCCTATCTGCTCCCCTCCCAGATGCTCTTCTTCCCCTCCAGAAAGAAGTGCAGATCAAATTTCACGTCCTGCTCACCTCCTATGAGCTCATCACCATCGACCAGGCCATCCTGGGCTCCATTGAGTGGGCCTGCCTCGTGGTGGACGAGGCCCACCGGCTTAAGAACAACCAGTCCAAGGTAGGTGGTGGTGGCGGCTGCTGGCCCCTGGAGCCCCCACCCACCCCCTGGTGGGCCAGCTGGCTGCCCCATGCCTCCTGACCAGCCTCCTCCCCCTCAAAGTTCTTCAGAGTCTTAAACAGCTACAAGATCGATTACAAGCTGCTGCTGACGGGGACCCCCCTTCAGAACAACCTGGAGGAGCTTTTTCACCTGCTCAACTTCCTGACTCCAGAGAGATTCAAGTGAGCTGGGGGGCTTGGTCGGGGGGCCGAGCAAATGGGCAGCTAGGGAAGGAGCGGGAGTGTCTGATGGCGGCACCCCAGCTGCTTGCTGGAACTTGGCTTCCTCATCAGTAGAATGGGAGCATGAGCAAGCCTGCCCTGAATGACCTGTGCGGGAGGGGCTGCGGGTTGGCAGGTGCTCAGGGGACATGGTGACTGTTCCTCAAGGAGAACCTGCGAGTCCTTTGGGGCTCTCCTCCTTACCCCCATGCCCAGGCTTGTTCCTTCCTCTCCGTGGAAACCCAAGTGACCACATGGGTGCAGTGATGGGCACAGAACATTGGGGGTGGCATTGGATATAGGGGCAAACCTGTGGCCATTGGGAATCCTGGGGTCTCCTTCCTTGGCCTCCCTGTCTTCACTTACCTCATTTTTCGGCTCAGAATGCAGGGGCTCAGGGTGGACAGTGCTGACTTTGGAATTGGGAGGATAGATTGGAGGGCAGGCTGGACCATATAACCTTGGGCCCCCCTCAGGCTCAGTTTCCTTTTCTGTAATATGGGTAAGCATTCTAGAGCCTTCATGTCCAGGATAGCTTTGAGGAGAGGAACATATCCTATGTAGCTGAGAGAGCAGTGTGGGGGCGTTGGGGATGGGGGGGCCCTGGCTTAGATGGACACTTAGGGCTCCCAGGCCCAGCAGCCAACCGGCCTGCCCTATGGCCCTCTGGTCCCCCCAACCCCAGTCCTGGCTCCTTCTGCAGAGGGCTTTGGCTTGCTTCAGTCCCCTGCTCCTGGCTCTTATCCCCATTCTTTCTTGCAGCAATCTGGAGGGCTTCCTGGAGGAGTTTGCTGATATCTCCAAGGAAGACCAGATCAAGAAGCTGCATGACCTGCTAGGGCCACACATGCTGAGGCGGCTCAAGGCTGATGTCTTCAAGAACATGCCAGCCAAGACTGAGCTGATTGTTCGTGTGGAGCTGAGCCAGATGCAGAAGTGAGTGGATGTCTGGCCCGTTGGGGCCCCACCACAGAGCAGTGGGCCTCATCTCCCCCTGGGCTTGTCTTCCCCCAGGTCTGACCTGACCTTCCTGCACTGCTTCCCAGGGTGGTGGGAAGGCTCTCTGGCCCCACTGAGGCCTTGACTTGATTTTTGCACACATTTCTTTGACCTGTTCAGTGGTTAGGGTTGGGGCTGCCCGAGTTCTTGCACTGTCCCCAGTAACTTGCTGGGTGACTCCAGGCCTCCCCTGGTCTCCTGTAAATTGTGCTGGCTGGAAGCCCCTGGCCTCCCTGCAGAGCAGAGTGTTCTCTCAGGGGCTGCTGTGCCCTGGTGTCCAGCCTGCCTCTCCTCCTCGCCCTGCTGCAGGAAGTACTACAAGTTCATCCTCACGCGGAACTTCGAGGCACTCAACTCCAAGGGGGGTGGGAACCAGGTGTCGCTGCTCAACATCATGATGGATCTGAAGAAGTGTTGCAACCACCCCTACCTCTTCCCAGTGGCTGCTGTGGTAGGTCCCTATGGCCGCCCCGTGGCCACTGTGGTAGGTACCCATGGCCACCATGGTCAGGGCATGAGGCTGCCGCCGTGTGTTCCTTTTGCCCACTGCAGTGTGTATCCATGGCTGCCACAGTGCCCCTGGCTGCTGTGGCAGGCCCTCTGCCCTCCACCCTCCCCGAGTATGAAGACTTAGAGGTGACATAGGTCCTCTTTATGCCAAGTTTCTCTATTACTACCTCCATCCATTGCTCAGGCAAGCCCTCTCCTTCCCTTGCCCCTTCCTTATGATCATAAAGTAGTGGGGGATAGGGAGGCACCCCAAGGTCTCCTCCAGCCTCAGCATCAGGGGATCCCAGGCTGATCTGGTTGTGCTCAGTCACGGAGGGGGTCAGGCAGGCCTGAGTGGTGCCCCGGGTGATTCTGATACGCAGCCCTGGGTGAGAAACTAGATCCCAGCCCTGTGATCTCAGCAAAGCCAGTTGTCCCTCTCTGAGCCTCGACTTTTTCCTCTCTAAAACGGGGCAATAGTACCTGCCTGAGAGTGAAGGCTAGATGCAAAAGTGCACGTGAGGTGCTCTCACAGGGAGCCTGGCATGGCTGTCCCTGTCACCACTGTCACTACTATTCTGGTTCTCATTGAAGCCCTCGGCAGTTTAGGGAACTCCCGAGGGGAGCAGACAGATGCAGTGCGAGGTGTGGGGGGCTGTCCTGTGGGTGATCTGCACTTAAGGCAACCCAGGTCACTCTCACCACTCTGGCACAACAGGGGCTTTCAGACAGATGTAGGTCCTACCCAGCTGGGGTTCGGGGTTGGCCTGGCCAGGAGGCGCCCCACGGTGACGGCAGAGACTAGGCATAATTCCTTCTGGGAAGCCGGCTTAGTTTAAGACTCTCATCTGCCGGCTTCCTGATGTCCCTGGCATCTTGGTGGAGTGCCAGCAGGGGGAGACGGAGGGCGGGCCAACACAGCTGCGCTCTGCCTGGGAACACCGTGCTGGGAGGGGACCCGTGAGATGCATGGCCTGGCCGTGAGATGCGTGGCCCGGCTGCCTCTGCTGAGCCTGGCCTGACCCTGGGCTCGGGCTTTGTGCTCAGCCCATTACTGGGCCTCTGTCCATCCCTGCGGGCCTCAGTGCAGAGCCGGAGAGGAGAGGGGATGCCTCCCCCAGTGCCCCACCTTCTGCTGTGTCTGCAGGAGGCCCCTGTCCTGCCCAATGGCTCCTACGATGGCAGCTCCCTGGTCAAGTCTTCAGGCAAGCTCATGCTGCTGCAGAAGATGCTCAAGAAGCTGCGGGACGAAGGGCATCGTGTGCTCATCTTCTCCCAGGTGAGCTGGCCCTGAGTGGCTGGCTCACCTCTCTGCCTCCCTCAGCCTCAACCACACACACTGCAGAGGCCATCCCTGCTAGCCGAGAGCACAACCCTCTGGCAGCCCCCAAGGCCTGGTGCTGTTCCCATGTGGGCTGCATGTCAAAAGCCGTTCTGCTGTGTCCTGGCCTGACGTGGCCAAGGAAAACGGGCTGGGTGCCAAGTTCTAGGCACCCAGGGCATGTTGGCTACAAAGGCCAGTGTTGTCCTCACCACCCACCCCTTCTGGCCTGTTCCTCTCTAGGCAGTGAGCCTGCTTTGATGTCCAGGCTGGGACAACAGCCCTAGCCCCTCACCCCTGCAGTCTGACTTGTCACAGAGGGGCAGCCTTGGGACTTGTTTGGGAGGAGCCTGCATGGGGGCGGCTCCGGGAGGCCATCTCCAGCACTTATAGCATTGCCTCTTGGGTGGTCAGAGGCACACTGTGCAGCCTCGGGGGTCTGCTGGTTTGTGGGCCCCATTCTTTCATTCCTCTAGTTGCATTTGTGCTCCATCAGACTTTGTGCTCCGCATGGGGCCTGTCCCTGTCCTTGAAATACCCACGGTCCAGTGTGAGAGATGGAGGAAAAGAGATAGTTACTTAGTTCTGGGGTCTGTAGTGGAAGTCATAAGAATGTTCCTGTGGGGTCCTGGTGAAAATGCTCCTGTCTGATGAGGCTGAGCCAGGCCCCTTGCTCATGGCCACAGGGTAGGATGTGTCTCCTCTGTGTATTAAATTAAACTCATAACAGCTGCTCCTGCCTGCAGCCCCCAGTCCCATCACGAGCCCACAGGAGGTCAAGGGATTTGGGGAAAGCTGACTAAGCCTGGGTCTATGCACTGGCCTGGAGACCATCCAAATTCCTCCAGCCCCCTGCCAACATAAGACAGGATTCTGGGCTGAGGCCTCAAGGGACCAAGATAGAAGGAGCTGCAGAGGGAAAGTACCAGAGACAGAGCCTTCCCATCTGAAATGAGCCTACAAACTTCACCTCTGAAACTCATGACAAAACTGGACGTTGAGATGTCCCACAGAACAGTAAGTAGAATCCAAATGAAAGGAATCCTAGAATAGCCTGAAAAAGACTTCAGACAAACATGTTTAGGATCCTCAAAATTGATGGAGTTAATAGCCTCGCATCAATCAAAAGAAATCAGTTGAGCACAAGCAGGAAAAAATGAAACAAGAATACTTGGACAGGAAAAGGATCTGTGTGGAACTGAAATAAAACACTTCCAGATTGGATAAACTCTCAACCTGATGAAGGCAATGCTGATGAATGGGACCCAGCCCTGTGGGATCTCCCCAGAATACAGCTGAGAGAGAGAGAGAGAGAGAGAGAGCGAGTGCTTAGGAATGAGAAGTTGCACGGAGGATCCCTGGAGAGGCTCCTGTAATCCTCTGACAGCCGCAGAAGTAGAAGAGAAAACAGTGACTAAGCTGGACTCAGTGAGAGTTTGCAGAGCTAGAGAAAAACACGAGGTCTCAGATCGGAAGTGCACTCTGGAGTACCAAGCAAGATAAATATAAGGCCCCAGGCCCATCACAGGGAAATCACATCACTTCAGACTTACTACCTACAAAGGAATGATGATCAGACTGTCCTCAGACTTCTCAGCAGCAATAGGTGACAGGAGACCAGTGCAAATTTGCAGTACCCTGTGGGAGTAGATTGTTTTATATCCAGCTGAACTATCTCTCAAGAATGAAGGGAGATACACAGGGGTATGGGAGCCCAGAGGGACTGCCTTCCTCTTATAAGGGGGAGCAAAACCAGGGAAGACTTCACAGAAGAGGTGCTGTTTGAATTCCCTAGGCAGTAAGGGGGTGGGCATTCCAGGAGGAAAGTCCATGTAATTTGAGATGGCTGGGGGGTATGATGGAAGCATTGAGAAATGAAGCGCAGGTGGACTGGACACTAAATCCTGTAAGCCTGGAATGCCAGAGCAAGGAGCTGGGACTTTCTTCTATGAGTTAAGGGCAGGGAGACTGCCTCATGCTCAGACCTGTGTTTCAGGCAGATGGCTGTGGGGCTGGCATGGGGATGACTGTGGCTCCAGGGGTTGAGGTGGTTCTTCAGAGAGCCCCACGTCTGGTCTGCCTGGGTCCTGCCTGCCTCCCCACTCAGCACGCTGTTCTATCTTCCCCCAACTGTCATGGGGTCCTTGCCCACGGCCCCATGGGGTTCCCTGCTCTGTGGCAGCCCCTTAGGCATACCATGTCCCCTGCAGATGACCAAGATGCTGGACCTTCTGGAGGACTTCCTGGAGTATGAGGGCTACAAGTATGAGCGGATTGACGGTGGCATCACGGGGGGCCTCCGGCAAGAGGCGATCGACAGATTCAACGGTAGTCCTGCCTCACCCAGGGTTTTTGTTTTTGTTTTTTAAGATTTTATTTATTCATGAGAGAGAGAGGCAGAGGGAGAAGCAGGCCCCATGCAGGGAGCTGGATGTGAGACTTGATCCTGGGTCTCCAGGATCATGCCCTGAGCCAAAGGCAGACACTCAACCACTGAGCCACCCAGGTGTCCCATCCCAGGGGTTCTTGATTGGGATCCCATGTCTGCCTTTTCTCCCAGGCTAAGCTCTTAGGCCACCCAACTGATGTTCAGATTAGCTTCCCCTCAAATGGCTGAAGAAAGCAAGCCCATCCCTAGATCCTAACAGCTGCCCCTTATTTTTCAATGCTGAAAGGAATTCCATGGAACTTCTGGGGGCCAGCTGGGGTGCTAAGGGGCCCAGGAGGTAATACCTGTTCAGGACTGAGAACCAGACAGGGAGGAAAGTACCACATGTTACTAGATGGAGCTGACTGCTGAGGGTCTGGCTGGTACCTGTGGGCTTCTGGTCCTGACACCAGATAAACACCAGTCATGAGCAGAGCAGGGCAGACGCTGCCATCGTAAAACACAGCGGGAGGGATGATGCTGAGCACCTGCTCCTTGCGGGCTACTTCCTGGAGTCAGGGAGGAAGAGTACACCAACGTACTCCCAATCTGCTCTCTTCCTTACCTGGGAAGGAGAGGCGAGGTACGCTCGCTCGCTCGCTCTTCAGTGAAGGACACAGCGGAGGGGGGAGTGGTCAGATGACCCAGTGCCTCTTTAGGGGCAAGATTTGCAGCAAGTAATGAGCTGTTTCCCTGGGGCCTGTGGCTGTCCCCTGCTTTCCACCGTCAGAACAGAGCTGGGGCCTCACTGCCCGGATGCCCAAAGGATGAAAGACTGAGCTCTGCAGGGCTGACCCTCACCAGAGATGTTCCCCGTGTTGCTGGCTATTTGTAGTTTGTTCTTTGCCCATCTGGGCTTTGAGAATCAACTTCCTTCTCATTCTGGCTCCCTCCTGTTGAGTCAGGACTTGGCACACCTGGGGGCTAAGTGGGGCTCGAGTGGTGCTCTGTGCCCACCCTGGGCCCCCAGCCTCTTCCAGCGTCCCTGGCAGCTGTGGTGGTTGCTGTCCATGGTGGGGTCACAGTTCCTGGCATCCCCCTCCCCTCTCCTATCCTCGCCTGCCCTGCTCTCTGCGGCAGCCTGGTCCCTCCCTCCCATCTCTGACCCCATGGGCACCAGCACCGCCTCTTTTCTTCAGCCCCTGGGGCGCAGCAGTTCTGCTTCCTCCTCTCCACCCGGGCGGGTGGCCTGGGCATCAACCTGGCCACAGCGGACACAGTCATCATCTACGACTCGGACTGGAATCCGCACAATGACATCCAGGTCTGTGGCCCTGACGCCAAAACACTCTCCGAGAGCCCCTTACTATCCCCTGGTTCTGTGAACTTTCCATACCTCACCCTCAGACTGTTTTGGGGTTTCATGTTCCCCAGGGCCAGGCTCATGGAGTCCCAGCCCCAACAGGGGCCCCAGGAGGCGAGTGGAGGCTTGCCCCCACTGTTCTGGCTCCCTCACTGTACAAAAGAGGAAACGTCTAGAGAGGGCAGGCATCATGTCCAAGGACACAACAATTTAATTTGTGTGCCTGATAACCCCTGGTCCGTCCCATCACTCTTAGGAGCAAGGCCGTGGAAGGAGACAGGAGGGAGTCATGGGGCCCAGGGAGAGCCAGTTTGGGAGGAAGAAAGGGAAATAGAGTTAGGAGGACAGTCTGTGGGAGAAAAGATGAAGGAGGAAGCAAAAGGGGCTGCTGAGGAAGGCTGGGAGGGTTGGGAGTAGGTAGGGGTTGTGGAAGTAGAGACATACGCTGTTGTCGTTTGGCTACCCCACCTGGGGCAGGGATGGATTCACACACATGCTGAGTACATGGGGCACACACATGCACACACACTCATGTCTCATGCACACATGTGTACCTATGCACAGTCACCTGCACAGATGGAAGTACACTAGGGTCGCATCATTACAACATGTAATGCATGGAGCTTCAGGCAGTCCTCATAGCACCTGGGGCAGCTTTGCGGCCCTCCCAAGGCGGCTCTGCAGTCCCATCAGTGGCTCCCTCCAAGGGAGTTGCAGCCCCATCTCCCTATGATGGCCATCAGAGCCCCACATGGCTTCAATATATCCAGCACCTGGGCTCTACTGCCTCTGGTGTACAGCCCTGCCTACCTGCTGCCATGCCTGGTTCTACCTGTGCAGGCCCCCAGGAGACTACCCTGATGCATGCACATCTCCATGTGGTCACACAGCTGTTGCATGCAGAACATGCCCATGAGCACATGTCCATACCCCCTCCCCCCTTGAGATGCCCGGCCCTGCACCCCTAGCCTAATCTTTGGCTGAGTCCCAAGCCCTGAGCTGCTGCTTGCCCCCAGGCCTTCAGCCGTGCCCACCGCATTGGACAGAACAAGAAGGTGATGATCTACCGCTTTGTGACTCGGGCCTCAGTGGAAGAGCGCATCACGCAGGTGGCCAAGCGCAAGATGATGCTCACGCACCTAGTGGTGCGGCCTGGCCTCGGCTCCAAGTCTGGCTCCATGACCAAGCAGGAGCTGGATGACATCCTCAAGTTCGGCACAGAGGAGCTCTTCAAGGACGATGTGGAGGGTGGGTGTCCAGGGTGGTTGGGGGTGTGGCCTGGCCCACCCCACCCCACAGCCTCTCTCCTCTGCTCCCTGTCTCCTGGCCAGAGTGGGCAGGGCCAGGGTGGCATCTCTGGGCACTGCCCCTGCCTGGCCCTGCAGCCCCTCTGACTGTCCTACAGGCATGATGTCTCAGGGCCAGAGGCCTGTCACGCCCATTCCTGATGTCCAGTCCTCCAAAGGCGGAGCCCTGGCTGCCAGTGCCAAGAAGAAACATGGCAGCACCCCGCCAGGTAGGGGCTAACTCAGCCTAGCTCCCAGCTCCTCCTGCACTCAGTGTCTCTGGTCCTGGAGAGAAAAGGTTTCTCCCCAGCCTGCTGCTCTCTTTCTGTGTTTTGTCACACTCCCCTGGCCGTCCCCACCGGCCCCTCCTTTGTGTAGTCCGTGGGCAGGCAGTGGGGCTCTTAGGGGGCAGGTCCCACCCTGGTCACCATGCTTACCCCCGCGGCCCCTGCTGGGGGCTGAGAAGGGCCATGGTCTGGAGCCTATCCCTATGAGGTCCTCGCATGGGATTCGGACCCCCGCCGTGAGTCCCTTCACTCTGCATCCCATCTGCCTCAGGTGACAACAAGGACGTGGAGGACAGCAGTGTGATCCACTATGACGATGCGGCCATCTCCAAGCTGCTGGATCGAAACCAGGACGCCACGGACGACACGGAGCTGCAGAATATGAATGAGTACCTGAGCTCCTTCAAGGTGGCCCAGTACGTTGTGCGCGAGGAGGACGGCGTGGTAAGCCTGCGGCTGGGGCCTTATCCCCGCCCCGCCCCGCCCCGCCCCGCCCCGCCCCTGCCCCGCCCCGCCCCTGCCCTGCCGCCCTGCCCTGCCCCGCCCTGCCCCGCCCCGCCCCTGCCCTGCCGCCCTGCCCCGCCCCCCTGCCCTGCCTCCACCAACACAGCCCCGCCCCCGCTGCCTCTGACCCCGCCCCCACCGCCCCGCCTTGCCCACGCCTCCCCACCCATCTCCACCCAGCAAGCTTATCCCCCCGCCCCCCCAGGGCCATCCTCCTCAAGTCCCACCGCCCTCTGTGAGGACTCTGGATACTAATTATCATTTAGGAAACAGGGAGCCTCCTGAGGGCAGGGGTGTGGCTTATTCAATTCTGTACCCCTGTGCCTGGTGCGAAGCTAGAAAATACTTAATAGGTGAATGAGTGAATGAACCAATGAATGAATGAGTGAGTAGACAGCCGTGACAGGGGCAGGATGAAGGCCATTTGCGTCTGGGGTGATCACAGTGTCGTCCTGGAGTTCCCAGAGGGTGAGGTGCAGTGGAGACAGGACCAGGCTCTTAAGAGGCAGGGGTGCCCACTGTTGGCCCCACCCCTGAGCCACGGGGCCTGCAGGTCCTGCCCTCACTGGGGCCCCTGTGTCTGTGTGTCCAGGAGGAGGTGGAGCGGGAGATCATCAAGCAGGAAGAGAACGTGGACCCTGATTACTGGGAGAAGCTGCTGCGCCACCACTATGAGCAGCAGCAGGAGGACCTGGCCCGCAATCTGGGCAAGGGCAAGCGCATTCGCAAGCAGGTCAACTACAACGATGCCTCCCAGGAGGACCAGGGTATGTGGCCCCTGCAGGCAGGAAGCCCGTGGATGCTCAGAGTAGGGGCTGCATTGGGGGACGCCAGCCGGGGTGCAGTGTGTGGGGCTTCTTGAGAAAGGGAGTTTGGAGCAGGTGTGGGCTTTTGGTAGTCCGGACGAAGTAGATGGATAGTGGTCCAGTGACTTTAGCACTCTCACGGTGTGACCTTGGGCAAGCCTTGGTTTCCCCCATCTGTAAGAGAGGGTTGATCATGGGATGATGCCTTGGGATCTGGTGCAGGGCCGGTGGGATTCAGTAAGCTCTCAGGAGGTCCCCGGGGGGGCTGTTTTCATGGTCACTCCCTGCTGGGCTGGAGTTTAGGGGCTTGGCACGGCCCTGGGTGTGAGGGGCTCACTCTGCACTTTCCCTCATGGTCCCTCACAGAGTGGCAGGACGAGCTCTCAGATAACCAGTCTGAATATTCCATTGGCTCTGAGGATGAGGACGAGGACTTTGAGGAAAGGCCAGAAGGGCAGAGTGAGTCTGGGGCCCAGACCTATGTCCGGGAGCTGGTGGTCAGCCTGGAGTCCCTTGGGGTTCCCCGGGAGTGTCAGGATGGTCATCCATCCTTTGGAAGATGTCCTGAGGGGTCCTGCTGTCTTGGGGTGAGTTGGTGGGTGGGGTGGGATGGGGGGGTCAGGACACCCCGGGCTCCAGTGAGGTGTTGTGATGGGGCTCCTTCCCAGGTGGACGGCGACAGTCCAGGAGGCAGCTGAAAAGTGACCGGGACAAGCCCCTGCCACCTCTTCTTGCCCGTGTGGGTGGCAACATCGAGGTGGGGCCCGCTTGCACACCACTTACCCACTCCCCTTCCCCCTCCTCAGAACAGAGAGCTCACCCCTGCTACAGCTCTGGGGTATGGAGTAGGGGTGGAGGCAGGAGGGCAAGGGGCTTGCCCAAGGTCGCAGCTGTGTGGAGGTGGGGCTGGGACACACCTCTGCCCACTGGGTCCTGCCCCAGCCAGGGGCCTGTCTTCTGGGCTCCTCCCTGCCTCCTCCCCTCCAGATGTCTTTCTTTCTATCCCTGAATTGTCTGCTCCTGCACCCCGCTCCCTGCCCACCCAGGTGCTGGGCTTCAATGCCCGGCAGCGGAAGGCCTTTCTGAACGCCATCATGCGCTGGGGCATGCCCCCCCAGGACGCCTTCAACTCCCACTGGCTGGTGCGGGACCTCCGAGGGAAGAGCGAGAAGGAGTTTAGGTAAAGGTGGTGGCCCAGGGTGTGGTTGTCCGCCCTAGAGTGGGCAGGATCCACGGGGCGAGCCACAGGGCAAGCCACGGGTCAGGATCCATGGGTCATGCTGCATGACCAGCATTTGTGCTCCCACCTCGGGCCTGCCTTCTGGAGAATCCACTGTTGTCTGAGCTCTAGACCTGGCAGGGCTCATTGTAGAAAACACTGACTAGCTCCCCCTGAGCTGGACCAGATCCAGGGCAAGGGCTTTCCTAGGAGGTGCCCTTCCCAAGAGAGGTGCCCTCTGACCTTCTATGGAGGCCTGTCCCGTAGGCCTAGCTGGGAGGCCAGTGATGGATGATGGTTCCAGCCAGGGGCTTTGCTTGGGGTCCTGCCAGCCTCTCAGAGGCTCCTTGCTGGCTTCCCACCCCAGAGCCTATGTGTCCCTCTTCATGCGGCACCTGTGTGAGCCGGGGGCTGATGGCGCAGAGACCTTCGCGGACGGTGTGCCCCGGGAGGGCCTCTCGAGGCAGCACGTGCTCACCCGCATCGGGGTCATGTCACTAGTTAGGAAGAAGGTGGGTGAGTAAGTCTTGCCCAGGCCTTTCCTGGTGGCCCCTCCTGACCCTTGTGTGCCCCCTGGGGGTCAGCGGGCAGAGGGCAAGTGCCCGGCTCAGGACTCTGAGTCAAGCTGGAGGGACGACTCTGAGCGCCTGTCTGGGTGGGGATGGGGTGCTGGTGGAGATGGCAGGTCACAGGGCAGAGGACACACAGGCAGCCGGGGCTGGGGGTGGGCCTGCCATAGAGGTTTGCGGTCAGAAGTGCATCTGGCTTGACCAGCCTTGGAGGGAGGTAGCATTCACCCCAAGCCTGGGACACCCCCTGTTCCAGCAGCACCCTGAGGCCCTTTGGTCTGAACTGAGACCATCCCCCTCTCTCCTTCTCTGCCTCTTGCCCCAGGTTCAGGAGTTTGAGCACGTTAACGGGAAGTACAGCACCCCGGACTTGATCCCCGAGGGGCCCGAGGGCAAGAAGCCAAGCGAGGTCATCTCCTCGGACCCCAACACGCCAGTGCCTGCCAGCCCTGCCCACCTCCTGCCGGCCCCACTGGGCCTGCCAGGTCTGGGCTCCAATGACTAGGGGGGAGGGCACCTGGGTCTCGGGAGGTGGCAAGACCCTGGGAGATCTTCCCTTCCCCCTACCAGCTTCTGCCTGCAGATCCATCTCTCTTCTCAGAGTTTTTCATTTTCTTTTCTTTTCTTTTCTTTTCTTTTCTTTTCTTTTCTTTTCTTTTCTTTTCTTTTCTTTTCTTTCTTTCTTTCTTTTTAAGATTTTATTTATTTATTCATGAGAGACACAGAGAGAAGTAGAGGGAGAAGCAGGCTCCCTGCAGGGAGACCAATGCAGGACTTAATTCTGGGACCCCAGGATCATGCCCTGAGCCAAAGGCAGATGCTTAAGCACTGAGCCACCCAGGTTCCCCAGTTTTTCTTTTTAATGGCTAGTCACATACCATGACACTCAGTCTTTAAAAATCTTACTATTCAGTAGTTATTAGTATATTCACAGGATTGAATTGCATCTGATTCTAGAACGTTTTCGTCCTCCAGAGAAAAACCCATACCTGTTAGCAGTCATTCCTCATTCCTTTCCACCCTAGCCCCCGGCAACAGGCAAACCTTTGTGTCTGTGGGTTTGCTTGTTCTGGACCTTTCGCGTAGATGCAACTGCATCTCCCCTTATCCTCTAGCATGTTTAAGAGGTTCATCCACGTTGTAGGGTACGTCCGAGTTTCCTTCCTTTTAATGGCTGAATAATATTCCATTGTGTGGATGAACCATATATATATATATATTTTTAAGATTTTATTTATTCATGAGAGACACAGAGAGGCAGAGACACAGGCAGAGGGAGAAGCAGGCTCCATGCAGGGAGCCCGACGTGGGACTCGATCCCGGGTCTTCAGGATCACACCCTGGGCTGAATGCAGCGCTAAACCGCTGAGCCACCCAGGCTGCCCATGAACCATATTTTTGTTTATTCATTTGTCAGCTGACAGATTTGGGGTTGTTTCTAGTTCTTGGCCAGTGGGAATAATGTGAGTGTCACTGCGAGTTGTGTGGCTATGAACATCTGTGCTCAAGTGAGGACACATCTCTTCGTGGCATTTCTCTTGGGCCTCTAGCTAGGAATGGCGTTGCTGGATCACAGGACGTAATGTGTTGAGGAATTACCAGACTTTTTCAGTGGCCACATCATTTTACATTCTCCCCCACCACGTAGGGTGATCCCGGTTTCCCCACATCCTCACCAAACATTTGTTCTCTGACCTTTTGCTTCTAGCCATCCTAGGAGGTACAAAGTGTCTCCCTGTGGTTTTGATTTGTGTCTCTCTGACAGCTGGAGACATTGAGAATCTTTTTTCATGTGCGTCTGGGGCATTTGTATATCTTCTTTGGCGAAATGCCTTTTCAGATCCTTTCCTCTTTTTAATGGGTTATTTATCTGAGTATCTTTTTGGTGATGCATGTATTTATTTGGGCAAAGCATCTTCTTCCCTTGGATGAACCTCGGAGGCCTGGCACTGCCCTACCGATGCCCAGGTGACATATGAAGTCTGAGATACTTTGCCTCCAAGGACATGCATCCTGCTTCTGGGCACAAGTGTCCCTTTGGAGTGGACAGTCCCTTTGGAGTGCACAGGCCCTATGCGAGCCCCGTTTTCTCATTCATGATGTGGGACAGGATAGCGCCCACCTCCCAGGCTTCTCTGAGTATGAGAATCACCGGCACTTGGCAGTGTGTCGAGGATCAGCTCAGTAAGAGAAGTCACACAGCTTGTCAGCCAGCCTAAAAGTGGGAACCACATCTAGCTGTTCTGGCTCCAAGGCCAGCCTCCACCCTTCTCTCCTCCCTGCTTTTAGATGGGGGCCCTGCTGAGGGTAGCCCTGTCCAATCAGCCTGTGGCTTTGGCCCCAGTGGGCCCAAGGTCCTGCAAAGATCCCCATTTGTGCAGACTTAGACTGGGGTCTCTGGCTTACTTGGTTTGCCTGTCCTTTTCCTGGAGGCACCTGGCCCAAATGGAGCCTCCTGAAGGCCAGGCCCTAGCTCTCCTCTCTGGCACCCCCATTTCCTGCCCTTTACCCCCTGCCTGCTCTCGCCCACCTGTCTCACTTCTTTCCTTTGATCTTTCAGACAAAATGGAAGCCCAGCTAGGCTACATGGATGAGAAGGAGCTGGGGGTGCAGAAACCAAAGAAGCCCCCAGAAATCCAGGTATGAAAGATGCTGTTGTCTGGGCCCCTGGTGGGTGTGGGTTGGGGGTTGGGTCTGGGGACTGTCTCAGCCCTTGCTTAGTCAGCTGGAACCAGGCCTTCTGGCTCCAAGTGTGGGCCTCCAGGTCTGGGGGAGCAGGTTGGGAGCACAGATGGGAACCAGGAGAGTGGGTTCCCAGCCCAGTGCCTGTCCTCTGCCCCTGCACACTGCGGAGGCCCCAGGCCCTGCAGCATCCCTAGCCTGTCCTCCCCAGGCCCTGCCAACTGCCCTGGACAGAGTGGAGGGCGAGGACAAGCATGAGAGCTCAGATGGCAAGGAGCGACTGGAGGAGACGGAGAAGGCCCCGCCATCCCCAGAGCAGCTGCCAAAAGGTGTGGCTCCCCACAGTCACTGCCACCCCCCCCCCCCCCCCCCAACCAGTGTAGCCTCTGGCCTCAGCAGCCTGGGCTCAGAAGAGGGCTGCCAGACTACACTCCACTATGCCTCTCCATGACCGGGTGGTGGGCTCCATCCTAGTGTGATAAGATCCCCAGGATGAGGAGAGAGCCTGGGGCGTGGGTCTCTACAGTGGACTTCAGCATTTCCTACCATGCAGAGTTTGGGGGTTATTGGGCTTTTTTTTTTTTTTATAGGTTTTATTTATTTATTCATGAGAGACATAGAAAGAGAGAGTCAGAGACACAGGCAGAGGGAGAAGCAGGCTCCACGCAGGGAGCCTGGTGTGGGACTTGATCTTGTAACTCTAGGATCATGCCCTGAGCCAAAGGCAGATGCCCAACCCCTGAGCTACCCAGGCGTCCCTGAGCTGTCTTTTTATTAGTGATTTCTAACTGTTGCACTGTGGTTGGAGCACATGAGTCTAATGATACTGTTCCTACGATGAAATCTGCTTCCCAGCATAATATGGTCAGATTTTATAAATGGTCATGTGTGCTTGTAAAGAATGCCTATTCTCTCTCTGTGTCTCTTAAAAGATTTTATTTATTCATGAGAGACACACAGAGAGAGATAGAGACATAGGCAGAGGGAGAAGCAGGCTCCCTGCAGGAAGTCTGATGTGGAACTCTATCCTGAGACCTTGGGATCATGCCCTGAGCCAAAGGCAGACGTTCAACCACTGAGCCACCCAGGCATCCTAGGATTTGTTATTTTGAGTCTCAATGTAGAATCTTTGTCTTTTAGCTGGCAAGTATGATTTCTTTATATTTATTGTAATAGCTAGGTATTTGGATTAATTTTTACTGTCTTATTTTGTGCTTTATAGTACACTTGCCTTTTTTTAAATCTTTCCTGCTGTCTCTTGGATTGATCAGACTTTGTTTATATTTCCCTTTTTCTCAATTTGAAAAGTTTATAGTCAATCCTATTTTATACTCTTAAGATTTTTTTAAAATAAGATTTTATTTATTTATTTATTTATTTATTTATTTATTTATTTATTTGAGAGTGTATGTGTGAGAGAGAGACAGAGAGAGAGAGAGAGAGACTGAGCAGGGATAGGGGGAGAGGGAGAAGCAGGCTTCCCACTGAGAAGGGAGCCCAATGTGGGATTTGATCCCAGGACCCTGAGATCATGACCTGAGCTGAAGGCAGACTGAGCCCCCAGGCGCCCCTACTCTTAAGTTTTTAACATGTAACCCTCTTGGATAAGAGAAAGACTGTGGGTGGCTCTACTAACTTCTCATTTTCCATGTGCTGCTGCTCAGTGTTTTAGCTTCAACTTGTTTTCATTTCCCAGATTTGTTGTGGCACTTATTTTTAAATTTTTAATCCTTATTTAGATCTTACCATTCTTAGCACTTTAGTGTTTGCGTCCTTGCTCATCATTGCTTCGTTCAATGCTTTCTTCTTAAAGTATACCCTTTTAATGGTGCTTTCTACAAATTTTGTGTGTGGAAAATTCATTGTGTATTATTTTTCCCTTTACTCTTGAATAAAGAGTATTCTTTATTCAAAGTTACCAAAGCACAAGATAGGATAGGGGGGTTTCCCTCAGCATTTTTTTTTTTTTTTTTTAAGTAGGCTCCAGGCCCAGCGTGGGACCCAACATGAGGCTTGAACTCATGATGCTGAGATCAAGACCTAGGCCTAGATCAGGAGTCTGACGCTTAACGGACTGAGCCCCCCAGGCACCCCTTCTCTCAGCTCTTTGAAGATGTTTATTTCCCATGTATTGTGGTTTCTGTTGTGCTGAGAAGGCTGCTCTCAGGGTAGTTGTTTTGCTCCTTTGTGGGAAACCTGCCTTTTCGATCTTTCCTGAAATGAAAAGACTGTTTTAAAGATACTCTGTTTGCGTCTGGTCAAGCACGGTATCACTACAATGGAATTTTTATTTCTCTTGCTGTGACTAACTGTAATTCTTAAAGCTAAGTGTGATGTCTTTCACTGATTGTGAGAAAATTCTCAGTCATTCCCTCTTCATCCCCATCCTGTTTATTTTCTCCCGGCCTTCCAATCATTCACCGATTCTTTCATTCATCTGGCACATATGTATTGAAGACCTGCTGTGTACGACCCCGAGTATTGGGGCCATAAGCAATAGACCAAAATAGCCACAGCCTTTGCGTGGAATTTGTATTCCAGTGGGGGAAGCAGGCGATCAGTGATAAACAGAAACATGTCTTTGTTCAACAAACTCCAAATGCAATAAAAAAAAAAAAAAAAAAAAGCAGGTACCAGGTTAACCAAAGAGGGGACTGGTGTATCTTTCACATCTTTTTTTTTTTTATAAGATTTTATTTATTTACTCATGAGAGACACAGAGAGATTGAGAGAGACAGGCAGAGGCACAGGCAGAGGGAGAAGCAGGCTCCATGCAGGGAGCCCGACGTGGGACTCGATCCTGGGTCTCCAGGATCACACCCTGGGCTGAAGGCAGCGCTAAACCGCTGAGCCACCCAGGTTACCCTCTTTCACATCTTTTATTTCTTTTTAACCTATCTCCCTACAAGGCTGGCTTTCTTTCTTTCTTTCTTTCTCTTTTTTTTTTTAAGATTTTATTTATTCGAGAGAGAGGGAGAGAGTGAGCAAGCATAGGCATGAGTAAGGTGGGGAGGGGCAGAGGGAGAAGGAGAAGCAGACTCTCCGCTGAGCACAGAGCCTGACATGGGGCTCAATCCCAGGACCCTGAGATCATGACCTGAGCCAAAGTCAGACGCTTCACTGACTGAGCCACCCAGGCACCCCTCTGCAAGGCTTTTTGAGTCATCTTTAGATCTAGCTTCCGCTTCTTTCTTTATACTGTTTTGTTTTTTCCTACTACCCGTTTGTGTTATATATATTCTATGGCAGCAAAACAAATCATTATAATCTGTTCTGTTTTTAAAAAAAATTATTTATTCATGAGAGACATAAGCAGGCTCCTCACAGGGAGCCCAATGTGGGACTCGATCCCAGGACCCCAGGATGATGCCCTGAGCCACTGGCAGACGCTCAACCACTGAGCCACTCAGGTGTCCCTGTAACCTCAGTTTTTTGTTTTTGTTTTTAAAGATTTATTTATTTATTCAGAGAGAGAGAGAGACACAGAGACATAGGCAGAGGGAGAAGCAGGCTCCACGCAGGAAGCCCAACGTGGGACTCGATCCCAAGGCTCCAGGATCACACCCCAAGCTGCAGGCAGCGCTAAACCGCTGCGCCACTGGGGCTGCCCTGTAACCTCAGCTCTTAAAACAACACCCATTTACGAGCTCACAGTTTGGTGGGTCAGAAGTCTGGCTCGGCTTGGGTGGGTTCTCTGCTGAGGGTCTCGAAAGACTGATGTTAAGGCATTAGCTCCAGTGGCGGAGTTCTCCCCTGGCAGCTCAGGGAAAAATCTGTTTCCCAGCCAGTTCTTGCTGGCTGACTTCCACTCCTTGGGGTGGGGTAACCGAGGGCCCATTTCCTTGCTGCTCTCGGATGGGGCATGTTCTCAGCACCTAGAAGCCGCCCACATTCCTTGCCCCCTTGGTCTTCAGGCTTCAGGCCAGCAGTTGTGTGCCGAATACCCTTGATGTTTCGAATCTCTGATGTCCTTTTCTGTGACTGGTTGGAAAAAGTCTGCTTTTCAAGGGCTGGTGTGATGAGGTCAAGCCCACTCACATGATCTCCCTCTTTGAAGTCCCCTGTGTCCCATCCCACACCCCACTCCAGGGCCCGGAAGTCTTGGAGGACATCTCAGATTTCTGCAGTGAAAATGTTTAAAATGTTAATTATTGTGTATTTTATTTCTAGAAGTTTTAGGTGGCTTTTTCTAATTTTTCTTTTTTCATGGACTTATGGATTCTCTCATCTTTCTTCTCTCTCTCTCTGGTGGATGGATAAATGGTTTCTGAAGTTTGCTTGGGCACATCTTCATGGGATTTTTTTATACACGGGAACCCATGTCACCTGAGTAGCAGGAATGTCCTGCTCCGTTTCCAGAAGCCCCGGCCCCTGTGGTCTCGCTAGTGGTCTGGCTGGTCTGGGACCAGTCTTTCTTGGACTCTCTCTGTTGGGGCAGCACAATTCAGATTCCATGGTCCGCATGGACTCTGCATGGGGTTTGGGCTTCTTGCTGGAGACTTTCTGCCCCTGGATTCCATGCAGGAGCCAGGCTTCCTCAGCTCAGCCACGAGGCATTGGATGGTACTTTCTCTCTTTCACTGAGCACCTGGCATCTGGAGGGTGTTGTTGGAGGGTGTTGGATTCTGGTTCTCTGGTCTTCGGGGCTTGCAGTCTCATCCTCCCTGTCTGGGTGTCAAGACACAGCCCACCCCCCCGCCCAGGCTTCTTCCTGGCATCTGCTCCCCACCTTCTCTTTATGGCATCGACAATTTCCTTTTCTCCTTGTGAGCTCACTGTGTATTTTTCCAAGGTGATAGGTTTTGCCTGACATTTCTGGGTGTTTGTAAGAGGGTTTTGATTTAATGAAGTCCTGCTGTGTTACCAGAACTTTGAGACCTCTAGTTATCATTGTGGTAGGGAGGATATTGAGACTGTGCCTTGAGGAGTTTGGGGGTGGGGTACTGCTGGGGTAGGGGTGAGGGGAAGGGGCAAGCCGACGGTGTCAAGGGGGTCCATGCCCTCTATGCCTGCCTTCCCGGAGGATCCCTCCCTGATGGCACTGGTTGGACTCCTCAGTGAAGTGACAGGTGGAATTCTGTGTGTGGCTGAAATGGAGTTGGAAAGTCAGCAGCCCAGAGTCCGTTTTGTCTGTCTCAGACCTTTCCCTACTCTACAAACACCCTTTGTCTTGCAGAAGAAATGCTTCCTGAGAAGGAGAAAATTCTGGACAAGCTGGAGCTAAGCTTGATTCACAGCAGAGGGGATGGCAATGATTTCAGGCCAGGTTTGGGGCTCTTGTGTGTACTCTGTCCTATGTCCCTTGGTCTCTTGAAGGCACCCTCTCTGGACCTTGCTGGGCCTCCTGCAGCTTCCATGGGTACCACCATCTACCCATTACTCACTTGGCCCAACTGAAGCTGGTGGATGGGAGCCTGAGCCCACCAGCCCCGGGAGTGGGAGTCAGGGTGGGAGGAGATGCCTTCCCCTTTCCTAATCCCTCCCATGGCCCCAGCTATCACCAGAAAGGAGAACTTGTCACAGAGTTTGGCCTGGAGCATTTGGGACTCCCATCAGAGACTTTATGTACCTGTAGGTGCTAGAATGTTCTGGAACACTTGTCACATCAGACCCCCCAGGACAGAACTGCTGTCCTTTAATTTAATATACACTTTCACAGTGCTGTGCCCCGTGTTCCCAGGTCGTCTTGAGTGAGGGAGTGGCACCTGGGCCTGGAATCCCCATCTCTGCTTGGGACAGAAGGAGGGGCTGCTTGCTTGTCTGTTTAAAATCCCTCTTGACAGTGAGCCCATGGAGGATGAGGAGATAGGGTCCCACTTGCCTTTGGGTCCCCAGGCCCCAGTGCTTGGCACAGAGAGGTCCCTGGGTAGCACCTTTCAGATGGGTAAATGAATATGGGTGTGTTCTCCCGTAGATGACACCAGAGTGGAGGAGAAGGAGCCCATTGAAACACAGCAAAATGGTGACAAAGAGGATGATGAGGAGGGGAAGAAGGAGGACAAGAATGGGAAGTTCAAATTCATGTTCAACATTGCAGATGGGGGCTTCACAGGTATTGCGGTGAGGCGGAGGGCAGAGACCTAGTGTGGGTGTTGTCACAGTCTTCCTAACTATGGGAGTCCCAGGAGTCTGGGCAGATGGTTATTTTATACTAAAGTGTGAATGCTTGATAAAAGTGCATTATATAACCTTTCCTGGTAACTGGAACACTGAGCTTCCACGGGTGGGGAGACGGTGGGTGGTGAGAAAGAGACCTTCCTATGCCAGCTTCTGTGAGGGACTGGGGGGCACCTCATTCTGCTCCCCTTGGCTGGCTTCCCAGAGCTACACACACTGTGGCAGAATGAGGAACGTGCTGCTGTGTCCTCGGGGAAAATCTACGACATCTGGCACCGGCGTCATGACTACTGGCTGCTGGCGGGCATCGTGACGTATCCTTGGCCAAGCCAGGCTGGGCAGGACTCTGGCCTGTTCCTCTGTGGACCTCAGGGAGGGACATGGGGTGTGTGGGATAAGGAATCAGTAGCCAGCGCTTCTGATCAGGTGCCGAGGACCCTTTCCTGCTGGTGATGGTGATGATGGTGATAACCATAGCTGCGGCTCATCCCTTTATGCTCAGTGCTCACTCCATCTGCACAGCAGCCTTCCAGGGGGCATCGTTGTTGCCCATCATACAGGGGAGGAAACCATGCTCAGAGAGGCCACGGGACTTACCCAGGGACACACAGCTAATAAGCCATAGCCTACCTGTCTGACCACAACAAATACCCCTAACTCCCACCCGGGACATACTTTACCTCCTTCCTGTGATGACGCCTGGAGGGTGCATCACCATTTGTGGTTGGCTAGCATTCATTCATTCAGTTTTGATTGCTCGTGTCCTATGTGCCAGGCATGGAGGATGCAACCGTGAACATTCCCCAGTCCCTGTCTCCCTGGGGCTCACATCCTGCTGTGGACAGATGGCGAATGCTGTAAGTTAGCCAAGTGTGGCATTCAACAGAACATGATAGGGCAGGCAAGGAGCAGGGGGAGTGCTGGGGGTGACCGTTGCCTTTTCTCATAAGTAGTCAGGGGTCACATTTGAGCAGAGACCTCCCAGAGGCAAGGGGAAAGCCACACAACTGCCTGCGGAAAGCCCCTCAGCAAAGGTGACCTTCATGACAGCCTTGGAACTGGCTGGGAGTGTTCTAGAACAGTGGTCAGCAACCTTTCCTGTAAGGGTCCAGAGCACAAATATTTCAGGCTTTGCAGCGTGATTGCTCTGTCATTGTAGCAAAGGCAGTGATGGACGATAGTGATCCAGTGAGTGTGACCACGTTCCAATAAAGGTTTATTTAAAAAAAATTGGCCGGGGGCCAGTTTGGCCTATGGATCGTAGTTACGATTCCTGTTGTGGAGGTGAAGGTGTTTGGAGCCAGTCTGCCTGGGTTCCAATCCTGACTCTGCCCCTTGCTCACCGTGAGACCTTGGGCGAGATCATTTTATTGAGTTTCCTTGTTCAGTTGACGGCTCCAGGGGAGGATTGTTCCTTGTTCCTCGCCAGCTTCTGGGGCAGCTGTCAATCCTTGGGTCTCTTGGCCGCGAGGTCACGTGGCCATCTTCCCTGGGTGTCTGGGTGTCTGGGTCCAGATTTCTGGTTTTTTTTTAAGATTTTATTTATTTATTTGAATTAGCATGAGTGGGGGGTAGGGGCAGAGGAAGAGGGAGAAGCAGACTCCCCGCTGAGCAGGGAGCCTGACGTGGGGCTCCATCCCAGGACCCTGAGATCATGACCTGAGTGGAAGGCAGATGCTTCACTGACGGAGCCTGCCAGGTGCCCTAGATTTCCTCTTATAAGGAGACCAGTCACTGGATTCGTGCCCATCCTAATCCAGCGTGACCCCTTCTTAACTGGATTGCAGCTACCAAGACTGTTTCCGAACGAAGTCCCAGCCCCAGGTGTGGGTGTTGGGACTTGTTAGGATGAAAGGGTTCAGTCCCCAAAGCTCTGTTGCTCTTGGGGCTCCTGAGGGCCCCTGCTGGTGTTTGTTGATTGTCAGGTTGTCATTGTCAACCTGCTCACCTCTTGGCCAAGGTTGATGACCGACTGTACAAAAGCACACAGCCTGGGCTGCTGCAGCTGGGATGCTGGCACCGGCTGGCATCGGCCTGGTCCCCACTCGCTCTTCCCTTCCCCCATTCCCTGCCCTCCACGGCTGGGTTTGCCCTTAACGGAGCCACACCCAGGCATGGCTATGCCCGCTGGCAGGACATCCAGAATGACCCAAGATATATGATCCTCAACGAGCCCTTCAAGTCCGAGATCCACAAGGGCAATTACTTGGAGATGAAGAACAAGTTTCTGGCCCGTAGGTTCAAGGTCAGTCCCAGCAGGGCCAGAGCCTGCGGGGCAGGGGTGGGGGGCTGTTGCTGCAGGAGGACAGGCTGCATGAAGGGGGCCTGGGGCAAGGCAGGACTGACTGAGCAGCAGCCCGGCAGCCCCCTCCTCATTTCCGTGGTCCTGGGCCAGGCTGTCCACCAGGGTTGTCCTGTAGTCTGCCAACAGTGTGCTAGGTCCTTGATCTGGGTCAGGCCCCACTGGGTGCGTGTCCCTGCCCCGGGGAGGATGGTGCAGAGAACCCAGATTGCGGAGAGTTCCGGGGCTGGGAGCTCTAAGAACAGCAAGGGTGGACTGATGAGCAGAAGAGCAGCTTCCCTCCTTCCCTTTCACCCATTCCCAGGCCCAAAGGGGTGGGTGCTGGTGGACGGGGGGTCGGGCTGGCACTCAGTCCCTCCTGCCACATCCCCCAGCTACTGGAGCAGGCGCTGGTCATCGAGGAGCAGCTCCGGAGGGCTGCCTACCTTAATATGACCCAGGACCCCAACCACCCAGCCATGGCCCTCAACGCCCGCCTGGCCGAGGTGGAGTGCCTTGCCGAGAGCCACCAGCATCTGTCCAAGGAGTCCCTTGCTGGGAACAAGCCAGCTAACGCTGTCCTGCACAAGGGTGAGTGAGCCTACTTCCTGACGGTGGGCCTACCTGCCTTCCTCCTGCCCTGTGGATCCTTGGCCTTGATGAGGGCACTATGGGGCAGGGGCCAGCCCCATGAGCCAGTCAGGGAGAGTTCAGCCCCTCCAGTCTCTGGACTCTGTCTCAAGGCCCTGGGCTGGGGGTAGGTAACACAGAAGTCTATTTGACTTACACTCTTGCTTATGAGGCCCTGACAATATGCTTTAAACATGTTATCTCTTTAATGCTTGTGATATCCTAAAGTGGTAAGGTTTATGGCCCCATTTTATTTTATTTTTAAAGATTTTATTTACTAGAGCACTAGAGACAGCAAGCACGAGTGGGGGGCAGAGGCAGAGGGAGAAGCAGACTCCCCGCTGAGCTGGAAGCCCCGTGTGGGGCTCAAGCCCAGGACCCTGGGATCATGACCTGAGCCGAAGGCAGACACTTAACCACTGAGCCACTCAGGTGCCTCTTACTGCCACATTTTAAAGAAAGGGACGTTCAGGCTCAGGGTGGTGAAATTAATTGCCCAAGATCTCCCAGGATTCAGACCTTTGACTCCTATGCTCCAGAACTTCTGGAAGCTCCCAGGCTGGTCAGAGGGACGGGGGAGCAAGGTCAGGCTCACACGAGAGCCTCTGGACCTGCTGAGCACTGCAGGTGCTCTGGGTGACGCCTCCCTGGGAGCTGGGGGCTGGTGGAGGGCCTGGTGGAAGCCTGGTGTTGAGGCTGGCTCTCTCCTGGCAGCCTTCCGGCCCCTGGGGAAAGGCTGCTTGCAGGGTGGGGAGTGTAGATGAGCAGCAACTCCTCTCTCCCCCCTTAACCTCCTGAAGTCCTGAACCAGCTGGAGGAGCTGCTAAGCGACATGAAGGCGGATGTGACACGCCTCCCGTCCATGCTGTCCCGAATCCCCCCCGTGGCCGCCCGCCTCCAGATGTCAGAGCGTAGCATCCTGAGCCGCCTGACCAACCGAGCTGGCGACCCCACCATCCAGCAGGTCAGGTTCGGCCCATGTGCCCTGGGCCCAGTCCCCACCACGCACTGTCAGTCCAGGGTGCCCTATGCTGGGGCTCGGGCGGGGTCGCAGGAGCGTGACCTCTCAACCTGGGTCCTTGCCTCCAGGGCGCTTTCGGCAACTCCCAGATGTACAACAACAACTTTGGGCCCAACTTCCGGGGCCCTGGACCGGGAGGGATTGTCAACTACAACCAGATGCCCCTGGGGCCCTATGTGACCGGTAGGTGCCCGTCACTTCTGGGCAGCATGTGCAGGGGCGCCCCCGGGGCCTGGCCTGCCCGCAGCACCCCGGCAGCCCAGCTTCTGTCTCTCCCGCAGATATCTAGCTGTCCGCGCGATTTCCCTCTGTTGCAGTGCTCATTTCCAGCTGAGGTAAGCCGGCATGGGCATGTTCCCGGGCCCTGATCCCCTCCTCAGGGTGGCAAGTCTGGCCCTGCCAGGATCAGCTTGGATTCGCCCCTGGGTGGGGTCCTGCATGTCTGGGCGTGCGTGTGTTCACAGAAGTGAGCCCCAAACCCAGGCCTCACGGTTCTGCCTCCACTGCCCAGCTGGGTGGCAGGCACCCCAGGACCTCTACTCCTGTCTGGGGCAAGGGGGTAGCTCAGGTTCCGAGGGCGTAAGGGCTGATGACTGGGAGTAGGGAGCTCATTCCTCAAAAACTGCCAGTTTACTCAGGCCTCCTCCACGTGGACCAGTGCCCCCCTCCCCGCCCCTGAGTCCTGTCTGTCCTTGTAAGAACTGTGGCTTTGGGGTGGAGGCTTGGGGGTTTCCAGGCTGACCGCCCCCTCAGCACACTCTTCCTAGGGCCTCTCTGGCACCCTCAGTGTGACGGGGAGATCCTGGAGCTCCTTCCAATGGGAGTTGGCTGGGGCAGGTGGAGGGTGGGTGGCTGCATGGTGTTGGGTGCTCCCCTCTGATGAAGACCTGGCGCCTCAATGGGATGACCTGTAATCTGCCTCTTGCAGCCATGCCTTCCGGGCCACCTGCCCGACCCCCACAGGAGAGAAAAGCTCCCACCTTTTTAGGAGCCATGCCACCTTGGGACAGAAAGGGAAACTGAGTCATGCCACCACATGGGGGACGAGGCCCAGCCTGGCTGGGCTGGAGCCCGGAAGTGCCACCTCATCATATCGCAAGTGTTCCACCCAGCGTCACACCCACACCACACTGGGACGTGCCCCTTGGCCACCTTTGCCAGACAACTTCTTAGAGGAGATTTCATTTATTTGTACATCTTTTGCACTTTCTTATTGAAGACTTGAACGAGTCTGTCTTGATAAAAGTTGAGTGACGTATGGAGGGATGTAACCTGCAGCATTCACGTCTCTCTCTGTCAACGGGCTCCAGACTGCACGGGAAGATCCTAGAAGCCCTGCTGCTGCCCCGTGAACTCAGCCCGCCTGGGGAGCCCTCGGCGTGCCCCCCACCCCCACCCCGTCTGTGCTGCCTGACTGCCCGTGTTCTGGCCCCCTGCCCCTTGGGGCGCCCCAGTGCTGAATGGGTCAGGACTGGGGATGGCTGTCCAGCCCAAGGGTAGAGACCTTGGCTGATGCCCAGGGCAGGGAGTTTATTCTACCCCCTTCCTGCCAGGGCTGGAGACCACCAGGTATGTGCTATCTCTGTGGGCCCAACTTCCGGGGTTGGTGGAAGTTGGTATGTGGTATCAGCAGGTATGTGGCCCTGGCCCAGCAGGTCTTGCAGGACCTGGACTCTTATCACCAGCGGAGGGCCTGTGGTCCCTGCCCTGCTGCATGGCAGGCCACGGCATGTGCTCCTGGGAGGGAGGGGAAGAACCTGTGCGAGGGGCATAGAGGCTGCTAGAGCCTTAGTCTCGGCCTCTGAGGGCAGGGGCTTGCCCTCTGTTGGGGTGTGGTTAGCATCCTAGCAGAGAAGGCCACATTGGCTCTGGGGATGGCCCTGGAGACCCTGGCCCTGCCCTAGGAGGCCCGTCACACCCACCTCTAGATCCACACTCCCTGTTCAGTCTCCTGGCCACACCTTGGAGCCTGGATTTATCCCTGTCTTCCTGCCCCTGGTGGGGTCCTGACCTGGTCACTTGCCACCCAGGTTGGGGCCACGGCTGCCTTGCTGTGTTGTCGGATGGCGTGGAGACAGGGGCCTGGACCTGATGACCCCCCAGCCCTCCTAGCTGGAGCATCCCGGGCTTCCTGCCTTGTCTCCTGTGGGGAACAGCCACTGGCATCCCTCCTGCACTCAGCCAGTGGACTCCTGTGTGGCCCCAGCTGGTGGGGAGGAGTGGGCCAGGCCCAGGGGCTGTGTTTGATGCCTCCTCGGCGTTGGCTCAGCCTGGAAGGGTTTTCCCAGCCTTGGGCATGAGGCTTCCTGGGGAAGTACCCCGGCTGTAGAATCCAGGATGGGCCAAGGTGTGGGGGCCTGTCTTGGGAGCTCTTGGGCAACCGGCCAGCCCTCATGGGGTCCCAGGTGTCCTCTGTAAATGGCTCTCTGTGAACCCCTTGAGGGCTAGATCCCAAAGCTGCTCCATCTTGGTGTCCCCTCGCTTTGGTCTCAATCAGCACCTCCAAGGTTGACTCTGCTCTGGCACCGTGGTGGGCACAGGGGCGAGTATCCTGAAGGTGGCATGCTGGTTTCTGGGACATTGCCCCCTGGGAAGGGCAGGGTCACCTCCAGTCCACTCAGTTCCTGCAGTTCCTGCACGTGCCTGTGTCCTCTGGTCAGTGCCTCCCTGCAAAGGCTCCTGGCTCAGGCCACAGGCGAGGTGACCACATGAGCACCCCCCCCCCACCCGCCCTAACCCAGAGCCCTGTGACACACTCTCCCAGACCTCACTGGGCAGTCTTGCTTCTCCTGGCCACAGAGGATGGGTCTTAAGTGTCCAGCCAGGAGGCACACGGTAGGGCAGGGGTCTACATCTCCACTCTCTTGCCCCGAGGGCCAACAGTCCCCCTGTTGTCAGCCCTTCCTCCCAGGAAGCCTCCCTCTGTCCCCCGATCCTTGCTTCCATGCCAGGCCTCCCCTCGCCCTCCTCTACTGGGCCAGAGCTGGGTACCCACAATGGCCAGGTCTAAGAAAAGCTCAGTTCTCCACGATCTGCACCTGGAAGCCCGGGAGGGGGGTACTTCAGGCAGTTGGAGAGTGGGTTTCCGACTGGCTGGTTTGGGAGAGGAAATGGATCTCGGACTGTTTTCTTAGTTTATCAGTTATCTCCTGCCACAGGTGGTGGCGGGGAGCAGGGCATCCGCTGTCTTTGGCATCTCCCGGCTGGGTTTGGTTTGTGCTGCTGGCAGAAGGAGGGGCTTGGCATACAAGCAGAGTCCTAGAGCACCCGCCCGCATTTTTGTTTCCAGCCACCCTATTATTTATACCAGTACTGAGTAGGCTTTCTATCCAACCATCTTTGGGCCACAGTTTCAGAAAGCATTTCCCTCCAGGCTCCCAGGTGACAGGGGGGCTTGGGCTGCCTGACCAGGTCTGGAGGGCGCCCCCACCCTTGCACACACCTGCCCCCGAAAGTGCATTCCACGTGAGGAGACCCTCCCTGCAAGCCAGCTTTGGGAGCTCCTTTGCTTTCTGGAAGTTATGACCATGGTCCTGCTGGTCTTCATGACTGGTCCAGGTGCCTGCCCTCCTGCTCTTCGGGGGTCCCTTTCCAGGGTCCTCTGGGGCCTCCCCGGCCCAGACTGTGGCTGGTCGAGTCTTGCCGCAGTGACACTGTAGCTCTTGCTCCCAAACGTCGGGTCCCAGAGCTCTTGAGGGCCTGCGAGGGTCATGTAGAGGGTGGGCTTGAGGACAGGAGTGCCTCCAGGGCTTGGTTGCGAGGCGGGGGTGAGGTCTTGGCCTGGCTGTGGCCTCAGGTCCCTCCCCACCCTGCCCTGAGCCTGCGGCTTGTCCTGTGCCCACCCCTGTCTCTGTTGAGGAAGCCGGCTCCTGCCCCATTTTCTATTTCTGGAAGTTTACAGGTTGTGGTGCATCAGCCCAAAGTCATTGGCTTTGTGTTTTGGGTTTTTTTCTTAGTTTTCAGATTTTTTTTAAACAAAGTATTTTTTTAGGTGCGATAACCCAGAAAGGGCCCGTTGGGTATGTGTGTATGTCCTGAACCCCTGACGTGGAGATGGGAGCTCCTGTGTGCCGGAGATGAGGCAAGGGTCCTGCCCTCTGTGCGTCAGAGCGTGGGGGTGTGGGGGAGCAGACCCCCACCCAGGTTGGCATCTGGCCCAGCCAAGGGGGCCGGGCCCCTGGGCCTGGGTACAGCTC
The DNA here is from genome assembly GCF_053574225.1 of Canis aureus. Lineage (NCBI taxonomy): Eukaryota > Metazoa > Chordata > Mammalia > Carnivora > Canidae > Canis > Canis aureus. Next base: position 28,981,205 of record NC_135613.1, read on the forward strand.
CAGGCCAACAAAGGGGCCAGGGGCTTTGGGGTGAGTTGGGAGGGTCCCGGCCAGGGGGCTGGAGCTGGAAGCTGAGCCCCCGTGAGTGGCGACCCGTCCGGTCCCTGGCAGGACACATGGGAGGCCGGACAGGGACTGCAGCCGACACAATCCCCTTAACTTTGTACTCTGTGTGTGTGTCTTGGTTTTCTGTGTTTTAATAAATCCTTTGGGAAAGGATTCAATCAAAGTGTTTTCCTAGATTCTCACTCATCTAGGATGGGGGGGTGGGGTTGGGGGGTGGGGATGGAGTGTCCCCCAAAGCCACCTCCCACCGGGGAAGCAGGGCCTTGTGAGGCAGAGGGGGCTGGCTGGGAAAGGGGTGGTGCCTGACTCTCCCCCCTGCACCTCTAAACGCCAACACAACATGGTGTCAGGGAAACACTGAGCTCCCAGTGGAGGGGAGCCCCCGCCTCCCTGGGCCCTGGTCTCTGTACCCAGAGAGCACAGCAGCCTCCCAGCAACACAGCTTGTGTGTGTTGAGCGTGGGGGGTACCCCTGTCCCCAAATTACTTGGGCTGAGGGGGCCTCAGTCTCTGGTCCCAGTCTCTCCCCAGGACCCTTCTTCTCAACCCTACCCTTTGCCCCAGGGTCAGGATTCCGGGGGTGGGCGGGGAGCCCAGCTTTTTCCTTGCCTCCCTACTGCCAGCGGCTGGACCCCTGGAAATGAGAGGAGCAGAGAGCCGCAGACCCCCGACAGGCTGGGGTTTTATTTATCATTCCATAAATACGGTGGCTGAATCTCGGCTGGGTGTCCTGGGAGCGCGGGGCGGAAGGCAGTCTCTGCCTGCGGTGGGGAGTGCAGTTAGCTGAGGAGCCACGGTCGTTAAAAAAAAGGGGAGAGAAGAAAAGCGCATTATTTACACGACGGGGAAGGGGACAGAAGACGGAGTGAGCCCCTCTGTCATTCCTCGGGACCTCGGATTCGCACTGGATTTGGATGAGAGATGGTGGGGGCTCCGAGTGTCTGCAAGGGAGACCGAGCCCACCCAGGCCCGCAGCCCCCGGCCCAGGCCTCTGTCCTGCGTTGGGCACACCCAGAGGGCTCCCCAGGAGCACACTCTGCCTCGACGGGAGGGCCAGAGGCTGGCGGGCGGGCGGCCGCTGGGGCTCCGAGGGGCTGCTCTCGACCGGGGGGTGTCAGGCCAGCTGGCCCTTGACCCGCGTTGGGGCATGGCCGCTCCTCCAGGGCTTGCCTCCTATTTCCAGACTCAGGCTGCCCTTGGGCCCGCCTGACCCCCTCCCCCCACACCAGCCCCCTTCTAAGTCCTGGGGTGCTCCCCCAGGAGGCTGAGCCCTGTCCCCCCTGCTAGTGGCTGTGGAAAAACTAGGACACCTTGGGCCCAGGCTGTGGACTGCGCCCCAGGCTGGGAAGCTGCTTGGGTCCTGGCGACAGGCATTTCGGCCTCGGCCGAGCTCAGCTTTGAGGGCCCTTGTCTCCTGTTTGGCCAACATGTGGGCAACAGGGGCCTGGCCTTCCCAGCTGCGGCTCCTGGTGAGGGGGCCCCACTGCCAGCCCTGCTCTATCTCTCGGCAGTGGGCAAGCTCGGGGCAGCAGTGTGAGCACCCCCACCCCCGCCAGCTATCACTCTCCCCGCTGGAGGGTGGGCCATCTGGTCCCTCTGTTCAGCTGGGGCTGCCTGGCCCAAGTGGTGGTGGAGGGTGGCCACAGCTGGAGTGGAGGGGCCCTGCTGGGGTAGGCTCACTTCCTCCCCACCCCTGCAACCTGCAGCTTGTAGATTTGGTGGAGGTGATGCCCAGGGGCCTGGTGTGGGAGGAAGGGGGAAGGTTCTAGACTCCAGGGTCAGCACAAATGTCAGGAATGGAAATTGTCTGCCTCCCTGCCTCAGGCCTCGGCCCAGCCAGCACTGGCCAGCAGGCCCTCTGGGAATGGCAGGGAGGAGCCCCTCCAACAGCAGCTTCTTTGAAGGGCGAAGCAGGACCGGCTTGCCTGCTGCAGTGAGGGTGGGGATGGGGGTGGGGGTGCATCAGGTGGGGGTGGCCAGCGCTGTCGGCCCAGACCACCTGGACTGGAGGCACGTAAGGCGTCCTTCAGAGTGGGCTCCTGGCTCCCGCCCCCACCGCCAGCAGAGGCCCATACCTCAGGACCCTGGGGGCCGGGACTCCTGGCTATAGGCCCCTCTCCCATGTTTCTGGGGCGGGGGCTGACAGTTCTGTATGTCCTTCCTCAATCTGTTCTAGGCCGGGAGGGAATGCCTAAGTCCAGCCATCCTGGCCTCTTCACAGGGTGTGTGCAGAGAGCCAGGGGTGGTACTGTTGCCTGTCTGCCTGGGGGACAAGCTCCGGGCACCCTGACTTGGCACCCTACCATGGGGTGCCTTGCCCCAACCTGATCTGAGGCCTTGAAGAAGGCACTGCTCCAGGGAGAGGCTCCCGGGGTCTTTTCCTTGATTGTGGGGGCCACTGCTAGATGTTCAGTCGCCCTAGCCCCTGGGCATGCAGCACACAAAGCCCTAGGGACCCACCCTCACTGAAAGGGCCTAAGGGTGGCCTCTCTGCATCCCTGAGGGCCACAACCCAGGCAGAGCAGAGTGGGCTGCCCTGCATGTGGTCAAACCCAGTGTCTAGCTACGGATGCACGACCTCAAGGCCTTCTGGGGTAAGGACAGAGCCCCTGGCAAGGAGGACAGTGGGGCCCTGGAGGGACCTGGGCTGGAGCCAGCTCCTCAGACCCCTCCCGTGGGCTTGGGGCTGCTCTGGGCACGAGGCTCATCAACTGTGTGCAGGGAGGCAGCTGGCAGGGTGATGAACTCAGACCCCCAAAATTCCCGTGGGCCCCAAACTGATAGTGAATCCCCCTGGATCTCTGCCCCTGCCAGTAAGGGTGGGGGTGGGGGCCAAGGGACAGCACGGAAGGCCCCAGAGAGACCTGCTGGGGCAGGTGGTGGTGCTGAAGAAGGCGCAGAATGAATCTGAGGTCAGGCCCATCGTAAAATCCTGGGAGCCCTTGACAAGAGGGAAGTGGAGGGGGACCCCACTGGGGAGGCCCTGCCCAACATCCAGTGCCCCAGCAGAGGGGGCCACAGGAAGGGCCAGCCCTGGTTTCCTCTTTCCCACCCCCAACACCAAGTGGGGGTTCTCAGCAGATGAGAGGCCAGCCCTGCTGCCCCCAGGACACAGGCCAGGCCTGGAGGCATCTCTGGGAAAGGCGGAGGCTGGGAGCAACTGGGGTGCTTTCTTCTTGGAGGGGGAGTAGAGGCTGTAGGCGGGCTCGGGCGGGACCGCTCCAACATCCTGCCCCATCAACGCGGCCTCCCCGGCACGGATCTGAATTCGGTCCCGCGAAGCAGTGAATGGTGTTTTGCAGCAACTTTTGAGATCTTTTCCCCACGAGGAGGACATCTTGCCGTGATGTTTTCTGTTTGATGCAAACCACACCCCTGACTTGGCTTCAAAACGGCTTAAGCGAGCGAACAGAGAGACTAGGAGGGAAAGAGAAACTGTCCGGGCAAGCGGCCGGGGGCTTCTTAGGATCTGTAGTCCTTTTTGCTGTAGGGTTTATTGCCCAAAATACTATCAATCTCGTGGATAATGGAAGACGACAGTTTCGGAAGGACCTGCGTGCGAGGACAGGAGCTAATCAGAATCCCACCCGCGAGACTGGCCCGGCCTGTGGAGGAGGCTGGGTGACAGTCTTCGGGCCACTGCTGGCCTGGCCCGCCTCATCGCATCAGACTCTCGCCCAAGCAGGTGGGCACTAGGCTGCTTCTGTGTTCCACAAGTTCTGGGGCAGAGAGGAAGCCTGCCTGGGTTTATCTCTGCGCCTCAAGCTCCAGAATGCTCTAGAACAGTCTAGAAGGCATAAAATACAGGTTCCAGGGCCAGACCCCTGATACCTTCACCCCCAAACTACTTTTCCTAGCCTTCCATACTTCAACCAACAGCAAGGCCATCCTTGCAGGTAACGCAAGCCTGTGGGCAGCCTCTTCTTGTGCTCACCCTGGTCCCCATCCCGTTGGCCTCACAGTCCTGAACATCCAGGATCCAACCCTCTCCGAGGGGGCCTCCTGTCACTTCCCTGCAGATCTCTCCGTGCCTCCTCCTCTTCCCTAAAGGCTTTCCTCCACTCAGCAGCTAGGGGGAGAGGGATCAGGCCCTCCTCTGCTCTGGAGCGGGGGCTCCTGCTCACCCAACAACCAACGAAGTCCCTAGAACCCCGGGCACAGTCCCCCCTTCCCCTGCCCCGCCCCTCTGCTCCAGGCCATGCCCACCGGCGCCTCCTTTGCTCCCGGCGGTTCCTCCAGGGGTTTGCAGGTGCCACTCCTCACCCTTGGAGCCTTTGCTTACATGTCATTTTTTCAGCAAGCCTACCCCCTGACCCCCTTCAGCCTGGACCACAGCACCACCTCCCTTCTGCGCCCACCAACTCCCCTGCCCTTGCTCTGGTGCTTATCACCTTCATATTCCAATTTCCTCATTTCTTGCATTCAGAGCTCACTGTCTGCTCTTCCAGAGCAGAACTTTTGGTGGCTCGCTGATGTAGCCCGGACACTTACAACAGTGCCCGGCCCATTGTAGGTGCCCAATAACATGGGCTGGACGAATGACTGACTAGGACCTTGAGTTCGGTTCAAGGGCTTGGGGGTGACACATGCACATGCACAGACCCCCCCAACTCACCTGTATTGCTCCAATGTTCTCCATTAGCTGGTCTGCGCTGGAAGCACCCAGGAGCACAGAGCTCACTCCCTCATTCCTCAGGCACCAGGCTGGGGCAGTAGAACCAGAGGTGAGGGAGACACACCCAGGGCAGGGGCCCTTCCTGGTTCTTCCCTGTCCCTAACTGGGCCACAGAGATCCAGCCTGTGGGCCATGGGGCTGAGGGTGCCCAGAAGGTCCCTGGCAAGCCTGCCGCTTGGCATGCTGGGTGGGGGATTTGCCGGGGATGGGGCTGCAGAGGGCTCTGGGAGAGGCCTGGTACCAACAGCGTCCAGGGGGAGAAGTGGACCAAGTGCTCAGGGACGACCCCCCACCCTTGTCTCCCCATGAATGTAGGGGCCCTATTACCTACTGGCTAAGGGAGGCAGTGGCCCGCCCAGGCACTCAAGGACTCCTGACATAGCCCCAGGGCCAGTACTCAATCCTTCCCCCTCCACCCCCACCCTCACCCCAGGTCCTGTTACCTATGGCTAGCTGGGGGAGTGTGCAGCCCAGACGCTCTGCAATGGCCTGCAGCTCCTTCAGCTTGGCCTGCTGGCGCCGGCCCTCCTCACTCAGGATTTTGTCCTTCAGCCACTGGTAACCCTGGTTGTGGAGGGTGAAGAGCACAGCCTACAGGTGAGGGCAGGGCACCTGGACCTCTGGATGCAGATGGCTGATGGCTTGTGCCAAAGCAGCATCCGCCCCCCTGCCTAACCGTGTCCCACTGCAGAACAGGCCCGGGCAGTCAGAAGCATGGGGCCTGTCTAGTCTGAAAGCGCAAGCCTGTGGGGCCCCTGAGCCAGGCAAGGAGCCTGGCAGCCTGGCGAGGAATGCTTTGGCCTGTGGCCCAAAGGTCTGGGGGAGCTGTGGTTTCACCTGCCCCAACCCATGGGATTGCAACGCTTTCCAGGGGACTCCCTGACTTTGCTGTGGATGGGGCAGGAGTGGGTGGACAGGCCATCCTGCCCTTGAACCCGAGGCCCGGGGCTCCGTGCGGGATTTGCCCCGACCTGGGCAGGCCTTTCTCTGCCTGCTCCTCATCCCTCAAGCCCTGCATTTTGGGATCCTCCAGAGGTGTGTCTGTGCGTGGGGTCTTGTCTTGTCCCAGGAGACCTCCCCCGATCGACAAATGAAGCAGCCCTGCGGCCTCCAGCCCGGAGGTCTCAGTGTGGGCCGCGGAAGGTGGAGGGGCTACCTCGGGGCAGGGCCGACCCGAAGAGTCGGTGGACCCCACCGGGTTGTGAAGGTTGAATGGGGGCAGGGGGTGGCGAGGCAGGGGCAGGGCCTTCTCCCCGCGGCAGCCCTTCCAGAGGCGGGATGTGGTCAGCAGGGCTCCAGGTTCCCGCGCCCTGGATCCGCCCCCACAGCCCCCTCAGTGCGAAATGCCTGTGGCCGGCCATAGCCTCCCCGGCCTGGCCGCTCGGTCACCTTCAAGGAGGCTCTGGAGTAGGGCGGGATGCCACTGTCGTACTTCCCGGAAACGATGCCGCAGGCCAGGGGGGACCAGGTCATGGCGCCCACTCCTGGGGGAGGAAAGCCAGGCGAGGTCAGGCCCAGGGGCCCGAGGGTGGGAGGGCCGAGGGGGCGGAGCAAGGGAGGGGGCGGGGCCACGGAGAGGGCGGGGCCGGCGCGGAGGGGCGGGGCCACGGAGAGGGCGTGGCCGGCGAGGGCCAGCGAGGGGCGGGGCCACGGAGAGGGCGGGGCCAGCGCGGAGGGGCGGGGCGGGGCGGGCGGGGCAGCCCACCTATCTTGTGGAAGAGCTCGGGCAGCTGTACCTCCACCTTCTCCCGCTGGAACATGTGGTACTCGGCCTGCTCGCAGATGGGCGGGATGAGGTTGAACTGCCGGGCCACGGAGTAGGCCTCCTACGGATGCACACAGGGCCGTGGATGGTCCCTGTCGGTCAGGGGTCTGGGGGCTGCCCGCGCAGGAGGGGGCAGGAGACAGGAAACAGCTGGTGCACCTTCTCTCCCCCCGCCCACCTCTGCCGGCAAAGGGGGGTGCTCTACAGCTGAAGGCATGGGGGAATGCACAACCCAGTAGTGAGCCTTGGGTTTGGGCACTTGTTGGCTGGGGTGCCTTGGGCAAGGAGCTTGCCCCTCTCTGCCTCAGTATCTCCATCTGTCGTGAGGATCAGTGAGCCAGCGCTGTTCACAGCCTTCAGGACAGTGCAGTCCCTGTTTTTATCGTGATCATTACTCCAGGGCTCCAGCCCTGGGAGGATGGTGGCAGTGGCAGGAAATGCAAGGTCAGGAGGGGAGAGTGGCCGGCATCAGCCCATTTCTGGAAATTGGAAGTCAAGGCCTGGACTCTGCAGACTCTCCCTCCACTCCCACCACATGGGTGTGAGCCAGGGCCGGTGTCTCCAGACGGACTCCTGGGGAAGCCCTGCCTGCCAGCCCAAGAGGCCCTTTCTCCTTTGGTGTGAGACTCAGCTACTGCATCTGTAAAATGGGGATAAGACACTGACACCTCAGTGAGCCCTGTGCTGGCTCCAGGCAGCCTAAGAAAAGTGCCAAATGCTCATTAATGCTGCAAATGCCAAAGGCTGATTAAAATCACAGGCTTCCAGAATTGTGTTGAACTTGAAAATTCTGATTTTTTTTGATGAAGCAGAAATCCAGGACTCATTAGAGGAGAAACACCCTCCCAAGGACACCAGGGTGTGGGGAATTCTGGGGGGAGGCTTGGAAGCAGGGGTGGCACGTCAGCCTTGGAGACAGTCCAGGGAAGACCTGGTCCCCAGGCCTCTGCTCTCCAACCCCCTGGGCTCCCAGTTGCCTGCCTCTGAGCACAGCGCCACCCTGCTGACTCTGTGGAACACCCAGAAATATGGAGAAACATCTGCAGCCCTCTGTCTCTATGGCTTCCTGGGGGGAAGTGACAAAGGAGGGGCTGCTTCCCCGAAAGTGCGGGTAAGGGGAAACATCACAGACTATGAGATGGAAGCCGGGCTCCTGGCAGCGGCTCACGTTCTGTACAGCTTGAGGATGGACCTCAGTATGAGCTGTGTGACCTTAGGTGTGTTACTTAACCTCTCTGTGCCTCAACATCCATATCTGAAAAACAGGACGACAGCAACACTCACCTTGTAGGGTGTTGTGAGAATTAAACGGGAGTTGGTCCACAGGAGCCCTCAAATCTAAGGGCAACTGGAGGGTCACAAAAGCTCAGTGCAAGTGACTTGCACTGTTACTGTTGCTGAGCGCAAGCTGAGCTCCTCTGCTAAGAGCTTCACACCTGTTCTCCCAGATAGTCCTCAGAACAACTTCCTGGTGGGGGGGCTAGGTCCTCCTAGCAGTTTTGTTCCACAGGCGGGGAAACCAAGGCTCAGAGAGGTTAAGCCATCTTCCCAGGGCCACACAGTGCTGGGATTCAAAGTTAAAAGCCTTGCCTACAGATGTAGCTGCCACATATCACCATATTGTCCCTCACTTAGTACCTAGTTATCTGTGCCACTGGGGCCAGGGGCACCGAATCTGCCAGAGTCCAGGTGTTCATTCCTAGAAGGGTTTAGGGAGACTACGCCCCAGGACACACATACTCAGTGAGGTCACCCTACCATGATCTCCATGGAGCTCCAGCGCGACGTGCCCCAGTACATGGCCATCCCCTGGTTAATGACGTGGGTCATGGCGCGCACGGTCTCTGTCAGGAGAGAAGCAGAAACTGCAGGTCGGGGGTGTGGTGACTGAGGGGCCTGGGGCCCAACCTGGGGATATTCTGCAAATACAGGTGGGGCACTGGGAGGAGGGGGGAGCTGCGAAGATGTCTTGCAAGCAGTGTACTTCCTCTCCAAAGTCGGGTGTGGCAAGGGCTGTCAGGGACCACAGGAAAAAGTGAACCACGAGCCAAGAAGCTGGTCTTGAAAATAACTTTCCCAAAGAGTAACAAGTCCTATGGGATCTTTGAAAAATGGGTACTAGATGGACTGCGGCCTTTCTATGGCAGATTGGAGAAAGGAGGGGGGAAAAAGGTGAGATCAGAGAACGTGGTTTTAGACTCTTAAATGGGGTGGACTCTCTAGTTTGGGGAAGAATCAGATTGGGAAAAGGCAACTGTGTAAACACAAGTTGTTGCCTGTTTTAGTTTCCTGCATCGATCTAGAGCATTGAACAGAGCGGTCATAGGGCATCTTCCAGGATAAAGGGCTGGTGGGGGTACCCTGGATGCTCCCAGAGGCAGGGGGTATAGCATGGCGCTCACCTCGCATCCTCCAAGAGCCAGAAGTAGACACAGAAAGCCCTGTTTGTTGTATCTGCCCTGGATTCTCAAACCAACCCAGTGGCAGGCAGGGGACCCTCACCCCGGCTGCATCACAAATTCTTCCCAGGACTCAAAAAAATTTTGGAGAAATAAAAATCCGCCAGTCACAGTCTTTCTGCTCCCATGCCAGGCTGCTTCAGTCCACGGGGATGTTGTGGTTTTTGAAAACAGACTTGGCCTCAAATTTAAAAATCTCAAACGTCTCTTAGCTTTGTGGGGAGAAGGGCTACCCCCTCAGATGCCTCCCTGATCCCATACAGTGCTTGCAAGTCCCACTGCCAAAGCCAGGGCAGGAAGTAGGGCCGAAGAACAGGTGTCTCTAAAAACGAAGCAGCAACCTTGACCCCTGGAAGTCCCATCTATTCCCAGGTGGCTTGCTCCTCATCTGCTGCTGAGATGGGGTGGGGGGCTAGGGTCCTGGAAGACTGGCAGGGGGTGGGAGAGGAAGAAAGGAGAAGGCAGGCCTTGTTCCCAAAGCTTCCCCTAGGAAGGCACAGGCCCTCCAGCACTATCTCCCACAGAGGGCAGCACCTCTGTTTTTTGGGGGGTCACCCCTCCTAGGTTCTCTGAGCCAAGGTCCCCTCTTTCAGTGGGTTCGCCTAGGACCCCTGCAAAACCATGCCTGGGCTTCCAGGCCTGCAGGCCAATCCTGCCCTCTCCTTCCTTCCAAGATCAGGGACTAGGCTCCTTTGTGCCCATCCTCGGGAGGGGGGCTGGTGGGGAAGCTGGAACCCCGGTCCTGACCTCTGGCCAGGTTGGACTGCCAACACCACTCAATACGAAGGAGAACCACCCCTGTGGGAAGGGTCGAGGGTCCCAGGAAAAGATCTCCCCACACCCAAGCCCAAGCTCAGGCTTCTGGCTAGCTGTCCTCATCACGTTCTTTAGAAACACTCTCAGCCCCCTACCCCCACCCCCCGTGACCATGCAGCATAACCACTGATTCTTTTCAGCCAAGGCTTAGGCCCACATGCCAGAGAGGGAAGTGGAGGACACCCCCGTTCGCCAGCCTGGCTGCCTCTCCTCACCAGGGAAATGAGGGCCAGGACATGATGCACTACACTGCCCCTTCCATGCAGGGAGGCAAGGCCACTGGGGCACGAGCTCACAAGAGCCTGCAGCTGGCCTGAGAGAGAAGGGGTTCTAGGCAGTGGCTGGCTGGGTGTGCAGCCCACACACAGCACTCTGTGCTTCTGCCCTAGCCCATGTCAGTGGCCCTAGACACAGGGATAATTAGGGAAACTGTCCTCCACCTCAATATTTAATGCTGTGGAACAGAAGCAGGACCAAATCCTTATAGCTGCTGCCAGAACCCACAGTACCTATCCCCTGGTCACAAATAATACATGGGAGGGGTCAGGTGGCAGTGCCAGTTGGCAGACAGGAGCCCTTCCATTGTGGGTCACAGCCTAGCTCCCAGGGAGGCCATGGCCTGGCCTGGGTGTGGGGTCCTGGGGAGGCCCTTAGCTTAGGGGTGGGCAGAGCCGAGGCTGCACAGCACGGAATGAGAGTGGCAGGTGGCCAGTCCTGTCCAGGGAACATGAGCACCTCACACACAGCCCTGATGTTCACGGTAGAGCCAGCATGCTGTGAGTGGGCAGCTTGCCCACCCATGTGTGTTGCTTCTGCCTGAGGCAGGAGCTTAGCAAATGTGACCTATCAAGCTAAGACTTGTTGGAAGCCACGTGTTCTGGGGTCCCTGATCTCCCCAACCCTCTCCCAGACCATCCAGGGTCAAGGTTTCAGGCGCTGATGGCAGCATCCGCAGATCAAGAGGAGCCCTGGCAGACAGACAGCCGGCCCCGAGGATAACCACCGCAGTGCCAGGCAGGGGAGGGGGGCGTGGGTCATGCACAGGGGGTGGGGGTCAGGGTGGGGGAAGGATGAAATGACAGCACGGGCCAGGCAGGGGGGCGCGGGTGGGGGCTCCACACCGCTTGGCTTTTTCCTTCACTTGCAATATGTTCTCATAGGGCATTTATTTTTCCTTTATGCATTTTATGGAGAAGTTTGTCTTGGGGGAAAGAGAGTGGTGTAAATAAAACCACCGTCTCATAAAATGCAGCTTGGACACAGAAGTCAATTGTCGGGCTAAGGGTACTGTGTACCTTCTATGATGAATGTCCTTGACTTGGAGGAACTAAATGGGTCCCCTGGTGATAAAGAAAGATTTAAAGAGACCAGAGTTTATAGCTGTGGGAACACGGAGAGGCACGGTATGACACAGGGCATGGGGGTTGAGGCACAAATCTCCTTCACAGAATACTTGTTCGGTTAAAAAAAACCCAAAAAACCAAAAACAACAAAAAACACCAATCCAACCACACACACCGCATACACATATATATACACACATGTGTGCACGGTGTATATATATATGTATATGCATATATATATACACATATATATAGACAAATGAAGAAAAAAATAACTTGAGCACAACTTAATTTTCCAAATCCCTGAAGCAGCAAAGCACAAATGAGAAGTCTGGAGCGGGAAGTTGGAGAAGGGGGGTAGGGGTGGGGGCAGAGATCGCAGGGAAGAGGAGAATAAATAAGCGCCAAAGAAACCAAAACTGCTTTCCAAAGCCCCACGCGTTGTTTTTTCTCCTCTAAGTAACCGTTTATCCCCCAGAGCAAAAGGCCCCTGAAACCTCCCCTCAGAACGCAGGGCGGGAATGTGATTGGAAGGAACACAGCAGTTGCAAAGAGCCATCGTATTGTGACTTCATGTAGCTACAAAATACTAACAGCTGAGAGGAGAGAACATTCCACACAGTTCTAAACCCAGGAGGGCAGGCGTGGAACCGGGCAGCGGTGGGGGGGCGGTCAGCCTGGAGGTGTCGGGGCGCACCTGCGGGTGCTGCGGGCCCTCAGAGCCCGCCCCCACCCCCGCCCCTACCACCCGCCGGTGCCCTGTGGCCCGGGGTGTCCCCGCGGGGTCCCGGTGGTGGCAGCAGCCAGAGACAACCTACCTTCCATGGGCGTGTTGGGGTCCGGGCGGTTGGCAAACACCACGTCCACGTACTCCAGCTGCAGCCGCTCCAGGGAGGCCTTGAGACCTGCGGGGAGGAGTCAGAAGGGGCCGTCAGCATCTTCACAGACCTTCCCGGGCACAGGGGGCTCAGGGAGCAAGAGGAGAGAGAGACACGAGGCCCGTGGTGCCGGGAGCTGTGGGGCGGTGTGGGACACATGCGGGCACAGGCCACCCGAGGGGAAGGGAGGACTGACGTGGGCACCCCCAAGTGGGTGGTGGTCGGTTCTCTAGGCCCAATGCTCTGTGACTGAATGGAGGGGTGACTTGTGACTTCCTAGGCCCCCTGGTGGCCCTGAGGTGATGGGGGGCTGCATCCACGTCCCTGCGCCAAAGGCACAAGTCACGCAGCAGTGGGTCAGAGTAGAGTTGCTGAGCCAAGGGCTGGGGCCCGGTGTGGGCATCTGGGGACCAGAGCCCCTTTCTCATTGGATTTTTAAAGGAGCGAGTGTAGGGGCACCTGGGTGGCTCAGCAGTTGAGCGTCTCCCTTTGGCTCAGGGGGTGATCCCGGGTTCCGGGATCGAGTCCCACATTGGGCTCCCCACAGGGAGCCTGCTTCTCCCTCTGTCTTTGCCTCTCTCTGTGTGTCTCTCATGAATAAATAAAATCTTAAAAAAAAAATAGAGGAGCGATTGTATTACCTTGATGACAATGAGCAAAGGTGGAAAAAGCAGGAAGACAATGCAATCGTGGGATAAACCAGACCACCTACTCGACCTCCCTCCTCTCTCTCCATTCCTGTGTGAGGATCCCCCCCGCTGTGTCTGACATGCATCCTCCACCCCGGGGTTCTTCCCCGTTCCCCAAAGCTCCCGAGGTGGACACTCTTCCCACACCCATTTTACAGATGTGGCCACAGGGGCTTGGGGAGGTGATATGTCCCCTCTCAGGATCACCAGTCGGCACAGGGTTGCAGCCCAGGCCTGTCCTGTCTTCCCCGAGACAACGCTGCCCATCTGAGGGTGCCAGGGGCCCTGCTCTCATGCCTCGGAGCCTGGGTGGAGGGAGAGGGTGGGACCAGAGCATGGGTGTCTGTAGGCTTAGGCCCCACGTGCGTCGGCGGTGGGGTGGGAGACCTTGGCCTTCTTCACTTGTGCATCTGCAGGAGGATGCTGTGGGTTTGGGGGGCCATGTGGGGCCAAAGCGCCCCCCTCACCTTCTATTATGTGCTTCCTGGAAAGGCCCCTCTCGGTCTCCGCTCTGAAAAACAGGATGACAGTGTGTGTGATGTTGTAAGCGGTTTTGGGGGAAAATGTTTATGATTCGATGTTAGGCAAAAAAAAAAAAAAAAAATAGGTCAGTGCATGTCACGTGCAGTCTGATTCCACTTGGGATAAACCACAAGGCTATGGGGATATGCTCATGCAGGCTGGGAGGAGGGTCGCTGCTGCCTGGCTGTCCTGGGGGAGGAGGGTGGTGGTGGTGGTGGGGTCTGCATTTCAGTTTGTTCTTCTGTTTCCCTTGGATTTTTTTTTTTTTTAATTAAGAACGAATTGTATTTACAATTCCTATGAAGCTGGTTTTTCCAGCCTTGGAGAGAATGTGGGGCTGGACCCCTAGAAACTGGCAGGGATGGCCAGGGAGGGTGGAGTGCTGTAGACAGTTCATGAATTTCCTGTGTTTTCTAGAATTTCTAGAATGTTACCTTTGTAATCAGAAAAAAATCACAGACCCACTGAAGTAAAAATAAAAATCAACCAAAGTTTGAGTAAAAGGACACTCAGCCAAAGCTGCTTTTCTGGAACGTGATGTCAACAGGGATGGGCACCAGCCAGGGCAGATGGCTGCACACAACTCCCCCAGCCCCCCTCCAGGAGCCTCCCGAATCAGGGGTTTCGGCTTCTGGACCTGGCCCCGCCGGGGAGCATCGCCTGCCAGTGCACTTACTTTCCTCCCCAGAAGATCTTGGTGGTGATGACCAGGCTGGACCGTCTGCAGAACAGAAGAGAAGGGGTGTGACTGGACGTGGCTTGGAGGGGCACTGGTCTTCAGCTTTCACAGAGGGTCCTGAATCCCTTCCCATTTGGGAGCATGGGGATGTGAAATGGGTACTTCTCGATTGTTCCATGTTGGTGGTGTGCAAGTCCAGGGTCCTGGGGTTCCCCATAGAGTCAGGAGACAAGCCACAGATGTGACCAACTCACTGTGTCACCCCAAGTCAGGCAGTGGGGGCTGGGAGACGATGAGGTCTAGTGTACTGGAGCCCAGGGCAGGAGATATTATGTAGACTTGGCCTGGGGAATGGAAGCCGCTGTCCCTGCTCCCGTGGGTTTTGTCAGGGAGGAAGCAGGTGCAGGAGGACGCTCCTGGGAGGTCGAGAGTCAGGGCTGCAGCACATGGAGGAGCTTCAGTGAGGATGGAAAGAGGCGAGGGGGCCCAGCAGTCCTACAGGCTTTTAGCCCTGGGAGAGCTGGGTGGCCCTGAGGGAGGGACAGTTGGGTGAGGCAGGATCCTGGGTGTGAGGGAGTTGGGGTTTGGGTGATGGAGACCCCACAGGGAGAGGAATGGATTCAGGTCTCCTGCTGCAAACCCAGGAGAGGCAAGCACTGCCGCCTGTCTGGTGCTGGCGGGATGGTGGGGTGATGGTGGCCCCTCCACATCTGATGGAGAATGTCCTCTGTGGGAGTGCCTTCCTCCCATGGAGGGGTGGTGGCGCTCAGGAAACGGCTCCTCAGAGCCAGAAGCTGTGTACCCCAGGAGCTTCATGTCCCGGGGGGTGACTTAATATGTACCTCCCCCTGTATTCTTCTATGACATAATCAGGGCCCTCAGTAATATGTGCAATTTCCTTGAATTACAGAGTGAGGGGGAGTTTGTTTTATGATGAACTAGAGCCGAGGAGAAACAAACAACTTTGTTGGGATCAGAAGAGAGGTGTCAGTCATCTGTGCCCAGTGGCCTCAGGGGCCTCTGAGTGGCACTTTCTGGGCAGGGGTGGGTGGGCCCAGCTTTAACAATGCTTCCTCTGAAAATAAAGACATGTGAGCCCCAAGGGGTCCCAAAGTGTAGTCAAGCGCCTGGCCCGGTCTGTCCCAAGGAGGGTGGGAACCCTGTGTGACAAGGGGCCTCAGGCTTCTGAGCTGCTTGGGGGCAGGGGGAGACTTGGTGGGTGGCTATGGTGAAGACCATTGTCTTGACCAATGGCTGCCACTCTCTGGTGAGCGTGATGCCCAGCCCTGAGCCCGGCAAGTGTTCTATAGACTCAGGCCCTCAACCTACCAGGGAGTCAACAGTGGTCCCTTGACAGGCAGGGACCGTGAGGATGGGTGGATTCCAAGCCCAGAGAAGGACTGTCCCTCTCCTCAGTGGCTCTACACCCAGCTTTACAACCAGGCCACCTGGGAAGTCTTCACATCCAGATTGTTTTGGCCTAACGCAAGTCAGGCTGCAACCCAGGACCCTGGCCCTCCGAATCCCTGCAGGACCAGAGGTGGATGTCAGGGCAAAGCAGGCAGAGCGCGATATAGGGGGAGCCCCACAAGGACCTCCACTTGACTTCCCTCTCCAGCAGAGATGCCTCTTGTCTTGGAGAGCTGAGTTTTGCACCCCACTTGGTGACTCAGCAGAAGCTTCCCACCTCTGCACAGCCCCCCACAGTGTGAATACTTCGTCTCCCTGGAGGGAGCATGGAGCTGCCTCCATTCTAGAATATTCTTCCCCTTGCCGGTGAGAAAAAGTCTGAGGCTTCCAGGCTATAGAAGGGCTGGCCAGCTGCCTGAGGGCCAAAGAGCAAGCTCCACTTCTAAGCAGGCAGGAACAGCAACAGGACCCACACCAGCATGTGCCCAGAACCCAGAGGACGCCTGCCCCTGGCGGTGCCTCTGACCCTCCGACTGGCCTTCTGCAGGCTTTTCCCTGCGTGCACCCTGGACGTCGACCCAGAGAGAACATGGTAATTACCTCCATCCCTTCTTCTTGATGATGTTCCCTAACACCACTTCGGCCCTGCAAGAAAGACAGACACACAGGGATTTCATTACAGCATGACAGAGACATTAAACCTCGCCCTGCCATGACAATCTGCCACTTGGTTCCCTCTGTGAAAATGCCACTGGGGCCAGAGCACTGGGCTGTTAACAATGCTCATCTTGGCTCGGGCAGCTCATTCCAGAAAGAGGAGAGAGCCCACCAGCAGCCATCATTCCCCATGCAGGTGGCTGAAGGAGGTGACCCTGTGGGCGCCTGTCTTAGCAGAAGTGGCTCCGGCTCTCACAGAGACGGAAGGAGCCGATGTCCTGTTTGGCGAGGCCAGCACCACCCCATTTCCCATGTTATGTGGGCGACGTTTCCATAGAGGCGTATTTTTTGAAAGCTAAGTTATTCATCAAGTGCATCCTCTCTTTTCAGAGACAATCAACATGTATGCAGGGCCAGGGGCTGGATTTCCAGCAGAGTGCACGGGTGTGTGTGTGCGTGTATGTGTGTGGGTACATGCGTGTCTCTTGTTTCTTGCTCTTGAACAATAGAGAGACAGATGCCATGCTGACTGCTCTCTGTTCTTTTTGGCGTCACTCTGGCCCTGCACCAAACTCGGGCTAGCCGGGGTCATGGGTGGGCTGCTCCCGCCTTGCTTGGCACCGCAGCACTGGATTAACTTTTAAGAACTTTCTGCTTGTAGCAAAATGTTTCTGAGCAAAAACAACAGACGGCGAATGATCCATACCCAGTGCTACATTCCAATTATAAAAGCGCCTGAGTCATCCACTCAGAAATAATGGGCTCTAATTTGCAAGCTGTTCAGCATACATTCTGAATGCTCTTCATTTATGGTCAAGATGTACAGAAATTCACTCAGCCCTGGGCCTCCTCCTTTTATTGCCTTGGTCCCTCATTTATGGGACAAAAGATCGGGACAAGGAGGAAGGGAGAAAAGCAAGCAGGGGTCCTGGGGTGATAGGAGCTACAATCAGCTACCCAAAGCCTGTTGCTTGAGGCTATGAATTCCTGTGGCCCTGAATTTGCTAAGCCTGACATCTGCCGAGGGGGGTGGTGGTGGGGTGCACAGAAATCCTGCAGCTCTCTGCTAAGTGCCCAGATTAGCATCAGCATAAGCAGCAGAGGACTCAGCAAAATATGCACTTGGTGCTCTGGATAGCAAGAGGCACAGAGCCTGGCCCACTGGCCACTGGAGCTGCCAGGCAGCCCCCGGACCAGAGCTGCTCCCTGCCTGTCCCTTGGTACATGGTGCCTGGCTTCCCCTGGGGGTTACTGCTGGCACCGAGCCATGGATGGGGGGTGAGCAGGCATGTCCAGCTCTGGGCTGGACTGAGACGGAGCCACAGAGGCCGGTGGAGGAGCGGAGGGCAGGATGAAGGCAGGGGGCTCCAGGGGCAATGACCCACAGGAAGCCACTCCCTGAGTCCTTGGCTGCTGGTAAGGGGCCTCCATGAGGCTCCAAGGCTGCCTAGTACCCGGTGTGCTTGCCTTGATATGCCAGCGCTGGTATCTAGCTAACCAGGGGGAAGTGAAGACAGGGATGGCGAGGCTATGGCTGCTATGGAGCAGAGTGTGCGGGGCCCGTATGTCTGGAGCCAGAGGGGATGGTCTGGAGCTGCCTCCTGCACGCTCTCAAATGGGCAGCAAAACTGAGGCACAAGCAGGGCCAGGGAATGGGCTGGGCTGCTGAGGCCAGTGAGGGGCTGGCCTGAGCCTGGCATTTGCATTGGGCTTTTCTACCTCTGACCCTCTGGCTTTAGTTCATCTGTCTGGAAAGCATTTCACTTTGATGGGAAGAAGCTGCCAATATGGAGGGCTAGGGAGGGAGCTGTACATCAGGAGGGGCGAAGGGCTGCCAAAAGGCGCTGGAGAAGATTTGGGGATCCCAAGGAGGCCCCCAGGGCTGTCAGGTCCTCAAATCCTGAGTTGGGACTTGAGAAAAGACCCAGCTGGGCTCCCGATCCTCAGTGCTCTGGGCCTCAGGTCATGACCCAGAGGCTTCCAGGCAGATGCTGGCCCTTTGGCCACGTGCCCCTGCCAGCCAGGCTGCAGCCAACCCAGCTGATAGGAACTTGGCTCGCCCCAGGCAGGGGGGCCGGAGGGAGGACAAACAGAGAGCCAGCAGATGACTTCACAAACAAAAGCTGACTTTTGGAAACCCGATGCAGGAGAGTGGATGATTTGATTACAGCTAGTCTTTAAAATTGAAGCCAGCAGCCTTGGCTGAAGAGGGCTTTTACATAATTGAGTAGGGAAGTTCACTGCCAAGATGGGAAGTGCTTCCTACAGCGCTCGGCTGGCCAGACTCTGCTCTCCGCAGCTCGAGAGGCCCTGCGTTCCCTGCAGCCCTCACTGCACCGTGAGGACATGAGACTGTCAGACGTGTGGGGCTGGTCCAGGAGAGCCTGGGACCACAGCTTGATCAGGCTTTGGCCCAGCACAGCATCTTTGGCACCAGAGGGACTGTGGTCATCGTGGACACATGGGGAGTTTAGCAAGTGGCCGGTGTCCAAGTGTTCTGCAATTTTGGCCTCATAAAAACAGCACCTTCTAAAGCCATTTAGAATCTGAAAAAGCAGGCAGAGTGGGAGGCACATTTGTGGACACCTGGGACCCAGGATGGGAGGACTAGCAGCTCTGGCTCTTCCCAGGGAAGCCGTGGCCTGCACTGCATCCTCCCCGTGAGAAAAGACACGTACTTGCCCGCCGCATAGACTTCTGCAGTATCGAAGAGGTTGATGCCATTGTCATAGGCCAAGGTCATTAGTTGCTCTGCCATCTGAAATGAGAAAACCAGAGCTGCTTGCCGGCAGCACGGTCCTGCCAGGCCAGGGGGGGTGGTGCCTGGAGGCTCCAGGGCATAATCCCAAGCACCCCGAGGCTCCCCTTATCCTCTCTGCCACAGGACAGGCATGGAGCTGCTCTCAGGAGCATACCCACAGGGAGGAAAGAAAACAAAGTGGGCTGTGCGTTTCATGCGAGCAGGGACCCCATCTGTTGGGTCATCACAAAGCTTAGCACCTATACTGGGTTGGAACAAGCCCCCAAGAGGAGTGTGACAGATCTTGGCAGAATGAATAGTTTTTTAAAGCTATGGCTGGAATGTGTGCTGTGGCTGTAGGCCCCCCCCAGATCCTTCCCAGCAGCCACCCGAGGAGGATACGATTATTGTTTGCAGATGGAGAAACTGCCATCCTCAGCTAGCACTCCGGCCGGCTGGCGCTCCTCCACTGCCTGGCAGGCAGGAGTTGATGAATGGTGCCCAATCTGCACACGCCTTTGACCAGATTTTGCTCCTTAGGCTGCTCTAAGGGTGAGCTTGCGCTCCACCAGCAATGACCCTCTGGTAGCGGGGGTGAGGATCAAGGAGCTGGGGAAGTCCCCCTGTAATTAATGACCTCTCCAAAATGCAGCAGAGAATGCTGGTCCTCTGGACTGTGCAGGTGTCCCTTTAAGAGTCACATGCAAACTCCTCCGCCCTTCACTTCTCAAAGCTCAGCTCAGAGTGCCAAGCCTCCCTCCCCAGCTACCCAGGGTGGGGTGAGTAATAGTTAACAACCCTCAAGCACTGTGGGACGAAAAGCCAGCTATGTTCGGCTTCCTGGAGATTCTCTCAATACCAAACTCAGAAGCCCCATGGGCCAGGCAGACATGGAGAATGAGGCTGGTGGCCAGTGGGGTCCACTGGGGTGGGGAACCAACACTCAATCATTGCCTGTGGGAAGGCTACATCTTTTGACTTTTCTTTTTTAAGGATTTATATATTTGAGAGAGAGAGTGAGTGAGAGAGCATGGGGTGGGGGGCCCGAGGGAGGGGGAGAAACAGACCCCACCCTTTCACTGAGCAGGGAGTCCCGACATGGGGCTTGATCCCAGAACCCTGAGATCGTGACCTGAGCTAAAGGCAAACCCTTAACCAGCTGAGCCACCCCAGCATCCCTCTTTTGATTTTTCGAGAGAAGCCAGAGATCCAGGGTATCTGGGGGCAGTAAAAATCTCCTAATTTTCAAATGTTGGCAATGAACCCCAAAGATTTCTGATACCGAGCAGGCCAAAGTGAACCCCCATTTGTTAATGGCTGTCACTTGAGTCAGAAAGCCCAGGGTGGGTGGAAAGGCCATTGGTGGAGGATTTTCTGGATCCACCTGCAGGGCTGATTGGCTCCACTGGAGCTCAAGTGTAATCATGTGTCAGATGCATCCATGCACCCTCCCGGGAGGCCTCTTCCTCCTCCCATGCGTCTCTCTTCCTCCTGGGGCTCCTTTCTTCCTCTCCAATGCTCCAGGTATACACTAAGCTCCTTCACTGGCTCACCTCTGTCTTCAACCTGACTTTTCAGGGATGAGTCCTGCCAAGCTGCCCAAGCTCTACCCAGAAGGGCACCTCGTGCTGGGCCCCAGCCAGATTATACAGACAATGTAGGGGGGCCTGCTGCCTCTGGAGAGGGTTCTGATTGGGTGACTCAGAATCAGGGCTTTTATTTTCATGTTTCAGTCCCTGTATTTCTTCTTATACTCCTATCTTGCTTATCTGGAGAACAGCACGCTACAGGTATTCTTCTGAGCTTAGAAATCAACCCGTATTGATTTATGGAAAGATCATCTTTATTCTTTTAAAAAAATTATTTAAAATAATTTTAAAATTGTGGTAAAATACGGGTAACATAAAATTGCCCACTTTAGGCATAGGATGCTGTGGCATTAAGTACATTCACATTGTTGTGTGGCCATCACCAGCACCTGTTTCCAGAGCTTCTACATCTTTCCAAACAGAAATTCAGTCCCCATCAAACACCAACTTTCCATTCCTCCCTCCCCCAGCTCCTGGCGCCCACCCATCTGTTCTCCGTTTCCAGAATTCTGATTCCCCTAGTTACTACATACGAATGGAGTCCTACAGTATTTGTCTTTCTGTGACTGGCTGACTTGATGAATTTAACACAATGCCGTTAGGGTTTATCCATGTTGTGATGTGTGTGAGCATTTCCAGGGCTGGGTTTGAAGGGTGGTTAGGAGTTTGTCAGGCAGGAAGGGGAAGCATGGGGTGGGGGGGTTGTTGCAGGGAGAGGCTGGTGTGCGTGGGGGTGGGCCGTGTGCCGGGTCTCACCCGTCCCATGCTCAGGTCCAACACCGGGGCATCCTCCTTTACTTATCTTTCTCTTACTGTGGCATCAGTACCTTCAGCCAGTTCTGCTAGTTCCTCCTTGAAGCTGATTCAGAATCGGACCCTCCTGCCTGCCTCTACCTGGTCCCAGACAGAATGCCCTCAGCTGGGTTTTTGTGGTAGCCCCTAACTCTCTCTGCTTCTGTCCTTGCCCCCAGTGCCCTACAAAGTGGGGCAAAGTGTGGTCCATAGACCATCAGCATCAGACATGTGGAATCCCGGGTTCTGCTCCTGGCCTTGTGCATCAGAACCTACATTTTAACTGGATTTCCAGGGGACTCATGCATACTTTACAGTTTGAGAAGCATCCCCTGTCCTTGGGAGACTGGCTCTCTCAGTGGAACAGCCAGAGTGAGCCTTCTGAGTGAAGTCAGGTCAAATTTCCTCTGTGGCTTCTGTCACAGACTGTCAGAGCCAGAGTCCCCACAGAGATCTGCTCCCTCACTTCTGACATATCACAACCTGGGGCACCTCCTGTGGCCTCCTGGAGGCTAGGTCCAGCCCCATTCCCTTGGCCTGGAATGCTCTCCCTCTGAATCATCACATGGCTCACTCTTGCTTCCACTTTCCCTGATTAAAAGCATAAAATGTGAGCCCACATCCCAGCCCACCTTTCTCTGTGCTCTTGTTCTGTGTTTGATTAAATAACGGTCCCTTGGGGAGAAGAAGGTTCTTCATAACATGATGACATCAAAGGTCTTGAGATAGGGGACACCTGAGTGGCTCAGCGGTTGAGCGTCTGCCTTTCAACTGAGGGCATGATCCCAGGATCCGGGATCGAGTCCCACATCGGGGTCCCTGCATGGAGCCTGCTTCTCCCTCTGCCTGTGTCTCTGCCTCTCTCTGTGTCTCTCATGAATAAATAAAAATCTTAAAAAAGAAAAAAAAAAAGGTCTTGAGATAGGAGCTGATCCTGGATTATCAGGTGGGCCCTGCATGGTGCCATAGGTATCCTCACAGGAGGGAGCAGAGGGAGGTCTAACAGGAGCAAGAATGTGACCACAGAGGCAGACATGAGTGAAGTGGCCACCAGAAGCTAGAGGAGGTGCGGGAGAGTCCCACTCTACTCCCCAGAGGCGCCACGGTGAGTGTGACCCTGCTGATGCCCTGATTTCGGCTCTGTGATCATGATTTTAGACTTCTGGCCTCCAGAGCCATGAGGAAAGAAATTTATCTAGTTCTAAAACCACATAAATGGTGGTGGTTTTCTAATGCAGCCACAGGACATGTCTAGCCCTTGGAGATAAGATGTGCTTACTGTCTGTCCCCCTCTCCAGAAAGACAGCAGCCTATGGCAGGGATCTGATACTCAGCAGGTGTGAGCTGAGTGGACACTGTCCTTGGCTGGCTCTGGTGGCCTCCAGACTAGCCTCCCCACCTCCTCCCTTCCTG
This sequence comes from Canis aureus, assembly GCF_053574225.1. Lineage (NCBI taxonomy): Eukaryota > Metazoa > Chordata > Mammalia > Carnivora > Canidae > Canis > Canis aureus. Next base: position 29,003,697 of record NC_135613.1, read on the forward strand.
CCCCAGGGAGGCCTCCCTCGTGGCTACCTCGGCAGCCATGGCCAACCCTGCAAGGCCTGCAAGTGGGGAAGATCACAGGCGCTGACACAGAGGCACCCACCCCATTTCCCCTGTTGCCTAGCAGAAAGACGTACACAGGGTCTGAGAAAGTGAGGGGTGGGAATTCTCAGGGCTGTGCTTTATAATTTTTTCTTTGCTAGGATTTTGGCATAATTGGTCTCCCAGGTTTTTCCCTATTTTAAAAAAACTTTTTCCAGGTTTTTCCTTAAAGATTTATTTATTTTAGAGGTGGGGGGAGTGAGGGTGTGTGCGTGCATGAGTGGGGAGGGGAGGAGAGGCAGAAGGAGGCGGAGACAGAATCTTAGGCAGACTCCCCACTGAGCATGGAGCCTGATGCAAGTTCTGATCTCCTGACCTGAGCCGATATCAGGAGTTGGACACTTAACTGACTGAGCCCCCAGGCGCCTCTTCTTCCAGGTTTTTCTATATGAATATATGCTTCTTCCCTGCTCCAGACTGTAGTTCTAACACACAGACCGCTGTCGGCGCTGTTTCCCACACGCTCGCTCCTGGACCTGTCCCCGTGTTCTTTAAAACATGACCCCTAAAGACTTGTGCTCTGTGGGTGAGCCCTACTTTGTGGGGGAGCCTCTATTTTGTGACTGTTTGGATATTTCCAACATCAGTGTTCCCAAAACCAAAGGCAGGATTAATTTTGGGAGACATGTGGGCCTCCTCCCTGCCCTTCCTTCTTGGGGGGCAAGGGAATCCATCCCACCCCCCTGGAGTTGGGAGCTGGCCATGGTGGGCTCTGAGGCAAGAGCCCCGCTGCCATTCTCTGGTATGATTCTCCAGGTAGACCCTGGGCACCTGCTCCACCTCTGGGGCTCTGCTTCCTCCAAGTGGGGTAATAACATTTACCTCCCTGGGTTGATAGGGGGCTGGGTGCCGTAATAAATGTAACATCTGTAGCCTCTACCCTTATTAGATATTTAATCTAATCTATTAATCTAATATCTGCTCTGGGGGGGAGTTCTTTACTTGAGCAGCCATGTGAGGTCACAGAAAGGGTACTGGACTAGAGGCTGGAGACCTGACTCTGACCAGGGCAGTTCCAACAGTTGGCCATGTGATCAGAGGTTTGCTAGCACTGTCTGCTTCCTCTGTGGGCTGGCTCTGCTCTGCCCGGCCCCCAAGGACACCCTCCCCAGGGCCACAGCCCCACAGGCGTTTGCGGACACCTGCTGTGGCCCCAACAGGGAGCACACACATTAGTTTTTGCGGGCCAGATGGTCCCTTGGCAACTTGTAATGTGAAAGCAGCTACAGACAGTATGTAAATGAATGGGCGTGGCTGCCTGCCAATAAAAGTTTATTTATAAAAAAAAATGGTTTGTGGAATGCATAGACAAACAGTAGAACAGATGTTACCAGGGGGCTGGGGAGTTATTCCCTCATGGTCACAGAATCTTGTTTGGGGTGATGAAAATGTTTGGAGATAGACAGTGGTGATGGTCACACAGCAAAGAGAATGTACTTAATGCCATGGGACTGTACACTTAAAAATGGTTAATGTGGCAAATTTTATATTATGCATATTTTAACCACAATGAAAATGGTGAAAGTAGCAAGTTTTATATTTCATATATTTAATTAAAAGTAAAAAAAAACCCAGGGGCACCTGGGGTGGCTCAGTGGTTGAGTGTCTGCCTTCGGCTCAGGTCGTGATCCCAGGGTCCTGGGATTGAGTCCTGCATCGGGCTCCCCACGGGAAGCCTGCTTCTCCCCCTGCCTATGTCTCTGCCTCTCTCTGTGTGTCTCTCATGAGTAAATAAGAAAAATCTTTAAACAACAACAACAACAAAAACAAAAGAGAAGAGCAAGAGGCTGGGGGCTGGATTTCTCCTGGGGGCCACTGCTCACTGACATTCGCGGAGTCCTGCCGCGGAACGACTGTTGGCCACATTAAATCTACCAATTCCTCACTTCTATATTCCTGTGGCACCTCAGTGTCTTGTGCACAAAAGGCAACTCTATAAACGGAACTCTGTTTCTGGACTCCTTGGCAGGCCAACCATCTTCCTTTGGACACGGGCTTACCAAGGAACACAGTTTTCTGCATGGCGCACCCATCTGGAATGCCCAGTGGGCCCGTGGCCTCCCTAGTTTTGGGGAGCACACCTGTCCCTCTGTAGTCTGGAATGGTCCTTGATTCCTTGTAGTGCCAAACCTGCTGGCTCGGACAGGGCAGGCGGCCAGCTAGAGAATAAAACGTGGCTATTCTTCATCTGAACCGTGGCGAGGTGGGCCTCTCATACTTGACGTATTGATTTTTTTGGACACTAACTGTAGGATTTAATACGAAAATTCTGCTGGTTTCTTCGCTCAATCATTTTCACCTGCCAGGACCTTTTGGGAACCTCGAATCTGTCATGTATTGTATCTGCCATCCTCCCTGCCTTGTGTCATCTGGAAATGACTCCTAATATCTTCATATATGGCACCATGTACATGATGGAGACACAGTAGAGGTCAGAGCCAGCAGGGCCACCACTGGATTGTTAATCAATACTCTTTGGGTGCAATGGATCTATTGGTGAAAAAAATCACCTAAATTGGACAGTTATCACCCAGGCACTTTTCTGTATCTCTCTCACAAGGGCATCACACACAAAGGAGCTACTGCCGTTTGGAAATGAAGTCATTCTTCTCCCCAGCAAAAAAGAGGCAGGGGAGTCAGACACTATTTATTTTGGGTGAACCACCTGGACTCAGGGGCGCTGACCTTCATTCTAGGTGCTTGCAACCAACCTGGTAGCTAAAGGCAAAACAATTCCCTGAACTTAAGGACTCCTAGCTTTACCCTGAGACAGTCCAGAGTCAGAACCTCAGAACAAGGGCAAGTAGTTCTACAACCAGCTACTGTCATAAAAGGAAAAAGGAACAAAAACACAAATTAAATACATTTAGATTTTGACAGAAGCGAAGCTTTTCCTTTGAAAACTAACTGAGCAATCACAGCTAACAAGGTCTCAGATGAACTCACTTATTAATTTTTAAACGCAACCTTTCCAAGAGTAAGTAGGGCAGACGTGAGGACAGCTTGGCATGCAGATGTCCAGAGCTCTCTGAGCGAATGCCACTGCTCCCCCTCCTGAGATATTCACTCACTGCCCAGGAGCACACTAGCCCGGGGTTGTACCAGCCCCGCCACCACAGCAGCACCGCCTCGTGGTGTGAAGAGAGGAGCCCTGGCAAGTGCATTCGATTGCAGCGCACAAGACGAACAACAGCCATGGAAAATGTGCGGTTCGGGGCTTGGTAAGATGTAAAGCTACTCAGAGTCTTCAGCTTGCAGCATAATTTGCAGAATCTGCATTCTGAATGACCTCAGCAGATACGTACTTAAGTTTCAAATCCATGGGGGTGTACGCTGTTGGAGCAGCTTAGAAAGACACTGGGCTGTGTAATTTGGAAAACATGGGCTCCAGGGGCACCTGGGTGGCTCAGTGATTGAGCGTCTGTCTGCTCAGGTCACGATTCCGGGGTCCTGGGATCGAGTCCCACATCGGGCTCCCCGCAAGGAGCCTGCTTCTCCCTCTGCCTATGTCTCTGCTTCTCTCTGTGTGTCTCTCATGAATAAATAAAGAAAATCTTAAAAAAAAAAAAAAAAAAAAGAAAACATGTGCTCCCTGGATTTTCCTGGCTAGCGGTGGACTTAGATGGTGTGCAGAGGAGGTGACCTCATGGACACCCCAAGGCACCCAACTGTGGAGTGCGGGCACCAGATTTGGCTTCTCTTGACAACACCATGGCTCACCTCACCCTTCCCGCTGCCCCAAAGGGCCACGGCACCCTTGAAGAACAGAAAGAGAGAGGCTGCGGTGGCTGTGTGAGCACAGGCCCGCTGGTTCATGCAGTGGACTTTACCACGCGCCCGATGTGGCCAGCCTTTACTGGGACCTGGGGCCTGTGGGAGCCCCGTCTTACCTCATCGGTGATCTGGCCTCCGAAGGTCACCCATGTTCCTGGAAGGAGACACATGGGCTCAAGTCAGAGAACCTCTCCAAGGAGCTTGGGCTTCCCCCAGGGTGCTCCGTCCCTAGGCTGCAGGGCTTGTGGAGCAGCCGTAGGCCATCATGCCCCCCTGCTCTGTGGTGAGCATGTGTGGACACCTGGCTTTCGGGGCAAGTCTCCCTCCCTTGGGGACAGTGGGCGCTTGGAGCAGGCAGCTGGCTGCAGGTCTCTGAAATGCTTCTTGCGGCTCCAGCTGATGCAGCTCGCAGTCTGCTGACCTGCCACAAGGAGCAGGGTGAGGGATACCTCCCTGAGAGCGGGCAAGATGTGACAGCCGTGCCCTCGTTCTTGCTGGGCGGTGTGTGTGTTGAGGGGTGTGTGGGGAGCATATTGAGTGTACCATGGAGGTGGAGGGACAGTGTATTCTGGGAACAGAGCTCACATTCAGGGAAACAGGTAAAAGGGGAAAATCAAATTGCCCTTTATGAGGACTCGGTCATGTAAGGAGAGAAGACGCTCTCCAGACACACCCGGGGCCAGGGTGCTTCTCTGATTTTCTGGTGTGAGGCAGGGAGCTGTGTGTGCACAGGGCCCCTGGTACTCCCCTCCCCAATCCCCCCTCCTCTCATGCCTCCCTCAGCCTCCTTGGGTGACAGTGGACCAAGGGGGCCCCCCACACTCACCGAGCCCCAGGCAGGAGACCCGCAGGCCGGACTTGCCCAAGTTCCTGGAAAACAAACTTGGTGTGAGTTCTCATGACCAGGACAGGACATGCTAGCCAGGCATGGGCACCCCCACTGTTCCCAATATCCAACCCCGAGCTTGCCCCCCCACTCCAGTCAATGTGTATTTTGAGACTCTGAAGGCAAGGGGTTCTTTGGGGAAAGGCCTGGGGCTCACCTTCCCTTGGGGGTAAAGAGCCAACTGTCTATTCCCCCTGTGTGCTGTCCCCACACCAGGGCAGAGCACATGGCTGGGCCATGCTGGTGACCACGGCAGAGCCTGGAGGGCCACCTCAGAGAGATGGAGGAGTGGAATGGACATTGTCTCATTTCATGGGTTGAAACAAGGCTGACTGGGGCCCTGTGGTCCCGGCCATCACGGGCCTGCCAAGGTACCTGCCCGATGAAGATCCCCAGGTCCACACAAAGGGGCCACAGGCCATCACTAATGTCCTTAGGAGGCTGTGGAGGGTGGCAGTACCCTGCTGAGGACTGGGATGCCCATCTGTCCTGGCCTGTGTGACCTGGCACAGGCTGGCTGGGGGCCTGCAGGGGCAGCCACAGGCCTGATGGTCCTTAAGCATCATGTCACCCATCTCCAACAGCTCTGTGGGTCGGTGTCTTCCTTTTCCCCATATTCCCATCTTAAATACGAATACCCTGGACCTGCCCAGGAGCCGAGGAGTCAGGATTCCACCTGGGCAGTCAGCCCCGCAAGCATGCCCCCCACCACGACAGCATTCCCCCTTCCTCATTCACAGGGAACATAAGATATGAGCCGCTCACATGGTAAAGTTGGCCAGGACAGGGTGGGAGTCTACTACTCTCGGGGGAACCCTGATGCTGGCATCCCAGTCTTGGGACCAGCCTGGGTGCAACACCCAGGCAGGCCATGGGAAGTCAGAGAGTAGCAACAGACTCAGGAGTGAACCCCAGCCTCCTTCCCTGAGGGCTCCAGCTTTTTTTTAGGGCACCTTGCTTCCAAATTCAGGGGATGCTGTGTCCTCAGTTTCTGCACCCAAAACCAGCCCCCTTAGACCCTCAGCAGCCTGGGTTTCCTGGTTGCAAGACCCCTAGACCCTGCCATATCACAGGGAGTCACGGCATGTGGGGAGGGAATATAACAAACTTGTCAATGGTTTGAGCCACCGAATTTAAAGTAGTTCTAGAATGCCCAGGTTTCTTTTCAAATTTCCCATGAAAACTGGCCCAGCTGCCAGCCCACTGTTACCTCCCTTTTTCCTCATGTGAGAAGCAATAGGCAAATCAAACAGCTTTGAAAGTTACTGTGTTTAAAAACTGAAATCTCCCCCGTTCTCCCCTACACATCAGAGAAATAACACGGCCCATGTGTTCTGACCCAGAGCAGCTCGCATTGGTGGCTGCGGAAAAGGAAGGCGCGGTATTATCTCGTCGTAAATGCACACAATGCTATTGCATCTCCAAAAGCCTGTGGGAAAATACTTAGAATATTCCCAATTTAGCTTCAGATTTGCTACGAGAGATTAAAAATATAATACATAGGAAATGTAAGGGCTGAGTAGTCAAAGACATAACCTAAAAGTTTTCTTGTGCTCTTTGAAACATGCTGGAATCGATGTTGCTTCTAAGCAGAAAGTGAATTTTTGTTTTGTTGTCTATAAATAAACTGGAATTAAGAAGTCTTTTTTTTTTTTTTTTTTTTTTTAAAGAAAGAAAGGGGCACCTGAGTGGCTCAGTGGTTGAGCATCTGCCTTTGGCTCAGGTCGTGATCCTGGGGTCCTGGGATCGAGTCCTGCATCAGGCTCCCCACAGGGAGCCTGCTTCTCTCTCTGCTTCTCTCTGTGTGTCTCTCATGAATAAATAAATAAATAAATAAATAAATAAATAAATAAATAAATAAAATCTGAAAGAAAGAAAGGAAGAAAGAAAGAAAGAGGCACAACCACATCACCTATAGACGGTGCATCGGGCCAGGCCTATTTAACAGTGTGGATAATTTTCCCCACGCTAGCTAGAAAGTACCTATGGTGGGAAATCAGAGCATTGTTTAAAAGCAGTCTGGTAAGGAAGCAAAAGGGATTGAAAATTCTTTTATTTTATTTTTATTTTTTAAGATTTCATTTATTCATGAGAGACAGAGAGAGAGAGAGGCAGAGACACAGGCAGAGGGAGAAGCAGGTTCCCTGTTAGGAGCCTGATGCAGAACTCCCCGGACCTTGGGATCACGACCTGAGCCAAAGGCAGACGCTCAGCCATTGAGCCACCCAGGTGTCCCAGGGATTGAAGATTACGGTCAGTGGCTCTTAACTGTTTGGGGGTCACAGGCCCCTTTGAGAAACCGACGAAGGCTTTGGATCCCTTTTGTAGAAATGCACACGGACATGAAAACCCTAAGAACCCTGTTTGCAATGCCCCGGCGTGCACAGGGCCCCGGGCACCTGGTCTCAGTAAATACAGGCTCCGCAAAACTAACTCCTGCTTGTGACAATGGGGAGCAATTTCCTGGCCAGGCTCTGCGGAAGGCCAGCGGGGAACCAGATACCACAACACGCTGTGTGTTCAGAGGGATGAGCGGCTTTAGCAACGGGCAGGAGCTCAGAACACCTGGCTGGGTCCGCCTGGGTCTGTGGCTGGAAGGGGCGTCACCCCTTGCCCACCAGGCCGGGATCTTCGTTTCCACTGGTGCCAGTGCTGGGACCCACAGCATCCGGCTCTCCAGCTGCTTCTCCACCCACTGCCCACAGGAATAATTTAACAAAACTAGGACACCGCGTGATGCTGTAATTACCTCGCTCAAGTTGTCTCCCCGATAAAATGACGGTATTAGTTCTGCCATCCGCTGCCAGGCCTCGGGAGAAGGAATGAGAAGGGACAGGGTATCTCGGGGCTAAAAGCTTTATAAGTACGGCTGCTCGGTGGGGGTGGGGAGCTCAACACATCTCTGCCTTGTCTGGACCAGGGCTGGGGACCCACTGATCCTTGAAACTCCCAAGACCCCAACATTGCTTCCTACAGATTTGTCTCCCCTAATTAAAACTTGATATACTGATAAAATAGTTGGCTAAATCCCTAAACCCAAATAATGTTAGTCCTCATGAATTTGCCTTATGTCTCTCCTGTGGTCTGGAAAAATGCTAATGAGGACTCCTGGATTTAACCTCTGCTGGGGGAGGGGAAGAAGCACTCATGCCCATCGTGTTAGCTGCCGGATGACCCGTGCCCCTTGACACTGCACCTCAGACCCCGGGGAATTAAAATGAAAATTAAAATGAGGTCCTTTAAAATGAGTCTGAGGCCTTTAAATTCAGCCATCTGGGTGGAGGACAGCATTTTGGGATTGACGGACAGCCACGTGGCCTTCATGAGCTGGTATGATGAATGTGGGAGCCAGGGTGTTTTTTGACCAGCCGTTGCACTGGCAGGTGACAACCTGTTTATGGGTCTGTCACTCTCCCAGACTCCAGCCTCCCTATGGATAGGCCTGGGCTTCTGTGTCTTCATCCTCAAATTGTTGCTGACATCAGCAGGGTCTCAGGGGTGCTTGTTGAGTAAGTGGGGGGGGGGCGAGAAGCCCAGGCACGGAGGCCAGGCCCTTGGGACTGAATGCTGCCCCCCCTTATTCACAGGGCTTGGCATCCTGATTCCCCCACATTGAGTCCCTCTGGGGGCTGGAAGGGGGACTCTGGCCACCCACCTTCACTTCCCTTAACACCAAAGGCTGTGGCTAGAGGTCCCTTCCTGGCCAGCTTCCTATGGAGGTGGTCAGAGTGGGGGGTAAATACCAATCAGACTCCCTGCAGCCCCTATCTGCATCCTAGCTGTGGCCCTGGGACAGTCACTATAGAGCGACCCCATGAGGCTTGTACCCTATGGGGCAGATACCTACTTGTAAGACAGGTATTCTGTGCTCAGGGGCACCCAGCAGTTTGGATTCTGGCTCCCACTTCAGCCTCTGTGAAACTACACTGCCTGCAGGTCTACGAACCCACCCTCCCCGCCCCCACTGTCAAGAAGAGCTCACCAGGCTACATGTAAGGACAGTTGGGGGTCCCTTAGTTAGGAAGTGTTGGGGCTAGATCTGAACCCAGCTATTTGGACTACAAACCCCCTAGCCTAGTGAGTGCCTCCCCTTACCACCTCCTTCCTGCCTCCTGCACACACAAGTGCATATGCACGCACACATGCACATCCAAACTCATGCATACATGCACCCATGGGCATACACACGGATACATATGCACACATGGTAATCTTGAGCACTTGGGCTCTTCGAGATGTACCCCTTAATGGATCATAGGATCTTCGGCAGGAATCATGTTAATAGCCACATTTTCCATTTACATAGCACTTCACATTTTTAAAAATGGTCTCACTTATATTAATTCCTTTAATGGTCCCAGGATTGACTTAAAAGTAGCAGCAGGTAACAGGTATCTAACTTGAAATATATAGTATGTTTATTCTTAGCTTTTGATCCCCCCTTAACAAAAGATATAAGCCAGCAGGGCTTCTAGACTGGAAAGAAGTCCATTCTGGATTGTCCTCACTGAGCTCAGAGGGTGGGAACACAAGCTTTTCCTCCAGAGGTTCATAAAGGAATATCAAACGCCCCCAAGGGCCCAGGGAAGGAGGGGATATGGACGGAGATGCAAAAGGACTCAGCAATTCCAAAATCCATCTCCAGGAGGCATGGGGATCAACACGGTTCTTTCACGTGTGGTCCGACTTCAGGCATTGGTTTGGGGGAGATTTTAGCTGTTGTTAGGGGTCTCTCAATACCTTTCAAGTTGGCAGCACTGCCAGCTAGAAACCCAGACACTCTTCTCAATTACAACTAGAATCTTCTGTGGCTCTTTCTGAGCCTATGTGACTCTTTGGGTCCAGATGATGCAGATTGTTTGCTATAAGAACATCATTTCCCAAGAACGTCATTCCAGAAAGGACGAAGAACTAAGAAAGGCCATACGCCCAAGCAAGATGCCCTAGGACCTGCCCCCACCCTGGCATCCTTTATACAAAGTTGGGACTCTCCTCTTCCACCGGGGCACATCCTACGAGCATCTGAGCAAGACCCAATGCCTGTATCCCCTCCTTCCCTGGGCCTGGGGGAGTCTAGCTCAGGTCCAGCAGGGAAAATTAATTTCATCACATGATTCACCCAATGGTCCCTGAATATCAAACCAATGCCTGTCATGATGGCCTAACTGCAAAGACCACCCATGGGCCATCTTCTGGGGCCCGATGTGCCCAGAGGAGGGCAAGGAGGGCAGGAGGCCTGTGGCCAGTGCTGGGGGTTTCCGGGAAGAGAAAGTATCACAGCGTCCTCCGTCCTCTGAGGGTGGCTTGGTTATTATTATTGCCCCCTGTCCCACCCCCATCAAAGGAAACAATTGAGCAGAAGGAAGGAAGAGAAGCCATCATGCACCCCCCTGCCGCAGTAGTGATGAAGAAGGAACTTGGGGCTGAGCCTGAGACGTGATGGTATTTGTCACCCAGTCCACCCAGTGCTAGGAGCCCTCCCTGGCCTCTCAGTATGCCAAGTGCCCACATCTGACACGGATCTGCTGATCTTCCTGGCTTCCTCTGGAAGATCCCTGGTGGGGGTGCTGGGGGGCAGCCTTGACTCCGCGAAGCCACCCCGGGGCCCTGTACCTATATTTCATCCCGGGCTGCTTCACGCTGTCGTCACCGGCGCACGGGAGGCTCTGCATTGACAGGTGTCCCAGGCTCCGGGCTACCATGGCCACCGCACGGAAGCGGCCCCGGGAGCCCAGGCTGGGGCTGCTGGCCGCTGGGCGGCCCAGCCGCTCCTCGGGGCCCCGGCCCTTGAGGCTGTGCTCTGAGCACACGAAGGACACCTGCATGCTGAGGCCGGTGCCCCGCTCCCGTCGGCGTCCCTCTCCTTCCAGGCTCTGAAGTCAACTGCTCCTAGAAGCCCTCCTTTCCCTGGGATAAGATTTTATCCCAGAAAGCCACGAAGCTGCAAGACGTTCCTTCAGGAGCGAGGACTTCCCAATGCAATGATAGAAAAAATCCTGTGCAGTATCCGAGGGGAGTGAATCAAATGTCCAGAATCGTCTAGAGATCTCATCAGAGGGAAGTCGGAAATCCAGGTGTGAGGGTGGGAGGTGCCACTTCCTCTCCCCTCACATCTGTCTCAGCTCCGTGGGTCCTTCCCCTGCCCTCACCCTGGTCTGGCTCAGGCTGCCTGAGCCCCCAGCCCGCCAGTGTCCAGCCGGGCTGGGCTGCCAGTCACTCCCGACCTCCGCGTGACATCGCTGTACTCCCAGGGAGAAGGCAGAGGGAGGGCAGCCTGGGGGCTGAGCAGGCTGCTGCTGGGGGGTTTTGGGGAGCAGCTGCTTTTCCAGGCCTCCCGGAGCCCAACTCCTGGCTCTACACACCATGGGCTGTTGGGGCTCCCACCAAGTAAATTAGGTGAGCGGTGAGAAGCACAGGAGGAATCTAGCGATTCATTATTAATGACATGGGATGCAGAGCTGCCTGCCCTGGCCGATCCCCGGGAGACCGGCACTGGCTGCTCCAGGCTGACAGCCCACACGCAGACGGGCAGGCGCGGCCGCCAGGAGGGCCGCCGAGCTTGAGGGCAGCTGGCCGTGGCCAACTCCAGCTGCTGTGGTTCGCACCCAGGAAAGCAGGGCTTCCAACAGGGCTTGGCGCAAGGGGAAGTGGAATCACTCAAAATGTGGGAAAAGACCTCTCTGTCTAGACGATGTAACGCAGACGATCCGAGGAGAGAGAGCTGGGGGTCGTGGACTAGAGACCTGGGAAATTCTGGCATGCCACGGTTCCTAGCTCACTGCAGACGCTCTGTAAATACTTCTGGAATGAATGAATGAATGAATGAATGAATGAATACACCTCTCCCCATTGCCCCATCCTCCTTTCCCACACTCCTGGGTTCAGGATGAAGCTGGAAACAAGGCTCTCCTTCTGGAACAAAGCTGATGGGGTGTCCTGGAACCTGAGGAGATGCCCCCAATGGCAGGAGGGGTTAGCTTTGCCTTCTGACCCTGAGCATGCCATTCTTTCCCTGCAAGGTGAGCCCTGGCCAAAGCTGTTTTTTGGGTTCTTTCTTGCCATGTAGGAGGGGCAGAGAAACAGAGCTAGATGGGAGGTAGGTGGATGGGGTCTCATTCAGGATCTGAGGCTAATTTGCTGTGTGATCACAGGCAGGAGGCCTGCCCTCTCTGGGTCTCCACTAACAAAATGAGGGGCATGGTCTGAGAAGATGCTCTCTCTCCCAGCTTGGACCCACAGGGCCCTTCCACACCAGCTGGCTGTCCACTCTCTGCTCTGATAGGACCCAGAGAAGAAACCACCCAAAGATGTTCGTGATGGATGTTACCTGAACTTGTTTTCAGCCCTGGCCCTGCTTTTTTTTTTTTTTTTTAAGATTTAATTTATTTATTCATGAGAGGCAGACAGAAAGAGGCAGAGACGCAGGGAGAGGGAGAAGCAGACTCTTCACAGGGAGCCTGATGTGGGACTTGATCCCAGCACCCCAGGATCACACCCCAAGCTGAAGACGGACGCCCAACCACTGAGTCACCCGGCGCCGCTTGGCCCTGCCTTTTTGACACAGATGTTAAGAATGAAACCTTGTTCCTGTCCTGGTCTCCCTGCTCTGAGCTGGGCAGCCTAGGGCAAGTGATTTTCAGTGTCCGACACAGATCACAGAGCATGGTCAGATCACAAATGGTATATACTCCTGTGACCCCTCAGCATGAAGGAACAGCTTTCTGGAGGTGGGAGTTGGTCTAGGCCCATGTGTAAGACTCCCACCTCTTCACTGGTGACTATCCTCCTCCCCAGGTCTGACGCGGCAGCAGGAGACACCCTTTGCCACTGAGAGTGATGCCTGGACCCAGGGACAGAGCTGGGCCTTTGCCAAGGCAGCCCTGGCAGGTCATAGACATCATCTTCAGATGCTAGTGGGGGCTCCTCAGGACCCAGAGGTCCAGCTCTGCCTTCTTCATTTACCTGTCTGTATAAGCCACGGGCCTGCCTGGCCCTTCCTGGTCCTCTCGAGTGGCAGGGGCCAGGAAGGTGGAAGGGCAGTTTGCATGAACCCTTCTATGAGTGGACCCTGGTTTTAGGAAGCCCACAGGCCTGCCAAAGGGGCCGCAGAGGGGCAGCCTAGGGCAAGTGATTTTCTCTCTGAGCCTCAGTGTTCCCAGTGGCAGAGGGCAAAGTGCCTCCATTCCTCCAAGGGCTCATGGAGCTAATAGTCTAGGGCGAGGTTGCTCGACTACCTGGCCAGGATGCCAAGGGAGCTTGTTACAAATGCAGATTCCTCGGCTTCACACTGATCTACTAAATCAGCAGTTTTGGGGCTGGGCCCAGGAAGCTGTGTTTTTATCAAGAGCTTCTAGCCGTGCTGTGCACCTGCTCTAGGGAATGCCAAAATCTCCTAATTCATTCTTCTGTATATATTTCATTTGTCTGTGTTCTGGCAAACTATCAGATCTGGCATCTTACTGTTCCTCAGGGGTTCCTCGTTGGTGTGCTTTAAGCAGCTCCAGGTTAAAGTGAGATTTCACAAAGACTTAGTCACCACAGTGTGTAAAATATCATCTGCCTCACCATACAACCCAGCAATTCCACTCCTAGCTATGTGCCCAGAGAACTGAAAACATATGCACACACAAAACACTTGAACACAAATGTCCACAGTAGCATTATTCATCATAGCCCCAAAGTGGAGACAGCTAAAATGTCCATCCATTGATGAATAGATAAACAAAATATGGTCCATCTATACAACAGAATGTTATTTTGCCACACAAAGGAAAAAAGCACTGACACTCACTCAAACGTGGATGAACCTTGAAAATGTTATGCTAAGTGAGACAAGCCTGACATGTGACAAAAGGCCACATGTTATATGATTCCATTTATATGAAGTCTTCAAAATAAGCAAATCCATTTAGACAGAAGAGAGCTTCATGGTTGCCAGGGGTTGGGGGGAGTGGGGAATTGGGGAGTGATAACTACGTGGGTATAGGGTTTTTTTTTGGGGTGCTTAAAATGTTCTCAAATTGATTGTGGTGACTTATAATTCTATGAATATACTAAAATCATTGACTTGTATACTTTAAAGATATGTATGGTATACACACTATAAGTCAGTAAAGCTGTTGCCAAAAAAAGTACCTCAACTCAAAATATGCCTCAAAAGCCACTGGGCCTCACTCTTGCTGTTCCCTGTGGGAGCAACCTTCCTATTTCTCTGTCTTGGAAGTCCTCCTAGCCCCCTGATATCACCTCAGATAATATACACCATGTGAACCCAGGCCCCCCAGGCACCACGTTTCCCTTCTCCAAGTGCCACCAACTACGCTCTACCCAGTGATGCATCAGGGTTCTGGGAACCACTTGCTGGTTCCTCTCGGCAAGAAGCACCCCTTCCAGACATTGGCAGGCCAGAGAAGGGTCCTGCACTAGAACCCCAGCGCTGGTTCCACCCCATTGTAACATATGGAAACGATAAAAGTGAATATTTTACCTCAGAACTCCTCAGGGAAATCTAGGACAAAGGGGTGCTGTTCTCAGCAGAGAACTGCCACATGGAGCAGGTGGGCAGATAGGTGTTTAAAGGCTGGTCAGAGTAAGTTTACACTTGCCTAAAACAGGGGTCATTGTGACTTGTGATACTCTTAGGAGGTCTCAAGAATTAGACAAGAGTGGAAAAGCCAGAAGTCTAAACCCTGATCAGAACTTGCCACACCTGGATACCTGGGTGGCTCAGTGCTGGTTGAGCATCTGCCTTTGGCTCAGGCTGTGATCCCGGGGTCCTGGGATTGAGTCCCACATGGGGTTCCCCACAGGGAGCCTGCTTCTCCCTCTGCCTATGTCTCTGTCTCTCTGTGTCTCTCATGAATATATGAAATCTTAAAAAAGAAAAAGAAAAAGAAAAAGAAAAAAAGCATTTGTCATGATTCAAGATCATCCTGAAAGGGCTGCTCCTTTGCAACATGTTTAGGTGAAGAGAATGGATTACAGACCTGCACTGGTCCACTTAAAATGGGCTTTAAGAAGAGGCATTGAGTGTGGCTGGTGGATTTTGACACATAACAACTTGTTTGGTTCTTCTTCTGCTTCTCTAGTACCTGCTGTTGTTAAAACAAAGCAGCTAGTTCCTGCTGCGACTAATCAGAGGCATGGCCACCCCAATTAAGCTCTCCTCTTTGTCCACAGAATGCCACTACAGAGAGCTTCTCGGGAAAGAAGCTTCTGGCTCAGCCACTTGGAATCCACCCTGTGCCTCACCTGCCCCAGGAGGGCTTGGAGATACAGGAAAGCTGCAGCCCAGTCTGGCCATTCCTTTAAGATGGGACAGGCTCACAATGGGAGGCGGTGGGTGCTCTCTCCATACAGCAAAGCCCAGAGAAACTTGAGGCCTGGAGTAGAAGGTTTTTTTTTTTTTTTTTTTTTTTTAAGATTTTGTTTATTTATTCATGAGAAATACAGGGAGAGAGAGGCAGGGAGAAGCAGGATCTACACAGGGAGCTTGATGCGGGACTCGGTCCTGGGATCCCCCAGATCACGCCCTAAGCTGCAGGCAGATGCATAACCGCTGAGCCACCCAGGCGTTCCTGGAATAGAAGTTTTAAAGATGGCTTTAAAAAGCACAGACAGCAATATTCACTCAAGAGTGCGGAGGATCGGCTGCATCCTGCAGAAGCCGGGGTGTCTCCTCTGTACCAGCAAAGCTGCCCTGACTGTGCCAAATAGAACATGTTTTGCACCCAAAGGTGACTTCCCGCCCAAAGACAGGGGGGTGAATGCTGATGGGTTAGGGGCTTCTCCAGTGGATGGGAGGTCCTGCCCCTGAAGCTTCTAAGAGCAAAGGGTGGCAGACTGGTGGCCTTCCTGGAGGAGGGGTCATCTGATGAGTAAGAGCTAAAGACCCCTCAGGGGCCTCCTTTAGGACCTCATACCCCAGTCATGTCCAGTGCTACTGGCCCTAGATGGGGAAAAGGTTAATGCCTGGTACAAAGCAGCTGTGCTGTACCCGAGTAAGGGCTTCTGGCACTTTCCTGAGAACATCTGAGGCACCACCAGCAGCACCCACACTGCCACTGAAGCAGTGCTTGCTGGGCCAGCCACTGTGCCCAGCACTTTTTGTGCAGTTGAGTTCCCACCCACCCTGTCAGGTGGACGCTGTGGTGGTCCGTGTACACTCGAGGGAACTCAGGCACAGGGGTTGAGTCAGGAAGGCTGATGCTGAGTCAGCCGCCATTCACAGAAGCGGCAGGCTGGGAGTTGAGCAGTGTGTCGGTGCCCCCTCCCACACAGGACCCCCTGCTCTTGGACCCTTTTTTTTTTTTTTTTTTTTTCAGATTTTTTCCCCCTTCTCCAAGGAAAGGAATTTTCTGTTTTTTTTTTTTTTTTTTTTTTTATTTATGATAGTCACAGAGAGAGAGAGAGAGAGAGAGAGGCAGAGACACAGGCAGAGGGAGAAGCAGGCTCCATGCACCGGGAGCCCGATGTGGGATTCGATCCTGGGTCTCCAGGATCACGCCCTAGGCCAAAGGCAGGCGCCAAACCGCTGCGCCACCTAGGGATCCCTGGACCCTTGATTAAAGGGTGAGGGCTGGGGGCAATCCCGGGGGCTGCCTGGTGCTGTCTATGGATTTGATTGGGCTATGCTGACCCCTGCCTTTCCAGGTGGACCATGCAGAACCAGCTATGCTGGCCCCCATTCTTGCCCAACGAGAAGGGCCTCTTGGGGGTGGATCCCCCCAAATCCCAGGGTGGAGGCCTGGGGATCCGTCCTGCTGATAGATAAACCCCCTGATTCCTGAGGCAGGCCAACCCGGGAAACAACGGGCTGTGCTGTGAACCGGTTACAGAGCAATCCACCAGTGGAGGTGTTAGGATAACTGTGGCCCCTCCTATTCTGAGAGGTGGAGGTGGCCATGCTGACACCGTGGTCCTGGTCAGCCGTCCACAGAGACCCCTGAGACACCCATGCCTGCTGTCATCCCAGCCCCTGCTCCTGTCAAGGCAGCTCTTCCTGAACCACTGGCTGGTCTCGCCACCTCCCTCCCTGCCTTTCCCCTCCTTGTCTTCCACACCTGCTCCTTGTCCACACAGCTCCTTGTCTACACCTCCAAGTGCCACTGGTCCTGAGACCATGTTTCTCTCCCACCAGCGGCCACACCTCCAACTCTGAGTTATATCACTTTCTTACATGGTCCTCGGGACAATCCCCTGCGGAAGTGCCTACGGTCACTTTCCAGATGGGAAACCGAGCCGTCGAGAAGCCAGGTGACTCCTCCAAGGTCATACAGGTACCAGCAGGGAGCTGGGATTCCTCCCCAGGCACTCACCCACACTCTGGCAGCTCAAGGAGTCAAGTTAGCCCTTGGGACCTGTTGTGGGTAGAAACGCACCCCTCCCCAAAAGCTATGTTGACGTCCCGACTCCCTGTATCTGTGACTGCAAACTTATTCGGAAGAAGGGTCTTTGTAGATGTAGTCAGATTAAGATGAGGTCATCCTGGAGTACAGTGGGCATCCTTATGCGGACAGACAGATAGGTACACAGGGAAAACAGCCGTGTGAAGACGGGGGCAGACTGCAGTGGCACATCTGTGAGCCAAGGGACGTCAGGCTGGCTGGCAGCCTCCAGAAGCTGGACAAGGCAGGGAGGGAGCAATCTTCCCCTAGAGCACTTGGAGGGAACGGGGGCCTGCCCACACCTGGATTTCAGACTTCTGGCCTCCAGAGCTGTGAGAGAAATCAGTGCCTGTTGCTGTAAGCCACCACGTGTGGTACTTTGTTGTAGCAGCCGCAGGAAAGTGGTACAGGACCTTTCACAAGGTGGACTCATCCCCTGATTCCCCCTGAGATGGGTCCACACTCTGTCCCTCTCTAGTCTCTGTTCTTTCACTCCTTCCTGTCCATGGAGGCACACCTGTCCTGCCCACCTGTCCTCAGGGACACACCTGTCCTACCCACCTGCCAATGGAGACACACCTGTCTTGCCCACCTGTCCATGGAACCACACCTGCCCTGCCCACCTATCCTCTTGCCCATCTGCCCTCTGAGACACACCTGGATTCCCTGTTCTTCCAGGAAGGTCTCTCTGACAGCCCTGCTGCAAGGGATCTCCTGTAAATAACCAAGGAGCTAGGTAGAGTCTGCTCAGTGAACCTGACCACAAATCAAAAACTGCATGGTGATCTTGCTGGGTCGTGGCAGGAGCCCATGGTCTAGGGCCAGAACTTGCAGGTACGCAGGCCGGCTCACCCCACTAGAAGCTGACAGCCAAGCCTTCCCACCCAGGGCCCTCCTGCCCTCCCTGTCTGGGCTGCATCAGAGGCGCAGACGCTGCCTCCAGTCCTGTTGCCAAGGAAGCAGCAGGGAGGAGACACATTTTACAGGGGAATGTTCTGGAAAGGGGGTTTGGGCCAAGACCATTCAATACCATCCAGCAGATACCTGTAGAGGACTGGGATGCTCTAGGTGCTGAGAACAAAGGAGGGGTGCAAGAAAGAGGGCTAGCAGGGAGTGTGAGGATGACAATGGGACAGGATGGTGGGTTTGAGGATGGCCTGGGAGGCCTTTGTTAGACCAGGTGCTCAGGAAAGCCTCCCCAAGGACCAAGATGTGATTGGGGGCAGGGAGCTAGCGTGAGAAAATCTGGGGGATGAGAATGTGCAGAGCCCCGAGGAAAGAATGAGCTTGGCACCTTCAAGATCCACAAGTAAGGAGCTTCCTGAGTGGGAGGCAGAGGGGTCTAAGCTGAAATCAAGGGTCCCTTGGGCCTTGAGAGGACATGGGGTCCTTTCCTGGTGCCACGGGAGGAGGGAGGAACAGAACTGAACCAAGGTCTGGGGTCAGGCCTTGGGCCGAAGCTGCTGCCCGCTCTGGGGCCACATCTCAGGCCCCCCTCACCCCTGCTCCCCAATCCCTACTACCAGGTGGGTGCAGGAGGGGGCGCTCACAGGGGCATGTGTGGATTTAAAAATTCAACACATTTTTTTTCATTTTTTTTTTTTTTAAACCACAAGAGTTGAGGAAAGTTAAAAAGAAGCGAAGGAAGTTAACACGAAAGCTTTTCCCCCAGCTGTGAGCTCAGTTCAGCTGATAAAATGCTCAGGCCTGGGGCACAGCTGTCCCCTTGCTCCACCGAGCAATGCTTATCTGGAGGCATTATCTTTTTTACATTAATATTTAAGACCGAGTTTAACGGAGTCACAGCCCTGCTGCTGGCAGGGACGTTAACTGTGGAGCGGCATTTATCTGGGATCTTTAATAACTGCAGGCATTAGTTGCAGAGGCCTCTGTTTCCCGATAACCGAAAACCCCCTAGAGGCAGCAAGATGAAATCCGCCAGATAAAGAAGGGGCCTCGCGGGTGTGACAACCTTTGGCCCATCGAGGCGAGGCACCATGGTTTTCTGTTCCCTTCTGCTCCCTGGGAATCCGGTTTTCCCCACGTACCCCGCCCCCCTGGTTAGTCCCCCACGTTTCAGATGTGGCCCAAACTTTCCTTGGGGTGTCAGACAAATAAGAGATGCGTCCCCATCTCCCCCGGCCCAATATTGGCTTCCTGGGGCAGGAAGCACCACAAATTGGGAGGTGTCAAAGAACAGAAATGGATTCTCTCCATATTCTGGAGGCCAGAAGTCTCAGATGCAGATGTGGGTGTGGGTAGGGCCATTTCCCTCCTAAGGCTCCAGGGGACAACCCCGCTGCCCCCTCCTCCTCTTTTAGCTTCTGGGGCTGCAGGTGTTCCCAGGCTCTTGGCCACGTCCCTTCTCTGCCTCCAGGCTCACGTGGCCTCTTCCCTGTGTGTCTTCATCGGACCTTCTGAAGGCGCCAGTCATTGGAGCTAGGGTCCACCCTGCTCTGGGGGAACTCATCCTGACATATGACATCCGCAATGACCCTACTTCCAAACAGGCCATCTTCTGAGGTTTGGGATGGACATGAAATTCTGAGGACTTCACCCTGGTGCACCTGCCATCATGAACTGTGTCCTTCCAGGGGAGGAGGACAAGCTCCAGCCACCTCACCTCATCCTACTGCCCTCCACCTTCCTCGCTCAGGCCCAGCCCCTCTGGCCAGATGTCCTCCTGTCTCCTTGGCCTGGATGGTTCTACCTTGCATCCTCAGATGGTTCGGGGGTGTCTCAGCTGTACCTGGCCTGTCTTGCTGCCTTAGGTGGTCACTTGCTTTTTTCTGCTTCCCTGCATGAGGATGGACCATCCACGAGGGTGAGGACCCAGTCCATCCTGTTTGTGTGGCATCTGTCCTGTTGTCAACAGACCCTTAATAAACATCTGCTGAATTAACGACCGAGTATCAATGACGAGTGCCTCCCCATGCCTCCCACACCAGTCTCATCTCCCTCCTGAGAAATTTCCATTAGAATTGGAATTAGAGCTGTTGGGGCCAAACTAGCTGACACTTTGTCCCTCCCTTACAGCTGGATTTAGAGTACAAAACCTTAAAAATTCTGCCATCTAATGGACTCACAGCAGAAGTGTTTATTTCTTTAAATGGCAACCACACATTCAAACAATGAGCCACAGGTCCAGACACAGTCACTACGAGCAAATGTTAAAGCCATAGGGCCGGTCTGGGTGTGACTCCCCGGGAGCCAGCAGACAAACCCTGGGGCCTGCATTAGATAAAAGCCAAAGATCTAGGGTTGCCAGGTCAAATACGGGACACCCAGTTAAATCTGAATTCCAGATAAACAATAATGTTTCAGTATAAGTATGACCCAAATATCGCGTGGGATATACTTGTACTAAAAAAAAAAGTTAAAAAAAATTTTAAAAAGTTTATTTGAAATTCAAAGTTAACAGAGGAACAAAGCTACGTATGTGCAGTTTATAAATGGACATGCCAGCTCTGGGGCTCTTTGGCCACTCTCTGAGGCTCTCACAGGAGAAAGTGGGCCGACCTGAGTGCTGCCCCAGATGCTGAATTCAAAGACGAGCCAGCTCAACAGAATGTCCTTCTGAAGTTCCAAGGAGAATGAGCCCTGCACGCCTATCACCCGGAGAACACGGGGACGCTGAATCCACGGCCTTTGCTGCAGACCCATGTGCAGGTGCAGCGGCAGCTTCAGAGGCTGCCTGTGGAAAACCACTTCCCCTGGGGACGGCCCAGCTTGAGATCAGACAAGAGGGGGGCACATCTTTGCCCCCGGGACCCAACCTGGGTTTCTGGTGCCAGGTCGAATTTATTGCGAGAGATGACGAACAGAGCACTTGTGTTAATTCATTGTCTAGTCCACCCCTGATCCTTAATCTGTCCCAGTGACGTCCCAGGAAGACCAATGAAACCATGCGGTTAACCCCTGCTGTAAAGTGTTTTCAAGAAACCACGTTCTTTTCCTGCACAGAGTCACACTGGTGACAGGGCAGGACTGTCCCTTAGAGAATGGACTTTCATTTTCTTTCATATATTTCTACACGGTTGGACTTTTTAAGCCTAAACTATTTACCCCAATGTCTGATAACGTCACTCTCCGCGTTTGCTGAGCGGCAGCCGTGTCGCAGCACCTGCTTCGTCCCGCCCAGCCCCGGCCCAGCCCTTACCGGTACTTCATGCCCGTTCTCCGGGCGGTGCAGCCATCCAGGGAGAGGCCGTGCATGCGGAGGAAGCTCTCCATGTTCCTGGCCTGGGCGGCCGCCCGCACCTCCCGCAGCCGCTGCAGCTCCAGCGTGTCGGTCTGGCGGACGGGGTGCAGGGCCCAGTCCGAGTGACACCTGCTGCTTACGCTCCTCAGGCTCTCGCTGTATGTCATGGACAACATGGTACCGGCTGGCCTGGGAGCCGCTGCTGTCCAGACGGGAAACGCGGAGTGGCGATGCATTAGATAAAGGGCCACCGTCCCCAGTGCTTAGCGGGGTGCTGTGTCTGGGGCAGGGGGTGCCACAGAGACACATCCTCCACCCAGAGCAGCCACAAAGGGGCTCAGTGCCTGAGGCCAGGGCCCTGGATGAGAACGCTTCCTGGCATTGGAATCTCAGTCCTCGATGTTGCACCCAGCGGGGGTACAGGCTAGGGTGGACGCTGGCTAAGCCACGTCCTCGGCCCTCACAGCCCCTAGACAAGCACAGGCCAAGCTGCATTCCAGGAGTGAGAACCCAAAGGGGCTCCAAATGAAAAGAGGGGCAGGAGAGCATGCAGAGAAGCCCAGGCCCCCCCAGCCGAAGGCACCATGTCATAGCGCTTCCTGGAGGTGTTCCCAAGGTCAAAGCAGGTATGGGGCTGTCTCCTGGAAGGAGTTTGAGCCACAGCTGTCAGAGATGTAAACTTGAGGGTGAATACCTGAGAGGAGCCACCCGAGCAAAGCCTTGTTCATTTGTTCACAAGAGAACGCTACCCATACACACACTCCCTGCCTGCAGAAAGTGCCACGGCACTGGCACATTCTTCGGGCTCCATCCTCCGTGATCATTAAGTATGTCACAATCCACAAATTTTGCAACAGAAAGACCGAGTGGGATGCATTTAGGGGGAGTGACAAGAGAGGGACAGAGGTTTAGTACAGATAGGCAAACTGCCTCGGAAATGTGCGGAACTGTTGCTAAAATAGTCATCCTAAGGGAGGATGACCGTCTCTCAGAAACTAAACACACCACAGTGTCTGTCAATGGGGAACTGATTACATAAATGATGGTCTATCCCTATAATGGAAATTTGTGCAGCCTTCAGTGAGGCTTCTCTACATGGATTGATATGCGATGAATCCTAAGAGATAGTAGTGAAAAATACCACAAGGCAAGGAGAAGAGGCATGTGCACGGAATGCTAGCATCTGTGTTAATGCCCGTATGTATGTACGTAAGTGGGTGAATCAAGGAAGGACGGTCCCGAGGCCACGGATCCACATTCTGCAGTGACTTTGGGCAGCAAAGACATGGTCCCGGGGTCAAGGGTGCTCTGCAATCTGGGTACTCCCCCCGCCGCCCCGCCCCATGCCTGACCACAGCCCTCCGCCCTGGTGTGGATACCAGTGGGGTGGCTCCAGCATCATCACCAAGACAGAGATGGGGTGGGAGTTGCTATTTTGCAGGGTCAGTGGCAGAGCGGGATCCGGGAGCCCAGCCCCGGCAGCTGGAGGAACTGGCAGGGTCCCCACCTCTGTCACAAGGGACATCAAGTTCGATGATCCCTGAGAGGGGCTGGAGAAACTGTTGTGGGAGCTGAGGCAGTGGCAGAGGCTGCGGCTGGGTCCCTGAGGGCAGCGGCGGTGCCCCGGGCTGGCCCCCTCCTTGAGCAAGCTCTGCCCCACCACCTGACACTTCGTAGCTCCCTTTCCTGCTGTGATTTTTCTCCATGGCCATATGCTCACCTGGCCTGCTAGAATCACCTCTAATCACCTTGTTTCTCGCCTCGGATCCCCTGAACGTCAGGTCTGGGAGGGCGAGGACCTTTTCGTCTGCTTTTACCAGTGAGGCTCAGTGCCCACAGCAGAGACTGTGCCCTGCTGGCTGTGTGGACAGCACCTGGCAGGGGTAGACTGGCTCCCTGCCTCAGGCCTGAGCCCTAGCAGTGTGCCTTCTCCTGATGGAGCAGGGTGGGGGGTGGTGCTCAGAGGCCAGGACTCCTAATCACCATAGCTCTGACCCACAGGGAGGGAGTCAGCAGGGCCTATGACCTCTGGCGTCCCCCAAGGTTTGGATTAAGGTCTCTGATGGATGCTAAAGAGGGTGGAGATGTCCCTGGTCTGAAATTCCCATGTTCCAGGAGACTTGCTTTGGAGGCAGTGGAGGGGCCCAGGGCTCCAGGATGGGGGGTGTCTTAGGAAAGGGCACCATGGAAGCCCACAGGCAGCAGCATGGCTCCCTCCCTCCCTGCCTGCTGGCCGCTCACCCCCTGCTAGCACACCCAGGGGCAGGACAGTGGCTGGCAGCTGCTTTAGATGTGGCAGTGTGGCCAGCTGCTTGTCCTGAGTGGGGCAAAGGCAGGCCAATTCTGGCTTCCCTGGGGGCCCACGTTCAGAGAGAAGAGCAGCCTGGCAGGCTGGGGCCGCAGCAGTTCTTCCCGAAAAGCAGGACCCACCTCAGACACACATGTTCCCAGCCAGGCCCACCGAGGCCGGGATCAATAACCATTAGCTTTCAAGATATTACCCACAAAAAGCAACCTAGTCTGGTTTGGCTCTGGAAGTCCGGTTAAGGGTCCTGGGCTGGGTTGGCGGCGTGGCTAAGCAGCTAGTGTTCTGGACAGGGGCAGCCCTCTCTGTCATCTACTCTGTGCAACCTGCGAGGGCACCTTGATGGCTCCAAGGCTCAGTCTCTGTGTCTGTGAAGTGGGATGAGCAGAGGCTGATAGCATCAGCTGTGCAGACAAGCCTGGACAGCTGGGCAGGGCCTGGTGGTGGGACTGAGAGAGGGCCGGGTGTGGGGAAGCGGCTGCCAACAATGCCGCGGCATGGCATAGGACACGTTAGGATAAGTGGGAGATGAAAAACACACAGGGTGGGGGCACGGATAGAGGCTAGAAGGCAGGGCAGGCCGCTGGAGTGGGCACACATGAGCATGAGCTCGAATGATGTAAGGATGTGCTATCTACCAGACATTGCTAGGAAATGTTGCACAGGATGAACGCGGACATTAACGATCCGGCCCGGTCGTGTGCAGCACGTGCATTCCTAAAATTTCTAAATTCACATCACTCATTCTTAATGAGATGGATGCAGCGCAGGGTGCCGCCAGGATTTGGGGGTACCCTCTCTGTGGGGGCTGGGGTCTCCTCTGCTTGTGACATTTCCTTGTAGCGTGCCTCATAGCGACCTTGGGAGCGGGCCTCTGGGTGTCACCTGCAGCATGGAAGGTGCCCAGAGCCTCCTGAGGAGAGCACCCCCACGACGCCAGGACAGGGTTGGGCCAGGGGACTCTGCAAGAGGTGGGGTGTGGGGGAGCATGGTGACCCTGGCCGGGTTGGAGCGGGGAGGACCTGGTGCCACGATGGCACACAGTACGGGAGGAGCTGGGCAGTGTTCCTCGGCTCCTCCAGGGAGACAAGACCCCACCAAAGAGGAAGGACACAGAAGGCACACAGGTGCTCTGGTGGTTGGCAGTGCTGCCTTTCGGAGAGGATGGAGTCCGGGTCCCTGGGACTCCCTCATGCTGGGGCTTATTCCCAGCTTCCTCCCAGGGTGACTGGAGCAGGCTGGGGTAGTTGGAAGAAAGGACCCCAGGAAGAGCCTGCTGGGAGAAGGGAGGGCCCACTTCCGGGGCTCCTGCCTCAGGTCCCCCGCTTTTGGGGTTCAGAGGCGCAGTGACTCTGACCTTGCGTTCCTCCTCCTTACCATCCGTACCCCGCCCCATCTCAGGGAAAATCAGCCCCCTCCTCAATAGCTAATTACAGGTACCTGCAGATTCCTCCCGGAGCCACAGCCGGGCCGCCTTCTGCAAATCTATTCTTGTGGAGGGAGGGCTCGCGGGGATTCCCGTAAAACGAACACGAACACCGTGACAAGGAAAAGCGAAGGGGAGGCATCGGCCTCATTAAATCAACCAGGACCACAGGCTCCCCGAAGGGCCCTCTACCTGGAATTTCTGAACTTGGGTCTGTTTACCGAAAGCCCCCAAAGCCTGAAACGTGAGGCTTGGAAGGAATCCCGAACGGCTCTTTTAAGCAGTGACATTTGTCTCGATATTAGAGAAACCAGCCCAAGTTTCTGAAAGCGGGGATGCACGGGGAAGCTGCGTCATTCCGGAGTGCGGATGTACAACGCACAGCATCGCAGCAGGGCAAAAGCAAAGCCACCTTTGCTCGAAAACAGTCAGCAAACCAAGGCCCCAACAGGCAGCCCCCCAGCACCCCGAGGCATGTGTTTCCAGAAAGATCTTTCTGACAGCCACCAACCCCACCCCTGCTGTCATTCTCAGGAAGCTCCCAAAACGCTGAATCTTAATGGTAAACCCAAGACGGTGAGGCTGGACGTCTAGGTCTCCCCGAGACGAGAAGATGGACATGGGCACCCGGCAGGTCAGGGAGGCAGGGAGGCAAGCGTGCTCAAGCAGCAGAATGCCCACCCTCCTTCCTCCCACTGTCACCCTGCAGTTACCTAGGGCCAGCTTCTTTGGGTTTTTTTTTTTGAGGTTTTCTGCCTTGAAAAAATATATAGGGGGTCTAATTTCAGATCAGCCAAATGCATCCCCTAATATGGCCCCTCTGTGACTTCCATTCCTGGGACACGTGTCCCCAGGCAGCAACCCCTAAGGAGGAGGCTGCCCCTGGACTCCTGGAGCTGCGGGGGCCACTCACCTGCCTTCCGGGCGTCTGCTCGTTAAAAAGGACACAGTCTAGTTTACTAGGGTTCACCAGACGCTCTAAGGATCTGGCGCAGCAGCTGTTTCATTAGGGAGTGTCACTGTAGAACGTCAGAAGCAATTGGTGAATGAGAAGCGCCCCACGAGGGTCGAGTTTGGAGGCAGGGAGTCCATTAGTCTATTAGGGCGTTTTCAGCTCAGTGAGAGAGGCTGAATTATTCACGAGTGTCTCTTCCCCTAAAAGCCCGGGAAGTGCAGCTCCGTGGTGCAGCCTGGCAAGGCCTACTCTTGGCATGGGGGGCTGGGAAGGGGCACTGACTGGGGTCCTGCCATTTCCCTTGGGCACACTCTCCCATCGGGCCTCCACTGCCTGCTCGCCAACAGGTGCCAGAGACATGGGCCACAGGTCCCCACAGGTAGGGAGGGGCAGGCCGTGTTTCTGGTTGTCTGAGGCCAGGACCCAGGGCTTAGAGCTCTGCCCACCACGTTCCCATGTCTGTGGGAATGCGCTGAGGGTTCCCCTAGGGTGTGACCACCACCCGCAGTGAAGGGGTTGGGGCCTGGAGAAATCTGCCCTCAGCCACGCAGATGGACATCCCCCCTCCCTCCTACTGGGACGTGCCCCAGATTGGTATATCCTATACTGTCTGTACCTATAAATGGCCAGGAGGTTCTGGACGTCTGCTATTGGAACACACACTACCACTCGCTCCAGACAGGGGTGCACCTTTCCTCACATCACACATTCAGACCCAGGCTTTGGAAGGTGCTTTGAGGCTGAGCTCTGGGCTGAGGCCATGCTGAGGCCCCGCTCCAGGGTCACGACCCCAGAGGCACTTCTCATTATCCTAGGATCCCAAAGAAATCTCAGTATGACTATATCTTCCAGCATGAGGGATTCTGGATGGAGGCTGAGTGGCTTCTGCAGTGACAAAAGTGCACATGGTGGCTGCTCCCCAGACAGGGAATTGCTACCAAGACCCAGAGTAGAAAGCAAACAAAATGGGAAGTGGGACGCGGAACTGAGAATGGGCAGTGGATAGTTCCCTGGAAAGGCCCCAGTGCTGAGACTGGGATGGCTGCTTTCAAAGGCACGAACCTGCCATGTCAGGTCCCTGACATGCTCTGACCTGTCCCGTCCCCTTCCCCTTGGGCTCCATGTCCCTCTGTCATTTCCACCTCCCTCTCAGCACCAGCTGTCAGTCACTTGGAAACATGGCTCCTCACATCCTCTTCTCCTGCCCTTTACTTTTCTTCCTGTGGCTTCTGAGGCTCAGTCCTTCTCTATCATTCCTGGGCTCCCTACATTCAGCCTCTCCACCTGCCATCTTATTCCTTCCCCTCACAGGGCTCTGGTCTCTGCCCTGCTCAAACACCATCGATGGCTCCCCAGTGCCCACTGGATGTAGTCCAGGCTCCTCTGCAGGTGCTCAACGCCCTTCTCCACCTGACATCCATCTTCCTCTACAGTCTGGCCTCTGCCACTGTCTGTTCTGTTCCTCACGGCGGGGTCTGTGTCTCCACCACTTCCTGTTCTTGGCACCTCTTCAAGCGGTAGCTCAGGCTTCTACTGGAATGTTCCTCCTGGGCTCTATGCTGAGGACTGCCTGGCCTCCGAGGCCCTTGCTCAAAGCCCTCATGCTGTCTCCTCCATGAAGCCTTCCTTGACTCTCAGCTGGCCAGGCCTGCTCCTTCCTCAGAGCGCCAACAGCTGTTTGGACTTCTCCCAAGACAAGTACTGCCATCTACATATTATTGGTTATTTGGGTTCTGGGATAGATTGCACTATGGTTCCAGGTCCTCGACCCCAGCTCTGCATCACGTGGCAGTGGTTCTCCTATCGGGGGTGGGAGTATATTTTCCTGCCCTTTCACATCTGGCAAGGTCATGAGCCCTGCTTTGGCCAGCAGAACGAGCAGAAGCACCAGTGCACCGCCTCTGACTATGGGCCTTCAGAGATGTGACACCCTCCTGGCGGGAGGATGAACATCTGGCCCCACCTGCAGTTCAGACCATGTCCAACTGAGCCCAGCTTCCGTGAACTGACACAGACACATAAAACAAGAAATGCACGCTTCTTGTCATAGGGCACTGAGTTTGGAGGCTGTTTGTTACAAGGGATTCTCTGGAACAGCTGACAGACATAGGGTCTCGTGTCCCTTACTGGTCTGTGAAATGTCTGAGGGTGGGGCACATGCCTCTAACAACACCTCTGCCTTGTCAGGGGAGGGGCCATGTCGCCAACTGTCTTAATCTCTTGTGGCTGCATCAGTGCCCATATAACAAGGATGCCCCACTGGGAGTGGCACCCAGGAGGTTCAACAAAGATTCCACCTCGTTAGAGATCATCATCGGAGAACCCACAAGAGACACGTGAGTGTCGATGAGAAGAAACCACACTGGAGATGCAGAGGGTGGGATGGCTGGAGCCCGTGGGCATCAGGGACGCGGTGCTGGGAGGCCCAGATGGAGGTCTGCGCATCTGGGGGGCGGTTCTCCAATAGAACTTGCCTCAGGGCAGGACAGAGGGTTCCCCGGGAGCGGACAATAGGTTGGATCTGTGAGACCTCAAGGGCCAGCAAGGGGCAAGGGACTCTCTTTTGCTTAAGCTCTGTGATACCCCACAATCTCCTGGGCACCCCCCTCGGCATGGCCCTTCTGGTTGGTGGTCTAGGCCGCAGTTCTGCTGCTGGCTGTCTCACTCCTCTCCCCTGAGGTCTCTGAGGATATAGTTCAAGGTCACATTTGGTCTTATGGGCGGGTTACATCTCTGGGACAAAAGTCTCATCCCCATTCTTACACACCGTGCTGTCATGTATACGTGATGGCAAATGAGTCATCCCAGAAAAGTATCTGTAAGGCCAAGTTCATATCTAACTGTTTTCAGGCAAAATCTTATCTAGCAAAAATCTCAGCCATCTCTTTGGGGCTCTCTGTAAGGGGTGAGACCCTGTGGGAGGCAATGAAGCAGTGCTGAAGTTCACCTGAGGACCCAGGCCCATGGCCACATTCAGAGGTGCTGAGGCTGTGGGAAGGAAAAGCTGGGTGGAAACCCAGGGCCAACCCCAGCACCCACTGCCCCCAATTCCTTGTGCATCAGTGGTAACCGCCCCCCTGGCTCTGCATTGGTAGGTGGGCACGGCCCTGGCGGCTGTCCCAGACAGAGACCTCCCAGGTCTGAATGCCAAGGCACACACCACACACTGGGGCCCCACTCCTAAGAGCCACACAGAGTCCCCACAGTCCTGACGCTGTCGGGGCTGACCAGTGGCTTCCTCAACCCTGACACTTTCCCAACATGAGGAAGATGGCCATTGGTGTAAATTCCCAGGGTTACAGACTACCTGAGAAACACACATCTTTGTGGCACGCCTCCCCACTTCACAGGTGAACTGTCCAATGGAGGAAGGGACTCGTTTGGGAGGGCTTTGCTGGCTGACCTGCCTTGGCCTGGGCTGCAAAGCAGGGCCCCTTGATGCCACGTCTCTCTGGGGCACAGCCTCACACCGAAGAACACGGTGTGCCAGTTCCCCAGTAGGGAGATGCACCAGAGAAACACCAGCAGGTCCACCCCTGGCCCAGGTCACAGTGGATCCACATGCCCCAAGAAAGGAATTGGCCTTTGATTGCAAATCAGCTCAAACCCAAAAAGAAGGGGAGATGGTTGGGTTTGGCCTGCGTCGTTTACTCAGATCACCCAAAAAGCACAAACCCAATGACAGGAAGCACAGCACCCATAGCCTGACAAAGGAGATCTTAATGTAGATCTGGTGAGAGTTAAGCAGGCATCAGAAGTCCATTTGCTCCAATCATATCAAGTTCTAGAGCTCAGCACACATATGGAACCCGACTTCACGCTGTTCATTGAGACATTACATCATGCTGTATGCGTGGGCCCCGGGAGGGAACCAGAGCCCAGTCTTACTGGGGACCTTTACTTCCGAGAGATCCCCAGAACGCCTGACCTGGATGGGTGTGGCCCTCCCGCCTGCTCCCCTGCCTTCAGCTTCTGGGGTTTGAGGAAAACAGAGGGCTCGTTACCTGTAAAACTGGAGCTGTCTTTTGGGGCTCCCATACCGAGTACTGCGGACAGCGATGGAGGACAGAGAAAAAGGAGAGAGAGAGTCCACAATTGGCATTAGCCACAGAGAGATGCAGGCCCAGGAAGCACCAGCGACACCCCGCAGCCAGGCCCCACCCCGCTCTGCTCCGGACTGCTGGGAGGATGCGTGCCCAGGTACCAAGTGCTCGGCGGCAGCGCCACCCAGTGGCACACGGAGGCAGAAGCCTGATCGGTTGGGACGCGGGGGTCCTCTGGTGCCTGGTATCATTCCCACACAGGGCAGGGAAGCAAAGACAAGAGGTAAACCTGGGAGTGCAAGTCTGGTCGGGTTTTAATGAAATATGCTTTAGAACGACCGTACAAAACCCTCAAACCAAGAAGTGGCCCGTCCCCCCACATGCTGGCGAGTCTTTCTGTGACCACGGGGCTCTTTTTAGGAATTTGATAAGAGAGGGACACTCCTTTTCCCTGTGGGTTCTACGGATACTTGCTCTGGATCAGGCCCTAACAGCCACTGAGAAAGGCCCAATCAATCGAGGGCTGATGGACCCCTGGGGTCCCACCTGGGTCCATCTTTGGTGACAGCTATTGCTGTCTGGGTGCTGTGTTCCGTGCTGTTATCCAATGCCTTGCGTGCTCTCCCCGTGGGTCAGCCTGGATTACTTTCCAAATGGAAAGACCCAGAGCTGGATTTGGAACCAGCTTCCACAGAAGGAAGGCAAGGCGGCCTGGTGAGCAGCTGGCTGTCCCCACTCATCTCCCCGGGGCAAGCTCTGCGACTCCCTCAAAGGGAGGTGCATGAGAAAGAAACAAGCTGGGGAGGGTCCCGTGCTCACTTCCAGGCCTGCTGCTACCCATGGAATGCTTCAGAAGAGTAGGGGACAAGTCTAATCCTGGCTCTATTCCACAGGGAAAATCCTGGATTTTAAAGGCTTCCATTCTTTCCTCAGAGAAAGTGCTTGCCTACACGCACCTCAGAGCCCTGTGGAGCTCCCTCCATCCTTCCCTCTGGATCAAGGGCTGGTGACTGGCCTCCGGGACCCCTTCTCAGAGGCAGGACTGGACCTGAGAGTGGCCTGGGTAGGTGGGGGGCAGGGAATCACCTGTAGATCATGCCGGGGGAGCCTGTCTGCCGCAGAGAGAGCCGAGCCGGGGATCCTGTCGTCGATTCTGGATACATGGGGCTGGCCTCACTTGTCCCGACCTGCTCTCTTCTTCACAGAGGGAAGATTCTGTAGGAAAAGCAGAGTAGAGGGGAGGTAGTTCAAAAAACCAGTTTGGTTTGCCCACGAGGCTCTGTAATGCTGAAGGTCCAGTTTGTGGGGCATCTTACATCCCTCATCAGACAGACAGACAGACCAATCCATGGGGGCTCAGACAAAGCTGATGGTTGGGGTCACTGGTTCTGTAAAAGGTTCCTACTCTCCCACCCTGATGTGTGACGATGTCCTTCCATCTCCCCAGCTGCTTTCCTGAGGGTCTGGGAACCTTTTTCTGGTGGTCCCAGGGACTTAGAACTTTGAAGTGTTTCTCCTGTCCCAGGAAGTGGCACCACCATCCCCCAGGCTCATGCTTGACTTCAGCTTCTCACCCTCTCCCAGCCCAGGGGAGCTTGCTGGTGTCACTGTGGAGCTTTCCGGAATGCAGATCGGTTCCTGCCCCACTGGTCCTGGCAGAGGTGACAAGCTATCATGCCTGTGATCAGGTGATATGCAGACTGTGCTTTCTGTCTTGCTAGCAAACTCTCTCCCTTCCTGGCTCTGAGAGGTAAGCTGCCCTGCTGGAGAGGCCCATGTAGCCAGGAATCGAGGCCCTCAGTCTAATCACCCACAGAGAAGTGGCTGATACTGAATCCAGGCTTTGGGCTGATCAGGTGACTCCTCACGAGCTGCAATACTGCAATCCAGGCTGACCTCTCCCAGGGCCCCTTGTCCACATGGCCCTGTCCACCTGCACCTGGTGGGATGGCTCCAGGCAGACCCTGAAGGCCTCCTGGTCACCTTTTCTTTCAAACTCTGGGGTTCTATCAGGGCCACTGTCACCAGATGGACCAGCCTGACTTCCCCGCTGCTCAGATCTATACAAGAGGCACAGTGCCTCTCTTGCAGAACGAGGATGGTTACATGGCTGCGGGGGAACAGAGTCCCTGCAGCCTTGGGAGTGGGGGGGCTTCAGAGGCAGCCTCTCCTTTACGCTCATCAGGTGCCCCTGGAGTGGGCTGTACTAGGTGACTCTGGGCATGAAACCCAACAATCTCACCAGAGTTGTTAACCTTAAGTCAGAGGGCGGTGGGTTCCCTGGTGAACAGAGTGCTTGCTGAGGCCTTACTGTGTGCAGGTGCTGGTGGCTGCCCTGGACAGGAAACCACAGCCACAGAGCTGTCAGTATGCAGAGCCCCAGGCATTGCATCCAAACACAGTGGTCCAGAGGTCACCGGTGAGGAAGGGTGGCCACAGGGGGCTGAGGCGGGGGGGCAAGATGTCTTCATAGGGTCTCGTGGAAGGAGGTGGCGGCCAAGCAGCCCAGAGCAGGCCAGGATGCCTGTGCCCTTAACTGGGCTTAACTGGGGGACGTGACCCACCCCACACCCCACTCTCTCCTCTCTGGCTCTCCCTGGGTCTACTGAGCGGTGGAGTCTCAATCCCCAGCTCAAAGTCCAGAAATCCAGAATCGCAAACTCAATCTGAATTTGAGATGCTGTGGGGACCAAGAGTCTCTGACTCCATAGATGTGGGGTGTGCCCAGGAATCTGCATTTTTTCAAAGATTTATTTATTTATTTATGATAGAGAGAGAGAGAGAGAGAGAGTCAGAAAGAGACACAGGAGGAGGGAGAAGCAGGCTCCATGCCGGGAGCCCAACGTGGGACTCGATCCCAGGACTCCAGGATCGCGCCCTGGGCCAAAGGCAGGCGCCAAACCACTGAGCCACCCAGGGATCCCCAAGGAATCTGCATTTATAACTAGTTCCCAGATGATGCTCGTGTTCCTGGCCCAGGGACCACACCTGAGGACTGCTGACCTGGAGCAGGAATTTATAGATGATGAACAACGGTCCAAATCCAGCCTATTCTGTAAATAAAGTGTTACTGGGACACCTCAATGCCCATTTGTGTGTGAACCATGCCTGTGTTGGTGCCACGCTGTGGCACTGAGCAGCCATAAGAGACACTGTCTGGCCTGCCAAGACTCAAACATTTACTACCTGGCCCTTTACAGCAGAAGTGTGCTGAGCCCAGTTGTAGGCCTCTCTCCTCTACTCTCCAAGGCCCCAACGCCTCCCCTGCCACACTCCTCTCAGCCCTTGGCTTTGCTGCTTCCATTTCGCTGACAAACTAGGAGCAACCAGAGGCCAGCTTCCCCAGCCACCATCAGCTCTCAGAACATTGTTTTCCCTCCTCCTGCCACCTGAACGACCCAGCCACGGCCACAACCACAGCACCCACCTGAACACACAGCCCACTCCCGCCCTGCTCAAGGGTGTCCCAAGTCTTATGCTGATTCTTCCTTCTTTATGGGGCGCTGTCCTCTTCATACACCCCTTACTAATTCTCTTGCCTTAGAAACCAAAAAGCACAGTTTATTGGATCCCCTTCCTTCTCCACCAACTGAAAATCCCTCAAGAGTTGTCCTTTCTTGCCTATGATTCTCCCTTCTGCCTTCCTTGCTCTGAGGAGGCTGCACTTGCCAAGGTCACTATGACCTTCCCATTGCCATGTCTGGCAGGGCAGTTTGGGGGTGACAGCGGGGTTGCCCCCACGCTCTGGGCTCTGAGGACCTGCATGTTCCTGGCTCGCACTCCTGCCACCCCGCTGCTGCTTCTCAGTCCCCTTGGCCATTCCTGCTCACTTCTCAGACTTGGAATCTTTTCTCTCTTCTATCACACGAGATTCCTCAGATTCCCACCTGTCTCCCAGCTCTGAACTGTGTGGCCAGAACTCCTGCAGTTATATATCCAGGCCTCATCTTTCCCCTGGATCCCAGACGTATCTATTTTTACTGCCCTACGGGCATCTCTCTAGGGCATGGAACTACCACCTGGGTTCATCTGTCCCATGCAGAGCTCCTGGTAGCCTCTACCCTGGCTCCCCTGTCACCATGGTTGCCCCATTATAGAGTCATCTTCAGAAACATCCAGAATCCCACGCCTGTCTGAGTAGTCCCTGCTACCTCCTCCCTGGTCCAGGCCACCCTTTCGCTCTTACAGGTCCCCACAACAGCTTCCACCTTTACCCCTCATTGTCCACCTTATAGGAGCCAGAGCAATCCTACTAGAACACCAATCAGATGTCATTATAATTCTCGAAACCTAGTGGCTACTCATTTTATGCAGGGAAAGCCCGAAGCTCAGCAATGGCCCAGCTCCCCCTTCCCTTTGACCCCCTGGACCTCATCTCCTGCCACCCCCTTGCTCACTCTGCCCTGGCCACACGGACTCCTCCACGTCCCATGACCTCAGCAGATGCTCCAGCCTTAGGGCTTCCTTCTTCCTGAAGCTTTCTGAGTCCCCGTGAACCACCTGAGAGCCCCCCTCTCTGACCTCCGCATCTTTGAACAAAGGTCACTTTCTCAATGAATCTTCTCTAGACACCTTATCTTAAATTGCAAACCCCATCTCCCCATGTTCTGCTGGTCCTTCCCTACTAATTTTTCTCCCTAGTGCTGTCAACTTCCAACGTGCCTTATACTTAGCTAGTGTCCCAGTTATGGTCTGTGGCTTCCTCGCCTTATGATGCCAGCACCATGCATTTATCTGCTGTGCTCTCAGCTGTGCACAGCACACAGTAGACTCTCAAATGTTTGCTGAGTGAATACATGAACGAATGCATGAGGACTCTGAGTTGGCCCGCTGGAGGTTCATCCAGGGAAGGCACAAGGGAAGGGGCCAGGCATGGTGTGCTAACGGCTCACAGACTGCCTGGGGGCCCGGTGATGGGAGGGCCAGGGGACCCTGCTCACATGGGGCACAAGGGCAGTCTTATCTGGACGCTGCAATGCTCTGTTTGTCTCAGGTGTGGTGCTTAGGGCGGCTGCAGGGACAGGGACAGCTGGCCACCGGTCCCACCCCTTGCCTCTGCCTTGGCTGGACTCTTGATGGTCAGACTCAACTCCTAGTCAGTGGCCAGCTCCCTGGCCCACAGCCAGGCACTGGCCACACTCTGGTGCCCACTTCACGAGGGACAACAGGCTTCATCCCTCCTGGGGAGCTGCTACCTTTGCCACCTGCCAGAGCAGGGAGGGGGCTGGTGCCCCATGCCCCCCACCTCACGTTCCACTGACCTGCCCAGAGCCCACCTCCGCCACTGCCACAGCCCAACCCAGCGGCCGAGCCCCAAGAAGCCGATGTCCCAGGAGGATGTTGCCAATCCCAGGCCCTGGGGAGGGAGGGAGGCAGGCAGATGGGCAGGGCTGCCCTGTCATCCAAAAGTGATGGCACTGGAGGAGGGCTTCAGAGACCACTTGGGAACTGACTAGGCCCAGGAGGGGCAGCTGGCTCAGGGTGCAGGCTGAGGGGTCTGCAGTCTGGGTGCCCCCGTCACCTGTACTCCTACTGGGTCTGTGTGTGACCCTGAGCAAGTCACCTGAGGCATTCTCAGAGAACCTGAAGCATGGAGCCCATCCATACTCTCATAGAGTGGAGAAGGAAGACACCAGAATGCCTTGAACCCAGGAGGGAAGATGTTGGGTAAATCCTAGCTTTGCGTCGTTGTGGGAAGCGAGCCTGGCAATGACGACAGGCCCCTTGGAATCAGGGGCTCCCCCTGTGGGTGCTGCCTTTCTTTTCCTCAGCTCACTATGCTGAAAACTTTCAATCATCACTGTCGTAGAGAATCAGCACAGCCACCAACACTCGGATGCTCTTCATCCCGTTCACCCATTATCTGTAACTGGTCTCATTGGCACGCCTTCCCTCTGCCCTCTCCTGTCTCTCCACTCACACTCATACTCTCATGTTCACACACACACTCACGCTCGCATGCAGTGCTCTCACACTCATGTACTCTCTGCCACACACACTCATGCTGTCACACACACTCACATGCACACACACACATTCATACAGTCACACGTGCTTTGGCCAATGGAATGAGCAATGATGATGTGTCAGCTCCAGCCTCAGCCATGGAGACTTGCCTCCACTGTTGCCACAGACGAACATGCTCCAGATCACCCTGCGGGTCCAAGGGGACAGCTGCACAAGCGAGAGCCACCCGGCCTAGCCTGAGCACTGCCAGCTGCCTCGGGATGGGGGCCAGCCACCCCACGAATGTGAGACAGAGGAGTGCTCATTGTGGCTGGCCCCCAGCACCGTGATGTGGAAGTGCCTTCAGCCCTTCTGGGAGCACATTCTGCTGGCTTTACCCTTCAGGGGCATCCTTATGACATGAAGATACAACTTTGGTGAGTTGCGAGAGAGACTTCCAGTTCCTGCAAAAGGCCTCCACTCATCTGCCCACTGCTGGAGCACGAGAAAACCTGGGCGGCGAGAACCTTCACTTAGCCAGATCTCCTGAGGTGAAGTTAGCACTTCGAGCACTGAAGAAACTGTTTTTAACCCAAAACCTCACCAGGGCCACCGTGCACGCTCCTGTCCTCCAGGGCCAGCTGGATGACACAATCCCACCTTGTTGGGTGACCCAAGGAGACCATTTCATGTGTCAGGGAGGGAGGCGAGGCCCAGTGGGCTCAAATCTGCTATATGATCTTGGGCAACCCTTTCAACCTTCCCAAGTGAAACAGGAGAAGGGGAGTCAGGGGGAATCCGACAGGCACCCAGGTGGGGATGCACTGTGTGGGCCATGGGCTCGGTCTACCTGTGGCTGGCCCTGGCGGAGGGCAGGTGCTGGCCAGGGCCTGGTAGTCTCCTTCCTCAGCGTCTACACCACAGGCATAAGGCAAATGGAGTGGCTCTTGCACAGATGTGCCCCAGCCTCCTCCCAGGTGGTGGTCTTCCAGAAAAGCACTTTCTAGGGTCCTCAGACTTGTTACCACATCTGCTTTCCCCTGCTGCCTCTCTGCTTTGCTCTCAGGGGCTGCTCATCTTTTCCACTTCCCCAGAAAAAGACTAATCTCTCGCAGATGCGACTTGTCACACACAGGTGTGACTCGGTGTCGTGACGGGACCCATGTTTCCTGGGTCCTCTGTGGCTGCATCCCAATTCCTGATCATTCTGGCAGCTCGGAGCCTCCAGAAGGCTTGTTGCTACATAGCTGAGGCCTTAAGAATGACGACACTGTATGAGTTATGTATTGCTATGTGACACGGGTCAGCAGTTGAAAACAATGAGGATTTCTCATACAGTTTTGCAAAGTCAGGAACCGGGGACTGTCCTGGCTGGGCAGGTCTGGCTTGGAGTCTCTCCTAAGGCTGCAGTCAGGGTGTTGGCTGGGCTGAGGTGTTAGAGGTTTCATGCACACACAGGTGAGGAGGGGCCCGCTCCCACTCCTCACCACCTGGGTCTCTCACACCAGTGCAGCTGACTTCCCCAGAGGGAGGGGTTGAGAGAGAGAGGTGTGATGTCTTTTATGCCTGAGGCCATTCTCTCGAATGCAAAGACCAACCCTGATAAGGGGGTGGGTGTGAGGCCCAGGAGGTATGGCACCGGTCATTACCGAGACATCAGGCATGCACTGTTCCCCACGTTCACTCCTTCCCCATGTCCTTGGAGATCCCTGGGACGTCAGCTCTGCCAGGGCTGGGAGCGTTGTCTCCAGAAGCACCAGGCACACAGTGGGTGCTCGGTGAACACTGCCTGAGAAGAAGGCAGGAAAGGTTCACACTGTCGGGTGTGGTGGACACTGGGTGGTCCCTCCCCCGGAAACCTCAGTCTCAGTGCTTGGACTCCAGCTCCTGCCCCTTGAGCTCATGTCACTTTGCATGTTGCTTCTTGAACTCTGGAGATCCTTCCTGCCAAAGCCCCAATGTACCACTATGACTATTACATGGCACGAAACCACTGCCTTGGATGAGGGCGAAGCTGCAGGAGCCATGGCAGCCAGCATGAGCCTCGCGAAGAGACAGGAAGAGGTGTAACCGCTCACAACCACCCAGATCCGGAAGGGTGCTTGCGTAACACACCCTTCCTCTCTGTCCCACAAGCAGAGTGCCGCCAGACGAAACCCCACTTCTCCCCTGTGAGCTACAGTGGCGGGGAAGAGTGAGGGCTGCTGCTGAAAGCCTGCGAGTCTGAGCATGCTTGGGGATTGGCTCTGCCTGTGGGGTCGTCTTGGGGAGCAAGCAGAGAGGCCCAGTCACTGGAGGGGTGGCCCAGGGGTCCGGGGGGCAGTCTGGAGATCCACAACCCAACTCCTAAGTAGCATCATCAGGTCTTGCTCAGACTGGGGTTGGGGGGCGGTCAGAGAAAACACTGAAAAATTAGTACAGGCTGCGTGCCACGGCCAGGACCCCCTGCTCTTTGCCACAGAGAAACCTCCATCATTCCTCCAAGCTGCTGAGCTGTGGGAACGGGGTGGTATGGTGACCTGCCAACCTCACATGGTCAGATGGCAGCAGAGGCACTGGGACCAAGCCATGGAGTCCCCATAAGAATTTCTTAAAAAGATGGCAGACTAGAATTTTTCCGTCTTCAAAGCAACATTCAAATGCCTGTCCCCTTATTACAACCCAGCATGGAGCCTGGCTCAGGCCTACACTCTTGCAGGCAGAGGCCCTGTTCTTATCTAGTTAGTGCCACAATTGAAAACAAACCAAAACATCATGGCCAACAAATTCCAACTTTCCCAAAGCAACACTGAAACGCCTCTCGCCTCACGCAGCCCACCCAGATCCACACCTGCTTCCCATGCACCTGCAGGCTGAATGTCTCCCAACTCCTCCCGGAAGCAGAAGCTCTGCTGTAGCTCCCAGCTACATTCAGGGTATGCACAGTGATGGACAGGGGTCTGCCAGGGTCAGTGGCCAAGGGCCCCCAGTCTTTGGAATAGCCGCCCTCCCTCCCTGAGAGGAAATGGAAGCTTCCACCGTGGGAGCTGTGGCTCCCCAGGCTCCCTCCTGATCCTGTCACCCACAACTGGAAGAGAGCCCTCACCTGGCACCTGGGTAGAGGGGGCCTCAGGGCTGCGGCTGGTCAGGGCAAGAAGCAAGAAACAATCCCCCATGTGCTCGTGCTCCAGAATCTTTGTAACCACAGGCCTTGCCTGGGGTCATTCATTCAGCAAAGCTTTACAGCCCTCCTGCTCCACCTTGGGAAGCTCACGCCTCTTCCTGCTGCCTCCCTCTGGCCGCCCTGACCACACCCTGCACCCATATCCTGTCCTGGCACAGAACTGGAGGAGAGAGCCGGGTGGAGGGATGGGGGACAGCTCTCTAGGAGGCACTCAGCTATCTGGGTGGGGAGGAAGCCCCTTGGGCAGCAGGGAGCCCCCTGACCACCCCTGCGCTCCTCTCCTGCCCGATGACCACAGGCAGCCAGGTGGGGAGGGGCTTCAATGGGTCTTCCACCTACCCTCTGCTTCGCCCTGCACTCAGCTCTGCAGGAGGGAGGAGAGGTAGGGGCCCATTCGTTTAAGGCAGGGACCCTCACGTCTGCCTGTGAACCTACTTTCCACTCAGAGACGGGAAATCCCTGGCCAGGGGTTCAGGGGACAGCAGATGGGCAGGGATCCCTCCAGGAGCTGGCAGGGGTTGCTCGACAGTTGGCACATCCTCCCACCCCCCACCGGCAGGATAGAGGTGGCCCCACAGTCCTTCTGATCTCCAGGCAGCTCCTGTCTTGTTGCCCCAGGGATGAAAGTGGACGCCAGCAGCTCCTGCAGAACCGTGACAGCTCTGCGGGGTGCCGCCCGCTATGCCCCACCCGCCCGCCCCAGCAGCTGCTGGGTTTTGTGGGGGGCCTGCCATGTCCCTGAGCGAGGAGGATGCCTGCGGCTGCTGCTCGGCTGAGCTGCTGCGACAGACGGCCACGTGGGCTCTGCCTGGGTGCAGCCAGGTGTCTCCAGGGAGGGCCCCCTGCCAGCAGCAGCCAGTCCCCTGCGGGCAGGGGGCCCCCTGGCTGTCAGGGGAGCTCTAAGCCCTGCTCAGGTTGCCGGGGTGCCCACCTCCTCCAGCACAAAACCCATTCAGGGAACAGGACCCCCAAAAGACCCCAGGTACCTGCTCCTAAGACAAGGCCATTTGGGCCTGTGTGAGGTGGAAGGCGAGGCGCGGGACCACGGGCCAGCCGAGCAGGAAGTTGGTGGCAGCCCTTGTGGGAGGATGCCTGGCGGGCCCAGACGCGCTGGGGTGTGGCCTCCACTCCCAGACGAACAGAGGGAGGGCCCCGACACCCTGACACTCCTTAGCAGCTCCCCTCCCTCCCAGGGCAGCCGTGAGCCTGTCTCTCAGCAGGGGGAGGGACAGATATGCAGCCACCACCTAGTCCTAGTGATCTCAGAGTTCCTGCCTCTTGGCACCAGCTTTGTACCCAGGCTGCGCTGCATGTCTTCCACCTGTGTCCCCTCCTCTGGGTGTCCCCACAGCCCTCCAGGGGTATAATGCTGCTCCCTCACCCTCCAGATGATGACTCTGAGGGACAACGCTCAGGCCCATGGCTAGGATTCAAACCCAGCCTGAGCTCTGCAGGGCTTTGCCTCACCTGTCTTCCATCCTGGCTCCCAACACTGTGCTAGGACCCAGCAGCTTCTAGTCAATGATGTGTGGGTGGGGTGGCTCAGGAGGATGGGTGCCCTGCCCTTCCTTCCTGGGGAGGCCCCTCGCCTGAGGGAGCTTGAGGCCAAGGCTGGACCTGGATGCAACATTCCAATGTCCCCCGTGGCAGCCACCTGTTTGTGCTGAGCTGCTGCCCCAGCTACCCCCTTACCCACGGTTCTGGAGACTGGAGTGGGCTCCCTCCTTCCCAGGGTGGGCACAGGGCTCTGAAGCCTTGGCAGGGAATCAAAAGGCTCGGCCCATGTGCATCAGACGGGGGGTGCCACTACAGGTTCCCAGCAGGTGTAAGACCCAGGCGGGGGGATGGGAAAAAGAGGAGAGAGGAGGGAGTCGTAAACAGTTTGGGGCACTCAGTATCTCCTAAGTGACAAGAGGTGAAGAGGAGGGAGCAGAGAGCAAATGAGATGATGGAGAGAGAGGTCGTGAGGGGGTGAGCCCCTCTGGGCTTCACTCCAGTCTCCCCCCAACCCTGTCACCCCCACAGGCAAAAGCCAAGACCCATGAACACCACATAATAGCTCAGTGGAGAGCTGGGATGGGAACCAGGTGTGTCTAGACTGGTTGCTTTCCTCCCGTGGCCCTGGAGCCTCTGCTGTGCATGGGGATGGAGCTGTGACCCTGTGGGGCTGAGGAGGCACCATCACAGATATCCGGGCAGCAGGCAAAAGTTCAACATTTCAACCCACTGACTGGCTGCTCTGCACTTCCAGATGCAGGGAAGCAGCACTCACACCTCAGCGTTGTCCCGGCCCTAAGTGTCCATTGTACCTTAAACGGGAGGGCACATGACTGTGACATACCGGCTGGCCTTAGAAAAGTGCTGAGTCCAGGAGCCGCTCCTCTCTGGATCCCGATGAGTCTGAGCCCCACATTCACGCTGGGTCACCAAACATGACTGGCTCAACTGCCTCTCATGAGCCCTACTTCCAAACTGACCTCCCAGCTGGTGTGGCCTGGACACATAGCCTCCCAGCTGGCATGGCCTTTCCTGGCTTCCAGGAAAGGTTTGCTTTTCTCATGGAAAAGGGTAGAGTCTTCTGGTACCTTCTTCCCTGTGGAAGAGGCTGCTGACCAAGTTCTGCCATTTTCAGCAGGAGTAATGCTGGGGGTTCGAGGGAGTCTCAGGCAGGAGCAGAGGTAGGAGATGGCACTGCAAAGGTCCTACTGGGGAGACCTGCAAGCAAGCACTGTCCCCAACGACTCAACCTGGTGGTCCCGGGACCACCAAAAAATTCTCCCATTAAGTGGGAGCCTCACAGTGGTTCTGGATACTTCCACAATGTAAGGAGCAAGCCTTGATGTAACTCACGTTCCTTTGTGGGGGGGCAAGTTCCCCAGGAACTTGTAGCAGGAGAACTGGTCTTGTGCATCCTAAACCCCCCTAGTGTGAGGGACAGAGTCAAGGTCCAGCGATGGAGACACTGGTTCTCTCTGCAAAATCTCCATGTTGGTGTTTCTTGAAAATCTCCACCCATAGGGAACTCTGAGCTGGTGAGTCTCCCTGGGACCATTTAAATGATGAAAACGATTCTTTTTATGTTATTTGAAATTGGTGTCCTTGTAACTATACCCACTAGGCCCACTTTTGTTCCTTGGAGACAAATCCGGTCTCTGTGTCTCAAGGCACACAGAGGACATCTGGCATTGCCCACCTGCCATGTCTTTCAATATTTCCACATGAGGTTTCTGACTTAATAAATATAATTTGGGTCAGCGTCACGCAATATGCTTCACTTGGCTATCACACAAAACCCTTACAAGACTGTAAAGGCGGCTGGATGACTCCAATCATGCTGCTGAGCACGCTGGGCCTGTGTCAGCTGGCTGGTAAGTGGAGGGTCAGGGATCTGACCCTGGAGGGTCTAACTTCAGAGCCTGGGCACTTAATTAGCCACCGCTGGGTATGGCCTCTTTCTGGAACATCAATACCGAGGTCACATCCTTCGGTTTGCTGTTTGCTGAGATCCTTCGGGAAATGACAAGTCACACGGACCTGAGAGCAGCACCTCATGACGGCCTTGGTCGGCAGTGAGGGAGGAGAGGGGGGCCTTGCTCTGGGAGAGGGTTTTGCAAGGTCTGCGGGTCCATTCCAGCCCATCACCTGTGTTTGCATGGCCTGTGAGCCAACAGTCATTTTCATGGTTTTAAGTGGTTGGAAGAGAAACAAAAAATGAGTATTTCATGAGAATGAAAATCATAAAATTCGGATTTCAGTGTCCATAGAGCCACGGTCATTTTTTGTTGGTCTGCTCTGGCTGCCGTTAACAAAATGCTGTAGCCTGGCGGGGTGGGGAGTTGGCATAGGTAACAGACGTGTATTTCTCCCAGTTCTGGAAGGTGGAGGTCAAAGATGAAAGTGCCAGTGGATTCAGTGTCCGGAGTCGTGGTTCACAGCCATGAAGCTCTTGCTGTGTCCTCAGGTGGCAGGCTGTGAGCTTGCTGGGGTCTCGTTGTCATCTTATAAGGGCACCAATCGCATCACCCTCATGACCTTCTGGAGTCCTAATCACCTCCCAAAGCCCAGCCTCCATATACCAGCACATTGGGGGTAGGGGCAGCACTTCAAGACATGAATTCAACACAGCACATCCAGACCCAGCTTCTCCCCTCCTCGCGCCCCTCCCTGGCCTGTGCCCAACTTGCCTCTGGGCTCAGGTTTGGGTCTTTATCTCCTTCCGTATGCTGCTCAGCGCTGACCAGCAAGCATGCCCTTGGTCTCCGTTGTTTTGTCTCTTGCATTTGGGTGCGGGTGCGTTGTGGGTGGTTTGGTGACTTTCCAGCCAGTCCTGGGGTTCTGCTGAGAGTTTTCACCTCGTGACATCGCAACCTCCCACCTGGGGATTGGGCATGCTAACCTACTTTAACAACCCGTACCCAGAAGGCAGCCCCGCTTCAGTGCTGGTGTGACTTGTAGGATTCTATCCATCCCTGTCTGAACCTCACCATGAGGAGGAAGCAGTGGCAGGAGGGGCCCTTTGTTGTCGCGGGTGCCACATGTCACAGTGTGGTGGGTTTTTGTTGGCATGTGCTCAGCAATGCCACTACCCAGCCAACGGTCCTCATGCATCGTGTCATGTAGGAGAGGCCTTCCAGAGTCTGCAGGAATGTAAGCCTTCACGGTTGAAAAGCTCCTTGTGGTTTTTTTTGGAGGCACCTCCCCAGTGACATGCCATGCAGATTTCCCAAGCGTTCAAGATAGGCCACGTAAAAACACCTAATTGAGTCCAGGACTTGGTTCTAGGGTCTTTTGAAGGGTTCCCTCCCCAGAAGGCCCCAGAGTGGGTGGATGCACTGCTATGGA
The DNA here is from genome assembly GCF_053574225.1 of Canis aureus. NCBI lineage: Eukaryota > Metazoa > Chordata > Mammalia > Carnivora > Canidae > Canis > Canis aureus. The sequence continues at coordinate 29,047,723 of NC_135613.1, forward strand.
CATGGCTGGAGGCTTCAAAGGGCTCCACAGTGATTCACAGAAGGGAAGGGATAGCCCAGACTATGGGATAGCCCGGAGGGATAGCCCAGACTATGTCCTAGGGAAAGGGGCCTCTCAAGATCAAGGTCCCTTCAGGCCCTGCCCAGTGGTGTTCTGCCTGTTTCTCCACCTCAGATGGGCCTGGGGGGCCCCACCTGACCCCTGCGGATCACTGGGAGGCCCCCTTCGCTTGGCCGGCTGTAGCTGTCCACAGGTGGCAGCTGCGCATAGCACATGTGTTCTCCTTTCATGGCGGGGTCAGAGTCTAGTAGTGTAACTCAAATATCCCTGCCCAAAACATGTTCCTCACATAAAAGAACCTAACATAATTACTGCAGAATCTTTTTTCTCCCCCCAACAACACCTCTAAAGCCCTAAACCAACATCCACACAGACACACCACCAAACAAAACCCTATCACTGATGGCTGTCTTTAGGTGGACCGGATATTTCCCTAGGGTGCTTGAGCAGATGATGAAAAGCATCTAGGGGCAGGAGACCACAAGCTTGGGCAGGTCAGGGCCAGAGAGTCAATATTTTAGGCATTGTGGGCCAGTCGGTCTCTGGCAAAGCTGTGGGAAGGCAACTAGAGACAGCATGTGAATGAATGGGGGTGGCTGTTCCAATAAACCTTTGTTTACAAAAAACAGGTGGTGGGCTGGAGTGATTTGCAAAACTCTCATCTATGACACTAAAAAAAGGTGACATCTGCTGTAAAGAAACCGAGAGACAAAAGTATGGACCCTCATGAGGTCCATGGCATTTGCAGCTCTGCTTTGCAGGGAGGTGGGGTAGCCTTAAGTGGGCACGTTCTGGGTCAGGAAGGTCAGAGATGAGCCCACGTTGCCTGCAGGCCAAGCCCCAGGCCACGGCTTGGCAAGGGTGCCAGGGCTGGAGGGTAGAGTCTAGAGGCTTGTGTGCCTGGGGTTGTTATCTTGCTTTTACTTTGCTAGTAATTCTGATCTATCATCGGATTGCAGGCCTGATTAATCTGTTCCGGAATAAACATGTAAAGCCGTCCTCCTGGCCGCTCTCTGCGATGCCGCTCGCCGGGGACAGCTGGCCGAGGGACGCAGGCTGCTGCCTCCAATGCCGTACTATTTTTGGCTACTCTTTTTGCCTCATTTATTTTTGATTTGAGTTGCTCATACAGGCTGTACGTTCTCTTTCTCACTCCTGTGCTGAAATGAAATAAGCATAGTATATTTAAACCCTGCTTGTGTTGCTCATGATTAGTGCAGATGAGCCACTGCACCTGGAGAGTGGCCTCTGCGGCAAGGCCGCCTGCCCTCTTGCTCCGGCCCTTGGTCTCTATGAAAACAGTAGGACAGAGACACCACTCCTTGCTCTCCTGGACACGGTGACCTGTCCAGTCCTGGGGGAAAAGGTGGGGCCTTCAGGTCCTGCCCTGAAACTGGACTTTGTGTGGACGGGGCCCAGGGACATCTGTGTGTCCTCTTAGTGGTGTGGGGGGGAAGATGTGCCAGATGCCACCTGAGCAGCAGCCCTGGGCTGCCTCATTTTGTGGTGACCAGTGAGAGCTGCCAGTGAACCAGGTGGGGAGATGGGCTTTCATACATTCATTCACTCAGTCCTAGCCCCCAACCCTGAGAGGGTGGTACTGTTCATGACTAGCCAGTGGTGCCAGCTGAGGAAACTGAGGCCAGGGCATCTCAGCTGGCCTGCCCACAGTCGCTCAGCAGATGGCAGTACTGGGAGTCGTTCCTCTAAATCAGAGCCCTGTGCAGCCACCGGAGGGTGGGTGACCAAAGGCCTTCTTTTTAGGGACGAGCTTATCTATGCTTCCCGTTGTCTCTGGGCAGCGGGGTGAGGACTGAGGAGTGGTCTAGGGCAGGGGCAGGGCTCTTGTCAGGAGGCCAGGGATCGGTCCAGGTGCAAGCTGGAGAGCTGTGGGCCAAGGTGGAGGAGGCTGGCGGAGTCAGGAGGTTGAGACCAAGCGGGTGACTGGAGGGTGGATGTGTGTGCAGGGACCTTGGAGAAGAAGTGCCAGTTCCCGAGACAGGGGAATGGGTGGGTGCAGCGGGTTGGGGGAGTCCCGGAGCTGGGTGCTGGCTGTGTCTGCTCCGAAGTGCTCACTGGATGTCCAGCTGAGAGGATGATGGTCTTCCACTGTTGTGGCTCCTCCTCAGGCTGTGGCCAGAGCAGCTTCCTCTCCTTAACCAGAGGGCCTTTGTACATACTGTCCCTCTGCCGGGGATGCTCTTCCTTTGCGTCTTTGCTCCAACGTCACATCTTTAGAGACATCATCCTGGACAGCTCACTCCAAAGTGTCCTGTCCATCATGTCAGCACATGGATTTCCTTCAGCACTTGTAGCTGTCCCCCAGCTAGACGCTGAGACCCAGTGTCAGGATTGGGTCTGCCTCGTTCCCTTTGGAACTCCTCGTGCCAGGACAGACCTCTGCTGAATGCACGAGTGTGTCATGCTGCCCAGGAAAGGCGGAAATTTCCTTCTTGTTAACACAGACTCCCCATGAGGCTGTGCCATGCAGAGCGGTGAGGGGCAGCATGAGCAGGTTGTCTCCTGGTGGCTCCTCCAAGGGACAGGCAGGCCATCCTACAGCCGTGGTGGCCTCCTTCAGGGGGCTGCACAATCCTGACCAGGATCTCAGGTAGAGCCTGTTGAGTCTCCACCGGGCCTGGAGCCCCAAGCAAGATGATGCCAGGTTCCTGAAGCATGTGGACAGGCAAGCACTTCATGGGCATGCACGCATGGCACAAAGACACATGTGTGCTTGTGCGCGCATGCATACATTCTGCTGCCTCCACCTGGGACTCCATCACCTGCACCTCCACCACCCTTTGGCTCCACCTCTGCCTCTGTCACCTGTGCCTCCATCACATGTGCCCCAACCACCTTTAGCACATCTACCTGCACCACTCCGTCACCAGCACCACCTCTACCCTGGGCTGGCTCCTCTTCCTCCAAGCATTCTTGCTTTCAGTGATCTGCTTGTGGAAACTGCCCCCTGGATGACCCTCCAGGGCAGTTCCTTGGCCCCCTCTGAGCTTCAGCCCCATGAGCCTCACAGCTAGCTGTGCCTCCCTCTCCTCTCTGCCCTGAGCTCTATGTTCATACTCTCAGCTGCCTGTTGGCTCTGTCCACCTAGCTATCCCTGGAACATTTCCTCTCTTGCCCATTTCCACAGCTGGCCGTGGGAGCTCCTGCCTGGACTACAGTCGTCCACCTGTCACCAGAGTCCCATTCCTAGTGCTCACCCATGGATCTACCCCATCACGCCTTTCTCTAAAGCCCTCAATGGCTGCCTGGGGCCGTGAGCATCAGGTCCAAGCACCTCAGCTTGGCATGCCAAACAACTCATGACTCGCCCTGTCTACTTTTCCAGCTATCTCTTCTCTGGGTCTCCTGCACACCTACTTTCAGGCCTGCCTACATCTTTTTCCTGCACACCTGACTTTGGGCACACCTGCTTACCTCTTCCCTCAGGCCCATGGCAGCCCTGTCCTTGTTCTTGCTGTTGTCTTGGGGGACGGCTACAACTCCTCATCTGTCAGACTTCATCAGCCTTGGGCATCAGTGCAGAGCTGGTTCCCAGGCCTAGACGGATCCCCCCACAGTATTTTCAGGGTGATCCTGGGGGTGGGAGGCAGCAAGGAGCGAGTTTGCACTTTCCATCCCTAACTGTTATCATCTGCATCCTTTTTTTTTTAAAGCTTTGTTTATTTATTTTAGAGAGAGAGGGAGAGAAAGAGAGGGTGTGCATGAGCATGAGGAGTGGCAGAGGGAGAAGAAGAATCTCCAGCAGGCTCAGCACTGATTATGGAGCCTGGCATGGGGCTCAATCTCATGGCCTTGAGCCACAATCAAGAGTTGGACGCTCAACCAAATAAGCCAACCAGGCGCCTCCTATCTGTGTCTTCTGAGGGACCTACCTAGAGTCACACAACTCTAGGAGGCAAAGAGCTGGGACAGGCCAACACTCAGAATTCTGTAGCTTTCTGGCTTAAGTCTTTGACACTTGAATGCCAGCGCAGCTTCTGGGCACCCCTTCCCCAGTAACTGCCTACCCAGCCCAAATCCAAGGAAATCTGGGATAGATGGGGCTAATGCCCCCAAGGCTTCCTTGTCTCTTGTATTCACCTGAGGGAGGGATGCCTCACCTTGCCCTTGAGAATGCAAATAGCCTTCCTGTGACCTAGGGGGGTGGGGATGACTGGAGCGGGAGGGACAGGTGGCACACCACTGAATCGCCAGCAGACAAGCAAGGGCTTGTCTCACATTCCCTAAGGCAGGGACATGCTCTGGTCACACTTGAGATGGTTCTTGAATCCAGTATCTACCTACTTCTAGTTACCTCAAAATTATGACAAGTGATGCTGGATTTCTCTTTACTAGAGGGGCTGCAAGCAAGCTGAATTTCCAAATAAGCTTATTTAAGAAAAAACTGACTAAAAGAAAAAATACTATAATGTCAGAAATTGGGCTGGTAGTGCACACGCATGACCCAAATCCTCAGACGGAAGGCCAATGACTGGTGTGGGAAATCTTGCCAAAGACTGAGAGACAGACAGAGAGCTGAGTGAGAGACAGTGTCCCTGACATTCTGGCAAAATCTCATCCCAACAATCCCAGGAAAAGGAATCTAGCCTTCAGAGCAGAGCCCCAGGGCAAATGTGAATCCCAGGACATCATGCAGTTCTTGCTTTCCTTTGAAACTAATTTTACATTCCCTTTTGTGAAACCGTGTCAGGGTTTCTCACCTTACAGGAAGCTTATCAAGAGGATCCAGGGAGAGAGCAGAACTCCAGCGGATTGTGTGTTCCAGGTCAGCCCTGGCGAGAAGCTCTGGGGGCGGGGTGTCTAGGTATGGAAGCACATCCAAAGGGACGTGTGTGTGCGCACACACACACACGCATACACACTCACACATGTGTGCACACACATGGGCCCACTCCACCTATCAGCCAGGTGACCCACAGTCTGCTGTCACTCATGTACCCAGAGATACCGGGGAAAGGTCTGCCCTTGCACAGGCCAGATGCTCCATCCTGTTTGGGCCAGGTGGGCAGTGCTAAGCATCCCACGTGTGGAAGGCCCTGGCATCCCAGACCACCCCACCCCTGGGGCCACCTCTTGGTGCTCTAAAAAGCAGATGCCAACAGAGTAGGTGAAGACCAAGAGTCCTGGATCGCCACAGGTGTGTTGGGTGGCCAGAAGGACTTGAGAACAACACAATGCCACCTAGACCCTCAGGCTTGTGTTCAGGGGAAGTGAACATCCAGCTGCAGCACATTTCAGACAGACTTAGAGAGCATCTCCCACACTTTTGGAGGGAGGCAGGGGGGTCGGTTCCTACCTCCCTGGGGATGAAGTGTGCCCAAGGGCACTTTTGCTTTCTTCCCTCTGGGCCCTGGCCATGGCCAAATTACCTGTCTCTACAGCTCTTGCTGCAGCCACTCCCAGAGGAACGGCAGGGCTGCCTCAGTGCCTCCCTCTGGGGAGCCTGCCACGATCAAGGCCACAGGCATCTCCCCACTAGGAAGGCCAAGGCCTGAGTCCCCAAGGGGCAGCCCCTCCCCCATGGCTCAAGGGGAGACAAGGGTTACACACAGCATGAGATCATAGCGTTGGGCAGGCAGTGTTTCTCCCCCATCCTGGTGTCAGGGCCAGCTGGTCTGGTCCTACAAGGGGAAGAGGTTCTTATAGATTATGAATGGGAAGCAAAGGAGATCTGTCCCTGGTGCTAGCTGTCCTGCACTGGGTGGGGGCGCAGCTTCCTGCAGCAGGACTAGAGGAGACCATTTCCCTCCTGAAACCCAAGCTCTGCCTTTTACACGGAGTAGAAAATCTGCAGGTTGTAATGGCTCACCTCTAGGATTCCCTCCTCCCTGGTGCTAGTGGGGGATCCTGGACGAGGCAGCAGTTCCTGGCCCTCCACACTCACCAGCTCCCATGGGGGCAGCCATGCAATCCTGAGGGACTCTAGGCAGCACCCGCAGGCTGCATGGAGCTGAGGGCACCCTGTGGCCACCGCAGCTTTAGCGTCTCCAGCCCCTCCCGCCCCGCAGCTGCAGCTGCAGTGATGCTGAGTACCTGGCTGGCACATCAGAGATGGAACCTCTGCATCCACTTCTGAGTGGGGTAATCAATGAACCAAGGGGCTGGCCACCCCACCCCCAGCCCCCTGTGATGGTGAGAGTGTCCTTGAAGGAGGGCCTGGCTTCCCCCCCTCGTTTTGGAACATGCACAATAAGAGAACATAAACACTGTCTCCTCTCACAAACGATCGTTATCTTAACTGAGCTGATGCAGAAAAACATAGAGTTCCAGAGATGGGAAGAAAACAAGCAACCTTGCTGGTGGTTACAGCCATGATCACTCATTACCGCATCTCAGAGCCTGACTCAGCAGTCAGAGCAGCTGACACAGGAGGTAGCAGAGGTAGCCCAGCTCCACGGATGGATGGAGCTGCTCCAAGCTTCCTGGGCAGAGGGGTGGGTTTTAACTGCTTATACCCCAGGATGGGAGAAGGAGAGAGGCCAGCATCCTGGTGTTCTCACATGCCCAATTTCAGAGACAGCCTGTCCATTTGAAGTGGCCACACTGCCATCATACTGTGCTACCAAGCAGCTGGACACCTGGCCCTCCCCCAGATGTAGCTGGGGTCTCTTCCTCTCTGGAGCCCTGCATGAACCCATTCGCTGGGTGGGGGGATTCCCCATGTAGTGACCAGGCAGTGCAGCCTGCTTGCGGGGCGGTGGGTGCTGCCGTCTTGATGGCTGATGTGAGTTTCTGAAGCAACATGGGGAGTGGGGCAGGGAATGCTGGTCCTGGGCTGTGGGGATGGGAGCCCCTTACCCCTGGCCAGGCCATCCTGGGACACTCCAGCCCTCATGTCCAGCCAGGCCTCCTCCCTATGCTTAGCATGGTTGCTGGCTGTCTACAATGATCCTGTGCTGATGTACACACAGTGGGGGCCGGGTCCCTGGACTGTAGCTCTTATCTTTGCACTTTAGATGTATTTTAATAGCAACCTTGGAAGTTGGGGGGACAGATCCTGGTTCCAGTTGCAAAGGGGAAGCAGAAAGCCTGAGAAGGATGCTGGCAAAGCAGCATGTCTGACAGATCTGGGGCCCCCTGAAGTCTGTAGCACAAGCCTATCCCTGCCGGGGGGAGGCACAAGCTGGAATCCTGAAAAGAGGGTTTACCTGAGGGCCTACCATCCATCCTGCATAGATACATGGCCCTGTCTTACCTGCTCACCCTGTCACCCTCAGGTGAGCTCCAGTAGGAGGGCTTGGGCTTCCTACAGGCTCTCCAGGCTGCTGAGCCACTGCTGAGCCAAGACTGGGGGGGTGGGTGGGGGTGGGGAGTAGGGGGTCTACCTTCCAAGTAGGCCAGCGGATGTGGCTGGGGTCACCCCATGCTTGAGAGCACAAAGCCCCAGTTCCAGGTGTAACTTTGACACTGCCCTCCCCCACTCCAGTGTCCTTGTGAACGCTCACTTGAGCCTACGACACCTGATGTGTAATCTTTGCCAAGGGGAAAATAAATAGCAGACTAGAAAGAGAGTCATAGAACTCTCTGGAGGGGGAAGGGGGTGGGTGTCAGTGGCAGAAACCCACTGGAGTGGGTTTCGTGCTGCACCACCTGGCTATATGTCAGAATATTAATCCCTGGCACCTATGAATATGACCTTATATGGTAAAAGGCTCCTTGCAGGGGTAGTTAAAGTAAGGACCCAGTGATGAGGTCATGCTGGATTGGAGGGGAGAGCCCTAAATCTGATGACAGGTGTCTTTATAAGAAGAGAAGATGATGCAGACAGGGAAAGAAGGGGATGTGAAGGTGCAGGCAGATGTCGACAAACCAGGGAATGCTGAGGATGACTGGCAGGACCAGAGCTGTGAGAGAGGCCTGCACAGATCAGAACCTGCAAGGGGAACCAGTCCTGCCCACACCTTGATTTCAGACTTCTAGCCTCCAGGGCTGGGAGAGAATCGATATGGCTGTTTTGAGCCATCCGGTTTGCGGTGACCTGTTCTGGTAGTGCTAGGGAACTAACAAACCCACCTAACCTTTTAAACCCTGTAATGTCAGCAGGCTGTAGGGGAGGCAGAGAATGGCCTTCTCTTGGGGGAAGAGCCCCTTTGTGGGGGTGGGGGGCTGGAGCCTTGTGTCCCCAGCTCTGGCTTAGCTCCACACCTTGGTGGGGAGGAGGAGTCTGTAGGGATATTTCTGCAGCTCTCCCTGCATTAGCATCTGTGATCAGGCTCCTGGGGTTCTCTCTGCTCTCCAGGGGACTGTAAGAATAAATAACAAATGGTTTCAAAGAGGATTACGTCCCAGCACCACATGATGGAGGCATGAAAGATTAATATCCTGCCCATGCAGCACTACACCAGCAATGTGAAAGCCAGCTTTACCCCACCACATCCATTAGAGGCTCTGCTGAATTAAAAGCCATGCAAAAGCAAGCCACCAGGCACTGCACATTTGCAATCATAATTAACAGGAAAAATTTTTTTAAATGGAAATACTCATTGGCGGTGAGGTTACAATGGAGCTACTCCACTGAGCTGTTGCTACTTCTGGGCAAACAACTAGGGTAATACAGGTCCACAGCCCGGGACCCAGAAATCCTACTTATAAACATATTCTAAAGGCTTAAGAGAACAAGTAAACTTAGATGTACACACACTTCACTATAACTGCGAAGTCCCTAAGGAAATGACGCTTAAGTGAATGATGGAATATATCATGGTTGCTCATAGTGACCATTGCTTCGTGTGGGAAATTGCTCATGAATGAGGGATGCCCACATCTCTGTGGGCAAAAGGGAAAGCAGGCAGGTGAGGGGGGAGGGGGTCCCTCTTCCTGACCACACTCTTCCTGCTGCAGATTCAGATTCAGTCCCCCTTTCTGGGGTATAGCGCCTGTGTGAACAAGGCAGGGAAGGCTCCAGTGGCAACATGGGAATCCCACAGGGGGTTTTGCCAGCGCTGCTCCTTATCCACGGAGCTGCAACAAGGATGGCCAGCTGGGAGCCAGGCTGCTCCTTCCTGGGGTTTCCATTAGGAGGGATCCTGATGACCCCAGCCCAGGAGTGAGGCCAGGTCTATGCATCTGCCCTGCTAATGAGGTTGGTCCGGGCCATAGGATGGTGAGTCCTCTGAGGTCATGCTCTAGCTCTGTCCTCTGGTTGCACAACCCGAGGGAAGGCAGACTGCCTGTTCACCTCCATGAAGATCATATTACCTAATCCTGGGTTGGCTGGAGGATTAAGAGTAAATGCAGGTCAGGTTTAAGTAGGGGCTTGACAAAGATCTGTGATGGAACAAATGGCAGTTCTGGTACAAATAGAGACAGTGACAACAAGCATTGCTGCTGTCATCCTCACCATTAACCCCGTCGTCATCATCACCATCACCGCCATCTTCACCCCATCATCATCATTACAATCATCACCACCATCATCATTCCCCTCATCACCACCACCATTATCTCCATCACTTACCACCATCTCCATCCCAACATCATCATCATCACCATCATTACCACCACCATCCCCATCACTCCATCCTTATCATCACCACCATCCTCATCACCACCACCACTATCATCCCCATTACCACGACCATCCCCACCCCATCATCATCACCACCATCCTTGTCATCCCCACCCCCATCATCACCAGTGTCATCATCATCATCTTCCAGCATCACATGAAGTGTCTGCTCCTTCTCACAGTGGGACAAAAGGCTTTCAGCTGTTCAGGCTTCCCCCTGGCAGCTCCCAGCTCCCCAGCAAATATGCCCATGGGACCATGGCCTTTTCTGCCTGCCACCTGGGACCACTCAATCTTAATGCCCTGGGACAGTTTCTTCAGTTAGGAGGAATTATCTCTGCGTAATTAAGTGGCTTGGCTGTATAAACATGAGCGGCATCCTGGCTGCTGGGCACTGAACCTGTGGTCTATCCAGGGAGGCTGAGGGGCTGCAGGACAGAGGCCGTCCATTTAGATGCCAGGCAGCTGGAGGCTGTGGTCACTGGCTAGTGACACTAGCCCGAGCCCGAGGACCACGTTGTCTCAGCACACTAGGCCAAGTCCCCACTGCTGCCATTTCTGGCTAGATGTCAGGACCCAGAGGCTGTGACTGCCCTGACCTCCCTAGGGCCCTCCCTGCCTGTTGTTCAGGGTATGCCAGGATTGCTCCCTGGATCCAATGGTGGGTGAGACACTTTGGGGAGAATCCACTGGTCGGTAGCCAGCATGGGGGAGATGAAGTCAGGGAGACTGCAGTGAGGGTGGCCTTTGTCTGGCCCAAGGAGCCCAGGCTTGGTCCCATGGTTCAGCTTAAGGACCCAAAGCCCATGAGGTGGTAAGGACATTGCAGGTCAACTTCCCCAAGTAGGGCCTCTGAACATTTCCGGCAGGGAGGAATGGCAGAAGGGGGGCCCACAGAGCAGTGCTGGGCGAGGGCATGACTTCATACCTGAGCCCTGCCTCACAAAGCACTTTCGGACTCATCTGGACAGTGGTGTTCACTGCTCTCTGCAGCTGAGCCCCGACAAAGACACTGTGAGGGACTGGGACACTGAGGCTGGTCTCTGACGTGTGGAGGGTGCTGGCTTCAAAGGACTGTATGCACTCAGGAGTTTGGAGTCAGGCTGGACCAGGTGAGTGGATGCCCCTGGCCCTGTCCCTTGTACTCACAAGTTCACCAATACAGCGACAGGAACGTTTCCCTGGTGCAGGCTGTCTGGCTCAGGGAGTGGGTTGGGGATGCAAAATGGACATCCCCATTTTGGGGACCCCCACAATGGACAGTCTCATGCATGGACCAGGGTTCTGGGACTGTGGCATGAGGTTTGGTTTCTGCCCAGAGGATTCCCTTCTCTGACCATTCTAAGTCAGGTGGCAGTCACGCATCCTTGGGCTGTGTTTCCACACCCCTTACCCGTGTGGCAAAGGATGCCTCCAACTGGGTAAACAGGAGCTTCATGTGCCATTTCCGACGCTGTTCTGCTTTCTGGGAGAGTCCTCTATACCAGATCGTGGCTGAGAGCCTGCTTCTGGCATGTGTCTGCCTGAGGGCTCAGCTGGGGGTCGGGCGGTGACACACAGATATACCCCATCCTCACAGGCATGTGGTCAAGGAGGGACCACACACCAGTGACCATGATCACTGTAGAGTGTAGATACCTACAGGATGCCAGCATGGGGGCCCAGAGCAGCACTGCGACCCCACCCAGCTCTGCCAACAACTTGATTCTTCCCTGAGCTTGGTTCCTCCTCTCTGAAATGAGGTTGCGGGACTACAGGGCACCAGAGTGAGGGGCCTGAAGGGACTTTCCCACTGGTTGGAGAAGCAATGCCAGATGAAATGAAGCCTGGTATCTGTTCAAGTGTCTGCTCACATTGAGGCTGTTATAGAGACCAGGCAGTCTGCCTGAGGTGGGGGACAGGAGCGCTCTTGTCTCCTTGAAGGGCTGGCGGAAGGGCCCTTTGGCCTCTGATGTCTGTGCTTGCAGAGCACTGGGTGAGAGCTTGGGGCTGCACCTGCTGCCACCCCTCCTACTGCTCACATGGGCTGCTACCCAGGAACCCACACAGGCCTGCTGTGGGGCCCAGCCAGGTCCTGGGCACCCATACAGCTCAGCAGGTGGCTGGGCACCTCTGGTAGTTCCCTACTGGTTTCCATGGTTACCAGGCTGCAGGAGGGTGGGGAGAAACCCTTTTTTCTGCAACCTTCTCTGTGGCACCCTGCAGGCTTTGCCAGAATCTTCCTACCATGGGTGAGGCAGGGAGCGAGAGCCCAGCCCATCATGTGTATGTTTGGGAAGGTGGTGTAACTATGGCAGGTGGAGAAGCTCAGGGTCCCCTGAGGGACCCGCAGGGCAGGGCTGGGGGCGGCTGGTGGAACTTGGTCAGCTTCACTCTCCCCAAGACGCATGACTGACCCAGCTCAGCCCCACAGGAGACAGGAAACACCTTCTAAAGATGAGCAGCCCCTCAAGAAGTTTCCTCGCTTAGCCCAGCGTCCTTCCCCTGAGGTCACCCCAGGACCCCTTGCCATCTCTGCACTTTTTACATGCAGCTCTCCCTGCCCTGCCCGTCCTATCTCCCTCTGACACTCCTTGCAGCCCCACTGGCCTCAGGCCGGGCTTCAGCCTCACCTCTTCCTGACCACGTAGGATGCATGCCACTGCAGTGCCTGTCTGGCCTGCAGACACTTCTGTGGTTGCCCAAGTGGCAGCTACATGTTCTGAACCCCGCGTCTTCCCTGCACTGTGACACCATCTGCACCTCCCCAGGGGCAGTGGAGGAATGGGTGAGTCCCCAGCACAGGCCTCACCTGCACAAAGCCAGGTCAGGGCTGGGAGCACAGGGTCTCCTATGTGCAGCCAGAGACTCTTGGGCTGCAACCTTGGGCCTGGGATGGTTGACGCATCTCATCTGAACAAACCCTTTTGTTAGGACAGTGGGTCCACATCCTGTGGGAGATGCTCTGCATGCCCTATGCCCTGGCACTCTCTCCCAAACCCATCTTTCAGGATAAAGGAAAAGCACAGTGAAGCAGCATCCCGGGTGCCTCCAAAGTGCCCTGGCTGGTCTCCAGACACCCCTCACTTCCTTTTTTCAACAGGCAGGTATTAATGGGGAGGTGTCTGCTACTTCAGGGAAGTCAAAGCATGCCTGTGGACACATAGAAAGGTAGTGATTTTTGGTTGGGATTTGCAATTCCTTTTCTGGGCATTGGGTGTTCTTTGCAGGAGGGGCAGAGACGGCTCCAGGCCTCCTGTCCCTGGTGCCTGAATACTTCCTGGCCAGGGTGACTAGAAATACCTTCTGGTTGAGAGGGAAAGGCAATACCCCCCAGGTAGGGAGAGGAAGCCATGGGCAGAGGTGGGGAGGGAGGCCATGGAGACAGGGGAGGGAGATGCCATAGGATGAGACAGAGTGACAGAGCCTGCTCCTTTGCAGGGCTCCAGCTTCCTCCATATCCCATCAGGCAAGTGCTCGGGCCATCAGCCTCACCAAACCAAACCAAACCTCGTTCCAACACTAGTAACAACAGCATCCTGCCATGCTTGTCAAGACAAGAGCATGAGGGGCGCCTGGGTGGCACAGTGGTTGAGCGTCTGCCTTTGGCTCAGGTTGTGATCCTGGGCTCCTGGGATCAAGTCCCACATCAGGGATCCCCACAGGGAGACTGCTTCTCCCCCCTCTGCCTGTGTCTCTGCCTCTCTCTCTGTCTCTCATGAATAAATAAATAATATCTTAAAAAAAAAAAAAGCACAATTTGAGGTTCGAAGATGATAAAACGTTCTCAGGTAGAACGTTCCTGAGAATTGAGGAAACCCCAGCAAAGCCCTTCTCATCAGAGCCTCCACTGATCAAAGATGCCCCCAGGAAAAGCAAAGGTGGGAAGCTCCCCGATAATCAGAACAAGCAGGAAGCTCCTGGATAATCAGAAAGGGAAAGATTTTCAAGCTGGCACGACTTTCTCACAGTGGGGTCTTGGAACCCCTGGACCAGTGCTGGCCGAAGACAGAGCTTGCTGAGCTGCTCCCGGGTCCTTGGGAGACTGTGTCTGGGCACAGCTCTCCGTGGTTCTGGCTTGGCATGTAGGGGGCCACAGGACCCCCAGAGCCCCCAAAATTCCCCGCTCTGTGGTCTCACCTAGGCAGAGCTGCCAGTGGAGCTGGAGGATCAGAATCTCCTTGTCCGTGCCTTTTAGCTATGTCTGATTCTCCTCCATCTAGAAGGGGGGGCACTATATCCAGAGAGGCCCCCACCACTATGGAGCATTCAAGATACCAAGGCTCCCAGCCAGAACTGCAGATCCTTCTGCCCCTGGCTGCACTGGACAGCTTGTGGACATCAGGGTTGGCGTTTGCTCTGCAAGATCACACAGCTGCCAAGGGAGGGCACGGGAAAGCATACTGTGTGAAGGGGAGTGGACACACTTGGAGGTGGCTCCGTAGCCCTTGGTGCCCGTGGGCCTCCGCACGGGTATGCAGGTGTGCAGACAGGGGCCAGAAGGGGTGACCTGCCCTCCAGGAGGCCTGAGGTCTGGGGGGACAGGGTGATGTCCCTCCATTCACCGGGAGGCTCTTCTCTACAGACCAATGGCAACAGGCCCACCCTCCCCACCCCCGCAAAAAGCAGTTGGCTGGGCTCTCCCAGGCTGTCCCCTAAGAACAGGCATCCCATCCTGAGGAGTGCTGTGGAAGCCCATAAAGTCACTCAAAAGGGGACCTGAGTCATGGCTTGAGCTTTCTCGGGAGCCACCTGGGTTCCAGGTAGGGCGATTGTTTGGGTTCAGTCCATGATCGGAAGCGGCGGGTGAGGGGGTAGGCGACACTGATTGGCACCTGCTATGAGCCAGGGATTGGCCTGATGATTTGATTCACAGTCTCATTCTGCCAATCGAGAAATGGGGGAGATGCAGAGCTAACTCCCCACCAAGGTCCACAGGCCAGAGCGGTGACAGAGACCTTGTGGATAAGACCTACTGTTTAGGGGACCCAGGAAGCTGCTCATTTACTGTGGAAACTGACCCTGGGATGGCTGGTTTGTCTTGAACTCAGCGCAGGGATCTGAGAAAAAAGATGTGCCTGGCTTTCGGCCCCTAGTTGGAACACAGACCTCAACTGCCCAGCAGCCAGGGCCTAAGATGTCCTCAGAGGAGATGCCTTAACTGAATCTGAGGTGAGGGTGTGAAGCTGAGGGAGATAGTCCCCCTCTCCGCTTCTTCCCTTGCCCCAACCCTATTTTATCTGTATCCTGCATGGCATCGAGAGCCAACACTGCAGGTGTCTGTGCTGGAGTGAGAGAGAAGTGTGCTGCCTGCAAGCAGGGAACTGAGGAAGGCAGGTGCCAGGGATGTAGGTGAGACAAGCGTTGGGGGGCTTGGTTTTGCTACGAGGGACACACACTAGCCCCCCCACGCCTGAGGTCTCCAGGGTTATGTACCACTTATGTGGCCACTTGGCAGAGCAGGAAAGCCTCCTGAGACCCTGTCCTGCAGGGCTATGAGTTAGAAAGCCAGATGTGTGGCCGTGGGGACCCTCAGGCTGGGGGTGGGAGGACGCTGGGCCAGAGCTCATCCTGGGTATACAGAGACAGAAAGGCCAGCTCTTAGCTGAGCCCCACAGAAAGCGGCAAAGAGTAAGAAGACATGGCAGCTGTTCATATCCACCTAGCAGGGCAGCTCTCCTACCTGCCAAGGGCAGGCTGAATGGAAAGCCTCGAGCTATCCCCATGGGTGGACAGTACGACCAGGCAGGTCACATTCCCACCGGGTCTAGTGCGTGTTCTCTCCCGGGGAGGCCCTGTTCTCTTTCCCTCGCCTAGAGTGGCTGAGCCAAGACACTGCTGCCAAGGACCGCCTCTTCTCACAGGGTTGCCCCCAAGAAAGGGAGGGCACAGAGTAAGTAGAGAGCTAAGTGTGCTGGGTTTCCCTTCCTGAAAAAGGTGGGTTTCCATGTTTCTTGGGAGCTGGGATTGACCGCTGACTCCCCTATGCATCTGAGACCCATCTGATGTGTGTGTGTGTGTGTGTGTGTGCATTTTTGGCATTTCTGGAACTTGGTGGGACGGGGAGGTGGTTGGCACCTGTGCTTCAGTTTCTCCACCAGGCTAACCAGCCCACCTTGCAGGGTTATTTACAAGGACCCACCATGTAGAGCAAGGTTTAAAGTGCAAGCCCAGCATGAGAGACCTGAGTCTCTTTTCCCCTTTCATCTTGCTCAGTGTCTTGGCCCCCTGCCATCTCTTTGATGACATCTTTGGAAACATGGCACCCTTGCTCTGGGGACCTGCCAGGCTGGGCAGGATGGTATCACCAGAACTCTCTGTGGTTGATGGCATCCCCCACTCTCAACAGCTCTCCAGTGACTCAGACACACCCCAGGGCACTGGTTTCCTCTATGCATGTCAGCAACATCTCCAGAACCTTCCCCAAAGGCAGCCAAACCTGATGGTTGGGCACATCCACAGGATGCTGGCTTCCTCCATCTGGGAGAGCCCAAGAAGTGACCTGTGTTTCAATTAGTGGGATGCAGAGGGTCCATCTGGGATCTGCCCCTGCCCTGAATGACCTTGGAGAAGTCTTTGCCTTTGGCCTCCTGTGGACTCCTTTAGTGGGGAAGATGGCCAAGACCTTTCACCTCTATGAGGTGAGTCCCCCTGGCTGCTGGGAGAGGAGATGGAGGGAGGCACTGTGTCTCCGGCCCTCTGACACCATCAGAGACGATCTTCCTCAAATGCTGCGTAGCTGCCACTGTCCTGCCCTGTTACCCAGAGAAACCACTCTTGCTCTGGGACCTTTGGTGACATGAAGGTCACTGGGACTTCTGTCAAGGACAAAACACGTGCTGCTTTCAGCCAGACTCCCCAGAAACGAAACATGTTACACTGGTTCTAAAAAGGAGGAGGCCTTTCTTTGCCACACGCTGGGCTGTCCAGTTGCCATGGGCCCAGTACCAACAAACAGGAAAGTCTGGAGGAGGCCCCCTCCTTCTGAGCCCCTACCGGAAACTGCCAAATCAAAACTTGTACCACTTACTTCCTCCTGAATCACTTGAGGTTTAGAAGATCATTGAAAAAGTAAAGGAAAGAAAGAAAGCCAGCCCCATGGGGTGAGGCCTCTCCAGCTGTCCCATGCACAGAGCTCACTTGCCCCTCACACCCCCAGTGCCCACGGCCGGCTGTGACCCTTCCAAGGCAATAAGTGGTATCCCGTCTTTCCACACTTGTGGTGTGCAATTGCTTTTTTGCCCATTTCTTCCCACCCAGGCTCCATATCCAGACCCAAAAGGGTTTTGAGCACAACACCGGGGTTTCATATTTTTTTGACCCCTATCCCCCATGCCCTGGCTCAGTCCTGGGGTGCTGAGCAGTGTCTACCGTATCTGGCAACTGGCAGGGCAGAGAGAAACAGAAGCAGCTGGACCCAGCTTTGCACGGGATGCCTCCCTCAGGTTGCTTTCCAGGCAGGAATGCACTGTAGCCCAAACATCATCAGTGCCATTGAGGTTGGGTGTGCACCTGGCGTGTTCCAAGGGATGGATGTAATCTGGGGAGCCAATGCCCTCTGGGCCCCCACTGAGAGGGCACACGGGCAGGAGCCCAGGGACTGCAAATGAGCCTGGCTCTGCAGGTGGATGCTTTTCCAAGCAATAATCAGGAGGGCAGATGGGACTCCCCACACGCAGGTCCCCAAACCCTGCAATGTGTTAGCAGAGTGGGAGCTTGCTCTTGGCATTGGAAAGGGGGATGGCGTTTTTTGAGGGGGAGGAGAAGTTGCAGAGAAAGAAGAAATCCTGAAATGACAGACAGTGGGACAGCTGTGGCCTGAACTTGGTGTTCTTACTCCTCCGATGTGGATGTATTAATTTCCATAAATGCTAATAGCCCATTTCTCCAGGAGCTATTACTTATGTCATCTCCCCTTGGATGCGGTTCAACACAGGACAGACAAATGAAAGGGAGAAGGCAACCCTCACTGGAGGGTCCCTTGTTCCCCACCCCTGTCCCCACCAGGCAACTCAGGTCTGTTTTCTAAAGTGGCCACGGAAACAAACTGCAGGGTCAGGACCCCCAGCCTTCAGCCCCACAGCCGAGTCCTGTCATGCCAGGAAGCAAAGAAAGTTTCCAACCCCAAAAATGCTGAATCACAAAGTGAGGCTGAGCAGGAAAGTGGGGGTGGGGTGGGGAGGGAGGTGGTGGCCAGGGAGGATGGCAGGAAAGGGTGCTGAGGGGCTTCCCACCTGAAACCCCCCAGGATGCTCTAGGCCAAGCACAGTCCCCCACGGGATCCTGCAGGACAAATGCCAGGAGGAGTGGAGCCAGGGTGTGCCTGGGTAGGAGAGTGGCAAGGTGGGCAGGTACGGGGCTGCTGCCACTGCAGCAGGAAGCAGTGCTGCTGCTAGGTCTCTGCATCCTGTGGGAGCAGCAGCAGGTAGGGAGGTGTGGAGAGGAGAAAAGCTGAGGCTGGGTAAGGGGCACAGGGACCAGGCTGGGTGGGGTTTGGTGTGTAGGGAGCCTGAGGCACTGGTGCAGGAAGGCAATGCCAAGGTCCTGGGGACCTGCAAGGTGGAGGGAGAGCGTGCACGGGAAGAGAGGTAGGGGCTGGGGAGCAGAATGCATGGGAGAATGGGCACAGGGATAAGGAGCAAGAGGCAGGATGAGGCTTCAGGAGCAACAAGGAGGCGAGACGGGGAGGTCCGTGACCGGGAGCGCTCGGATGGGGCTGCGCAGAGGCCGGGAGAGGGGACGGGAAGGAGGGATGGGGGCAGGGGGAGGCGAAGCTGCGGGTAGGTGAGGTGGCAGAGGTGGGGAGGGATGCTCCGGGACGAGGGGAGGCGCGAAGTTTGGGGCAGGGGTCGGGGATGGGAGCCGAAGGGTCGGGCTGGATGGGGGAAGGGAGATGATGGAGAAGGAGGTGAGCCCGCCGGAGAGGAGGTGAGGACGGAGGCGGGCGCGGGGACGCGCCGTGGGAGAAGAGATGGAGAATCGGCGCGGGCCTGGCGGGCGCCCGCCGCCGCTCTCCCGGCGCACGGCAGTGGACGGCACGGCCCGCCGGGGTCCCCCGCACTCACCTGGGGGCTCCAGCTCCGAATCCTGTAGCCCCGCTCCGGATCTTCCTTCCCGCCCTGCCCCGGCGACTTTAGCGCCCCCGAATCCCGCTCGCTCGGCCAGGTTCCTCCTGCAGCATCTTCACCTCGTGGGACGCCCGGGGCCACGCCTCCACTGGCTTCTCATTGGTTGGCCTTCACGCCAGTCATGTTCCAATTGGCTGAGGGGGTCGCCGGCCATGCAAATCAGGACGGGCCCGCCGGCGCGCCGATTGGCTGGCGCTGCCGGAGCGTAGCCCCGGGACTGGCGCTCCGATTGGTCCCGCGGCCCTGCCAACGACGCCGACGCGGGGCGGGCTCCCGGCCTGGGCGCGCGGCGCGCCGCCTGCCGACGCTCCTCTCGCGGTGGCGGCGGCCCGGCGATCCCCGGCGCTCGCTGCCCGCTAGGCCTGCGCTCCGGCGGGCTCCGGCGGGCTCCGGCGGGCCTGCCAGCCTCAGGCTCTGGGGTCGCCGTGGGGGCTCGTCTGCTAGAGCGAGGGCCTCGGGGCGGGGGCGCGGCCGCGTCTGGCCCGTCTCCTAGGTAACGCGGCGCGCGGCGGGCGGAACCACGCCGGCGGGCAGGGGGGGGGGCGGGGGGTTGGTCGTGACCTGGAGCGCGGGGGGCGGTCGGGCGGGGTCCCCCGGGGCCCGGGGTTGGAGTGCTCCGGGCGTTCTCCGCGGGGACCAGGTGCTCGCTTGGGTGGCCTCCCACCCCGCGTTGACACCTGGCGCGGCCCGGGGTTCCCGTGGGCGTCGGGGGCACCCTGGGGCTCAGCCTGCGCCCTCTGCCCTTGACCCTGCGCCCCTCTGCAGCCGCTGGGCTTCAGACGCGCGGGAGGCGCTTGACCCGGACTTGTGCTGAGACCCTGACGTCGGCCCTCTGCGCTCGAGGTCCCGCCCGAGGTCCCGCTGCCCTTCCCGGCCGGACCTCAGTGGGGGACCCCTGCAGGGGGTCTGTGCCCAGTGCCCATCCTTGGCCGGAGCCCAGTGGGGGATCCCTGCATGGAGCCTGTGCCCGGCCTGCGCCCTTTCCCCGGCGGGACCCCACTTGGGGCCCCTGCTTGGAGTCTGGGCCTGGGTTGCGCCCCTTCCGGGCCTGGTGTGTGTCCCCTGCTGGCTCAGCCCAGAGCCACCGCCCAGTGGAGAGTGCGAGACTGCCTGGATCTCGCAGGAGGACTGTCTGCCCTGCTGGCCCTGCAGCCGCTCCTGCCTTTCCCTCCACTGCCCATCTCCCTGACTTCCTGACCCACTCAGAGCTGGCCACCTGGGCCCTTCCCGCAGCCCCAGTGCTTGCTCTCCTGCGTACTCCATCCCACTCAGAGGCCCTACCTGTGCACGTATGTCCAGGGCCTGCCTCTATAGCAGACTGCTGCATTCTCAGACAGCCCTGTCTTGGGCTGCTGTGTCGCGTGATGATGGATAATGGGCTCCACTTCCAACCCAGTCTCCGTCCCTGTCAACTGCATGCTCCACAGCTCTGTGGTTTTCATAGATCACACCATGTCTTCCTTGTGTGCTAACTTATCTCCTGTCTTTCTGCCTCACACCAGATCCATTCCCTGAGGGCAGGGAGCTTGTCTGCTATGTTGAGGATGGTTTCTCCAGGCCCTGGCACCTGGTAGGTGTGCAAAGAAGATTGCTTGGGCGGGGGGGGGGGGGGGGGGGGGCAGAAAACTCTAGGCAGTGCTTGATTAGACTGCCACTTACTCCCAGGTAAGTTCCCAAAGCTTTTCGGTCTCAGGCATCCCAGATCTTGTTCACTTCTTGGAAGGAAACATCCCCCTGCCTGCACAGCTGCTCCTGCCCCCCTCTTTCTCTGGTGTTCCACTGTTGTTGAGATTTTATCCCAGCTTGCTTCTTCAGTGCCGGGATTTCCTCTTCTCTCTGCCCCGCATCCTCCCAAAAAGGAGACTGAATTATGCTTGTCTTCTGTGTGCTGCTCACACTCGAACCCTTGTCTTTTCCCCACTGGATTTTTAGATTCTTAAAGACCTGGCCTTTGGCATTGTTCACCATTGCACACAGTGGAACAGAAGAGGTGTGCAGAGCAGAGCCCTCTGGGAGACCTCACAGTCCCCTCTCATCCTGTAGGTGGGAGCAGATTCAGGGAGGGCAGGAGACTTCCCTGAAGTCTGAGGAGAGTGGGGCTTAGCCTGGGTGCTCCAGCCAGTGTCATGCTGTAGGCTCCGGAGCCTCTCCTGGCTTTGAGCCTGGTCATGAGCAGCCATGTGGCTTTGGCCTGGCTGTTTAGCCTTAGTCTCCTTGTCCTCGTCTGTGATACTTATCTGCACATTTGTTGGACTAATACACATGAATGGGTCTGTGAGTGCCCACCCAGCTCGCAGCAGGCTCTCTGTGGGAGCTGGTGTGTTTTCTCATGTTGTTTCTCCCCTGGAGAGCCCTTTGTGTTGGGCATGGGGCCTCACTGTTTTCTCCCTGTTCATCTAGCCCTACAGGCCTTCTGCTCTCTCTCTGTAGCAGTCTTAGCTCCTTCACAGCATAATTTAATTATTTACGTAGTCATCAAAAGATTTTCACTGAGGATCTAGCCCTGACCTGGCTGAGCTCATTCTCGCAGGACAACAGAAATGGGGAGCCTGAGCAATTGTGGTGACTTTCTGTGACAGGATCCTAGGGGGCATGGTGTCCAGGAGGAATTGGAGCAGGGGCCGAGCGGGGGCACAGTGGCCACAGAGAGGACAGAGTGTTAGGTGGGGGTTGGGAGGTTGGGAGGGAATTGCTCTGTGCCCACTAGGTCTCCCACTCCCAGGAGCCTACGTGGCGGGTGCCCTCTTCTCTATCGCCCACTCAGACTGTTGCTACCCGCCTCCATCTGCCTGGCTCACTGTTTTGGTTGGGTGACTGTCCCATTCAGAGTGGAGGCCTATCTTCCCAGCGTGCATCCTATGGGGACTGGGTACAGCCTGGGGCAGTCCTGTGGACATGCTTCCTCTGCTAGGTGGACTAGAACAGGAGCGTCCTTCAGCATCTGCTGGCCAAGTGTGGTAGCCAGGGGGTGGGGAGGTAGGTGCTGGCTCAGGAATCTGGGCCCAATGAGCAAAGTCTGGAAGGGCCTGCAAAAGAGACCCAGTCCTGGAGCCGGGGAAACAGTGCGGGCCTTGCACAGAGGCCCCTTTCAGAGGTGATGCTTGGCTACGGTGCTCCCTAGGCAGGGGGACTTCCTGACAGGGACTTTCAATCCGTAGTGACACTCACTTTGTATGAATTAACACCCCCCCCCTTTTTTTTTTAATGAAAGTCAATGAGAAAACATTTCTTTTAAAAATTTCTCTTTAAAATTTTTTAAAATTTTTTAAAAAAATTTATTTATGATAGTCACACACACACACAGAGAGAGAGAGGCAGAGACATAGGCAGAGGGAGAAGCAGCCTCCATGCACCAGGTGCCCGATGTGGGACTCGATCCCGGATCTCCAGGATCGCGCCCTGGGCCAAAGGCAGGCGCTAAACCGCTGCGCCACCCAGGGATCCCAAAAATTTCTCTTTAAAAAATGCTTGGGAGTCAATTTTATTGAGACTTTGATTTTATGAAAATTTGTTGAGTTCAGATGGTGAGCCAGGTACCAAGGACACAACAAAATAGATCCCCTCGTGCAAGTGATTGGCCAGCAGGCAGACCCTCACAGGACAGGTGGCGAGTGCTGCAACCATGGGAAGCACAGGGGCCAGGTGGGCCCAGTCACTGGCCCCCAGGGCCTCCAAGAAGCTCTCCTGGGCATGTGGCCCTCCTGCTGGGTATCAGGCCTCTGCTGCTTACTAGTGGTAGACACCTGTGTGAGTGCCTGTGGCTTTTGTAATGATACCACAATCTGGGCAGCTTGAGACAACACAGTTACCCTCTTCCAGGTCTGGAGGTCAGAGGTCCAAATTCAATATCACTGGGCTCAGATCAAGGTGTGGGCAGGGCTGTGTTCCTTATGAAAGCTCCAGGGGAGAAGCCTTCCTTGCCTTTTCTAGCTGGTCATTGGCCTGTGACCCCTCCCTCCCTCCCTTCTCTGTCTGTTTCGTGGTCACTCGACCTGTTCTGTGACCCTCCTGCCTCCCTCTTCTGAGGATCCTTGTGACTACATCAGGCCCACCTGTGTCATCCAGGTGGATCTAGGTGGCTCCTGTCATCCATTCCCCTCCTTAAGACCCTTCACTTAATCACACTCCCAGAGTCCCTTTTGCCATGCGAAGTCCCATATTCACAGATCCTGGGGACGAGGACCGGGACTTCTTTGGGGGCCATTTAGCCACCAGGGAAAGCCTCCATGGGCTTTTCTTGGCTGCTACACCTCGGCTGCTATGGGAGTGGGGGCTGCCTTCCATCAGGCTCTCTCCCCCTAGGGGTCTGGGCTCTGTGGGCAGGACACCCTTTGACCTCAGGCTCTCCCTGAAGTGGCAGGGTAGCCCCTGGGATTCAGGCTGGCCCAGCAGCTCCTGCCCTCTCAGCAGAGACAGCCTCTTCAGAGGGAACCGCGGCTGGAGTCCTGGGGGAGATGATGATTGGCACAGTGTGGGTCACGTGTTCATCTTGAGCCCATCACTACAGTGCTCTGCCTAGATTTGTGGACAGCCTTCCCACACTGGATTGTAGGGTCATTCCTTAAAACAAGGGGATACTGAGCAGACGTAACTGCTCAGAACAGAAAACGCAATGCATGTGTGCCTCACTGCTCACATGGTGACAGTCTAGATCTGGATGCTGCACTGCATGCCTGCCTGCAGGGGCTGTGGGGTGTGGGTGCTGGGCCTTTGTGCCTGGGCATGCTGGGTGTGGGAGAGCTTTTCACGCCAGCCATGTCCGTGCTCTGGGGGATCCTCTCCGCTCCCCACACAGCCTGCAAAGGTGGAGGGTGGCCTGGCTGTACAAAGCCCTCATCTTTTGGGTCCTGTTAGAATAGCCTTTCTCACACTTTGTGGTCTCGTACCTTTTACCCTTTAAAAAATTGCCGAGGACTCCAGAGACCTTTTGTTTACTTTAATTATTATGTCTACCAGCTTTAACTGTATTGGAAATGAAAACTGAGAGATGTTAGCAATGTTATTGCTCATGTAGAGATAACAATAGACCTGTTACATGTTAGCATAAAATGTATTTTTTATGAAAACCAGCTGTTTTCCAGAATAAAAAAATTAGCAGGAAAAGGGGTGGTTTTGCATTTTTGCACATTTCTGTAATGTCTGGCTTAATGGACAGCTGGGTCTCATATAGGCTTCTTTCTTTTTGTTTTTAAGATTTATTTATTTGAGAGCACTCACAATGGGAGGGGCAGAGGGAGAGGAAGAGGGAGATACTCTCAAGCAGATTCCCCACTGAGTGCAACCCTGAGATTGTGACCTAAGCTGAAATCAAGAGTCTGATACTCATCTAAGCCATCCAGGCGCCCTTAGGCTTCTGTTTTTAACCTGTTGAGCAAAGTTGTTTTGGTTGAAGTATTTGAAAGAAACAGCCTCATGCGGAGAAGGGAGCAGA
This sequence comes from Canis aureus, assembly GCF_053574225.1. NCBI lineage: Eukaryota > Metazoa > Chordata > Mammalia > Carnivora > Canidae > Canis > Canis aureus. Next base: position 29,071,850 of record NC_135613.1, read on the forward strand.
GTCTCAGGTAATTGTGGCATTCTCCTTTGATTCTTCATCCAAATGCAACGCCAGCGCCACTGCGAGTGGTAGTTTCTTAAAAGTTTGTTGCAGTGTGGAGTTTGGCACCCTGCCAGTGAAGTTTGCGTGCTCCGGTACTTTAAAGTCCTTTGGTCTGTCCTGCACTTTTTTTTTTTTTTAAAGATTTTATTTATTTATTCATAGACACACAGAGGGAGGCAGAGACACAGGGAGAGGGAGAAGCAGGCTCCACTCAGGGAACCCGATGTGGGACTCGATTCCGGGTCTCCAGGATCACACCCCAGGCTGCAGGCGGCGCCAAACCGCTGCACCACCAGGGCTGCCCTGTCCTGCACTGTGGATGGATCTTTTACTCATGCAGGCTTTTTTATATCATGATGCACTGCTCACTTGGAGAACACTGCTTCTAAGGTATGCTGATCTTCCAAATAGTGTGCATTTAATCGTAGTTTCAGAAGATCACTTTTGTCACAGTCACCATCCATCTTGTCAAGCACGTCTTTAAGGAGGAGGAAGCTGTCAGAATCACAGTGGAGGATACAGATTTTCCCAATTCTGATTTTTGCCTGAAAGCCCAATTCTTATTACCAGTTTTCCTTGAAAGTGACAGACTCATTTAGTTCACGTTTGAGAGACTGCAAAGTGCCCGAGTTTGAGTAAGCTCAGTCTGTCTCTCAGCTACTCTTTTAGTAAAGATGGTATTGCCAGGGGCACCTGGGTGGCTCAGTCAAGTGTCTGCCTTTGGTTCAGGTCATGATTCCAGGGTCCTGGGATTGAGTCCTGAATCGGACTCCCTGCTCTGTGGGGCGTCTGCTTCTTTCTCTGCCCCTTCCCTTGCTCATGCTCTCTCTCTCTCTCTCTTTCTCAAATAAAATCTTAAAAAAAAAAAAAAAAAAGATAGCATCACCAGACAACAGGAGCAGTGGGTCCTGAGTGTGCCACAGAGGCTCACAGCAGCCTCACCCTGAGATGACCAGTACCCTTCATTTTGCAGCAGCAATGCTTGCTGTGTCTTTCCCTTCTCTTTTTTTCTTTTCTTTCTTTTTTTTTTTTTTTATAAGTTTATTTATTCATAGAGACACAGCTAGAGAGAGAGGCAGAGACACAGGCAGAGGGAGAAGCAGGCTCCATGCAGAGAGCCCGACGTGGGACTTGATCCCGGGGCTCCAGGATCACGCCCTGGGCTGCAGGCGGCGCTAAACCACTGCGCCACCAGGGCTACCCTGTCTTTCCCTTCTCATCACAGAGTATTAAAAATGCCAGTCTCAAGGATCAAGATGTAATAAAATTCATAGTTTTTGCAGCTTCACTGGGGACTCTGCCCTTGCTGTGAGTGGTGAAGAATGCACGACGGCCAGAGGTTTGCCTCGGTGCACTGAGGCCAGTGTGCCCACTCTTCCCTTTGCTTCATCAGCCCAAACATCGACACGGTGAAAAAGGCAAATAACATCTGAATATTATGAAAATAGCTTTGACATTGAGCTTTTGACAACTCCGGGGAACCGCAGAGTCTGGGGAACCCATTTAAAGTACCTCTGTTTTAGGAGACCAAATCTGCTGCCTTATCTTGCTTGTCATTTTAGTGTGCAGAATTCAGCCTCCTATCAAAGCCAAGATCTTAAGATTGTATGTCAGCCGAAAAGAGGCTAGAGAAGGTACAGATCTCTATCTGGTGGGAAGGTGGATGATGTCCTCAGTGAGCCAGGTCACCAAAAAGCCCATAACACTCAAAATCTGTTCCAAACCAGCTTTGGCAACGAGAGACTGTATTAATGTAGCTGAGCAGTCCTGGGGTGCTTTAGGGTCTCCTCAGGCCAGGGCTCTAACTGTGACACCTAGATCCACTGACCCTTGCTTGTGCTTTTGCTCTGCTTGCTTTTTTCATGTGTGTCTCAAGGAAGCTGCTCCCACGGTGGTTCCGGACAGCTTCATACTGATGACCTCTCTTTCGAGGGCTGCAGAAGAGTATTCCCTTCCCTCAGCAGAGCCAGCAGAAACTGTGAGATTTGCATCTCCTTGGCTCTGATTGGGTCATGCTTCCTAGTCCCTTCCAAGATAGCCCCAGTCCCCAAGGCCTGGCACTGTCATGTAGTGCTCAACCTCTGCAGCTGTACAAAGCAGCCCTGCATATACCTATTTCTGCACTAGTCACTGAGGCCAGCATGGTCATGCTGTAGTTGGCTCCTGAAAGCAGGGGTAGAGAGATGATCTGGAGCAAGATGGGTGTGTTTACCAGGGGAAGGTGGCACAGATACCAGTGTGCTGCACTGGGGATGCAGGGGAGGAATTGCAAAGTGTGGGTTTTGGGGATGGTGGTTCCTCTGGGATGCAAGGGGAGGTAGGAAACTTTCAGAATTGCTCTGTGCACTATGGCCTTCGTAACTCCTTTATTTATTTGAACACAAATTGTGCAGGTAATCCTAGAGGCCGAAGTGACCCTCGGGACTGGCAGAATGAATGACTGGCTCAGGATTTTTGACCAAAACGTGCTGGTCACTCCCCACCCACAGAGAGCACGCCAGCTTTTAAAGGAATCAACAGCATTTCAGTGTGTCCTGAAGTGGCTTGACGGGCCACTAATTAAGCAGGTATAGAAATTTGCTATTTATTTTCCTATATATGTTGCTCCTGCTCTCAGCTGAGAGGGTATTGATTTTCACTTATTTATTTGAGTCTTACCACCATACCCATTACCTTGGGCCTTGGCATTATTTGGAGGCAAAGTGGCTCATCAGCAAAGAGAACACATGCGTGATTCAGCAACTCGGTCAGCACTTTTGACACTGGGTGAAGGTTTCTTTCTGCCCACAGTGAGGCCATTTTAAAATCCAGGTAATATGATTTCCTGCATTATTTCTGAGCTGGGTGGTTTGCAGGAGGTGGGCTCATGCACGACTCAAGCAGCCTGCTTGCAGCCTGGCAGTTAGAACCACAAGGGCAGAGCTCTGGCTGAAGCTGTGTGCCTGGATGTGCCATAGCGTCCTGCACACTCAGGCCCTTGCTCTGTGGCTCTGGCTTCATCTGTGTCCTTCAGGGGCAGGAAAACTGCTAGAGAAGCTGGTACTTCTGCGCTGCCCACAGAGCACCCATGTAATTGGATGGTTCTAGTGAGACCCAGTGGGACACCCAGTGGGACGCATGAGAAGGATCCAGACCTGCCAGTGTGAACATGTGACTTTCATAGGGTTTGGCTTGGCAAGGCTATGTTCTCCTCTGCAGATAGACAAGTGATTCTCCATGTATTTAGTTGTTGGGGGCCTGGATCTGTAAGAGCTCACTTCTTTGATATCACTCACACCCTATAGCATTCGCTTGTAAGCCCTCTAATCCAGCGACTGCTGTGTGTGGCCACTGTGCTTGCCCCATGGTGGCTGCTGCTCTTCCAGCCTTACTAGTAGCCCAACACTTTCCTGTTCCAGTTGGCCTGCTCCTTGCAGCAGCCCTCTGAAGTGGGGTCCGTCGCTACTGGATTTCACAGAGCGGGAAACAGCCTGAGGGGACTGCAGCCGGGTGCGTGGGGTGCCCCAATCCAGGTGGCCAGCTGGGCTCCTGCCTGGTCACCCAGCGCCAGTGACTTCCACCTAATAGGAGCTCACAGAGTAGTGGACAGTGCTGTCCTCTCTCTTAGGAATTTTAGGAAGGAAATTTTATTTATTTTCCTATTTTATTTTGTTTATTTGTATTTATTTACTTTTGAAAAGGTAATTATCAGTGTTCAGAATTCACTAGGGTACGTGAGGAGAGTGTATAATTACACAGAATCCCTAAGGCAGCAGTGTCCCACCCTAGACTCAGCTAGTGTGACCTGCTTTTTTGTGTAACTTTCTGGAAACTCTAAGCAAACACAGCAGGTAAATATACCTGTATTATTTTGCTTAAAAAATATTCTTAGTAATATGTCCTATAGATTGTTCATGTAATGACATGAACAATCTCTCTTAAGACAACATAGTATTTCTCTGGATGAACCTGCCTGTATTTATCCAGACCTTTATTGATGAACATGTAGATTTTTTCTCAGTCATTTGCAATACAGACACAGCTACAGTGATTAACTTCATTTACACATATGTACATATATGTCTGTGGAATACTTCCTCCAAATGGAGTTCCTGACTCAGAGTTACGTGTTTCAAATTATTGTTAAGACCATTTATAGGTTGCTTATAAAAAAACACACTTTAAGCAGAAAGAAATGAACTGTACCTATGAAAGTTAAAGGATGGAGAAAATACAGGCCATGTAGACCTTGTAAGAAGCCTTTGTGCTGTGATGTCAGACAGTCAGTTTCAAGGTGAGGAGTACTACCAGAGATGAAGGGGCATTTCATAATGATGCAGTCAGGAAGATAGGACAGTTCTAAATGTGCATGTACCTCTGTTGAGACCTGTGAGACCACCCCCCAGACTCAGTGATTCCTTGGGAAGACTTCACATGTGTCAGCATATAATCAGCCTCATAGAAAAGGTTTACTGCAGTGAAAGGATATAGAGTAAGATCAGCAATAGGAAAGGCATATGGGGGAAAGTGTGGGGGGGCTAGGCATGTGCTTCAAGGGTCCTCACAGGACACATTCAGTTCCCTCGGTAACGAGTCATGACAACACGTATGAAATGTTCCCAGCAAGGAAGCTCGTTAGACACTCAGTGGCCACAGTGTTTGAGGACTGGTCAGGCGGGTATCCTCTGCCTAGCATGTTTCCAGATTCCACACTCCCAGCAAGAAAGGAGGTGTTTAGCGTAAACCACTGTATACAGTTTAGGCACAGGGTGCCGTTGTCAGTATGGTGATGGGAACCCTCCTGAATGCTAAGTGCCCAGCCTCCATCCAAGGGCCAGCCTCCTATACTGGCTTTTTTTTTTTTTTTTTTTTAAGAGATTTTATTTATTTATTTATCTGAGAGAGAGCAAGTGTGAGTGGAGGGGGGAGGGGTAGAGGAAGAAGGAGAAGCCGAGTCCCCACTGAGCAGGGAGTCCAATGCGGCTCTTGATCCCAGGACACTGAGATCATGACCTAAGCTGATGGCAGACACTTAACCAATTGAGCCACCCAGGTGCCCCTATACTGGCCTTTCAAAGCACAATAGTTTGGCAATAGTTTGGCATAATGGTTGGGCAAGCTGTGATTGCGCCTTTGTGTGCAGCACCCAGCGACACAGCTTCCAAACACGTGAATCAAAATTGTGTAGGACTAAAGGGAGCTCCATTCATATTCACCATCACAATTGGAGACTTTTAGCCCTCCTCTCTCAATAATTGATAGAACAAATGAACCAGAACACTCATAAGGATTTGGAAGATTGAAACACCATCCACCACTCTGACCTGACTGTCATTTCTAAAACACTATAACCAACAAATAGAATACGCGTTTTTCTCAAGTGCATGTGGGACATTCACCAAGATAGACCATATGCTGGGCCATGAAAATAAGTCTCAATGGATTTAAAAGGATTGGAATTTATAAAGAGTATATATATGTTCACTGACTTGTATGATGTTAAATTAGAAATGAACAAGAAGATACCTAGAAAATCCTCAAACAGGAGGAAATTAAACAGCATACTAACAACTAATCCTTGGGTCAAAGAAGGATTCATAGGGAAATTAGAAAATAATTTGAACTGAGTAATGGAAGAACAGACCAAAATTTATTGGGTGTGAGTAGTTTAGTCCTTGTAGGGAAATTTACATCTTTATATGACTATGTAAGAGGAGAAGAAAGTTATAAATTCGATGACCTCTATGTCCTCTTTAAGCATCACATGAGAAGAACAAGTTAAACCCAAAGAGAATAGAAGAAGAAAATGGTAGATTTCTGCTCATTTAGCAGAAATCAGTAAAGAAAGGGCAAATAATAGAGAAAATCAGCAAAGCCAGAAGTTGGTTCTTTGAAAAGATGAATAAGATTGATAAACTCCTACAAGACTGATCATGAAAAAAGAGCAAGAAAACACACAGATTGCCAATATTAGGAAGGAAAGAAGGAGCATTGCTATATATCCTACAGATGTTAAAAAGTCGAGGGATATGAATAACTTGTGTGCCAACCAATTTGATAACTTAGTTGAGAAAGACACATTTCTTGAAAAGCTCGACTTGCCAAAAGTGACACTAAAAGAAATAGAAAATATAAAAAGTCCTATATTTGTTAAATAAATGAATTCATAATTAAACAGCTTCCTACAAAGAAACTCCAGACTTTGATGACTTCATTGTTGGATTTTATAAAGTATAAGAGGAAGATTAATTAATTTGAATTTTTGATAAACTCATTCAGAAAACAGAGGAGAGAATGCTTCCCAGCTGTTATTTTGAGGCTGCCATAACTGATAACCAGTTTGGGCAAGGATATCACAAGAAAGTACAGACATCCCTCATGAATATGAACACAAAAGTTCTTAAACTATGAGGACATCAGATCTAGTGATATACGTAAAGGATAGTACCTCACAATCAGATGGGATTTAACACAGGAACCCTAAATTTTACAAGTTTTATCGTTGACTCTTGAACAATGTGAGGTTAGGGGCACTGACCCCGCAACGCAGTCAAAAATCCACACATAACTTTTGACTCCCCCAAAACTTAACAAATAATAGCCTACTATTATTCCAGAATCCTTCCTGGGAATGTAAACAGTTGACTAATATGTATTTTTTTATGCTGTATGTATCATATCCTATGTTCTTATAATAAAGTCAGCTATAGGAAAGAAAATCCTGTTAAGGTGTAAGGAAGAGAAAACACATCTACGGTTCTGTACCATCATCCTCAAAACATCATCAAAACAGAATGAAACCACATAGAAGTGGACCTGTGCAATTCAAACCTGTGTTCTTCAAGGGTCAGCTGTACGTACAAAATCAGTGAAAAGATAGCATTTAAAGGAAAACCAAGTCAAAAAAAAAAAAAAAAAAAAGACCAAGTAGGAAACACATGAAAAAGTTAGTCCTACAATGTGTACGAGTTTAGTCACTTTGAGAATTGACAACTTTAGATGATAGCAAACATCCCTGAAAGAAATTGGCCCCAGAAACCACAGTTTAACCAGGTGGCTCAGTGGTTGAGGATCTGCCTTCGACTCAGATTGTCATTCTGGGATCAAGTCCCGCATCAGGCTCTTGTAGGGGAGCCTGCTTCCCCCTCTGCCTGTGTCTCTGCCTCTGTGTGTCTATGAATAAATAAAATCTTTTAAAAAATAAATACAATCTTAAAAAAAAATAATAAATAAATAAAATCTTAAAAAAAAAAAAAAAAAAAAACCAGGGTCAGAGGATGGGCAGGTGTCTAGATGGCAGTGCTCAGGGAAGGCATGGGAGTGAGCTGGGGAGGTTCCTGAGAAAACATATGGGTAGAGAGGCAGCCCGTGTGTCGAGAGAGGTCTGAGAAAGGTCTGCAAAGTCCCAAGGGGCCCCCATACCTCTGTGATTGAAACGGGGCTCAGATGCCTCTTCCAGACCTGTCAGCTGTCTGACACCTCTGTACCCAACACTGCCTCATTCCCAGCAGCCCGGGGCAGAAAACATGCCATCATCCTTCGCTAGGGATGTAGGACTTGCAGCACTAGGCCCAGGTGAGGCCTGGGCACCTGGAGGCAGCTGGCCACCCCGTCCTTCCAGCTGTTGTTCCTCACCTCCCCACATCTGGCCCATCACTGGTGTCACCCAGTCACCTCCATGTGGTAGCTGGAGGGAGGTGTAATGGATAAAACAGTTGAGAGCTATGTAAGCATGCAGTGCGGGGATTTGACACCCATGTGCTTTGTGAGGCACCCCTGCTGAGTTCCATGGCACATTGGCTTCTCCCTCTACCTCTCACAGCTGCTGTAGGGACACAGGCAGGTGTGGGATTTTGTTTGTTCAGGCCCAGTGAGAGCAACCTAGAGAAGACCGTTTATTGCCATTCCCAAGAGGTGGGGGTGTACCAGGCCACATAGGGCCACGCGGGGTGGCATGGGGTCGATCGGGAGGCAGAGCAGCTGGAGAGACTGTGGCTGAAAGCCTTCATTGTTGTTTCTGTGGGGAGGAATGTGCAAGGCAGGCTGAGCAGATGACCAGGCTTAGGATGGCTGGTGTGAGTAATCTCAGTGGTCTCCCCGAGTCTAAGAGCCAGATGGAGGGCCAGGTGGGAGTGTGAACTCTGGATTGGTTGGTTTGCTCATCCTAGATGTTCTGGAGGGCAAGTCATTTACTCTGTATAGGAATTAGCTGGCCCCAGGAGGGGCATATATGCCCGTGTCTGTGCCTCGGGGCTTCAGTGCTCTAAGTAGCCGGGAGGGCCAAGCACTTTCATGCATAACCTGAAGACCACTGGCCATGGGAGAGAAAAGTTCCCCCCAAGGATATTGACACCTAAAAGATGCTAAGTGATCCGATTCTACCAAGCTGGTCAGTCAGCACACATGGGATGGCTCAGGATGTCAAGAACCCTTCAGGACCTGTACCCTTCTGTCTCCTAGGGAGTGCTGGAGGTGCTTTCGGAGGTGGGCTGCCATCTGCGTGTGTCTCTCTTTGATGTCACCTACCGACACTTTTTCGGGAGGACATGGAAGACCGCGGTGAGGCCGGCTGAGCAGCTTTCCAGGCAGCCGTCTAGGATCATCTTTGATGAGGTGGGCCATGGTGGCAGGCAGGGCAGCTGTGTGGCCAAGAGCAGGTGTGTGGGGCTTATGACCTGGGGACACGACCAGTGCATCTCAGACCCATCTCAGCAGATGGGTCATTGCAAAGCTTGTTTTAACACTGGGGCACTTCATTTCTAAACAAAATCTGTGTGGAGGCCAAACATCCTGAACAGATGAGAGCACATGGCTCTGGTCGAAGCGGTAGGACAGGGGGCTCCTGGAGGTCTTCTCGCCTTCAAGGACCCTTGGGGTTCTTGGAACAAAGTTAGGAAATTATTGATCTCATCTGATTCTCCTGTTTTCCCTCACTCTCCTTGTCTGCTTTCTTTCATTGTGGCTTTTTTCTTTGTTTTTAAAGATGAGCACTTGCAGCTTAGAAGGAGGGTGGCTTGCCCAGGTAGCAGGTGGCAGAGCCTGGACTCAAACCCATGCCTTCTGTTTCCATCCTGAGTGGCTGCATTGGCATTGCTTGGTGACATGGTCTTGCCCGCATGGTTGTGTCTGGCTGCAGCTAGATGGTTTGTCTTTGTTTGGCGGCACCCAATACGAGCCTCTACTCAGCCCTTGGACTGAGCGTCTAGTGGTGATGGTGGGTGGCATGGCCGTGGCACTCATGGTGTATAGCAGGGGTGATACACAAAGGCAGGTGACAGGGTCATTGCAAATTGTGGTAAGCCTCTGAAGGAGACCAGAACTGTCCCTGGGGGTGAACGGGGAGACCTGACGTGGGAGGGCAAAGAAGGAGGGTCCTCCCTGGCAGCGAGCATTGAAGCCAGACCTGCAGCAAGAGGGACTAGTCCTTTGGATGTCTGTGAGCACAGGCACTGTGAGTGGAGCAGGGCTTGCACGCTCACAGGCTGCAAACACCGGGGGCAGAGCCCAGCGCTGGGGCACACTTCCCAACACAGTTGGTCTGCTTGATTGATGTGGGTGATGGTCACAGGTATGGAAAGGGCTGAGGCCCCGTTGATGTGATCTTTCTCATGGGCAGAGTGGGCTCGAGGGGCAGGTAGTGCTGTGAGTAATGGAGGTGGCTGTGACCATAGCCATTCTTGGAGGTGTCACTGCCTGTAACCAGAGCCGAAGGTAGCCCTTTGCTGCTGGGGACTGACCTGGCCCAGACGTGAAACAAAGTAAGCTGAGCATGTGCTGCTCTCAGCATTTGGCTGCCACCCAGAGTCCAGATTATGGTTGGATTGTGGTTGGGGCTTGGATTGATTCTGATGGGAGCCCTCCCATCACAGGGTAGTGGAGGGTGCTCCTACCCCTTAGACGTCAGGAATGTTGTCCTGGGGACAGAAGTTGTGCTGCTGAAAGGCCTCTGGCCTGCCGTGCCGAGTGTGAGTCACCTGTGGGCCTGTCGGTGACTCCCTACAGGGTTTCATCAGCACAGGTGATGAGTGGCCTTCACGCCTCTGATCCAGCAGGTCAGGGTTCACCAGGAGCAGCATGGCCCCGGTGTGGCTGATCACCTGGCTTCAGCTCAGCCTCTGCTGCCTTTGAGGGTGGCCCTCAAGGGCATGGCTGTTCAAATTTCTCTTTGTCGTGGGTACAGTCTGGCCCTGGGAAGCCTGGTGTTGTGACAGTTACCAAGTGAATGATGAAGGCCATGGTGACATGGCTGTCCCCTACCAGGGAGTTAACTGTGGGCTGAGCGTTGGCTCACAGCACATTTATGTGATTCCATTCCCACCCCTCTCCTCCAGAGGCTGGTGTTCCATGTCCTTCCTTGAAGAGTAACCCAGCACATTAGGGGGCTGGGAGTGCCTGGGGCAGCGCACCTGCTCTGCAGCCTCCCCTGACCAGTGTCTGCTCCTGGGCTTTCCGTTTGGAAGAGTCTTGTGGGTAGAGGGAGGGAGGCGTGCACTGAAATCAGTACTGAGTGCTTTGCGGTTGTAGTTTTGGAATGAGTTCCTCTTCTACATCCTCCCCTCAGCCCACCCTTCCCTGGCCCATGGTGAGTGGTGGGACGTCCCTGTCATAGGGTCATGTCCTCTGCCCAGGGTGGCTTGGCTATGGTGACCCTCTAGAACTGCAGTCACGGTAGAAAACAGCCCTCAGAGCAGACCTGCTCCTCCTGGACTTGTCTAGGGTTAGCATTGCTACCCCCAGAGACCTCGGCTGCCGTGCCACTCGTGGGACCGCAACACTTCAGGTGTCTCCCAGTCCTGAGCCCTCACGGCCAAGTCCCAGGTCCAGGGTGCCAAGCGCCACCCTGCTTTGCCTCGGCTGCCCTCACATTTTGTCTTCTGCTGAGCTGGGCAGGGTGATAGGGGATTCTGGGTTAGTGAGGACTTCAGGGTTTAATGTTTCTGGAAAATTCTGCACCCTTCAGTCTTGGAGTTGCTGAAGTGGAGTGTGCATTAGGGCCGGGGGCTGGCCCTAGTGTCTTCGGCTGGGAGGTGAGGCCAGAGCCCGGACCTGCTCAGGGAGCCCTGCCGTCCAGCTGCTATGCCCAAGGCGAGCAGCAGAGGCCAGTGGCGGCCCAGGAATGAGCTCCGGTCGGCCGCGCCCTTCAGCTGCGTCCTCACGGAGCCCAGCACTACTCTCCTTTCCTTGGTGCTCAGCACACAGGGAAATAGGTTCCTCTTGAGTTGAGTTAAGGAAAGCAAAACCCCTGTGTGGCGCATGCACGCAAGCTTATGTGCACATCCGTACTTCCACGCACACGGGGCACTGATGCACAGGAGGGTCTGTGCGCTCTGCCCGCATACCCGTGGAAGTGAATACCAGGTGCCCCTTTTCAGGGGGATTCTGAAATTTGGTGAAGGTCTCTCTCTGATTTTATTGGTTGTGTTTTCTGGTCTTACTGGCCAGCAGTGGCGTGGGGAGATCTGACTGGAGGTGGGCAGGCTGCATCTTTGGAATCACCATGGCTGTCCAGTCAAATGTAGATTAATGAACCCAGCTCCTGTGCTCAGGGTTTTTACTGAGTCGTTAGGTGTCATATGTGGGCCTGATTTTATTACTTGGCAAACACTGTCCTGCAGAAAGACCTTGCCTTGAACTTGAGCTGATGTTTCCGTGAATGATGAATTCCTCCCCTCTCAGGCTCGGCCTCCCAGGTGCTGCCTGCTGGAGCCTCTCAGCTCCCAGCCCGCAGTTCTGGGCCGTCCTTCCAGACCATTCTCGTGCAGAGGAATTGCCTTTCACTTCTGCTGAGATGGTTAATAATTTGTTCAGCCTCTCAGAAAGTATCTTTTAAAAAATAATCTGGGAAGCCAAAGTACCGTGCAGTTTCTGAGATGGACATAATTCTCCTTTAAATTTTCCCCTTAACTAACCGCACACGGGCTTCCTGTGACAGTCTCATTTTTCTTCCTCCTCTTATGTTATGGGAGTGACTGGGCAGGAGTCCTAGGGGTCTCCACTGACCACCGCCACACAGACCAGGCTTGCACCTACCCAGAGCTTGCCTTGGCCCCGGGTGTTGTTAGAGGAGTAGGTAACCCAGGTGTTTGAGCTCAAGGTACAGCTAATTGGGTGGCTTCTGCTTCCCTTAAGTGACACCATGAGAAACAATTCTCAAATGTTCTTATTTGTTAGAGTAATGAGAACCATGTAATTCCCTCTTTAAAAGTGGATGCTGTTAAGGAATATCCATGTAATCCCAAGGAAAGTCCTGGAAGCTCTTCCAAGTGACTTGATTAATCCCTTACTTCTTGAACACGTGCTGGTTCTCCCTCAATAGCCAGCCTCTCATGTGTCCTCTATGCAGCTCCCAAGCATATGTGACCATGGCAGGAGCCCTAGGGCAGTGTCCTTCACCGTGGCCCCTTCCTCTCTAGCTCTATGGAAAGTACCCCCAGGACGCCGAGCCAGATATGGAGGAATGATCACTTTCCTGGATGTTTCTAGCACTGGGCCTTAGTCGTACGGAGATTTAACTACCATGGGGGATGATAGAAAGCTTTAAATTTGTCAGCTTGTGTTGTCTATTCATAATAATATATACTGTGGGTTATTTGCGTTTGCTTACTCTTCTGAGTAAGCCAAGGAAGTGTCCTTTAGGTTGGAGTGGGATTGGCTCTGGCCTTGGATATAGGGGTTGATGTAGGATGGAAGTGAGCTCTCACTTATTCCTGTGGGGTTTTAGGCCAGTGACCCAAACTCTTGACTCTGATTTCACTCATCTGGGCATGAGAGAGAACACTACGCATGTCATAAGGTTTACGTGGGTGCTAAATAATATGTTCTTCACCAACAGACACCCAGTAAGCAGTGGGCATCTGTTCAGCAGATGCATCATGCCAGGCTCTGTTCAGGAGCTGGCTGTAGCAGGTTGGAGAAGACAGTGTGTCCCCATGTCAGCCAGGGCTGAAGTTTACACTGTCACTCTGGACAGGCTCCTTAGCCTTGGCACGCTGACATGGGGGGCTGGACGAGTCTCCTAGTGGGGCTGGATCTATCGTGTTGTTTCCTGTGGGTAACAGTGGACTGAAGCTTCTGACTCTGGAACTAGAGACTTTGCATCTCTCAGCAGAGTTTCATGTAGCAGAGTTCCCCAGGCCTGGAGCATTCAGTCTTGAGGTGGGAAGTGTACAGGAACCACCCAAGCCCTCAGGTGGGAGGCTGAGCTAGCAGGTAGGAGCTGCAGGAAGTGTTATCTTTCTGCCTTCCTGAAGATATTCTATTAAAGGTTTATTTAAAAAAATTGTTTGGAAGGCACTGTTAGAATCTCTGCTCTGCTCTTCCCTGGCCGTGCCATCAGCTTTCTGCTCGGGGACTGAAGAGGGCAGGTCGAGTGGCAATGCCGTTGGGGACACATTGGCTGCAGTCTCTCCACAGAGGCACATCATCAGAGGCCCAATTTCAATTCTGTCATGTGGGTGAGAAATGGGGACCTGGCCCCGAGGCAAAATGGTGTCCATGTTTTTGAAGATCAAGGCATTAAGACAGGAGCATTTCCATGATTTATTAATCTGTTTATCCTGTCAGGGAGGAAACCTGTCAGATGTAGATGAGTGGGATGTGACTGGGGTGAACGAGGGTCCCCTCTTCTGTCTGGAGAGGCCTTCTCTTGCAGGTAATTTGATGGGCTTGACTCAAACTTTTAATCATGCAATTTCAGTTGATGCATAGGGTTTTCCTCTCAAAGCTTGCTGCATGTTGTTAATTAAATGTCCTTAGACTGAAGGGCTTATTTGCAGTTTTTGCTCAGCTGAATGCTGGCAGGATTTGTAGTGTAGCTTGTTCCTGGGCTGTAAGGTGGGAATATGCCTAGGTACCAGGTGAGCTGGACTGGCCCAACTTTACCCTCCTGGGGACGGTCCCCTCAAGGTGACCAGGGGATTAAAGCTTGTTAAAAACCAAAAATCATGGAGATCCCTGGGTGGCTAAGTGGTTTAGTGCCTGCCTTTGGTTCAGGGTGTGATCCTGGAGTCCCAGGATCAAGTCCCACGTCAGGCTCCTTGCATAGAGCCTGCTTCTCCCTCTGCCTGTGTCTCTGCCTCTCCCTCTCTCTGTGTCTCTCATGAATAAATAAAATCTTAAAAAAAAAGACAAAAACCAAAAATCAGGGGCATCTGCATGGCTCAGTGGGTTAAGCATTTGCTTTCGGATCAGGTTGTGATTTAAGGGTCATGGGATCAAGCTCCATGTCAGCCCTGAGTTGGGCTCCCTGCCCAGCGGGGAGCCTGCTTTTCCTTTTCCCTCCACACCCCCACCCCTCCTCCTGCTCCCTCGATCTTATCTCAAATAAATAAAATCTAAATGAACCCACAACACCAAAAATCAACTGAGTAAATTTGAAGATCTAATTGGCTTTATGCACGACTCATAATTTGGGCAGCATCCCATTTAGCCTCCAGAAAGGATCTATAGGAAGCTGTACAAAGTGAAAGGCTTTTATAGATACAATGGGGAAGGAAGAAGTTTCTAGCAAAGAGAAACTTTTTCAGGCAAGGTACCTTCCTGTGTGTGCGGGGGTGCAGAGGGTCTACCAGGAGATCACCTCACTGGTGCTGACCAGGGAATTCCAGATCCACCCACTCAGAGCTCCAAGCCCGGGAGAGTGGGAACTGCAGTTGGGTCTGTGTCCCTTGGTTTGCTGACTGGGGCTTAGCATAGGTGACTATAGGGCCTGTTGGGTTTTCCTAACAAGCTGTGGAGCTGCCCTGTGCTCTCACCTGTGGGAGGCTTTTACTTCCACGTGATTCTGGTCGGTCCTGAGCAGAATTTGCCATTTCTACCTGCCTAATCTAGCCTTTACATTTGAACTCTGAACTTGAGGGTGGGATCGTGTTTTCAGGCTCCTTAGAAATTCTTTAGCACGATGCTGTTCCCACACCAAAGGGTCCATAAATTATATTTGGAAGAGACCATGTGCCCTTCATGGCCAGTAGTGCCAGGGCAACACCCCTCACACCTCGGGTCGTGTTCAGGAAGTGGCACTTCCACCACTGACCCTCCCACTTGAAGATGGGGTCTTTGCAGATGGACAACAGCAGGGCTCTGCTCCTGTTGTTTTGGTCTCAGAGCAGTTGTTTTTGGGGTAAACGGAAAGGAGAGGGAGCAGCCATAAATTTGAACCTGGGACGTGTGGAAGCAGCTGGTCCCAGGGCCTCCAGGCAGAGCAATTTCAAGGTGACCTCTGGGTAGGAGATGACTGTGGCTTTGCATCACGGTTTAAGGTATTTGTTTCACTGCCAAAGGAAAAGTGGGTAGTGTTCCTAACACGGATGTGCACAGGTATAAATATAAGAGGTGAGACAGTGACAAACCCAACTCTGCAGTGGGGCTCTCCAAAACAGTTCTTGAGTCTTAGAAACAGAAACATAATTCTCTTTTGGTCCAACCACCTGTCAGCTGTAAGTGGTCATTATTTCATCATTTTGC
Source organism: Canis aureus (assembly GCF_053574225.1). Taxonomy (NCBI): domain Eukaryota; kingdom Metazoa; phylum Chordata; class Mammalia; order Carnivora; family Canidae; genus Canis; species Canis aureus. The sequence goes on from NC_135613.1 coordinate 29,087,333, forward strand.
AATAAAAGATAATAGAATAACGATTTATATCTCATGGCTGATGTTTTAATGTGTCTCTCTGTTATCCTGGGCTGACAGTCTGTGATTACAGTAAACGTTTTCCTGGTGACACCACGGTAATGACTCGTTAATGGGGGATTAGTCCAAGTTTAAATCACATCGCAGCAGCCCGGCCTTACCGCTACCTGCTTGGAGGGGGGTGGTCTTTGTGTTGGGGGCGGGTGCCACACCCATGCTCCCCCAGTGCAGATGCGATTCTGGGGACCTTCCGTGTCCAGAGCCACAGCTCAGTGCCTCCATCTAGATTTGTTCTGCAAACCCCAGCAGCGCCTCTGTCCCCATCTTCTGTGCCTACGACGTTTATTAGTTTTAAATAAAAGCAGCCAGACCGGGCATGATGAAGTTGAAGGAAGCGACCGCTGAGCAGAGGCACTGTCTCTCCTGAGCAGGAGTGCACATCGCAGGGAGGCTGGACGCAGGTGGATCTGACCCCTTCCACCGCCCCAGCTGGGGGTCCATTTGCATCCGAGGGAACGTTACAGGTGGAAAACCTTTTAAGAGAGACTTGAATACTATCTACTTGGCTTAGATTCAAAAAGAAAAAAATCTTGTAAGAAAATGATGTTAGGCGCTTTTTGTCATAAAAAGATGTTAGTCGGGCTCTGAACTGGGTATAATTACAAAGCATCTCCTAAAATCTAGGGATCCTGCTTAGTTTAAACAAAACTAGTTTAGGTGGAACTTCATAATGGTTACCCACAAAACGGGTTAGATCCAATATTGGCAAGTTGTTTTGAAGTTTTACGTGGTGAGAGCTCTGTGAAGTAGCTCAGCAGGTGTGTGTGTTTGCAGTGACTGGGTCCTTGTCGGGCAATGGGGTGGTGTGTGCGACAGGTGGTATGTGGAGGGCCTGCCATCTGTCATTTCCTGTGGGTCAGAAGCTCCAGGAGCGAAGCAAATAGTCTGCTCTCTTGGGTGTTGGGTGCTCTGGAATGTTTCTTGACTCCGAGGGAGCAAGTTTACCATGCCTGTTCTCTCCTGCGGTGCCCTGGGAGGGACGCGGTGTTCCACACGGGCACACACATTCATAGGAGGGCAGAGCGAGGGCGCCTGTACCTTTTCTGTATGCTCTCTGCAGCTGGTGGATGGTCAGTCTGTCACCGAAGTTGTGGTTTCTGTTTTGCAGCCCTTGTACTTTCACACGTCCTTGAACCACCCTAACGTGGTGGCTGTGGTTGAGGTGGTCACCGAAGGCCGGAAGCAGGATGGCTCTCTCCAGGCTCTGTCATGTGGCTTTGGAATTCTTCGGATCTTTGGCAACAAACTGGAATCTCCTACCTCTGCCTCCCAGGACAAGCGGTACCTGCCTCGTCTTCTTCATCCTTGGAGTTTTCCAGCATCATTTTGTGGAGATTTCACGCTCCCTCATTGGCTGTAACAGAAAACTTTGCAATTGTCAGCTTGTGTTGTGGTTTCTTCCTAACCGTGTGTTGTCTGGGAGCTTTTCTGCTGTGTGGTAACTGTCTGCCATTTCTCAGTGAGCCAAGGAAGTGTTCTTCAGGCTGATGTAGGAACTGATGTAGGATGAAGTGAGCTCTCACTTATTCCTGTAGGGTTTTAGGCCAGTGACCCAAACTCTTGACTGATTTCACTCATCGGGGCATGAGAGAGAACGCTACACATGTCATAAGGTTGTGTGGGTGCTAAATAATATGTTCTTCACCAACAGGCACCCAGTAAGCAGTGGGCATCTGTTCAGCAGACACATTGTGCCGGGCTCTGTTCAGGAACTGGCTATATAGCAGGACGGAGAAGATGGTGTGTCCCCATGTCAGCCAGTGCTGAAGTTTACACTGTCACTTTGGACAGGGTTCCTCAGCCTTGGCATGCTGACATGGGGGCCAGGACAAGTCTTTGCTGTGGGGGCCGTCCTCGTGCCCTGTGGGGTGTCTGAGAGCATCCCAGGCCTTACCTACCAGATTCCAAAGCCCTCTCCCCGCTGCACCCACCCCTAGCCATGACAATCAAAAATATCTCTGGACATTACCAGATATCCTCTTGGAGATGGTATCATCCCTGGTTGAGAACAGTGCTCTAGATACACAACCATGAAGATTCCTCAAATGCTGTCTTTCTTGGGACATTTCAGATATTAGAAATTTCCCTGGTGAACTTTTTCTAGGTGCCTGGGTCTTGCGTGTGTCGGGAGGAGTACTGTCTGTGTGTTGGAAGCATGTGGCCCGGGGGCATGGGGGGCTGCTGCTTTGCTCACCTGTCTCTCCTGCAGAGGATGTGATTGTATGGTGTTGACACAGCTCTAGTAGGTGTGGAGTGAGAAGCATCACTGATGTTTCTTGGCTAAATGCAGGATGCGGAGGGTTGACACGCGCTCTGTGGTCTTGCTTTGCAGGTTGAGGCTGTATCACGGCACTCCCCGAGCCCTCCTGCACCCACTGCTCCAGGACCCTTTCGAACGTAAGAGACAAGGCCTGGCCTGGCCTGAGGTGTTGCTGTGAAGTCCTCTCATCCTCCCTATGACTTTCCTGGTGTTATCTGCTTTGACTCCATCTTGTTCTCTTTCTCTGTGTAAACCATTATCAGCTTAGCTGATTTATTTAAGGGATTAGGACAAAAAGTGTCATGAGCTTGGATGGTTGACGTAACTGAAGGAACTGTAAGCACTAGCCTGAGGGGAAGGTGTTGCTTTGTGCAGACGGCCCTGGGAGAGGCAGCCCCAGAACCTCCTGGTGGGAAGGATGTGGGCCTCCTGGCCTCTGGGGCGGTGGCCTGTCCACCTGACAACCACTACAAGTAGTTGTTGTCTATCACTGGCCATGGCCATGCTAGTACCAGAAACCTTTCACTGTGAGGCCCATTGGTTATGTCCAGCACCGCAAAGCCTAAATGCACAGGAACGTCCTGCAGGGATGCCTGCCATCTTCCATGAGGCCCAGCAGCTGCAGGGGTGGGGGTGGGGGGTGTCTTAGGCAGAGCAGGGGGCTTCCTGCCATGCCTCTGTGACCTGAAGGGCATGTGACCTACTCTGGCTCCTGGCCACTTGAACGATGGGGAGGGGGCACCGGGTGGAAGCCATCTTGGAGGCCCCTGGTGGAGACCTGACCTGGCCCAGGGCCAGGATGTGGAGGGGGTCCAGTGGTTGGAGGTAGATCTGTTGGGGAGGGTGACTTTCTGTGTCTTTGAGTTGTTGCCTGGATTCTGTGATGGGAATTTTGAGCAAGCCCCATCCCTTCCACTGCCTGCTGAATTTGACGGAAATGTCACAATAGAAGAGCAATTAGTTTGAAGCTTAATGTTATTGATAAAGATTGGCTTTTACATTATTTCTCAATTGAGTCTGATCGTTACTTTGCCAGTATTTGTGTCCTACAGCATCCTTAGAATCAGGGCTTTTTTTTTTCATTTAATTTTTAATTTTATGTTAAGTAGGCTCTATGCCCAATGTGGGGCTTGAACTCACAACCCTGAGATCAAGAGTCACGTGCTCCATTGACTGAGTTAGTGCAGTGCCCCAGGGTCAGGACCTTTGGAAGGACACACACCATCAGGACCTTGTCCCGGGCAGCATTGGAAGATTGTGTGGCTGTGGCAGTGCCTGAGGAGCTATGTGGCTGGTAGCTCACCTTCTCGTGGGCATTTCCAGAAATGTACACATTTCTTGCCTGAATGGTCAATATATTCACATGATTCAGAATTAACATAAAAGGATGCCTGGGTGGCTCAGCGGTTGAGCGTCTGCCTTTGGCTCAGGTTGTGATCCCTGGAGTCCTGGGATCAAGTCCCACATCAGACTCCCTGCAGGGAGCCTGCTTCTTCTTCTGCCTATGTCTCTGCCTCTCTCTGTGTCTCCCATGAGCAAATAAATAAAATCTTAAAAAAATAGCATAAAAAAGTGTAACAAGGTTCAGTGAGCTCCCCTGCCCCTGCAGTGTTCTGCTCTCCTTCCTCCATACCCCAGGCAGCCCCTCTGAGTCTCCTGGACCCTGGGGGGTCTTTGTACCAGGACAGGAGCAGAGCCGCATGTCCATCTCATTTTTCTCATTTTAGAGAAGGTTTGTTTGGTCTTGGTGTTGAGAGAGCCCCTCGTTCTCCCTATGACCTCATGGTATGTTGTTGAGTTGTTGAGTGTGTGTTCTGTGTTGACTGAGTGGCCCTGCCAGTGGATACCGGGCAGATCCAGGGCCCTGGGGCTGGGTACGTTGCTGGTGTGGACACCTCTCTTTTGTATATGTGCCCAATAACTGTGGGTCGAGCTCTTGGAAGCTGCAGAGCTCGGTCTGGGGGCTAGTTTGTAACATTTCTCCTATTTGCCTTCCATGGAGGCCCAACCAGTGTCTCTCCAGCCGGCCACACGAGAGGGTACCTCTCAGGGCACTTAAAAATTTAAAGTTAGCAGACCCTATGTGTGTAGTCATTAGGTAATAAAAATATAGTTTTCATTAATTGCTTTTCCTAATGAATGCAGTTGGTCATATTGAGAAATAACCTAAAAGCCAATCTTTATCAATAAAATTAAGCTTCAGACTTTAGCTCTTTTCTTATGAAATCATGTAGCTTGCCTCACAAGGTGGTGAGGCTCCTGTCAGTGGAAGAAATCAAGGCCAAGCAAGGTTTTGGCGGGGATGAGTAGAGGGCATGTCCTGGTCCCTCTCAGCTTCTGGGCCCTGTGATTCTGGACTCTGCCTCTTGCACCCCAGGGTCTGTTCTGTTGGTTTTGTTCCCTCCAGCTCCCTGAGCACTGTGTCTGGGCCTTTCTCAGCTGCTGCTTTCTCAGGGTGCTCTCCTTCTTCCCCTAGCTCGCTGTGCGTTATGTATACCTTTCTCAGGGTCCGATCCTATTGTCCTTTGTGCTGTGGGTATCTGTGTTTGTGTATCGGTTGCCCAGATGAGCACATGTCCTCGAGGCGGGGCTCTGTCTTGGTCTCCTGCCTCTCCCAGGGCCTAGTCCCGATGCTCTGTGGGACTCCAGGGTGCAGGTGCTGAGGGGAAAGGGTCCCTTGCAGTCCCCCGCTGAGCTGAGGACCAGGCAATGCCTGGACTTCACACCTTGGGCGGAGAGGCAAGCAGGAGAGATTTCACTATGTGGATTAAAAGCAAGTATCTCTGTTATTGCAGTTTTGGTAGAGAGTTACTAAGGATTTAGTAAGGATTAGTTTGCTTTTTAGGCTGAACTAACAGAGCGATTCCCCCATCTCCATGGAAAAATATGTTTCCTGTTTGTGGTGTTTCTTAGATGCTCAGTTTATTGGCTGGTTTGACTGAAAGGGCCTTTAGTGCCAACTCTCATATAGGTGTTTTCTCCTACAGAAAATAAACACATGACCCTCATTGAGAGCTGCAGCCTGCAATACACTCTGAAGCCACACCCGCTCCTGGAGCCCGTGTTCCATCTTCTTCCCCAGAACCTTCTGGTGTCTGGTCTGCAGCACATCCCTGGCCTCGTTCCAGCTCATGGAGAAAAGGGTAAGGGTTGCTCTGTCTCCCTCTATTTGGTGAGTCTGTATTAGTTTGGTGGTCAGACCTTGCAGGGATCAGGCTCTGTGCTATGAGGTGGGCTGGGTGTGGCTAGGTACCCTTAGCAAATGGGAGGAGAGAGAGGAGAGGAGGAAGGGAGGAGGAGAGGAGGGAGGAGAGGGGAAGGGAGGGAGGGGAGGGAGGAGGGCAGGGCACAGGTCCCTTCAGAGCGGTGTCTCTCATCCCTCAAGTTGCTTCTGTGTCCTTACTTGGGAAATGCTGTCATAAGATCCATCGTTCGCATTTTCATGACCAAGGTCGGGAAAACGGGAAAACCACTGTTGTTAGTTCCCACCCTTGCTGGGCTGCCATATCAGAGGCTTGATTATCGTTCTCTTTAAATTGTGGCAAAATAGACATAACATAAATCTACTGTTCTAACCGTTTGTAAGTATGCAGTTCAGGGGCATTAAGGATGTTCATCTTGTTGTACACCCACCACCACCACCATCCACTCCAGAACTTTCTCATGTCCCCTGACTGAAACTCTGTCAATCCCTCAATAATGACTCCCCATGTCCCCTCCCCAGCCCTGGCCACCCCACTGCCCTGCTTCCTGCCTCTGTGAATTTGACTCCTCCAGGCTCCTCCTCTGAGGGAAATAGTCCATATTTGCCCTTCTGTGGCTGGGTTATTCCACTTGGCATCGTGTCCTCAAGGTCCATCCTTGTTGGGTCATGTGTCGGAATTTCCTTCCTTTGTAAGGCTGAATAATATTCCATTGCAGGGATGGACCACATTTTGTTTCTCTGTTTACCTTTCAATGGACAGGATGCTTTTTGGCTGTCGTGCATAATGCTGCTGTGAATGCGGGTGAGCCATGGCTTGAGTATTTTTGAAAACCGAACTCCACGTGAAAGCCTCCGGGCTCTGTCTTGGTGTGTTTAGAACTAGGTTCTCCAGTGGTGGATTAGCCAGGAGGTCTCTGCAGAGATATGCTCTGCTCCTGGGTTCTGCTGACGGGCCTCGATCTGAACTTCATGCTCCTTCCAGGCACTTCTGGAGGCTCTCCGTCTGGCTGTCTGAGGTATCCAGGAGAAGGTGCCACACTCATCCTTCCCCACCTGGTGCTGCTGGAACCTCTTGTGTGGGGTGGGCTGGCTCCCTGTTCTGTTCTGGGGAGAGCAGGATTGGGCATGAGCGTGAGCTGGAAGGGCCGAGTTTTGACTTAGAATAGGAATACTCAAGACCCCCCAAAAAAGAAGTAGCTCAGCTCTCCAGTATGGGAATGTTTTCAGTAACAACGTCCCTGCACATGGCTCAGTGTTCTAGTCAATACTGGGGCCCAGACATTGTTATCTGAGTTGGTAAATTTCTGGGATGGGCCCATGGTGGTCAGCCCATTACAAGGTCACTATTTTTCCAGTGTTGCTAAGAAGAGATGATGACACACCAGAAATGATAGCTATGAACAGGAGCAAGTCTGAGGAGGGTCCCACCTCTGGATTTGCCATGGCTTACCAAGCAACCACCCTCCCCCAGCCCCCCCAACCCCCTGCCCCCTGCCACCAGCCCCATATAGGAAGCCTTTTCACCCTCCAGAATTTGCTTATGTCCTCTCGAAAGAGAAGACGGGGTCAAGCAGGGAGATAGAATGTTGCGTGGTCACTGCCATCGAGATTGAAAACATGACAATCCGCGTGTGACTCTGAGGCCTCGGCCCTCTCGATCAGAGAGGGCCCATTGTGCCACTGTGCTATGTCCTGATGTCAAGAACCTAGGTGCACACCTGCCTAAAACTCAGCTTACATGAGTCCTTCTGACCTGGGCTTCTGGGTGAGCAGAGTGTTGGTGGGGGCTCAGGTGTGTCCCTCACTCTATGACTTGCCAGTGGGTGTCAGTAGAGCTGCAGATAAAACCTGGACCTGCCGAAGCTCATCTGGAGCCTGGTCCTATGTCATTCCTGTGGTGACAATGGGCAGCTCTGGTGGCCCCGAGTTTATTCTCAGTGTCTTGTGTCAGCCTGGGGCATCAGAGGGGCCAGCTGCAGAGTGGGGCATACTCCAGCTCCTCATTCTGAAGGGTCATGTCTTCAGAAGCCATCTGAGCCCCCTCCTGTAGAGCGGCCAGTTGGTCACTGGGACACTTACTGGGTGCAGGCAGCGTCTGGGAAATTGCTGTTGTTTTAATCTGTTGTTAATTTTTATTTATTTATTTATTTATTTATTTATTTATTTATTTATTTATTTATTTATTTATAAAAGATTTTATTTATTCATGAGAGATAGAGAGAGAGGCAGAGACACAGGCAGAGAGAGAGGCAGAGAGAGAGAAGCAGGCTCCATGCAGGGAGCCTGACGTGGGACTTGATCCCGGGTCTCCTGGATCATGCCCTGGGCTGAAGGCAGGTGCCAAACTGCTGAGCCACCTAGGTGTCCCTAATATTTTGCATAAAAGCTAATGACCAGGGACCCTAGAAGTGGAGCCGGAAAGTGCCCGGGTGGGCAGGAGCATACTCCCTCTTCTTGGGGAGAAAGGACCGGAACACAGCTTCTCACCAAGTCCTCCAGTGACCATCTGAGAAAAGGAACTGGTTTTGCTCCACCTTCCCTGGATGTGCAGGACGCCAGGCTGATCTGTGCTCTCAGCCATGCAGGCACTGTCCCTGCTTTCTGACGCCGTTCTTGTCTGTGTTATAAATCCTGCCCAGGGTCTTCTGGGCTTTTGTGACTCACTCTTGGAAAAGTGTTTCTTTGCTGAATAATATTTTATAGCCCTGAGAGGGCCAAGGCAGTGACTGCTACCAGCTTCAGTGGTGGAATTCACGTGCAATTTGGAGAGGGTCTGATTTTATTTTGGTGCCATATGGGGATGTGGATATTTGTTCATTTGTAAAATATCACACAATACAGGAAGATTGAGTTGTTAACTGAAATTTATATTGAGGTCAGTCTAGATTCACATGTGGTTTTAATAACGCAGAGAGACTCCATGTGTCCTTTGCCTGGTTTCCCCCAAATTGTAGCACAAAGTCACGACCAGGATACCGATGTTGACACAGTCTCCAACCTTCCTCCTGTCTTCCACTTTGACTCACTCAGTTCTGTGAAGACTGATTTTGGAAGAGTGATTTTCAGCCTGGGAATGGCTGGAAATGAAGGTCTTAGCTGTGTTGTGCTGGTGGCTCTTTGTCACTCTCCAGAAGGGAGGCAGGCCTTTCCCCTCGGGTGGCTCTCAGAGGGAGGCCCTCAGCATCTGGCCAGATTAGCAGGTCCTGACAATGCATCTTGGAAATCCACGCACCCTCCCTCTCGTGGTCTCCTCGGCCTGGTTCTGACCGTTTCACTTGCTTTGGTTTGACAGACCTGGACAGCTGTGTCAGCACCAGGGTCGTTGCACACATGCCGTGGCTCCTGAAAGCTGCTTCTTTCAAGGAGAGCTCCCGTGGCCTGGCTCAGAGTGAGTCTCCACACGGAGGCTCCTTGGTTGCGGATCTGCATGCTGCCTCTGTCATTGGGGGGATGGTCTCAGGAGATCAGGACCAGAAAGATGTCTGTCGTTTGGGGGAAGGCTCAGATTGCTCATCCTGCCCTGGAGTGGGTGCGAGCTTTGCATAAAGTAGCTGAGTGCACTGGAGGCTTCGTTGTAAATATAAGTTGGAAGCCTGTTTTCTAACAGTGGCCCTGAAGGCTAGGTGAATGCCAGGCTGCCTGGAGTCCTGAGCGAGACTTCCTGACTGGGTGCTCAGGGAGTGCAGGGCTCCTGGGCCCACTTCTCACAGTGCTGTAGGGCTGGAGGAAGCAGAGGGCCTCACACTCCCCTGAGCTGGCTGATACCACGCAGGCGTCTGAAGCAGACAAAGCGGCCTTTGCCGTGGGCTCTCCTTTCCAGGTCTGCCTCCTCATCTGTTACACCAGAGCTCGGTAGAGCTGAGAAGTGGGGTGTCAGAACCTCATGCCCGCCAGTCTGCCACGAGGTGGCCCACTCTGGTGGTATCCCACATGGTCCTCCCAAGTCCCTGCTCAGGAATCTCCTGAGGTGCTCCTTAAAAATGCTGCTTCCCCCACCCTACCCACCCTCCATCCAAGTATCTCAGTGGCTGTGGGCCTTCTCCTAGGCTTCTCTGGGCCGCTCGGTCCTTGCTGGGATTCACCTTCTGGATTGTGCCACGTTACTGTGGGTTGTGGGTAGGTGGGGGTAGGCAGGGGTGGTGGTGGGGTGACAAGAGGAGAGCTGACTCCTGCCCTGTGTGAGCTCCAGTTTTAATACGACAGAGGTCATCTTTGCTGAAAGTCCTCCTTCCAGGCTTGCTCCCCGGGGAACCTCCCTGGAGAAAGCAGTGCTCCGACTTCGGTGTATCCTTTTATCCTCTCCCTGGTTCACCGATGCTTGGGTTTGTCCATGATTCATCCGCGGAAGGCTCATTGGCTGGATCCGTGTGCACAGACACTGAGCCAGGGTGAGGGCACAGCATGGGGCTCTTAGTGCTCCTGTCTTGGACAGATGGAAGCAAGGGCAATGTCACGTCTCGCCACAGCCATCAAAGGCAACAGGTGTTTTAGCAATGTGGATGGCTCAGACTCTTTCCGCTCCTGCCTGGGTCACCCTCTAACTGGTCTCATTTTGTTGTTCCTCTTGCAACACTGTTTGGTGGGGTGCATTCTGGGGAATCCACTGCCCTTCCAGGAAAGCTGTGTCCTGGGGAGGCTGTGGGACCCTGTTAGGACCTCGTGGAGAGCTTGTTGGGCACCTGGAGGGCATTTCTGAACGCTTCTCTTAAGGATGTCACTACAGGGAGTTCTTGCCTGTCTGCGCCTGTAATCCCTGGTTTCTCGGCAGTGCATGTGTGGGGATCCCTGAGGGCAGGGAGTCTGGATTCCTGAAGGAACATTGCTGTTTTTGGGGATTGCATTCCTGCCCAGAGCCTTGGCAACAACCATATGAAAAATAGCCCCAGTCACAGAGTGTGCGGGCCATGAGTCCCCGTCCCCCGCCTCACCCCAGTTCCCCAACCCCGGTTGCTGAGGTTGGGTGGTAGAGTGAACGGGGTGACACTTCAGAGTGAATGAGGTGACATTTCAGGGTGACACTTCAGATGGTGAAGCTGTTGTGAGGGGGATGCAGGAGGGAGCAGGGAAGAGGTTCTGAGTACGGAGTGGGCCTCCAGGCTCCTAACCTCTCCCAGCCTCTGCTGCTGCCCTTTCCTGCATAAAATGGGGACTTTCTTGGGACCTGCCCCTGGAGATGCATGTGAGGAGCAAAGAAGTAAGCCGATGGAGCTCAGCACTGAGAACTTAGGAAGCACCGGCCCCAGGACCTTTGTTCTTTATTCATGGGATACTGTCCTCACCCTGGCCGCTCCTCTGCAGTGGAGCATCCTGGGAGGCCTGCTCTGTCCTCTGAGTGAGAGCCATTCTCCAGTGCCTGTGATTTTCACAGGACATGGCCTGGAGAAAGCCGGCCAGATGCAACCTGGCCCTGCCCTGCCTCCTGGGCCCCTCAGGATCTGGAAGGTTCTGCCCTGTGCATATGTGGCTCCTTAGTCTGATCTCCTGGTGGAGGAACCATCTTTCCTCTCCCTGTCTGACTTCTGTGTGTGGGGCTCCCTTCCTCACATCTCTGTGAGACTAGAGTCAAGGCTCCTTTTTGCTAATGGCTGTGGGCCTGGGGGCCACCTGTCAATGGGGAGCTGGGCAGAGCCTGCTTCCTGCCAGGACTGAGCCTCTTCCAGAAGCCCTGGACTCCGCCACCTTCTGGATGCCCAGATTTGCTCATCCTACTGTACTGTTGTCTAGAGGGGCAGGCAACAGCACAGTAGTGGAGATTGGCGAGGGGCGGGTGGCTTCCCTGCTGGACAGGCAGTGGCCCCAGCATACCGGCAAGTCTGTCTCTGCTGCTGCCCCATCTCTGGAAGGGCTGGCATTGGCTGGCGCCCCTGGGGTCCCACCTGAGTCCCCTGCTCCCAGAGCAGCCCGTCTTTGTTTCTCTTGGGTTCTGTATCTGTGAATCTATTCACTCCCTGAAGTTTTCACAGTACTTTCCTGGTCATTTGGGGATGTGTATTAGCAGCTTCAACATTTGGGTCTCCCTCACTCACATTCTGTGGGTGTGGTATCCTCAGGCAAGTCACTTAGAATGTCTGAGCCCTGTTTCTCTTGTAAAGTAGAGACTAGAACGTACAGGGATGAGCCATGCCGAGGCTTTAAGATTAGTCTGATGAGCTATGTGTGTACATGTGTGTGCCTTTCCTCGGGAGCTATGACCCTGTGTTCATGGCTGTGAATGGTATTAGCTCTGTCCCCACAGCACTGTCCTGAGTGGGGGGCTGTCACCTGGCTTCCACAGCTGAGGACACAGGTTTAGAAACTGGGGTTGGCTCCTAGGCCCTGGCCCCAGGGTGCCTGACCACCCGTTGTCTTCCCTTGTTTCAGGACACATGCCTTCTACCTGCGGGTAGGATGTACTCAGCACCCCCAGCAGGCAGTGGTGTTGGCTCGGGCCTGGCCTCTTCCTGCTGATGGGCCCTGGTTTGATGATGGTCCCTCGCTCCTTCTCTGTGCCCAGAGGGCCACAGCTGCCCTGTCTCGTCATCCCCAAAATCCTCCATGAGCACCCCCATGCTGCTGTGTGCCCTGTGACCTGTTGCTAGGGAGGCCCATAATGGAGGACCTGGCTTGCTGCCCTTGGCACTGGTGGTGGAAGTGTGCTGCTTTAGCTCCTTCCTCTCTTTCCTTGTCGGTCCTCTTTCTCCTTTTTTTTTTTTTTTTTTTTAAGATTTTATTTATTTGTTCAAGACAGACACACACACACAGAGAGGCAGAGACATAGGCAGTGGGAGAAGCAGGCTGCATGCAGGGAGCCCGATGTGGGACTCGATCCTGGGACTCCAGGATCATGCCCTGAGCCGAAGGCAGATGCTCAACCCCTGGGCCACCCAGGCGTCCCTTCTCTTTCTCTGGTGGAGGATCTCAATTCAGGACATGCCTCAGACACTTGTTGGCCATTTCATGAAAGTTTGGACTCTATGTTTTGCTCTTTAAAGAAAAATTGTGGTAACATAGATGTAGTGTCACACTTGCCACTTGAACCATGTAAACCATGCAGTCTGCGGCCACCACTACCGTTTGCCTCCAGAATGTCTCATCTCACAAAAACTGCAGCTCAGCCCCATGAGACACTAGTGCCCAGCCCCTCCCCAGCCCCTGGCACCCGCCCTTCCATCTTCTGACTCTGATTTTACCACCTTAGGGCTTCTTGTGAGTAGATTGTCTAGGATTTGCCCTTTCGGTGACTATCTCATTTCACCGAGCGCCATGTCTTCCAGGTCCATCCAGGTGTCAATTTCCTTCCTTTTTAATGCTGAATAAGATTCTGTGTGTGGATGGACCACATTTTCCTTATTTTCATCTGTTGCTGGTCACTTGGGTTGTCTTTAACCCTTGGCCATGGTGAATAACTATACCTATACTTTGCGTGGGTTCTGATTCCTCCACAGAGCAGCTTCAACACTTCTTTTTAAATTCAGAAAGGAACGTGCAACGTTTCTTAGAAGCATAAGAAATTGTGAAATATGAGAATCTAATACATATTTGTGATGAGGAAGGGATAGAAAACCATAAAGAAGGAAATAAAGTCATCTGTGATTACTTCTCATACATATCCATGTATGCATGTAAATGTAGATTTTCAAATAAAATTGGCTTTAAATGATCTCATACGCAGTGTTACACACATCGTTTTTACCTGCAATATTATGATTATTTTTCAATCATTAAGTGATCTTTGACAATAGGAGTTTCATTCCTGTTTTATACGGAGGCATGGTAACTTGTTTAACATTCCCCATCCTAGGGAGCATTTGGTTGTTTCTTATTTTTTTCTGTTATAAATAATGTTTAATAAGTATTCTTGCGCATAAAGCTTTGCTCCCACATTCGATTAATTTTGCTGAATAGGTTCAAAATGTGGAATTAGTGGGGCAGAGAGCGGCTGAGGAGATTCTGAAGGGTCTCAGTGCACACAGAGGCGAAGATGGGATCGCCTCTGGCTGTGCTGATTGACCTCCTAGCAGGACGACCAAGGGCTCTTACCACGACAGTTCCCTCTGCGCTGAGTCTTCCGCTGATGTTTCCTTTCTCTAACTTTGGAAATAGTTCTTAAAATCTAAGGCTTTGCTCCTTAGTTCTTACGGGTGAAAGCTGGGGAAGAGACAGGGCAATAGGGCAGTGACGGGATGGGAGGGCAGAGCGCGGGGTGTGTACTGGTGTGGAGGTGGTTGGCTTGGCCTTCGTGCCCGAGTTGGAGGGGAGGTCTCTGCTCAGACTGGACCATGCCTTTCACAGCCCAGGGTTGATGCACCTGCTCTGTGCCGGGCACCCAGCTGTGTGCCAGGAACTACCGCCCCTTCTGTCCTCATGGAGCTCACAGTCCAGGGCAGCTCCCCCACCCAGATGGGGACTTTTCTTGTGGTGCCAGCCCAGACGGTGTTTTTGCTTGTTGGCTTAATGTGCTCATGAGTATTTCTTCATGTTTCCAAATGGTTCAAGGTAAACGTACAAAAATAAGAAACGGCATCACTGGCTGTGTTCTTGCTAGAGAGGAAGTTAGCGATAAAGGGAAACCAAGCTGATAGGAACAGATGTTACCCTGCATTCAGTGATCTGTGTTCTTTGGATTGCTGAATTATAAAATGTGTTCCTGGAGGAGGGTGGGGGCAGAAATTGGGTTGTAATTGAAATCTGGGCTTGGCGTCTTGGTGTGAATGGGGGTGGCTTCTGATTTAGGGCTCTGAGTGCTGTGCCTGTGGTTTCTTCTCTGCCTGGAGGGCCTGGCACCATGGCCTTGACCTAGGTGGGTGAGAGGCCCTAGGTGCTTCTGGTGGTCCTGTCCCCACGGATACTCTACACGAACCCCCTCATTTTTTCAGGGGACACCCTCCGAAAGCCTCGCCTTCAGAAGTCTGTCACATGGTACTTGGATGATTTATTCTTCACGCTATATCCTTCCCTTGAGAAGTTTGAGGAAGAGCTTCTGGAACTCCTCATCAGTGATAACTTCCGGGAGGTACTGTCCTACATGGTGGAGCTTAATCTGAACAGTAGAGATGTGGGCAGGGCAGAGGTGGGGACGGCAGAGGTGGGGACGCTGCCGGTCTCTGACACCACCAGGCTGGACGGTCCAGCCACAGTCTTGCGTGCTTCCTCTTTTAGTGGCAGAAGAGGATGTCTAACCCGTTGTTTTAACTTTGGTGCGATGATGGTGCTATTACCGTGAGACCCTAATGTTAGTTTTGTTGTATCTTAAAGCAGTCTTCATGTAAAAGTAAATTAAATCACCAAATGAGCTTAGGGAGACCAATAAAATTATCAGCATTTATAAAGGACATTTTCAAGATATTTGGCTCATTCCAAGGAGACGACTAGAAGTCTTAGTCATTTTATCCCGGCCGACCCACTTTCTGTGAAAGGTACTCCCCTCACAGGGTCCAGGTCTGCCTACCCATCTGATGTGCTGCCATGAAGTCTTGGTGGTCACAGGTCACAGTGTGTCCCCACTGTGGCCTTTGGGCTGGTAGCTCATTTTCCTGGATGCTCTGCGTCTAGACCCTTGCATGGCTCCCCTTAGGCTTCAGGTCTCTGTGCAAACTTGACAGTCCTGCAGGCCACTGGAATGTGCTGATGAGGCCCACCCCCCAAGTCTCTGTAAGTATGTCACCTGCTTCCTTTCTCCGGGTGCTTGGCCCTGCCCACGAGCACCTGGGTTCCTTACCTATTCCTTGCTCTGTTGCCTGTCTGTCTGGAGTATTTGCACCAGGAAAACAGGGATGTGGTTGGGTTCTCTGCTGTGCCCAAGGTGCTTCAGTGTCAGCCTGTCACAGGCCTTTGCTATCTCTCCATCGTGACAACGAGCAGTTCCATTGGTAGGTGCCCATCCTAGCAGTCTGGGAAGTCAGCAAAGTCTTAGCTGCACACACATGCACACAAGCACACACATACATGCACACATGCACATGTATGCATAGATGCATGTGCACAGCACACATAGATGAGATGGACTTTTTTTTGCTTGCTGCCCGTTCTTGACAAGGTAGTTCTATACGATGTCTCATGTGAAGTAGAAACACAGAAAAGAGGATTGACGGAGCACATTTTCTTGCTGTGTTTCCTGCTGTGTTCTTATTGCTCAGAGTGGGTCACGTAAGGGTAGAGATGCTTTAGGAGTATCATTGTTGAATTTTGTGTATCCCCCCAAAATCACTTTATTACATATTTTTACTACTTTGTATTTTTGTCCTTATCCAACTGGTAGCTACTCTGTTTCCTCCATCGCTCTGTTTTCATTACTCAGAGACTAATAGGCTGAATTTAGGTCTGTTCAGCTTGATTAATGGGCAGTGAAGAAAACTTGAAAATTCAGGAATCATTTCACCACGATCACGTAATTTAATAAACAGTAATAGCCTGGAGGACTATCCTGACTCATTTGTTAAAGTGCCTGTACATATTTTGTTAAGATGAAAAACTTTAATATCCAGCGATCACTTTGGGGCAGATTCTGTGTTTATTGGTTTATGACTTACTGCATAAATGTGCTCCCTTTTCCTGCTGCCCCTTCCACCCTAAGCCTCTGGTGTCTGAGTCTGGGGGAGGATAGAGGCACCTTGGGGGCAGTGGGCTTCTCTGCCTTGGGGCGCTAGGGCCCTGGTTGCTCATTTGCTGCATCCTAAGAATTGAGCTCAGCCATGGAAACCTGAGTAAGACTTTGGTGATTCAGGTATCTTCTAGGGGGAGGGTGATATTGCTCTGAGAAGACCGTGCTATGTGTAAAGACCCAGAACTACCTAGAAAATGCCCTGAGGCTGGCGGTTCTCATAGGATTATTTGCCTGAATTCATTTTCACTGAGCACCATCTGATCTGGAAATGCCTGAGACTTCAGTTACAGTTTCTTCTCTTTGTTTGCCTCTCCACTGGGAGCTTCTGCCCTTCTGCACAGGGATTTACTGTGTGTGACATGTGCTCTTCTAGGGGGACAGTCCACTAGATGGCAGCACGCTGGAGATCTTGGAGCGCCGCCTGTGTGTGGGCGTGCACAATGGTCTGGGCTTCGTGCAGAGGCCACACGTGGTGGTGCTGGTGCCCGAGATGGATGTGGCCTTGACGCGCTCTGCCAGTTTCAGCAGGAAAGTTGGCTCCTCTTCGAAGACCAGGTATTCTCCCTAGGGTCGTGATGTCCAGCCTCGTGGAATTAGGAGGTACTAGGGTGCACATTACTGGGGATCAAAGGGAAATGGAGCTGGTTTTGCATGTGAAGTATGCACTTGTCCACCTGGACTTCTTCCCTGGTGCCTTTGTTTCCTCTTGCTGATTTATATCTGTTAGGAGCAGACCTCAGTGTTATCAGGTTGGAAAAATCCTGAACTGTGCTGTGACAGTTCTGGAGCTAACATTATAGGTGTCTCCAGGTGTGGCTGCTTAGGATCTGAGGGGACCCTAGCACACTTTATACCCCCACTGTGTCTGTGATCAGTCTCTCACGTGGTGGAGAAGCAGCAGGCAGGAAGTTCTGCCATTCTGTTCAGTCCTCTATTCCCAAGTCAGGATCAGAGACCTCTCCGAGGGGTGCCCTGGAGGACG
Organism: Canis aureus; assembly: GCF_053574225.1. Classification (NCBI taxonomy): domain Eukaryota; kingdom Metazoa; phylum Chordata; class Mammalia; order Carnivora; family Canidae; genus Canis; species Canis aureus. The sequence continues at coordinate 29,104,440 of NC_135613.1, forward strand.
AGCCTCCTCGGAGACCTGGCCATGTGGTTCTGTCCTCCTGATGTAAGCTCTGGCGATTTGGAATGAGTGTCGACTGAAGCATGAGAGGCTCTGGTTTAGGATCTACCTTGGGGGCCAGACACAGTGCAGAGCTCTGCAGCATTGCTGGGGGAACCTGCCACAGCAGCAGGGCCTGGCACCCTGGGGGGTGCAGGGTGGCAGGAACACTGCCTGATGTGCTGCTGCTCTGTGTTCTTGACCCAGCTCTGGAAACCAGGCTCTAGTTTTGAGAAGCCGCCTCCGACTCCCTGAGATGGTCCATCACCCTGCGTTTGCCATAGTCTTTCAACTGGAGTACGTGTTCACCAGCCCTTCTGGAGTGGACAGCAAGGTGAGAAGGCCCTGGGCTCCGTGCCCCAAGGAGAAACAAAGTCACCACTAACATTGTTTCTGTTCAGAGCAGCGTGATTATCAGCAGTGTACATAATGGGTGTAGAATGAGATTATAGAAAACGCTTCTTCCTGGTTGTGGCTTTGTTGCAATCATTGCCCCTCTTTCTGGTGATGGAATGTTCTGCTGGCCGATGGTAATCAATAGTTCAATAGGCATGCATAATAGCATTAATTCACAAATATCAAGTTGATAATTATTGTGAAAAATGAGTCTATTTTAATGTATTCTTCGTATGATGTTAAGGATAGTAAAGCTTTACTATGCACTTTACTGTTTTTACCATTACTAAGTGGTAAATGTTTTCTTACAGTGAACTTTGTGTGTGCCTGTATCATAGCTAAGACTTTGTAAGATTCACTTAGAAGAAATGTGGTTGACCCTTGAGCAACATAGGTTTGAACTGCGTGGGGCCACTTACAACAGATTTTTTTTTTTTTTTTGTTAGATACAGTATTGTAAGTGTATTTTTCTTCTCATGGTTTTCTTAATGACATTTTCTAACCTCTGGCTGACTTTATGGTGAGAACACAGCATATAATACATACGACATACGAAATATGTGTTCACTGACTGTTGCTGTTAGTGGTAAGGCCTCTGGTCAACTGAATGTTATTAGTAGTTAAGTTTTTGGAGAAGTCAGAAGTTACATGCAGGCTTTTGACTGCGTGGGGGTTGCTGTCCTTCAGCCCCGGGTTATTCATGGGTCCCTGTATAGCATATAGACATTGGTTTTTTTTTTTTTTAAATTTTATTTATTTATTTATTAGACATTGTATCACTGATGGAGAGTCTTTAGAAGACTCAAATCATACTACCCTTAAGATTCAATTTTCTGTTTGAATAAGTAAATATCAATTTAACATGTAAATTAGAAATAAAAGGATGACAAGGCACCTTCCATGGCAGTCGGTCTGCCAGCATTGCAGCCTTGCTGCTGGAGGACCAGGACCAAGTATGGTCTTGAGGGGAGCCTTAGGAAGGTGAAGGGGGTGCTGAGTGGAGGTGCTGTTTTATTTTCTCATCTGCTCTCTGCCGTCCACACCTCAGGTCAGTATAATTCAGAGTCCTGATCAGCTGAACAAATCTAGAGGCAGGTGTTCTGATTATGGCTGAACACATGGTCACAGTTGTTTTATTTATTTATTTTTTGGTCACAGTTGTTTTAATCAAGCCGTCGTTTCCAGCTCTGCTTTATTTATTACCAGAAATTGCCACTGAAATGCAACTGTATGTGAAGGCACCTGGCTGCGTGGGGAGGGCACTCTGGGCTTGGGTGGGGGACTCATCCAGGAGGGAGGGGGCTCCTGGGGTGGCCCCCCGTGCTGCCCTTGGAAGGAGACAGGGAGGGAGCCGGCCAAGTTGCTGTGTGCGTTTGGCGCTCTCTGCGTCTGTGGACGTGTCATTAGCATCCACTCTAGAATGTTGAATTACGGTCTGCTGGTGATCACAGAGTATGTATACAGAAACTGGTGTGTCTCACATGACGCTTTATTATTATTATTATTATTTATTTATTTAATAATAAATTTATTTTTTATTGGTGTTCAATTTGCCAACATACAGAATAACATCCAGTGCTCATCCCGTCAAGTGCCCCTCTCAGTGCCTGTCACCCATTCACCCCCACCCCCCGCCCTCCTCCCCTTCTACCACCCCTAGTTCGTTTCCCAGAGTTAGCAGTCTTCATGTTCTGTCTCCCTTTCTGATATTTCCTACCCATTTCTTCTCCCTTCCCTTCTATTCCCTTTCACTATTATTTATATTCCCCAAATGAATGAGACCATATAATGTTTGTCCTTCTCCGATTGACTTATTTCACTCAGCATAATACCCTCCAGTTCCATCCATGTTGAAGCAAATGGTGGATATTTGTCATTTCTAATGGCTGAGTAATATTCCATCGTATACATAAACCACATCTTCTTTATCCATGCATTTTGATGGACACCAAGGCTCCTTCCACAGTTTGGCTATTGTAGACATTGCTGCTATAAACAGCGGGGTGCAGGTGTCCCGGCGTTTCATTGATGATGCTTTATTATTTTTTTAACTCTTCCCTGCAGTGCTTAACCTGCAGGTGGTTTTACTGTGTGTTGCTGCCTTACGAAACAGGGCTTATCTAGCTCATCGATTCTTAGTGGTGGGGAGGTTTCTCTTCACACAGAATACTGGATTCTACTGGACTGCCATTGGGTGCACTTTCTTGGGTGCAGTCTGGGAAGGAGGGTCCTGGCTGTGAGGTGGTGATCCGCCCAGGCTGCCTGCTGTGGGCATGGGGCTGGCCTGACTAGGGCACTCCCATCACAGACAGGTCTCCACATTAGAGGGGAGGGCACAGGGGTGCTGCTGGCTGGGCCCCCATCCTTCCCCAGGAATGTGTGTTGTGGGGGCGCAGCCCGGGGTGTGGGGACAGGCTGAGCCAGCACACCCCGATCCCTTGGCAGATAGGAGAGCCGTGGAGCGCACTCTTTGCTTGCATCCCGCCTGCCAGTCTTTCTCCCCTTTGTTCCCTGTGTCAGAGCTTCATACGATGGACATTTCAGAGGTAAACCAAGGCAGACCGTGTAGTAAAATGAACCAGCTGGCTCAGCAGTTACCAACTGCATGTGCAGGCCTATATTGTCTGTACCATCTCCCACGACCCATTTTGATTGATTTATTTATTTTTTATTTTTATTTATTTTTTTATTAAAGATTTTATTTATTTATTCATGATAGTCACACAGAGAGAGAGAGGCAGAGACACAGGCAGAGGGAGAAGCAGGCTCCATGCACCGGGAGCCCGACATGGGATTCGATCCCGGGTCTCCAGGATCACGCCCTGGGCCAAAGGCAGGCGCCAAACCGCTGCGCCACCCAGGGATCCCCCATTTTGATTTATTTTGAAGCAAATTCCAGTCATTTTCTGCTTTGATTACTGTGAACATTGTGGCACATAGGTTCTTTTCTTCTTTTAACCTTTTTGTTACTTAAAATTTCAAATGAAGATAGAGAGAAGGAGGTGCCCACCCCCACTCCTCCCCAGTCCAGCTGGGTCAGTCCCAGACAGCCCGCTGCCACCTCTGTGAACGGGTCCCTCTGTGTCTCTAACAATGGGGCTTAAGCGTGCTGCTGCAGTACCATAGTCACACCTAAAATACTGACACAGATTTGTCCAGTGTCACCCAGTATCTAGTCAGCCTGCCTGGATGTTTCTCAAGTACTCAAGTACAGAATCAGAAGAGCCAAAAAAAGTAAATGTACTTTTCTTTGAAAAATGATTTCTGAACCAATCTTCCTAAGTGGGGCAGCTGTATGCTCCCTCACGGATGCCTCTTGTGCCATGACCTGTTCTCAGGATGACCTTGCCATGTTCCTTATGTCTTGTGTTCTTTTGTGCCTAACGCTTGGAGACACAGAATGGGCCAGGCCTTGTCCACGGGGTGGACTAGGAGCCAAAAGCCTCAGTGTCCTGGGGCCCTGTGTGAGATTGGTCACCGATGAGTGGTAAATGGGAGAAACCATCCAGGTTGAGTGTATCCCATTTAGACCTGCTTACCTGAGTCTGAGGGAACTTTTTTGGTCCTGAGTATTTTGGTAGTCATGGAAAACAAACTAGAAAGACCATTTTGAGAAGACATGCTCCTTGTTGGTAATCTGTTGGTAATGTTTGCATCTTTTACTTAGAACAACTAAAGCCATTTGTAATTTGTCTCTGGGTGAACTGTAAAGAGACAGAGAAAGTATTTCTTCCCATCCAGATAGCTTCCTTCCCAGGAATTTGAATACATGGGGACAGTGCACCTGCATTAGGAGGCCTGAAAATGCTGGAAGCCACAGAGGTGTGGGCTCCATCAGCATTGACTGATTGTGAAAGTTGATAAAGCAGATTCCCTGGAGCAGAAGAGAGTGACACAGAATGACGGTAGCTGTGGAAATAACCAGGCCCGGTGTCTTCTGCTGCATTTTTATGTCAGAATAAGTGCAAATCCCCACAGGGCTGCTAGCGGTCAAAACAGTCCTTTTTTTCGGAGTCACATAGCAAAATAACTCCCAGATCTCTAGAAGGTGAAGATTAACTAATTTATTATTTATGTATTTTCTAGCATTCTTTGGACAATGTAAGTCCATATAACAAAGATCTGAGTGCTTGCCAGGTGCCTGGGAATCCTCAGAACTGAATATTTTGATGTTGCATATTTGGCACATAAGAGTTATGTCTCGATTTATTCTGAAAATGATGTAAAGTTAAACTTGTAAAACTTGGAAATAGAGGAGCCCGGGTGGCTCAGCGGTTTAGCACCGCCTTCAGCCCAGGGCCTGATCCTGGAGACTGGGATTGAGTCCCATATCAGACTCCCTGCATTGAAGCCTGTTTGTCCCTCTGTCTATGTCTCTGCCTCTCTCTCTCTGTGTCTCTCATGAATAAATAAATAAAATCTTAAAAAAACGTTTTTAAAAAGACAAAACTTAGAAATATAGATATCTATAGGGTTTTCTGGAAGTCTTTCAGACTTAGGCTCCCCTTATAGCTTTAAGAAAGATATCAACTCACTTTTTTTTTTAAAGATTTTATTTATTTATTCATGAGAGACAGAGACAGAGAGAGAGAGAGAGAGAGGCAGAGACAGAAGCAGGCTCCATGCAGGGAGCCTGACGTAGGACTCGATCCCAGGTCTCCAGGATCACACCCTGGGCTGCAGGCGGCGCCAAACCGCTGGGCCACCGGTGCTGCCCTCAACTCACTTTTTGAAAATTGTTTTTTTTTTTTTGGTTTATCTTTTTCAACTGTAGTTTATTTTACTAAGAAACCCACAAGGCCTAGAATAATTTTAAAGTGTATAGATTAGTGGCATTCTGACTTACCTTTGTTTTTTTTTTTTTCATGTCTCTTTTTTCTTGTAAAAATACACATAACCCAAAGTTTACCATCTTAACTATTTTTAGGTGTGCAATTTGGTGGCTTCAAGGACATTTACATTTGTTACGCAGCTGTCACCACCGTCTGTCCCCAGAATTCACATCATGTGAATCTGGAACTCTGGCCCCATGAAGCACTGACTCCTCATTCCTCACCCCCAGCCCCTGGCTCCCACCGTATATTTGACAGCTTTATGGTTGTGACAACTCTAAGGACCTCATGTATGTGGAATCATATAGTATTTGTCCTTTTGTGGCTGGTTTCTTTCACTCAGAATTGTGTGCTCATGGCCCATCCACGTTGTTGCATTTTAGGAATTTCCTTCCTTCTTATGACTGAGGAATGGATATGCTGCGTTTTGCTCATTTAGTCATCGATTGATGGATTTGGGTGGCTTCCACATTTCAAACATTGTGAATAATGTTAACATGAACATGTGTATACACATATCCCTTCGAGATCCTACTTTCAGTTCTTTGGGGTATATACTAGAAGAATTATTGAATCATGTGGTGATTCTATTTTTAATTTTTTTGAGGAACCCCCACACTGTTTTCCACCACAGCCGTGCCATTTTGTGTTCCTACCGATAGTACACCAGGGTTCTGGTGTCTCCACGTTCTTGCCATCACTCATTGTTTGTTTGTTTGTTTTTTGATAATAGTCAGTGAATGGGTGTGAGGTGGGGTTTCCCTGTGGTTTTGATTTGCATTTCCCTGATGGTCAATGATGCTGAGCATCTTTTTGCATGCTTGTTGGCCTGTATCTTCATAGGAGATATGTCTGTTTGAGTCCTTTGCCTGGTTTTGAATCAGGTGGTTTGTTGTTTTGTTGCAGGCTTAGGAAGTTCTCTCTGTGTTCTGGATGTTAATTTTTTTTTAATATTTTATTTATATATGAGAGACACAGAGACATGGGCAGACAGAGAAGCAGGCTCTCCGCAGTAAGTGTGATATGGGATTCATTCCCAGGACCCCAGGATCATGACCTGAGCCAAAGGCAGATGTTCAACCACTGAGCCATCCAGGTATCCCTGGATGTTAATCTCTTATCAGATAATGTGGGTTGCAAATTTGTTTTTTCATTTTACCATTGGTAGGCTTTTCCAGCTAATAAATAAAGCTGCTTTCAGCATTCTTGGGCAAGTCTTTGTGGACATACATTTTCATTTCTTGTTATTGAGTGCTATGGAACCATGTTCTGGGTCCTAGGTAAATACATGTTAAATATTTTCCCAAGGTGCTTGCACCAGCACTGTTTGAAGCTTACAGTTTCTCCGTATCCTCACCAGCTTTTGGTTTCTATTTTTTGACTTCAGTCTTTCTAGTGGGTGTGAATGTGGTCTTAATTTGCTTTTCCTTAATGACCAGGCAAGAATATATGTTCCCATGTTTGTTGGCCATTCCTATTCTTCCTTCATGAAGTGGCCAGTCCATGTTTTGGATTGTGTGTCTTTTTATTATTGGATAGATGGGAATTTCCTTTATATATTTTTGCTATAAATCTTGCATCAGATATATAGATTGTGAATATTTTCCATGGTCTGTCACTTGCCTTTTCATATTAACATAGTTCTTGGAAAAAGAAAAGGCATAGTAGATATTGCATAATTTCTTTAAAAACTTTTTATTTAGACATGATTTTAAACTTACAGACCAGTTACAAAATTACTAGGACTACTGGTCTATTCTTAACCCAGATTCAGATGTTCGCACCTGCCACACTTGCTTTATCCATACCTTCTGGCCAGTATTTCTTCCTCCCACCTGTCCTCTGTGCATGTGTACGTGTGTGTGCAGATCCATACAATTATCTTTTGTGAGCTCTTTGGGGGTAACTTACAGACGTCACAGCCCCTGACTTCACATGCTTCAGTGTGCATTTCTGCAGAGCTGAGATGCCCTTCCATGGGCACACACAGCAGCCTGCCTGGCTCAGCACTGAGTCTGACCATAATCTCCACTGTAATCCAGACCTGCCAGCGACCTGGTGTGTCCTTGGTGGCATTTCTCTCCAGTGCAGGGCTCATGGTGGTACGGTTCCTGCCTTCAGGGTCTCCTCTGATCTGGAGCAGCTCCTCAGCCTTTTTTTGGATTTACTGATTTTATTTTTATAGGACATTTTCCCTCCTTTTGGAAACATTTTATTTTTAATTAATTTATTTTTTAGTGTTACAATAGAGTTCAGGGATTCATCAGTTGCATGTATAATACCCAGTGCTCGTTCCATCACGTGCCCTTCTTTTTTTTTTTTTTTCATCACATGCCCTTCTTAATGCCTATCCCCCCTTCCCTCCAGTGTTCTTCAGTTTGTTTCTTAGAGTTAAGAGTCTTTTATGGTTTGTCTACCCCTCTGATTTCATCTTATTTTATTTTTCCCTCCCTTCCCTTATGATCCCCTGTTTTGTTTCCTAAATTCCACATATGAGTGAAATCATATAATTGTCTTTCTCTGACTGACTTATTTCACCTAACATAATACCCTCTGGTTCCATCCATGTCATTGCAAATGGTAAGATTTCATTTTTTGATGGCTGATTAGTATTCCATTCTATATATACACCACATCTTCTTTATCCATTCATTGTCGATGGGCATCTGGGCTCTTTCTGTTGGTTGGCTATTATGGACATGGCTGCTATAAAGATTCGGGTCCAGGTGCCCCTTCAGGCCACACAATGTTTGTATCCTTAGGGTAAATACCTAGGGCAGTACAGTTGCTGGATTATAGGGTAACCCTGTTTTTAACTTTTTGAGCAACCCCCACGCTGTTTTCCAGAATGGCTAAACCAGTCTGGATTCCCACCAACAGCGTAAGAGGGTTCCTCTTTCTCCACGTCCTTACCAACATCTGTTGTTTCCTGATTTGTTAATTTTAGCCATTCTCACCAGTGTGAGGTGGTATCTCGTGGTTTTGATCTGTATTTCCCTGATTTCATGTGTCTTTTGGCCATTTGTATGTCTTCTTTGGAGAAATGTCTGTTCTTGTCTTCTGCCCATTTCTTGACTGGATTCTTTGTTTTTTGGGTGTTGAATTTAATAAGTTCTTTATAGATTTTGGTAAAAACGTTTTAAAGTACATGTTCCCCTGTTGGATTTAGTGATGCTTCCTCCCAATGGGGTCAGCCTCTGCATCTCTGCTAGAACACTGCAGTGGGGTGGGCTGTGTCCCGCAGAGTCCCACATCAGATGTGCGTGGCAGCCCTCCCACCTTTTTGGCCTGTTTTGATCACCAGTCGGGTGTCGTGTGATGTCCCCACTGGACAGTAACTGATTTTGTCCTTACAAGAAATTTGTGGGGAGACCCTTCAGGCCACACAGACATCTGCTGGGGTTGGCATCCTTGCTGCCTCTGAGTGAGGCTTTCCAGCTCTACATTGGGATGGACTCAAGGACACCTTTTAAAAAAACCAAACTACTGTTCCTGATTATTTTAGTGCTCAGATTGTCCTGGAGTTGTCCGTAGTCCCTTCAGGCTGTGTCCTTGTGACATCCTCCATGGTGTTCTGTTTTCCGAGCAGTTTCTTACATTCTGGTAGAACAAGGTGCCCCAGGCTCATCTCACAGCTTCCCCATTCCAGCCTCGACATCAGCCATTTCTGTGGGGAGCTGTGGTCTCCCCACTCCTGCCTTTTCTCAATAAACTTTTTATTTCAGAAAAGTTTTAGATTTACAGAAAAACTGTGTGGATAATACAGAGATCCCACATACCTGTCCCCAGTTCCATTCTTATTAGCCTCCTTACTATGGTACATTTGTCACAACTAATGAACCAGTATCGATATATTGTTACCAACCTAAGTCCATGCTTTATTTGAATTTCCTTTCCTAAAGTCCTCTTCTGTTCTAGGACCCCACCTGGGATGTCATGCATCATGTAGTCATCGTGTCTTCTCACACACCTCTGGACTGTGACAGTTTCTGACTTTCCTTGTTTTTGATGAACCCTGGTTCTTTTTTTTTTTTTTTTTAAAGATTTTATTTATTCATAAGAGACAGAGAGAGAGAGAGAGAGAGGCAGAGACACAGGCAGAGGGAGAAGCAGGCTCCATGCCGGGAGCCCGACGCAGGACTTGATCCAGGGTCTCCAGGATCAGGCCCTGGGCTGAAGGCAGCGCCAAACCGCTGCGTCACCTGGGCTGCTCCCACCCTGGTTCTTTTTAAAGGGGATGTATTTGAATCCAGATCTGGGTGCTGGTGTGTTTTGGTTTCCCAGATCTGATGTCAGTGGACAGAGCTGGGAGACTTACCTCTAGAAACACATATGCGCATATGCACACATGTGAGCACACACATGTGCACTTGCCATGTACACAGATTGACCTTAAGAACCCAGTTCTTAAAAAAAACAACAACAAAAAAAAACCCAGTTCTTGCCGATCCCAGCCGACTGGCAAGGCTTTCCGAGCCTCCTTCCCCAGGGAGAAGCCCAGGGCACCATCAGCCTCAGCGCAGGGTTGCCTCACCCACACTGCTGCTGCCAGATGGCCCTCCCAGCCGTTCAGGGCTCTGGCCACCCAGATGGAGGGGAAGAGTGTCCAGAGCCCCTAGGCCTGGCCCGAATGGTGTAGCCTCACTGCTCACTCGGTCACAGTGGGCCATCCTGTTTTTATTATAAATTTATTTTTTATTGGTGTTCAATTTGCCAACATATAGAATAACACCCAGTGCTCAGCCCGTCAAGTGCCCACCTCAGTGCCCGTCACCCAGTCACCCCCACCCCTCGCCCACCTCCCCTTCCACCACCCCTAGTTTGTTTCCCAGAGTTAGGAGTCTTTCACCATCCTGTTTTTATCTGTGCTCTAGTTCAGAGTTATTTCCCTCCCATCCTAGTGATTTCATTTCACTTCCGGAACATGTAGGACACTGATAGGCTTTTCAGTAAAAATTCTACCCAAAGCTGGTTTCAGAAGGGCATTGTTCCTCTGTGTCCCTTCCACTGTTCATTCTGGAGCCAGCCGCTGCTGTTGCTCCCAGTGCATCCCTCCTGGGCTGCTTCTTGGGGTGAGGGAGGGAAGTGGCCATGTGCGTGGGTGACTCTTGGGGTGCCCTGGCCATCAGGCGGGGCTGGCCACAGAGCGTGTCTCCTCCTTTTCCAACGGCATGTACTCTGCTTGTGCCCCCCAGCTTGTGCATGCATTTCCTGTGGTTGGATAGCTCAGCAATTTGCAGGGCCTATAGGTGGACCAGGTGTGGGTGGAACTGTCTGTGTGTTGGCTCACCTTGTGCTCTGGGGTGTCTCCAGGGTGCGCCCCCAGGAGGTGCCAGATTGAGGGGGTGTGAGCATGTGCCCTGAGGGGGTGCCAGATTGAGGGGTGTGAGCATGTGCCTTGAGGGCATGCGGGATCAAGGGGTGTGAGCATGCACCCCAAGGGTGTGCTGGATTGAGAGGTGTGAGCATGCACTCTGAGGGGTGCTGGGTCCAGGGGTATGGCTGTGCGCCCTGAGGAGGTCCTGGATCGAGGGGTGTAGGCACACACGCGGAGGGCATGCCACATCGAGGAGTGTGAGCCTGTACCCTGAGGGTGTGCGGGATTGAGGGGTGTGAGCGTGTGCCCCGAGGGTGAGCTGGATCAAGGGGTGTAGGCATGCACCTTGAGGGCATGCTAGATTGAGGGGTGTGAGCATGCGCCTGAGGGCATGCGGGATCGAGGGGTGTGTGCCCCAAGGGTGTGCTGGATTGAGGGCTGTGCGCGTGCGCCCCAAGGAGATGCTGGGTCCAGGGGCAAGAGCATGATCCTTTGCAGGAGTGGCCTCTCATACTTTGGGTTCTGCTACTTGGAGGGGAGAAATGGCCTCATGGTGAGGGACAGTTCGTGAAGTGGAATGTGCAGTCAGGTTGTGGGTTGTCTGTCTGGTCACTTCTTTAACCCGTTTTTCTGTGGTGATTTTTGTGAGTGAGGGTACCTGTTCTCCCTCGGGACAGTGTGTGACACCTCTTCCTGCTCTGCGGTCTGCCTTTGACCCACACCCCTGTGTTTGGCCTTGTCTTTATCTGCTGTGGCAGCTGAAGGAAATGCCATGTGAAAGTCAGACTCCTATCCCTCCAGGTGCTGGAGCCGCAGATGGGTTCCCAGTGGGGCCCCACCTTGCAGCTGCTGCCCTGGTGTGTGTGTGTAGGGGTGTGTAGGAGTGTGTTGGTGTGTGTGTGTGGAAGGCGGGAGGTCTCTCTCCCCTTCTCCCCTTCTTGCAAGGACACTAAAAACACCCCCCAACACTTTCATCGGATTTGTGTCACCTCCCAGAGGCACCCCCCCACCCCACCACAAGTGGTGTCCCACTGGAACTCAGGGTTTTCACCCATGGGCCTTGGCCCAGGGTGTCTTGGCCACCTCAGCACCATTTTTCCTGTAGGCAGATCTGCCTGCCTTGATGTCTGTTATGTCTCGATTTGAGGTGTCCTAGGAGAGCCCATCCTATTCCTGCAGGGGTTCATTGTGTCCACTTTCACCTTTATGCTCAGCACGTTGGTGCCATCCTGCCGCCCAGGGTCACTTACTGGGGAGATCCCGCATGCCACTGTGGTTTCGGTGCCTCGTCGTGGTGCATGAGTGTCTGCTGTTCATTGATATGAACTGGATGTGTCTTAAAGCAATCCACATTTATTCTCTCAGCTCTGGAGGCCACAGATTGACAATCAGCTGCAAATGGGGGCTGAAAGCAGTGGGCCTACAGGGTGGGGTTCCCTCCAGAGGCTCCAGTGAGGGTCCCTCCTGCCTCTAACAGGTTCTGGCGCCTGCTGTCCTCCCTCTGTTCATGGCCGTGTTGCTTCAGCTTCTGCCTTCTCATTCACAGGGCCTTCCCTCTGTCTCAAATCTCTATCCTGCTTTCTAAGGACACTTGTCATTGGATTTGAGGCCTACCTGGATAATCTAGGTCTCCTAATCTCATAATACTTAATTACATTTACGTGGACCCTTTGTCCAAATCAGGTCACAAAGGGTCCAGGGATTAGGCTGAGGACTTGCCTTCTTGAAGCCACCATGGCACCCACCCTAGGGAACCTGGTTTACAGCATTCCCAGAGGTCAGGGTCCCTTGTCTGTTTGGGCTTTGCCTGGTGACTGTTGGTGCAGTTCTTCTGTTCCTGAAGAACCTGGCTTTTTATATATAACCCAGGTGTACTCTTTTGGCCTCTTGTATATTATGTGGTGTTATAAATAAAAGTCTAAATGGGGAACAAGTCAATATTTTTTTTCTCTTTTCAGTTTGTATTTCTTTTCTTGAAGCCAAACCCAATTGGGCGGATAAGATGTTAGAAAGCAACTGATTTTATCTCAACCACTAGATTCACTGACAGGAAGAGCCTTGTTTTGTTGACCAGTTAAATAGTTGCTTTTCTTCTGCCCACCTGCTTGGATGCACCTGACCTGCTCAGAGCCAGGGACCTAGCTGGGGGGATTCGAGGTGTGTGAGATTGAGGAGGTTCTCACCTGCAGGTGTCACCCCAGCCTGGCAGAAGAGGGCACAGGCTGATAAATTGCCAACAAGTCCTAATTGTCACAGAAATCTTTGCAAAGGAGTGATCAGTGACTCGCTAGCCATCTCTTCTTGTTGTAGCTGTTAGAGACGAAAGTGAGGGGAAATGGGTATGTGTATAACTGACAGGTACTCCGCGTAGGGGAGAGCCATTATCGATTGAGAACTAGGAAACCAGAGGGACTGTGAAATTGGAAAACTGCATATCAGAATCGCCTAATTTGAAAGACTAAACCAGAAGATTTGCACGAATAGCATGTGTTATGCTTGGATACATACTTTATCTTATTATTTTTTTTAAATTTAAAAAATTTTAAAAAGATTTTATTTATTTATTAGAGACAGAGAAAGAAAGGCAGAGAGAGAAGCAGGCTCCATGCAGGGAGCCCGATGTGGGACTTGATCCTGGGATTCCAGGATCATGCCCCCAGCTGGAAGGCAAATGCCTAACCGCTGAGCCACCCAGGTGTGCCATTTTATTTTTGATCCAGTAATAAACTGGATTTTATAGGAGATGGCTGTTTATAAAAGTAGTCCAGAAATGGTCGAATCACATGGTTTTTTAGTGTCCAGTTTTGCCAATACATTTATAGTAATTTTGTTTTTAAAGAGCAGTGAGTTTATAGTCAACTTTGCACAGTTGCTCAGTACCATTTTATGTCACTGTCATCAGCTAACGGGATGAAGAGCGGCAGGCATTGGCTACGTATTTGACACGTTTGAAGTGTGGCAGAGTCATATGCTTAGGCTTCTTACTTTGCTGGTTCTTTGTACTTTCAGGATTGGTGTTTTTTTGTCATTGAACTGGCAGGGACCTGGTTACCCCTGTGACCCAGGCATATGTGATGGGAGCCTAGCCTGTGATCTGAAGTTGGGCTCCAGTAAAGAATGAGAACAGGCCCTGCTGAAGTGAGGTTGGGCCACTTGCAATGGGGCTTCAGGAAAGGGATTAATTCAAGAGCACACACTGACTCTGGACATTTATCCCCATGTGACTAGGGATACAGCAGGCTGGGAGACTACCTGACTAGGGAACAGTCTGGATAGTCTGACTTGGGTGAGATGAATGTGCTTCCTTTTCCATGTTGGTTGCTTCTCATGGATATGCTCGGCTGGGGTGTGGCCTGGCTGACCATTGAACCATCTGCATTGGGTTCTGGCCAGAGTCCTTTTGTGTATGTGTGCCACAGTCTGCCTTGGACTCAAGCTCAGTCAGTCCTGCCCATGCCACAAGTCCGTGCCACAATGGCACGGCAGCTCACCCACGCCCAGCAAGTGAGCGGGGTCTGTTGGGAGCCTTAGCAGCTCTGCTGGAGTCTTGCCTTACTCTGTGGCTTCTGATACAGCTCTCTTCTCCTTGGGGATGATGTCCTTTACCATCAGATGAGGTATGGGCTTCCAACCTTTCTAAGAGCTCGAGGCCCCCTCCTTGCAGGCTGCCCAGCCTCCCCAGCCCGTGGCCCCCATTGAGAGGGCTGTCTGGGTTCACAGATGTGGCTGGTGGTTTAGAGCATCAGAGGGCTTTGGTCCCTCAGCCACCTGGATACCACACGGAGTCACCCAGTTCCTTTGCTGTCCTCATCCCAGAGGGGCACAGACAGCTGTCTGCCACCTGTGAAGAGGGCATTAAGAGGTGGAATGCTGTGTGCATGCTCCAAGTACTGCCTACACCTTCAGGTTTTCCTCCTCCCACATCACCACTGAGGTGGGAGTCAGGGTGACAGGTGTGGCTGCTGCCTCCTTGGGCTGGATAGTTTCAATGTGACTCTGGTCAGGACAGCTGTGCTCTGAAGCTGGAAAACACCTGCCTGGGCTCTTGCCAAGTGCCCTATGGCCTCTTCCTGGGGTCCTGACGTGCTGCCTCCCAAGGAACCTGCGGCATCTGTCAGTCAGAGCTGGGGTCTCTGATGTTGCCTCCCCCAAGGCGGCAATCGCAAGTCTCACTGCCCAGCTGAGCACGGGTTCCAGGCCTGGAGTGTGACTTTATTCTTAATTCTTTCTGGGTGAATGGATGAAGGTGGTGCCATTAAAACTGCTGAGTTGAGCCCTGAAACCGGTTTCCTTAGTGTCCTCATTGCTTTCACTTGGTCAGTGATAGAGAAGGCGGAAGAAGGGACGGTGCAGAAAATTGGACCTGGCCAACTTCCCAGATCCATGGAGAGTCACGTATATGAAATGTACCATTCATTATGAGCAAAAGGTGGTTGGAGAAAATGTGTGCAAATAATACCAAATTGAACTTCCATGGGCATTCTTCATTATTTTCCAGTTTCCTGTCACTAACACCAAGTGTCATTCCTAGTATTTTCCTAATGGATGTGGGCAGATGTAGTCAAGATACAGCATGCTTGTAGATCTGCACAAGAGCCTCGGGGGAACAGGAGGGATCAGAAGGATGGTGTTGGTCTTTAAAAGAAAAGCTGCTACTTCCTTGAGCCAGAAGAAAGATCAGTATAGGAAAGGGTACTGGTTAGGTTGGATGCTGCTTCCCTGCCCCCTGCCCCAAGCTTCCATGTTGCCCTCCTCCTGGTCTGGTTCCTTCTGTGTGATCCCTGCTTGGCTGCACTGCTCCCTAGTGACGTTTGCAGGGTTGGTTTGGTGGTAAGTCACGGTGGGTTTGGTGGTAAGTCATGTACCAATGTGCCTCATTTCCCTTCTTAGGCAGCCTCGGTCACCTCTTTGTCCAGTGTGGCGTGTATGCACATAGTTCGCTGGGCTGTTTGGAACCCCTTGCTGGAATCCGGCTCTGGGAAGGTGATCTTACCTCTGCAGGGTGGGATCCGGCCCAACCCCTCACACTGTTTGGTCTATAAAGTAACCCCTGCCAGCATGAGCTCTGAAGAGGTAAGTTGTTCAGATACTTTATAAGTATGAATCTTTGCCTGTGAGCTTCCAGCAAGTTCACACATTTTCAAAACCAGAAGTTGACAGATATGTTTGTGGATATGTGATGAACAGAATTTTTTTCATGTCGTGGACGTGCCCTTAAAGGACAAGCATGATTGCTGAGTCATAGTTGGCTGTGAACTCACTGAGGCAGGTTTTATCTCGGGGCTTAGGACATCCCCATTCACACATAAGTCTCAACAAGGTGGCCTGTGGGGCCTGTGGCTTTTATTTGTATGCACTGTGCAAACAGCATCTGCTTCTGTGCTATATGTGTCTTTTCAAAAAGGACTCTTGGAACCTTTTGCTATGGAGAATGAGCTTTGGTGGTACCAGGGTTGTGGTCAGTGCCTGGCAGTTGGTGTTGAGCCCGGTGCATCTCTGTGACTTGTTACTCTTGCCCACTGGCCCTTGGCTCCTTCCAGCTTTGCATGGAGGGCGGGCCACAGCAGGAGTTTTTAAAATCCATGTTTGGAATGAAGCTATCTCCAAAACCCCGGTGGAGAAGACCGGTAAACGGTGGCAGGGCCAGTTGAAGTGTGAGTGAGGGGTCACCTGCCAGGGAGCTGCAGGTACCCCGCGCAGGAAAGCACTGCTCTGGCTGGCCCATCCTGATGCCAGTGTCACGCAAGGGTGCTTGGTTCTCCCAGTTGCACTCCTGTACCACACTCTGCTGTTTCAGCAGTGTGGCTGGGAGCCGTCTACAGCTCAGTTGTCTCATTTTTCTCAGGTGAAAGGACCATCCCTGGTATTCCATGCATCATCCGTGTGCTGACTCTCGCCACAAATGTTATTTTCAATGTTATTTATGATGTGGGTGATGCTTTAGGGACCTGGATCAGGAACAGCTGATTGTGCAGCTTCCCTTCTTATAAGGATATCTCATTATGGGAGCACATTTTGCTGCCTTCCCCCATGGACTAGTCTGAGCCCTTATTATAAAACTGCCGTGAGAGATCCTGGAGCCATTGTCTCTGTCTTTCCCTCTCTGGATGTATATGTGTATGTATTTAAATATATATCTATTCTATTTAACTTTAGCCTTGTCATGCCACTACATCTCCTTCACTCCCTGAGTGTGTAAACTGCATTGGGGATGAGTATGGAAGGCTTGACTATCTTGAGGACACAAATATATCAAATTCTGCCATTATTCACAAGGAATATCACTTCTAATTGGGTTATCTCACCCTCAGCACTGCTGACATTTTGGGCCAGATAATTCTTTGCTGTGGGGGTTGTCCTGTGCATTGGAGGATGTTCGTTACCAGCCCTGGCCTCTGTCTGCTGGATGCCAGTAGCGTGCCCCCAACTATGATAGACTGAGTTGTCTGCAGACGTTGCCAAATGTCTCTCAAGGGCAAAATTGCCTCTAGTCGAGGATCACTATTCTAAAATACATAACTAATTAAAATAATGAACTAAAACTGGCCATAAACTTAATTCTGCTTCCTCCTCTGCTTCTTCCCATTGTGTCTTCTACAGCAGTGCCATGTCTGGGCAGGTAGTGTGGAGGCTTAGGGGCAGAGATGCCCCTGAGTGAGGTGCACCTTGTCTCTGCCCCTATGCCAGGTCATTCTGTGTCTTACTTACCCATTCAGTGAACTTTTACTGAGCACTTATACCCTTGGAAAAAGATCCCCGATCCTGTGAACTTACAGTTAAGGGGAATTGGCAGATACTAATCAGAGAAAAGTATAAATATTAGAAACATCCCATAATTTTTGGCTACGTAAATCTGGGGGTTTCTGTTATTATTTTGATGTTACTGTGAAGCTAAGTAGTACATTATGATTATGTTTTCTTTCTTAACTCCTGTATTTTTCCTTTGAGCAAATAATTGTCTTTTAAAAAAATTTTCTATCTCCAGAGGCAGCCACTTTCAACTCTTTGCTCTGACTTATGATATTTACTTTGTTTCCAAATATTATGCTTCTGCTATTTCTTAGGTTTATCAACTTTAGACATTATATATTGACTTCCAATAATGATAAATGAGAACTTGTTTGATACACTCCTGAGCTCTTTTAAGAAACTACTCTGTCCTCCCCCTGAGGGGTCTTGGCTTCAGGGACTGTTTGTTCCCAGAAGTGTGCAGCGCAGTGGGGTCTGGCTGGAGGATTGTAAAGTCCCAGACAGGTTTGGGGAGGCTATGGAGAGGGAGAGGCTTGGAAAGCAATCCCATAACATTAAGAAATGCTGGGTTAACCCTCAGGCTGCCTGAGTCTGACCCTGAACTACAGTTCCAAAGACCCTGAGAACTGACTGTGGCTAGGCCTCCAGCCCCGTTCCACAGTTTACCTGGGTGGATCACATGCAGGAGGGATCTGAAAAGCATTGCACAGGGGCTGACAATGCATAGAAGGCTGGTTGGAAACTGTGGCCTGAACCCATTGAGCTGATTCGTGACGAAACAAAAATATCACCATTCTCCACAGAATTTAAATGAGACTCACAGTCTCCTAACATAGTATTCAAAATGTCTGTGATATAATCTAAACGTAATTGAGATGCAAAGAGGCAGGAAAATCTCAACTTTCAGAGAAAAGACACTCAACAGACACCAAAACATTCAATGTAAACACCAATCAAAAGAAAACAGGAAGGCAGCCCGGGTGGCTCAGCGGTTTAGCGCCGCCTTTGACCCAGGGTGTGATCCTGGAGCCCCGGGATTGAGTCCCACATCGGGCTTCCTGCATGGAGCCTGCTTCTCCCTCTGCCTGTGTCTCTGCCTCTCTCTCTGTGTGTGTGTCTCTCATGAATAAATAAATCTTTAAAAAAAAACGAAAACAAAAACCAAAAGAAAACAGGAGTGGCTGTATCAACACCAGACAGAGTGGACTTTGGAGCAAAGGAAATTTTCAGGAATTAAGAAGGATATGACATATGATAAAAAAGTCAATTAACCAAGAAGACATAGCAGTCCTAAAGGTATGTGCATCCAGTATAGGCAGAGCTTCAAAATACATAAAGCAAAAACTAATTACTAGAAGTTAAAGGACAAATAGACAAACTCATAGTTATAGTTGGAGACTTTAACATCGCTCTAAGTAAACCAGGGAACATAGAGAAAATCACCGAGGACATGAAACAGCTAAAGGACATCATGAACCGTCTGGATCAACATGACGTCTACAGAACTCTGCACCCAACAGCAGCAGAACACATAGTCTTTTCTAGGGCACAGGGAACACTCAGCCAGACCACATCCTGGGCCATAAAACAAATCTTCATGATTTCTAAAGAATTGGAATTATATAGGGTACATTTTTCGGTCATAACAGAATTTAACCAGAAGTCGGTAGCAAAGATAAGATTAAAAAGTATAGGCATTTGAAAAGTAAATAATACATTTCTAAATAACCCATAGATCAAAGAGGAAGACTCAGGAGGAAATAGAGGATGTTTTGGACTGAACAAAAATGAAAATACATCAAAAGGTGGAGGATGCACTTGACATGTGCTTCCAGGGAAATTGATAGCATTAAGGGCTTGTGTTGGAACAGAAGAATGGTCTTCATTCAGTAATCTTATCTTCTACTTTTAGGAGCTTGAGAAAGAGGAACAGGAACGCCTGGGTGGCTCAGCAGTTAAGGGTCTGCCTTCAGCTCAGGGCATGATCCTGGAGTCCTGGGATCAAGTCCCACATCGGGCTGCCCGCATGGAGCCAGCTTCTCCCCCTGCCTGTGTCTCTGCCTCTCTCTCTTTGTGTCTCTCATGAATAAATAAATAAAATTTAAAAAAAGAAGAACAAAATAACCCTAAATCCAGCAGAAGAAACAGAACAGAACAAATAGAGAACAAAAACAGAGGAAATCAATGAAACCAAAAACTGAGGCTTTGGAAAGATCAATAAAATTGATAAATGTCTAGCAAGAACGACAACAGGAGAGGAGGACTCAAACTGCTGATGTTAGGAATGGAAGAAGGACCAGCACTACTGGCCCCACAGGCATCAAACAGACAGCAAAGGAACACTGTGAGCAATTCTGTGCCTGTAAACTTGGCAATTTCGATGAAATGGATCAGTTTATCTTAAATCAGAAATGATCAAAACTCACTCAGGATGATGTAGACAACCTGAGTAGTCCTATGACCATTATAGAAACTGAATTCGTGACTAAAACACTGTTGAGAACATCCAGGCCTATTCACTGTGAATTCTACAGAATGACTTAAGGAAGAGACAGAAGAGTAGTTTAATACGGTCTCCCCCAGGAAATAGAAGGATGGGAACATCTCCTAATTCATGTAATGAGGCTTGTGCTGCCCTGATAATAAAACCAGAGACAGCATAAGAAGACCATGGACATGTGTCCTTCATGGACACAGTTGCAAAACAACCAACAAAATGCTAGCAAATAGAACCCAACAATGTGGAAGGAAGACTAGGCCATGACCAAGTGGGGGTTTATCCCAGAAATGCAAGAAATCAATAAATATAATTCACCATAGTAATAGCCTAAGGGAGATGAACTGTATGACACATGAAAGGCATTTGATAAGATTTATTTAACACTGACTTATGATAAAAACTGTGAGCATACTAACAGTAGAAGAGCAGTCCCTCTTCCTGCTCGGGGGGCATCCACACAAACCCATCAGTGAGCAGCCTATGGAGTGGTAAGAGTTTGGGTGCCCCCCCGCCCCAAGATCAGGAATAAGTGAGGGATGTGCACTCAGTGTTCAGCATCATACTCAAAGTCCTAGCCAGGGCGTTAAGGCAAGAAGACAAAATAAAAGACACATAGATTGAAAAGAGAGAAACAGAACTGTACTTACTTGCAGGCAGCATGATTGTGTGGAAAATCCCAAGGGATCTACAAAAACCTGCTAGAATGAATTAGTGACTTTATTGAGCTTGCAAGACACAATAGGAGATCAAGATAGAAAAATCAATCTTTTCTGTATATTAAGAAAGGGCAGTTGATGAACAAAATAAAAAAAAAAAAACAGTATTACTTATCAAGGCCTTCCCACAGTAAGATAAATCTAACACAGTGTGTACAGGATCTGTCTGTTGTGAACTGTAGCATATTCCCTTTGGTGCATGTCACAGTTCTCGTGTGGTTACTCTTGGGTGAGATCACAGAGGACTCTAAGTAAATGGAGAGACACAGCATCTTTATGCATGGGAATATTCAGTGTGTTGAAGATAGAAATTCTCCCCTAATTCATGTACAGATAATGTAATTTTATTCAAAATTCCAGTAGGATTTTTTTTTTTTTTGGTCTACATGTAGAGAAACTGATCCTAAAATTTATACAGAAAGTCCCAGGAATTAGAAGAGTCCAAAGAACTGTGACGATAGCAGTGATGTTGGAGGAATCCTTCCCCACAGTGTGACACTTGGAGTAGAGCTGCGACAACCACTGTAAGGTGCTGTTGCTGCGGGATTGGCATATAAATTGGGAGCAGAGTACTCTAGAAGTAAACCATGGTGTCCTATAGGATTAAATATACACGTACCACGTGACCCAGCAATCCTGTTCCTAGAGATATGAAGACTTAGGTTCACATGGACACATGTACCCCGGTGTTTGTAACCACCCAAACTGAAAGGAGCCTAAATGTGCTTAAATGGATGAATAAACCATGCACATGGTACCATAGAATACTGCTCAGCAGGAAAAGGAACCAACTATTGATACGTACTACTTACTGGGATGAGTCTCATCAGCATTATGTGGAGTGTAAGAAGCTAGGCTTAATTATATATCCTTGGGTTCCGTGTCTGTGGCATTCTGGAGAGCCGAGGCTGCCATGACAGGAGCAGCTCAGAAACAGGGGGTTGAGGGAGTCAGACTGGGGCAACACGAGGGATTGTTTGGGTGATGGAGCCACGCTGCACCCCGACTCCGGTAGTGAGTACATGTGTTGAACAGAACTATATACCAACATTTAAAAGGTCAGTTTTGCATAGGTTTGTTTAAAAACGTGCAAAACTGGGGAAATGTAATTTCTCCTTGAGTAAGAGCCATTCTGTGCTAATGTGGTCTTCTGGGATTTCAATGCCACGGCTGATTGTTTCTGCTCAGAAAGTGACTTGATTATGATCTGAGAACACGGGGCTTCAGGAATCCCTGGTTTTATGTAGACTTTGGGGCTGGTTGCATTGTAATAGAAGGGCACCGATGAAAGGAGGCAGCTGCCATTGTTCTTGTTTTGATTGTAGGTGCAGCAAGTGGAGTCAGGGACTGTCCAGTTCCACTTCTCGCTGAGCCCTGAGGGACACCTGGACACACCCATGGGGCTGGTCCACAGCCCTGAGGCGGAGCGGCAGCCCTCCAGGAAGCCACCCACATCTCCTGCAAGTAAGTGTTTGCAGAGAACTGACTTTTTGAGCACATAGCATGACTTCCATCTGTTCTTAAGGAAAAATACTTAGTCCAGTACAATAACAATTATCAGATAATTGCTACAGATTGCTTTAATTGGAGTCAGTTGGTTGAGCTTTTGCTTAATACGGGGATGTAGAATTGGACAGTGACAGAGGGTGGCCAAGTGTGTTGTCACCTGTGTCTTGCAGCCCCCTGACTAGAGGCTTGTGGAAGGCTCTGCCAGTGACACCTAATGGGCACTTGGCATGGGAGTCCTATAGACGCAGCGTTGAGAGTAAGAGTTTGACCGAGAGCCATGGGCTGCCATCTCTGGGTGTTGTTGTTAACGTGCTGTACATTTGTTGTTTAGAAAAGGTGCTTTTTACTCCCTTGAAGCATTCCAAGAATGGGGTGTCTGATCTCAGCTGGCGACTTTGGGGAGAGTGAGGGCTACCCTCAGAGCAACATCTTCCTGGGGGCAGTGATGTGTCTGCATGTGTGCAGGTGGCGGAGCAGCGAACGTTGCTGTCAGCCTTGTGTCTGACTGGCCTAGCACCTGCTGGTCAGGGCCTCTTGGCTTCTGCCTCACCACCCCTAAGGACCATAAGGACCCCTAAGGACCCCTGTGCCAGCATCTGACTGAGAAGCCCATGGGTCAGGTCCCTGCAGGGCTGATGTCAGAGGGGTGTTGGTGAAGTTCACTTGGCAGGGCACTGAGCCTCAGGCACCTGAGGCTTCTAGAGACTGCTCCAGCTGGAAGAATGTTCTAGATATAGGAAGTTAGTCTCTTAGAAAGTTAGAAAGGTAGGGACTGAACTAATGTATAAGCCCACAGTGGGGAGCTTAATCCTATCCATCTTCCCCATGGGTGCTTCTCTGTCCCCAGGGAGGACTTACTGAGGTCCTGGCTGCTGGAGCGGAGGCACTAGTGGGTCTGGGACTCATTTGGGACTGATTTTTTCTGAGTTGAGAATCTAGTTAATGGAAGGTGGTATTGTTGAATTTAATTTACTGTTGGTGGAAGCAGTCCCCTTATTTCTTTGGCCTGGACCTGGACATGCTGGCCACTGTCTTCATGATCTTCCAAGGTTTTCTGAGGTATCGGAACATATTCAGGTGCCAAACAATCCGTAGCTTTGGGACAAACCACATCATTGAGTATTTTCCTTCTTCTCAAAAAGGCAGTGCATTTGATGGTTTTAGTTGTTTTGATCTTTCAATTTTTGAATATTGTGCTTGTCACATTGCTCTTGGGATTGCTGTTTACCACCAGTGTGTCCGCTAATAACCACTCTTACCAGTGTAGCCCTGAAAACGTCCAGCACCACAGCCCCGAGGCTGTTGCCAGGATATCTGATGGAGTCCCTGCAGTGGTGGGCGGAAGACATGGATTTTCTCTCAGGGTTTGTTTAGAGTGTTTCCAGTTTTACTTAATAAAGTCGAATGCATTGAAGGCATAGAACATATCGCTTAAAAATACTAAACAAAGGGTACAATTTATTTCCCACTCATTCTCTCCTGTAAATCTAGCGTCTCTTCTTCCTTGACATATATTCTTAGTTACATTTAAAAAATAAAACAAGGGGTACCTAGGCAGCTCAGTCGGTTAAGCATCTGCCTTTGAGTCAGAGCATAATCCCAGGTCCTGGGATTGAGCCCCTCATTGGGCTTTCTGCTCAGTGGGGCGTCTGCTTCTCCCCCTGCCCCTCACCCTGCTTTTGCTCTCTCTCTTTCTGAAATAAATAAATAAATAAAATCTTTAAAAAAATAAAAATAAAAATACAACAAATAGTAAGCTCTGAGAAAGGTAAATATGAAAGATAGTATTCCAGATTACAAAAATAGGTAAATGTTATGATTAAATATTTTGGATTAAGCTACTCAAAAAGGACACTAGTGAAATGTAGTATGTGTAGTTCACCTGTGTCTGTGGAAATGCCAGAATAGATCATGTCCTTGGGGGACATGCCTGTACAGGTAGCTTTTATGGGGAAGATATACTGACTTTTCCTGGAAAGGAGTTTTCAAGGGTTAGTTTATGGTGCTGCTGTGGTGCTGGAAGCAAGCAGCTGGTTTGTTTGAAGACCTTCTAATCAAATTAATTCTAAACAATGATGGAATTGCCTTATCACTTGGCTGCTTGGGGCGAACACCGGCTGTACCCGCTGTGGCTCTGCGGTCTGCAGGCTTGGGTCTCATTTTCCCAATTGCCTTGACTGTTGTGAGCAGATCTGGGCTTTAAACCCAGTCTGCTGCTTGCTCTGCTTCCCAGAATTATGTTAATTTATTTTTATTTTTATTTTATTTTTAAGTTATTTTAAAAAGATTTTATTTATTTGAGAGGGAGAGAATAGGAGTGTGCAGTGCACCCATAAGTAGGCGGTGGGCAGAGGGAGAGAGAGAGAAGCAGACCCTCCGCTGAGCAGGGAGCCCGACTTGGAACTCAATCCCAGGACCCTGAGATCATGACCTGAACCAAAATCAAGAGTCAGACACTTAACTGAGCCAACCAGGTGCCCCAATTCTGGCTCAGTTTTGATTGAGTCATTTTATCCTAATTTGGGTTGTATTTTCCTGTTTATCTGCCATCAGTATTTTTTATTGGATTGCAGATATTGTGAATTTTCTTTGATTGAGAGTGCTAAATAGGTTTGTATTTGATGAATACTCTTGAGCTTTGGAAACAGTTTGATCCTTTGGGCTCTTGCCCTTAAGGGTTGTTAGGTGGGACCAGACCAGCTTTTAGTCCAGGGCTAATTATTCCCCACGACAAGACCCCTTTGTGTGCTCTGCCTGACATCTCCTGAATTATGAGGTTTGCCAGTTTGGCCTGTCTGTGCAGTAAGTCTATTTCTGCCCCATGTAAGCACTGGGGACTGTTCCAATGGCTCTGGCCCCAGCATTGGGTACTTTCCTGACCAGTCACCTACTGAATTCTAGAGGGGAGCCTCTGTAAATGACCAGAGCTCTCTTTCTGTGCACCTTGTCTTGTCTGGCACTTGGCCCTGCAAATGGGAGCTTCCTCGGTCTTCTTGGACATTCAGCTCTGTTTTCTCCACTGGGGGCCCCTGGTGCCCCGTCTCCCTGTACTGTGGCCCACAGACTCATTAGCTGCTGAGAGTTGGGGCGGTTTCAGGGCCCACTTCTTTTGTTTCCTGTCCCTGAGGATCACTGTCCTTTGTTGCCTGAATTCTAATGTCTTGAGGCCAGTTGTTTCATATATTTTGTCCCTTTAAAAAAATTTGTTTCATGGGGCGGTCAGTCTGGTCCCTATTTGCTTACTCTACGTTGGTGGGAGACAGATGTCTTTGCCTGATGTCGGTGGGCTGCTGAGATCCTCCACCCAGGCCTGATGGTCTAGTGGTTTTGAAAGTTTTCCTGGCTGCTCTGTGCTACTGTGATTCACCAGCTATGTTGTGTGTTTTCATGACTTCTGAGTTGGGCTCATGCTCTATGCTGCAGTGTAGTCCCTCGTGCACTGCATTTATTTTACTTTGAAATAGATTCTTTTTTTTTTTTAATTAAAAAATTACATGGTCAAGAATAGCCAAGGCAATTTTGAAGTAGAAAAGAGGCTTCAGTTTTCCTAATTGGCAGATTTATAGTTATAGTAACTAGAACAGTGTGGCATCGGGGCAGAAATGGACAGATAAGAAGACAGAGTGTGATGACTGGACACATTATAGATAAGTGTATTACTTTACTCTTATTGTTGTAACAAATTACCATAAATGTAAAATGGCTTAAAATAGCATGAGCTTGCTGTCCCACAGTTCTGGAGGTCAGAAGTCCAAAAGGGGTCCCACAGGCTAAGGTAGAGGTTTTGGTGGGGCTGGTTCCTTCCGGAGACTCCAGGGCAGGCTCCACCTCCTTGCCTTTCCAGCCTCTAGTAGCCTTTGGCTCATTCTCTTCTCTTCGAAGTCAGCAGTGCAGTTTCCAAATCTCCCTCTGACTCTGATCCTCCTGGCTCCCTGGCACTTACCAGGACCGCTATGACTGCTGTGATAGCATTGGGCCCACCCGAACATCTAGGATGGTCTCTCCGATCAGCAGCCATGATTACCGGCAGTGCAACATCACATTGCCAGGCTCTGGGGGTTAGGATGTGGGTATTTCTGGGGTAGGAAACATCGTTCTGCTTACCACCAGGAATAGGGATGGACCAGTCACTTAACAGTGCAGGAATGCTTATCCATAAGGAACATATAAAATTAGATCCTAATTTCATATCTTGTGCAAAAATAAATTGTAGGTGGATTATGAAATAAAACTTTAGAAATTTTAGAAAACTCTAGAATTAGAAGATTAGAAAGAAGAAAGGTTACAGAAATAGCTGTTCCAAATCAATAAGAAATAACGGTAACAGGAAAGAAAAATGGGCAAAACACATGAATAGGGGATTTCTATGGAAGAAGCCAGAGGGGCCCGTAAGCATGAGACAGGGCTCAGTATCAGTCGTGATCAGAGAAATGCACAATAAAATGAGGAATCATCTCATACTTCACAACTGGAGAAATGTAGCTGCCTCATATACAAGGTTCATGAGGATGCTCATGGGGAAGAAGGGTCTTACCACGCAAGCAGGAACGCTATATGGACAGCTGCTTTGAAGAGCAATTTCATAATATTTAGTTCATACCCTGCTACTCAGAAGTGCTGTTTCTAGACACCTGTTGTTGAGAGCAGCTGGTTCCTGGGTACATGGTGGCCTGCTCACTCCTCCCCCTGGGGGTGGATAAACGAGCTGGTATGTTTGTATGACCAGATGCCGTATAGCAGTCAGAATGAACCAAGAAGGTCTTTACATGTCCTCAGGGGTGAATCTTCAAGACCATGTGAGGAGTGAGGACAAGTTCTGGAAGGAAGTGTACAACGTGGCGGCTTTCAGTAACTTTGAGAACAGTTGCATGTGTCATTGACTGGTGCATGTGTGCTAATTGGATGACCCCGGACCCCTTGCTGACTGTCTCTCTTCCTCAATTTTTTCAGCTGTAAAATGGGATGCAACAAAGAACTGAATAGGAAAGAATAAAACTTGAAAAGCCTTCGAAAAAAAATTAGAGGATATTTTTGTGACTTTGGGGTTAGGAAAGCTTTCTTTTCTTTCTTTTCTTTCTTTCTTTCTTTCTTTCTTTCTTTCTTTCTTTCTTTCTTTCTTTCTTTCTTTCTTTCTTCTTTTTAAATATTTTATTTATTTATTTTAGAGAGAGAGAGTGAGAGAGCACATTTGCATGATCCAGGGAGGGCAGAGGGAGAGAGACAAGCAGACTCCCCACTGAGCACTGAGCCCTGCTTGGGACTGGATCTCAACCCCGAGATCATGACCTGAGTTGAAACCAAAAGTCAGACACTCAGCTGACTGAGCCACCTAGGAAAGCTTTCTTAAACAAGCTAGACAATGCATAAACAAAGAAGACTAAGAAATAGGATTATATTAAAATATAAAACTTTTGTAAGAGAGAAAACTCCACAAACAAGTCGATAGACAAACCTTAAATTGAAAGACAGTTACAGTGCCTACAACCATGAGAAGTTAAGTGAAGGAATTAGAATATCAGAAAGAAGCAATATTATAGGAAGAGCTCCTGCAGATCAGTAAGAAGGAAACAACTGGAAAGAAACACAGACATGGTCCACCAGAGGTTGTAGGGAGGATTGAGTGGGCAAACATCTGTGGATGCGCTCAGGATGGCCTGGCACTGGGCACGCTTCACGGCTGCCGCTGTCATCTCTGGCTGGCACCATCGCTGGGCAGTGCCACCTGCTCATTCCCCTTTTAGCCGTTGGCCCAGTGAAACAAGATGGTCCCCAGGGCAGGTGCAAATGCAGCACATCTCCATGGAGAGTTTGACCCCAGAGTCTTCAGTGGACACATACCAGTGCCCATGACACCATCCAGGGAAGTGGGTCCTCATTGGGCCCCGCACATTCAGTGTTAACTCTGTTTCTACCATTATT
Organism: Canis aureus; assembly: GCF_053574225.1. NCBI lineage: Eukaryota > Metazoa > Chordata > Mammalia > Carnivora > Canidae > Canis > Canis aureus. Next base: position 29,132,415 of record NC_135613.1, read on the forward strand.
TTTGTTTGTTTCTATCATTTTACATTAGCCAGAAATTAAGGCAACACTTACTAAGATAGGGTTTGCTTAGTGGCTCTCTTTCTCTCCTCCCTCCCTCATCCATTCTGCAAATCCTTACTGGGACTCTGTGATGTGCCAGGTACTTTTTAGGCTCCTGTTCTCACAGAGCTTATGCTTTAATTTAATTTATTAGTTAATTTTGATTTTATTTATTAGAGAGAGAGAGAGAGAGAGAGCATGTATACCCACCAGCATGGGGAGCAGCGAGCAGAGGGAGAAGCACACTCTCCCCTGAGCAGGGAGCCTGATGTGGGATTTGATCCCAGGACCCTGGGACCATCACCCGAGTGGAAGGCAGATAGATGCTTAACTGACTGAGCCACCCAGGCACCTAAAAGATTGATTTTAAAAAGAGACAATAAAAAACTACCAAATATTTTAGGTAGCAAAAAGAATAGTGTAGCACCCTGGTACGGGATGTAGATACTGGGGAAGCCATGCATATCTGGGGCAGGGAGTACATGGGAATTCTCTGTACTTTCTGTTCAATATTGCTATGAATATAATAAAACTGCCCTAAAAATAAAGTCTATTTAAGAAAAGAAACAGAGAGGGAATGACTTTTAGGAAGCTTTATAATCATGTCTGTCTTGATTTGATTAACCTGTGTTCAGGATTTCTGTCTCATCTCCATAATTGAGCTGCATCTGTGGCAGAGGTCAGCTGACTTTAAGGCCAGATAGTAAATATTTTAGGCTTTGTGGGCCGGATGCCCTGTTGTAGCTCCTCATCTCCAGTGCTGTGTAGTGGAAACCATATGAATGAGCTTGGCTGTGTTACAATAAAAGCTTACTCACAAACACAGGTTGTGGGTGGAATTTGATGAGTGGGCCATCACCTGCAGATCGCTCATCTATAGCTTTCTGTTTTGTCATGTCTTTATCAGGCTTTGGTATTTGGAGTGCTCGTTTTGCAAAATGAGTGCATAGCTAGGGCTCTCTAGAGAAACAGAACCAGTGGGCCATCCATGTAGGAAGAGATTTATTATAAGAAATTGGCTCACACCATCAGTGGAGGCTGAGAAGAGGCCCAGGAAAGCTGCTGGGGAATTAGTCCAAATCCAGAGGCCTGAGAGTGGGGGAAAGCCACCATGCAGGTTCCAGTCTGGGTCTGAAGGCCTGCGGAGCAGGAGCATGGAGGGAAGGAGATGTGCGTCCCCCATTGACAGGCAGGAACGCCCAGTTCTTCCTTCCTCCCCTCTGGTGTTCCTCAAGCCCTCAACACATGAGATGATGCCCACCCACACGGGGGCAGGGTTGGGGGGGGCAGAGCGCGTCACTCAGGGGGAGTATTCAAATAGGAATTTCATCTGGAATCATCTTCACAGACACGCTCAGAATGATGGTTGGCCACCTGTCTGGGCCCCTTTGATTCATCTAGTCTACCTGACACATAAAATTAATCATCAGTGGTTTAGTGCCGCCTTCAGCCCAGGGCCTGATCCTGGAGACCTGGGATCGAGTCCCACGTTGGGCTGCCTGCATGGAGCCTGCTTCTCCCTCTGCCTGTGTCTCTGCCTCTCTCCCTGTGTTTCTCATGAATAAATAAATAAAATCTTAAAAAAAATTAATCATCACAGTGAGTTAGGATGCTTTCTCTCTTTTTCTGGGCTTTAAAATAATTTCAACAAAAGGCAAGACTTGTTTCTTGAAGGTTTGGTAAAACTTGTCTATAAAACCATCAGGAACTCAGTGCCTTTGGGAAGGATTTTCTGATCATGCCAACCTTGAAAACAACGAAGTTATTGAGTAGCAACTTGGTTTATTCCAGAACGGCAGAGGAATTACAAAAGGAGATGTGGAGGGATCCCTGGGTGGCGCAGCGGTTTAGCGCCTGCCTTTGGCCCAGGGCGTGATCCTGGAGACCCAGGATCAAATCCCACGTCAGGCTCCCGGTGCATGGAGCCTGCTTCTCCCTCTGCCTATGTCTCTGCCTCTCTCTCTCTCTCTCTCTCTCTCTGTGACTATCATAAATAAATAAAAATTAAAAAAAAAAAAAAGGAGATGTGCAGACCATGGTGAACCAATAGGCCAGTTGAGAGACCAGAGAGCAAGGGTCCACTAATAGAGGGGATAGAGGGAAGGAGGAGGCTGGAAGGGATGGTTTTGAACAGGAGTTCGTGAGGAAAAGAGAACTCCATGTGGCGGCTTCTCATTGGTTCTGGGTCCCTGCTGGTACCCAGATGGGACCCGGTGGGGGATGGCACCTGCTGACCCTCCACTCCTTCTCCCAGCTCAGTGGGGTTTCCTTAGCTCGTTTTCACCACCTTCGAGTTTCTTTTTTTTAAGGTTTTTTATTTATTCATGAGAGATCGAGAGAGAGAGAGAGAGAGAGAGAGAGAGAGAAGCAGAGACACAGGCAGAGGGAGAAGCAGGCTCCATGTAGGGAGCCCGACGTGGGACTTGATCCCGGGGCTCCAGGATCACACCCTGGGCTGAAGGCAGGTGCCAAATAGCTGAGCCACCCAGGGATCCCCTACCTTCAAGTTTTTATTATGGTTATGGCTCTATTTAGGTTTTCTATCTCAGCTCAGGTTAACTTTGGGGATATATATAGTCTATAGATGAATGGATCCTGGGATAAACTTGTATGTAATGTAAATATCCTAATTTCTATCTCTGTGTGGATTCCTTTGCCATTCCTGGTCTCCTGGTGAGTGTCTCCTTCTCTTGGGCAGATTCATCAGAGGTGTTTACCTTTTATCTTCTGTAGGGAGTCGGCTCTTGCATACCTTCATTAATTCCTGTGCTGTTTTGAAGTTTCTAATTGTGTCTTTAATTTTAATGTAATTAATTATAATTTAATTTTATATGCTTTTGCCTTTATTAATCCCTTCTTTTTTTTTAAAGTTTTAAAGAAGTTGAATGCTTAGCTTATTTTCATTTGCCTTTTTAAAAAAATTTTATTTATTTATTCATGACACACACAGAGAGAGAAAGACAGAGACATAGGCAGAGGGAGAAGCAGACTCCCTGTGGAGAGCTCAATGCGGGACTCGATCCCAGGACCCTGGGATCCCAACCTGAGCCAAAGGCAGCTCAACCATGGAGTCACTGTCCCTCCATTTGTCTGTTTAATAAAACATTTCAGGTCCTGTGGTTTCTTTCCAAGTACTTCTTTGACTCTATTTCTGACATATTGATCTACAGTGTTCTTATTTTCTAAATTATTGGTTTCAATTTCTATTTTCCTTTGACCTTGAATTTAGAAGTTTAGAAAAAATAGTCTTGCATTGAAATACCCAGAGTAAACTGCTCATGTTTGGAGCCCGGCGCAGGCATCTCCCAGGCATAGTGTGCTCTTCCACAACTCTCTGATCTTGGGACACCTGTTGTTTATTCCATACTGTTGTGTGTCTCCTCCTTCCTCTGTTGCCCTCAGAATGAATCAGTCCAGTTTGCCATGGTGACACATAATCCCCAGATCTCACCGCTTTAAAACAAAAGGCTTTTATTTCCTGTTCTTGCTCCACATCCCCTGCAGGTTGGTAACAACTCTGTCTTTCGTGGTCACAGATGGCCGGCGTAGTCTGAGTTCTGCTGGCCATAGCACCACGAGGAAAGGGACATGTCGGAGGTACCTGCCCCACAGTCAGTTGCTGTGGCATGGAAGTGACACACAGGACCCCTCCCAGCTCCTGGCTGAGAGTGAGCCGGGTGGCTCCATCTAGTGGCAAGTGCCCTAATTTGTGCCCTGATGGTGAAGAGGTGCAGATCTTTGGTGTGGGCACTTGTCCAACCCTGAGCACTGTCCTAGGAGCATCTCACGAATGGGGGCTGTGTGTACTCCTCTTTCTATTGCCCACCGGGGTCCTGGGCCAGGAAAGCACTGGGCACATGTTTGCAGAGCTGATGTGAGGCTGGCTGTGTCCTGGCACTCGGGTTCTGTCTCTCTGTCTGCCTTCCACACCCGGTCCCCTTACCATCCAGCTCTCCCATTGTTAGCTTCCTTCCAGGAAGGGTTTCTCCCCATAGCGACCCCAGGAGCTCTGAGGTCACCCTGGGGCTTAGGAAGCCCAGCAGAGAGAAGTCCTGTTCAGGTGTTCCATGAACGTCTTGAGATGGAGCCCCTTCACGCTGCTGTGTCCCCCACCATTCCTCGTGTGGTTAAGAGCTGGGAGGGTGCTTCTCCAACTGGAGGCCATTGCTGCTGCTCTCGGGAGAGAGTGTGGAGTCAGGGCATGGAGCTAGCAGATGTGTCAGCCGTGGATTGAGTGCCTGACCTCGGGACTCCCAAGTCCAAGGTCATCCCTGGCACTCTGCTGCTTCTGTGTGTGGTGGCACCCAGGCTTGGCAGCTGCTCCTGCATCTTGAGATGCTCAAACGGGCAGATACCAACACTTCATGCCCCTCCTGTGCTGTACGATCAGGATGCAGACCAGGGAGAGCTGGCCTGTCCCCTGGAAGCTGGCCATCTCCAGCTCCACGTGGGCAGCTGGGCACAGAGCAGCGCCCATGGGAGGCCAGACATTCTTAGGCTCCAGGGCATGTTGTGGAGGTTCAGGGGGAAGGGGACCCCTCCCCACAAAGACAGCTCACTTTGGGCTCCAGATCCATCCATTGGCCAGCGGGACAGGTGTCTCCCTGGATGGTTGGGGGGAGAGTGTGTCTCCCCTGTGCAGAGCTTGAGTTCTTTGCAAAGAGACTTGCCATTCCACCCATTGACAGGTTGCTGGAGGGATCAGGATCTAGTACCGACGTCCTCCATTCTCCACTGCCATTTGGGGCCAGCAGGTCTGCACCGACCCATCCTGATTGCATTTGCTTTATTTAATTTGGATTTTATTGCTGCATTTGTGTTACATTGATGTGATTGCCTTCATCCCAGGTTCATTCGTGTTTAATTGGTGATGGAAACTTTTTCTCCTTTGATATTTACCAACTTAGTCGGTTCTGTTGGAAATCTTGATGACATGAGGCTGTCATGTTAAGTGAGGGACTTCGGCTCTCTGTCATGAATGATCTTTATGTCCTCTCTAGAATTAATGAGGGAGCAGAGGTCCACTCCTCACCCTCCAGGAAGCAGTGCACAGAGCCACTAGAGGGCACTCGGTCTTGGTTTTTGGAAACTCAGAATTTCCCTGACCCATATTTTGCTCTTCAGTGTTCTGGTGGTGTCAGAATGTTGGTATGTTTGCTTCAGTAGATTTGACAAATAGCTGGGTCGAGGGAAATATGTCACCATGGCCTTTCCCGGAATATCCTGAGTCAGGTTCTTGGCACGGTTGTGACCTTCTGCGTGTCGATGCTGCGGGGACGTCCTCTCCAATGGAAGGCTCCCTGCCCCCGGGGCAGTCGTGTCACCCAGGCAGTCATGCAGGACCGGGAGTTTGAACCGCCCAGCTGGAGCCATGTGAATGGGCAGATTTAAAGGGATCCCAGGGTGTGTGTGCTCTGCTGTAGGATGTTAGTGAGTGGCTCAGAGCAGAAGCCTTGATGGGGACGAGTCACTGCTTCAGCCAGCCTTAGGCTTTGGGTGCCCCATGGGATTCCCCACTCCTCTGGGGCCTAGTTCGCCGAGGCAGGGCACCTTGCATGTCTGGGTTTTATTTTATTTTATTTTATTTTATTTTATTTTTTTTTTTTGGGTTTTATTTTATTTTTATTTTTATTTTTATTTTTATTTTTAAAGATAGATTTATTTATTTATTTATTTATTTATTCATTCATTCATTCATTCATTCATTCATAGAGAGAGAGAGAGAGAGAGGCAGAGACACAGCCAGAGGGAGAAGCAGGCTCCATGCAGGGAGCCCGATGTGGGACTCGATCCCGGGTCTCCAGGATCACACTCCAGGCTGCAGGCGGCACTAAACTGCTGCGCCACAGGGGCTGCCCTATGTCTGGGTTTTATAGTACTGCCAGCAGCAGCATGGACAGAACCATGACACCTTTGTAGTGACGCTCCCTTATCAGCACCTGGGACGTGCATCTTCTCCTGTGTCCTCTGCTTAGGAAACATCTGGGTACAGCAGCAGCTTTATCAGGTGCACGCATCCCTTGCCCCAAAGAGCCCCATGCACCCCCCAGGTCCAGAGGGCAATGCCATTTCCCAGGTGCCAGAGTGCATATTGTTCTGGGCCTAACTTCGCAGTATTCTGGAAGCGGCTGGTGTGGGCAGCGATGGGACCTTGGGACACGCAGGTGTGCTTGGGACACATGTTCCTCACTGTCCCTGCCTGCCCTGCCTGCCTGAGCAACAGGTGGCCGGTGTGGTGGGGCTGGTGCAGCTGGAGGTGTGGATGCTGCAGGCAGGCCTGGGCTCTTCTGTGTGCAAGTCCAGCCCCTCTCCAGCTACAGCCCCCTAGTGCCCTGGGCCACCCGGCATCCTGTGTGCTGGAGGGCCTCAGCCACCTTCACTCTGAGCAACTTCTGCGGCGAGGCCCATGGCCACCCCGTCACTGAGCTGCCTGTCCCTTTATCTCTACACAGATTAGGTTTATGTCCCTCATTTCCTGTGATCAGTGTCTTAGGGAGGATGGCTTTTTACCCCCAAATAGTTAGAAATGAGGGTCTTCAGGTGGATTTGCCATATGAGTTCTTAGTGTCTAAAGAACCTTTAAATAGTGATTAAAGCCTTATTTTCAGGGCCCAGTGGGACACTTATTTTTCCCCATCTTTCTTTAAGTCACAGTGACTCTGTCTTGAGCAACGATGAGCCCTTCTTCCCTCTGCCTTTTGGGGCAGCTGTTCCCCCATCCTCTAAGATCGCCAGACCCCTTGCTCCCAGGATGAGGCTTCTGCCAGTGAAGGCCTGACCTGCAGCTAGACCTAGGCGGACTTGTGAGCACCCTTCCGCAGGCCTGCCTCAGTTTCTCCCCAGAATGCACAGCCATGTTTCAGAGAAGCACTCCTAGGGAGATAGCTGGCATTTGGGACAAAGGGCTTCAGTGCTCCATGCTACTCAGGTCTGGCCCATGGTTGGTGATGATGGGCAGGGAGGAAGTTGTACTGTGGGCTCCCCAGTGCTTCTGGGGGGACTTCTGTGCCCTCCAGCCTGGGAGTTTTCTCCAGGAAGACCACTGCCTGGCCTTCTGTTCACCTGTGCACTTGTCTTTATATCCTCTATGATCCTGTCTGGTCCCCTCACCAAAGTGCTTTCTGGGCCGTGTTGATGTTTCCCATCTGTGTGATGCTGCAGGTGTGCCCTCCCAGCAGAGAAAACACCTGGTCACAGGTCTTTATGTGACCCTGTGGGACACAGATAGCCCAGGTGTCAGTGGAGGCAGTTTGGGCTTCTAGAAGCTGAATTGACAGGAGGGAGGCTTGGACGATTGAGCTTCTGTTGACTGTGATTTTCAGCTAGTTGAGGCTGATGGGGGAGTAACAGAGTGTCTTCAGACAGGTGGTGAATCTTGCTGGAGCAGAAATGTGAGCTGCTCCTTTGTCTCAGGCAGTCAGTGGGGACCTGTCCGCACAGCATTAGCCCTGGTGGTGGGGGAGCCACTGGTCTGGTCCCTTCCCATTTCCTGCAGTTTCATCCTTGTGACCAGAGTCAGTCTGTGGGGCTTTCCAGAGTCCTGGTATCAGGGTGGGATACGGAGGACTCAGTGGCTCTGTAATGCTTTCCGCCTTGGGATGGGCAGTGAGCTGCCGCCAGCACTCTCAAGTGGAGGGAGAGGTTCTTGGCTGCTGGAATCCTCCTCCACACTTTGCTTCTGGTGAGATGACACCTTTCTTGGGAGCACAGCTGGATTCATGATCTGCTGTGAGCTGGTTTCGGGGGTGAAGGCTTGCAGGCCAGAGTGTTTCTCAGTTTCTGGGAAGCGCCCTGACTTGGCTTGTGAGGATGGGGCTGGCCCCTGGACTTGGCAGGAGGATGGCACCTTGGAGCCTGCAGGAGCCAGCCTTGGCATCACCAAGGTCAAGGACATGCATGGCCACCGGCCCCTCCTGGGCCCAGCATGCCCACATCTAGAGTACGCTGGACTCAGGACAGGTTGTGTGCGCTGGGCATCTGCGGGGGTGGAGGCAGGAACAGCAGAGTGCGGCATGTGCATCTGCTTCAAAGTTGCTTACTTAGCACAACAGCAAGTCCACCCTGGTCAGAGGAGTGGGGGTGCCAGGCCAGCTGACCCAGGGCCCCAGCTCTCCAGAGTCGGGAGTATGAGCAGATGGGAAGATGGAAAGGCACAGGATGGGTGTGTGAGGACTTCATGGGTCATGAAGCCCATTCTTGGTGACACCACACAGTCAGAAAGTATGAGGCCAGGTGGGGTGGCCAGGGGTAGGGGAACTGGAGTGACAGCAGCCCGAGCTCAGCTCCGTCCTCTGAGGCTGTGACCTGGGGGAGCGGCTCTGGACCTTACTGCAGAGTGATTGGACTGCCCAACGCCAGCGGCAACACCAGTCACAGCCGGGGGCAGATGGGTCAGGCCCTGAGTCAGGCCTCCCAAGGCTCCTGAGTGCCCCTCCCCACCTCTGTCTGCTTCCCCCCCAGACCTGCCAGCACTGCCGCCCCAGGGGCTCGCTGCCCTCCAGGACTCGCCGGTGGGACCAGGGGTAAGTCTGGGCTGAGAGGCCTGTTTCAGAATTCCAAAATCCATTAATTAAAGGCCCCAGGGGCAGAACATTCTCTGCATCATTAAGAACAGTGGTGTCTCTTTTGTTTTGCTGGGACACATTCAGTACTTTTAAAAAATGATGTGCTCTCTCTGGCAGTTATGTCTGATAGCTGAGAATCTTTCAGGGCCGAGTAGACTTTGTTTTTTTCTGAGGTGCCACAGTGTGGTCTTCATTTCCTTTTTTTTTTTTTTTTTTAAGTTCGGTTTTTAAAGTTTTTTAAAAGATTTTATTTATTCATGAGAAACAGAGAGAGAGAAAGACAGACACAGGCAGAGGGAGAAGCAGGCTCCATGCAGGGAGCCCGATGTGGGACTCGATCCCAGGTCTCCAGGATCACGCCCTGGACTGAAGGTGGCGCTAAACCGCTGAGCCACCCAGGCTGCCCTGTGGTCTTCATTTCCTCCTGTCTTGTCTCTACCAGGAGAGGGTGCCTGGCACTGACCACCGCCCTGGGCAGTGGGGCCAAAGCCAGGCCCATAGGCTGAGCAGCTGGTGCTGGTAAAGATGGGCCACCGCCTGTCAGACAGCAGATAGTTCTGTGTGCGAGGGTCTCCTGCATAGGAAGAGAGGTGCTGGTTGTTGGCTGGCCATTGAGTCCACCCCTTTGTAACCCCAAGCTTGTCACAGTGCTTGCCAGTGGTTCCGGCATCACCTTGTTCAGGGTCAGAGTTGGCTTGTCTACCTGATGACTTTGCCAGCATCACCCTGGAAAATGACTTATCTAGAAAAGTCGAATAACTCACTATCAAAGTCTGTCTCAAGGAAGTGGGTTTAACGTGTACCAAGCAGCTTGGAGACTCGCTCAGAAGTGAACGTTTTATTTGCCTGAAGATACAGGTCTGGAGACAGCCTCCCAAGCTTCCCTACTGGCCCGTTACAGCAGTTTCCATGTCACCCTAAGTGTTCAGGGCCACAGAACAGTGCTGCCCACTTCCTGAGGCAGGAAAGTCTCAAAACAGCTTGTGGGTCTGAAGGGAGCTGAACAGACCCCACAGCTCTTCTCTGCCCTTGGGGCTGCTGCTGGGGTCCCCCATTGCCACATGCCTATCCCAGCCACTCCTTTGATCTGTCTCGTGTTGGGTTCCTCTGTCCCAGTACCGTGCTGGGCCAGCTAACTGTATATGTCATAAAGTGAGTCCAAGATTTGAGAGGCAGGTCTTCCATGGAGCATAGGCCCTCCTTACAGCTGCATTCACTTTCCAGACATCTGCAACGTGACAGGAGGCTTACATGCACCAGGTTCTGGCCAAGCCCTTTCCACGACTTCTCATTTAATTCCTGTGATAGTCCTGTGATTTAGGTACTATTTTCACCCCCATTTTGCAGATGAGGAGACAGAGGAAAAGAAAGGACTCAATGGCCTGCCCTCAGTCACACAGTAATAGTGGTGTGGGGATTCAGTCTCAGCAGCTGTCCCTAGAGCTCATGTCGGCTCCCATTCCAGTCACTGCCTCAGTGACGGGATTGTGTCCCAGGCACAGCGGTGGTGAGACCTGGAAGGGACCTTGCACCTGTTCAGTCCCTGGCTGGATGTGAAATCCAGAGAAGTTCAAAGACCAGCTGCCCCCACAGCCCATAAGTGGCAGAGAACCTGTCTTCCTCGGCCCTTCCTCTTTTCTACCTGCTGTTCCTTGTTACTATTGTTTTTATGCCAGTGTTACCACGTGGTAGGGACCACAATCTTGCCTCTTAGTAACTAGTAAAGGAACGAGGAGCAGCCACCCAGCAAGCGGTTGCAGACCTCACTGCCTTCTGTGCTATGTCTCCTGGGTTTATGCCAGTGTGAGTGTATGTGTGTGTGTGGGGGCGCTGGGATGTAGGGGGGCTGTGTTCCACCTCTCACCCACTCTTCCTCCCCCTCTAGTTGTCCCTTTCCCAGCTCGCAGCTTCCCCACAGCCTACCACCCGCTCCCGCTCAGCCACACCCCCTCCACGGCAACCCGACAGCTCTAAGCCCCCGCCGGCCCAGGAGGTAAGCATGGCCACCCTTCCTCCTTCCAGGGAATGGCTCTGAACTCCTGACATCTGCTGGAGTCTTTGACTTTGTGAGCTGTGCTGGTCCTTGGGGAGGTGGCTGAGACCTTCGTGGGTTCTCTGTGACATGGGTGTAGGGACAGGGTGGCAGGGGGAGTGGGTGGGCATGGCTTACTTCCATGCCCCAGGTACTTGCCACCTTTCTGTCCTGCAGACCTGGGAATTTGGTGTGGGAGCTCTCCCTGCTATGAGGCTTACTTAGGCTTTTGCTCTGCCTGACAAGACAAAGTTAGACCCCCCCTCAGATCTCTGTACATGAAGGGGGAAGGAAAGTTTTGTTAGAGTTCTAAATAGAGGCTGATCCAAGCCTCCAGCGCTCCAGGACACTCTCCTTGTTGGCAGCAGCTGAAGGAGAAGTAGTGAAGCCCACCGTCCTGGATTTGGATGCATCTAGTGGGGAAAACAGGCCTGTGTTTCCACTGACCTTGGGGAATTCACATAGAGTTTGGTTTCAAAAGTTGGCTGGCTCACCTGCAAACTGTATCTTCAGTCCTGTACTGGAAGTCTATTGAGGAAAAATAGCGCCATTAAATTATTTACTTGAAAACAGTACCGTGAGATGCCTTATTCTAGAACATGTCTAGGGCTCACGTATTTATGAAAAGCCTGCATTTCTTATTATAGGCAGCTGAGACATGTCGGAGTTATCGCTGGTTTTGTGGTATTCCTTTTGAGCTGAAACAGAAAGCTAGGTGAGCTGGTGTGAAAGAGAGCATTCTGATTTCCAAACAGTCTCTTCATTTAGACACGTCTTCTGCTCTGGAGGGATGTGGAAGGTGGAATACAAAGGAATGACTAGAATATTCAGGTGATGGGATCAGAGAAATGTCTATACAGGCGAGCTGGGAGCTGAGTAGTGGTCTGTCTTGCAGCGTTGAAGGAGGGTTCATTTTTCTGATCTATCAATGTGGTTTTTATGTTAATTGACCTTCTCAGACAGCAGATCTCTCAATGGTGCCAGTTCATAAAATTGATGATACCTCCCTCATTGCTTTTTGACTCACCTAAAATACGAATTGGCCCAGATAAATTAGAATTTCAGATAAGTGGTGACTTTTTAGTGTAAGTTCCAGATATTTCATGGGACATACTTACATTATACCATAATTATTCATTGTTTGCCTAAAGTGTAAGAGGCACTTGGGCGTCCTGTATTTTCCTTTGCTGAAGCTAGCAGTCCGACAGGTGGCTCATCAATGAACACCCCCCCATCTCAGCCTCCTCAGTTGTTACAGGCTGGGATCCTTGTTGGCCTCACTTGGGGCCGCATTTTGCTCAGCAGGAGCCCCCCTCGGAGGGCAGGATCTCTCACCTGGAGGCCCAGCTGAGCCAGGCGTCCTTGGTCCTGGGAGCCTCTGTTGCTGAACAGCTGCAGGAGCTGCCTTTTACGCCGGTGCACACCCCGATTGTTGTGGGAGCCCAGACCAGGAGGTGAGAGGTGGCCCTGAGGCCCCTGGCATGCTGTGCTGGGAAGACTGACTCTGAACAACAGGCTTTCCCCAGAGAGGGGTTGTCGGCAGGTCCTACCTCTTTGCCGGCCCTTTTCTGGAGGCCGGCCACCATGATCTTTCTGTTTTAGCTCTGGAAGTAAGCTCTCACGAGCCTCAATGGTGCTCCTGCAAGCCTGCGGCTTTCCTGAGATTCTGGATGCCAATAAGCAACCAGCCGAGGCTGTAAATCCTACAGATCCCGTGAAATTCAACCCCCAAAAGGAAGAATCAGATTGTCTACAAAGCAATGAGATAGTGCTGCATTTTCTTGCCTTTAGCAGGTGCGATCTTAAATATTCTATTTATGTTACTCTTTACCTGGCTTTCACTTTCCTTGCATTGAAGAAACCCCTCTGTATGGCTCTGAGTTGGCAGGACTCTCTATGCTGAGGTCTTCCTGGATTAAGGAATGCTATGTGTTTTTGTTTTTATTTGGTTAGGGTGCTCACACAGCCATCTCTAGATGCTGTGAAACTGGCTTTGCCTGAACTTCTGTCATTGACATGGACAGTGTTGTTGGCCAATTCTTGGTATTCATGTAGCTCTGAGAGCAGGGTTCTCCAGATGGGGCTGAAATGGGTTGCTGTCTGACGGGCTCCCCGAGATCCCAGTAGAGCTGCTCATGTGGGTGGATGAGGCAGTGTCTTGCCTGTGGTGCTGGGCTCTTGAAAACCCAGGTTCTCTGCTATGGATACTTGATTAATTTGGGGCTTTTTTTGGATTCAGAGTGTCCCAGGACTGCCAGGGAGCACCGTGGCCAAAGACCGTGTATTTCACCTTCCAGTTCTATCGCTTCCCACCCGTGACAACGCCACGCTTGCAGCTGATCAGGCTGGACGAGACGGGCAGGACAGGCTCTGGTTCCCTGTTGTATCTCCTGGTTCTCACTGACAAAGATGGCTCCTCTGATGCTGGTAAGTGCTTATGTGTCTGGCAAAGATGTGAGAAATCCAGCATTGAGCCTTGTTTATAAATTGTATTACTTACAAAATATTGTATGGTGAAAATATTCGAACACGTGCAGAATTTTTTTTTTTAATTTTTTTTTATTTATGATAGTCACAGAGAGAGAGAGAGAGGCAGAGACACAGGCAGAGGGAGAAGCAGGCTCCATGCACCGGGAGCCTGACGTGGGATTCGATCCCGGGTCTCCAGGATCGCGCCCTGGGCCAAAGTCAGGCGCCAAACCGCTGCGCCACCCAGGGATCCCTACGTGCAGAATTTGAAGGAATAGTGTAATGAACCAGTGCTTCTGCCAGTGGGTGCCAGCAGCTGTCAACTGTGCCCCGCCCCCCCAGACCCTAGATCCCTCGAAGCAAAATCTGTGACTATTTCCTTATGTATTTTTAAAAAGTAAAGAGTCAACTCTGGGAAACGAACTAGGGGTGGTGGAAGGGGAGGTGGGAGGGGGGTGGGGGTGCCTGGGTGACGGGCACTGAGGTGGGCACTTGACGGGATAAGCACTGGGTATTATTCTATATGTTGGCAAATTGAACACCAATAAAAAATAAATTTATAAAAAAAAGAAGAAGAAGAAATAGAGGGTAGTGGGATGCCAGAGAGAGGAAACATCTTGAACAAATTAGAAAAGAAAAGAAAAGAAAAGAAAAAAAAAAGATATCTGAAAAAAAATAGTCTTGTTTGAGAGGACATAAACTCAGTATTATCCTGCTTAAAATTAATAATAATCCCTTAAATGTTATCAAATATTTAGCTACTGTTCAAATTTTCCCAGGAACTTTATAAAAAACTTTTTCGAACTTGATGGAAGAAGGATTTTTGTTTGTTTGTTTTTATGGAGGATACAGTTTTTAATAGTTTGTTCAGATCAAGATCTTGGGAAGGTGTGAGTTGCGGTGACATGACTCTCCAGTGTGTGTGTCTGCAGCTCCCCTGCCGCCCCTGGCCTTGGTTGTTGTGTTATTTGTTGAAGTACCCACATTGCTTCATCCTTCAGAGCTTCGCACCATCTACACTTGGGTTTTGCCTCCCAGTGGTGACATTTACAGTGCCCTTCTCTGTCACCTGTTTTTCCTGGACATTGGAGATCTCTATGCACGGTCAGAGGGATGTTTTTGTTTTGGGCAGGAACTCTCTGGGGCTGGGGCTGTGCAGGGGCTGGTCCCTTCTTTCTGTGGATAGTCAGTGGCTGTTAGGATGGTTGCCCATAGGCTGGTTATTTTGCTCAAGGTTGAACAGTGGTGATGTTGTACTTCTGGAACACCTTTTTTTTTTTTTTTTTTTTATTTGTGATAGACGTAGAGAGAAAGAGAGAGAGAGGCAGAGACACAGGCAGAGGGAGAAGCAGCTCTATGCTGGGAGCCCGACGCGGGACTCGATCCCGGGACTCAATCCCGGGTCTCCAGGATCGCGCCCTGGGCCAAAGGCAGGCGCTAAACTGCTGAGCCACCCAGGGATCCCCATCTGGAACACCTTTTTGTTTCTCAACTGGAATCCTTCCATATAGAGAAACTTGCCCTCCTCAACTATGGGGTTACTTTGAGGTGTAGTCCATGTAGGAAAGGCAGAATGGTGTTCAGTTCTTCCCATTTATTTACAAATTTTCAAAATAATGAGCCAGTTCCCTAGCATTGTTTGAAAGTGGGGCCAAGGGCTTTTGTTTCTGGCATCATTATAAACCACACTGCAATGGATCAAAACATACCAAATATATTGTTTTTATCAATGATGAGTTACCCCTCTTTGGCCAGTGGCAGGGTTTTTGAGGGGCAGAGCTGGGAATCCTTGCTGCCCCTTCAGTAGAAAGAACAGGTGGGAAATGCCATATTAAAATGATAATCAAGTGAAAGTAGTTTGGTGACATTAGCATCAGACAAAAGAGACAAAAGGCAAATGCGGTAATGAGGATAAAGAAGCCTATTAAATATAATCAAGAGAATAATCACTAGGAAAATAAATAATTCTGAACCTGTGAACTGCCAACAAGCAGCTTCAAAACACAAAAGAAATGTTGACACATTGACAGACTTTAGAAGGGGAAATTGACAAATCTATGGTTGTGGAAGGTGATGAACCTCCAAGTGAATTGACGCATCAAGCAGAAAATAATCAAGGATGTAATAAGATACAATTTAAAAAAATAATCTTATAAAACCTATAGAACCAATTTAGAGGATGTGCATTCTTTCCAAGCACGCTTGAGACTAATTTACAAGAACTGATCAGTCACGTATACGTGTGCATGTTTTAGGCCACCGTGCAGGCATCACCATGTTCCAGGAGACCAGTATCTGATCTGAATGGCATGACATTCTCTGACTGTAATACCACATGTCAGAAATCAACCACTCCCTCCCCTAAAAAGGCTCCGAACTGCTAGTTTTTTTTTTTTTAATTTTAAAGCATACTTTTATTTATTCTGTGGGTCAATGAAGAAATCAAAATAAGAATGGTTATTGAAAACGGTATCACAAAATCATGTTGCAAATATTGCAAAACAAATGAGATCCAGGTAAAATGTTATTTATAGGGAAATTTACAGCTTTAAGTGCTTGTATTGGGAAAGAAGAAAGTATTTTTAAAAATTCTGATCTAATTGTTCAACTCAAGAAGTTTGAAGAAAACAACCAGAACAAATTCAATATAAGTAGAAGGAGAGAAATTTTAAAATAAGCATAAATGCTTAGAAAACAGGTAGTAGACAGAGTCTGTCTGGGCTTGGGGTAGGGGAGTCATAAGTACAGCAGGTTATGCTGTTGTCCCTTGTCCAAGGTCAGAATCAGTCAAGAGGGTCAGAGCTATTGCAGGCACTGGTCAGCCCAATAGTTGGGTGTGCTTGCTGGTGCTCACCTCATCAGATGGGCTTTGCTGCCGACAGAGGTAGGACCACCTGGCCACAGACCCTGGGGTAGAGCCCTCGATTCCTGCAGACAAATCTGGAAAGAGAGAGGAGATGGGGGCACAGCTCAGGCCCTGTTCCTTCTCCCAAACCCTCCAGCCCATGAGCTGCTTTTGGTCTGGGAGAGGCATGTGCTGGGCAGAGGGTGACTGTAGGGGGTCCCCACTACATGAAGTGTGTGGCCAGCTAAGGATGCTCTCTTGCAATACTCTAGGTTTTCTTTTCTCAACTCCCTGGGTTTCCTAACAATCCTGGGACCACTTGTCCCAAACCAACTGCCTTCCCTTTGCTGATGCTCCTGGGGACCATTGGTGGACAGTTTAGCTCATGCCCTCAGAAGGCTCTGAAATGGATCAGAATAGTGCATCGATTTCAAGGCTCCCAGGCACCTTTGCTGAGAAACTGTCTCCTCTTTCATTTCCTGTTCCCAGCCCCATCTATCTGCTCTATCTGGAGTGGTTCACCAGAGGTTCTGTGATGAGGTTAAATGAATAGTGTTCAGGTAATTTAATTCAAAAGGCCAACCATGGAGAGGTACTCCTGATTCAAATATAAATCCTTTCCATTAGGAGTTTCCCAGAGAGAAATTAGTCCAAAAATTAAATTTCCTTGTAAGTTGAAGTCCAAAGAAATTAAGCTCCAAAATCACATTTTGTCATTATTGGATTAAGACTCGAAGTCCAAAAACCTTAAGTTGAAGTCCAAAACAAGTTCTTTTCAGTGTCTTACCTGATGAGGCTCAGCCAAAGGTCCACCACCCCACTGCCTGGGCACCTGGCTGGGGCTAGGCTTCCTCCAGCAGCCCCAGCTCAGGTCCCCATAGCTCAGTGCCTAGCCCCACTAGAGTCTCACTTAGGATGTGTTTTCTTTTGTTAATGAAATTTAACATGCATGCAACACAGTGTTCAGTTCCCCGAATTTTAAAAAATTTATAGATTTTACTTTTTAGAGCAGTTTCAGGTTTATGGAGAAATTGAGCTGGGGGTACAGAGTTCCCATCCACCCCTTGCCCCAGAAGTTCCCCTAGTTGCTGAACCAGTGTTGATGCTTTGTTGTTAGCTAAAGCTCAGAGTTCACAAGGCTTATTCTCGGTGGTGTACCTTCTATGGATTTTGACAAATGCCGAGCATCTGTATCCCTGTGCAATATCGTAGAGAATAATTTCACCACCCAAATATGCCCTGAGCTCCACCTCTTTGCCCCGTCACCCCCTCCTCTGTCCTCATTGTTTTGGGATGTTATACACTTGGAATTATATAGTATATAGCTTGTCCCGACTGGCTTCTTTCACTTAGTAGTACACATTTGAGACTCTTCCATGTCTTTTTGTGGCTTGGTAGCTCATTTCTTTTTAGTGCTGAATAATACTCCACTGTCTAGATGGACATCCATTCGCTTACTTACTGAAGGGCATCTTCGTTGCTTCCAGTTTTTGGTGATTATGACTAGAGCAATCATGGACATTTTTGCTCAGGATCTTGTGTAGACATAAATTTTCAACTCCTTTGGGTAACTTCTAGAAGGATGGCTGCATGGTTGTATGGTAAGAGTATGTTTGGTTTTGTAGGAGACTGCCCAACTGTCTTCCCGAGTGGCTGTGCCATGTTGCATTTCTGCCAGCAGTGAGTGAGCGTCCCTGCTATCCCACATCCTCCCAGCATTTGGTGTTGATGGCGTTCTGGATTGTGCCCATTCTCATATGTACATGGTGACATCTCACTGTTGTTTTTATTTCCATTTCCCTGATGACGTGTGATGCGGAGCATCTTCTCATGGGCTTGCTTGCCATGAGTCTTTCCTTGGGAAGGTGTCTGTTCAGATATTTTACCTGTTTGTAGAACGGATTTTCTTATTGTATTTTTAAAGAGATCCTTCTTATATTTTGCCTGCCTGCACTATTATCAGATGTGTGCTTTGCGAATATCTTCTCCCAGCTTGTGGCTCATCTTTTTCACGGTCTTACCAGTGTCTTTCGGAGGGCAGAGGTTTGTAATTTTAATGGAGTCCAATTTATCAATTATTTCTGTCATGGATCGTTCGTGTCTTTGGTGTTAGAGGTAAACACTCGTCACCACACCTGGAATTTTGTCCTCTATTTTCTTTCAAGAGTATCTAAGTTTTGTGTTTCAAATTTGGGTCTGTGACCCATTTTGAGTTAATTTTTATAACAGCTGTAACTTGTACACAGTGAACACATCTGTGTGATCACCAGCCCACTCAGATAGGGCCGCAGACCCATCCCCAGGCCTCTCCCAGCCTTCTCCTTTCCCACCATCGGTGGCTTCCCCAGGGGTGACCACTCTTTGAATTCTGGCCCTGTAGACCAGTGCACCTGCAGTTTTGAACTGAAATAGGATCATCTTGCGTGTGCCTTTCCCAGTCTTACTTCCACTGGATATTGTGTCTATGAGGTCCACGCATGTTGTTGTGTGGGGCAGTAGTTTGTCCTTTATCTTGGCTGTATAGAAGTCTCTGAGTATTGCACACCATTTATCTGATTGGTTGTCCATAGACATTTGTATTGTTCCCAGCTTGTTTCTTTTTTTTTTTTTAATATTTATTTATTTATGATAGTCACAGAGAGAGGGAGAGAGAGAGAGAGAGAGAGGCAGAGACATAGGCAGAGGGAGAAGCAGGCTCCATGCACTGGGAGCCCGACGTGGGACTCGATCCCGGGTTTCCAGGATCGCGCCCTGGGCCAAAGGCAGGCGCCAAACCGCTGTGCCACCCAGGGATCCCCCTGTTCCCAGCTTATTTCTTTTGAATAATGCTGTGGTGAGCATTCTTCTGGTGCATATGTGCCCGCACTGGTGTTGGGGGTGTGCCCAGGAGTGAAATTGCTATAGGGTCCCACATGTTCATCTTTACTCAATTTGCCAAGCAGTTTCTCCCAGGGCACATCTGCTGGAGTAGATCTGGTCCAGCAGGAGACGTGGTGGCCTCCTGAACAGAAGCTTCTGGAACCTGCCGCCCTGGGTCTGGTGGCCTCTGCCCGAGGCTCCTGTTTCTTGGTGTTCCTGGTTGTGAGTAGAATTGTTTCTTGTTATCTCCTCTCCTTAGGACTGGGGTGTGCCCCTAGGGCTTCCATGCTCGCTGGTGCCCCTGCTCCTTCCAGGGGTCCAGGTGTTAGTGGGCCGTCCTCCACACACACGGTACCTTCCTTCCTTTCGTGTCTTTTGCTTTCAGGCCTGGAGTTGGATTTTTCTAACTTGTTCCTCCTGGTGTTTCAGTGACCTTCCTTATTACCAAGGGCGCTGGAGTCATTGAGCTGTCATCCGAGAGACCCCCCTCCCCCCTGGGCTAAAGTCTCATCTGGGGCTTGCCAGTCCTCCTCTGGGTCCATCTGGTGCTGCCTTGCCTGCTTTTTCTTCGGTGGATCTCCGCATCCAGTCCCATGTCCTCTGCCATGGAGATCGTGTCTAGGCCATTGGACATGCTTGAGAGTTAACTGTTCATCTTTTTCCCTCAATCATTTGAAAGTCAGTAGCAGGTGAGGTGATGGTTTGCCTCTGAACATAGCAACAGGCTCTATTGAAAACCAGCCTCCATCATACTGACAATGAGCGGGATCTCACTGTTTCCTTTCCTGGTTTTTCCTTGTATGTTTGTGACAGTGACTTTTTCACTCCAACATTCAGTCTGGGTCCTGGGTTGTGCTGGGAGTTACCTCCCCAAGCTCCTTTCATCTGGAATAGTCCCCTGCATTCTCTCTCCAGGGACAGTGGCCACTGGAAGGTACCAGACCAATTGTCACATAGAACGTCACTCATTCTGTGTGCATCTGCTGGTTTCTCCCCGAAGGGCTTGTGCACGGGCAGGTAGGGCTGACACTCCCCCGGGCCTGGATTTCATCAGCAGTGTGGAGGTCAGGCCTCTTATTCTCAGGGCACTGGCTCCATCTACCCCTCATCCCTCTGGGGAGCAGGGGGCCATTCCCCTTGGCTCTCAGCATGGACTACTCAGGCCCGTCATTAGCTCCATGTGAATATCCACCCAACAACATTTTACCCACTTCTTTACATCCTGGGCCAGGTCTTTTTTTTTAAATATTTTATTTATTTATTCATGAGAGACACAGAGAGAGAGAGGCAGAGACACAGACAGAGGGAGAAGCAGGCTCCACGCAGGGAGCCCGATGTGGGACTTGATCCCGGGACTTCAGGATCACGCCCTGGGACAAAGGCAGACACTAAACTGCTGAGCCACCCAGGGATCCCCTGGGCCAGGTCTTTAATTGGAATTTGCAATGGTAATTTTTCTTAATTTGTCATTTGGTTTCCCTTTATTCACTGACATTCTTTTATTAAAAAACCAGTTTTCCCTTATCAACCAAGAGTGAACTATGTATACATCCTCCAAAACAGAGCAAATGTTTGATACTTTCCCTTTAATTTCCAGTTTTCAGAGTCAGAAGCTGTGACAGTTACTCTGGTGGTAACAATTGAGGTTTTATATGTCTTTTTTCTTTGTTTCTTGTGTTGGCTTTTGAATCACTCTGATATCTATTCACTGTGATATATTCATTACTACTACTTCCCCTCTGTTTGGCTGCTGGTGGCCTGGTTAACCTAGGAGCCTGGGCATGGCCTTGCCTTTTGGGTGGCCCAGCATCCTCGGCTCCTGTGGACTTCCTCTGCCTTTGACCTGGACCAGCCGCTTCTCCTGCATGGGATTTGCTTTTGGAGACTGAGGGCTGGGCTACTTTTGGTCCTGCATGGCCTTGCTTCCGGGCCTTTCCCTGGGCAGGGCTGGAGAATATATATTCAAACATGAGTTCACATTGATATTTCTAATTCAGATTTAGGGTTTTTTCCTTAATTTATTTTTATCTTTTCCATCTTATACTGAAAATCATGCTTCCTGATCATATGGCTTGCTTTCCTTATGATTTCTATAATGTACTTTTAGAATTTCATTGCCAGTATTACTGCTAAGGGCACGCGTGCTGAGTGAAGAGGGTTGAGGTTTCTGGCATTCTCTAGGGCGGAGCCACATCCCGCTGGGGACATAGTTAGTTCAGCATGTCAGAATCCCTGCAGCTCATGCTTTCCTCTGTGGAGCTGTTACCAATTTGATATTCAGTCAGATTCATTTATTTCAATTTGTTATCAATTTTTTATTGGCTTTCTTTCCCTTCTGGTATAATTTCTTGGAATATTTACATGGCTCACAGTCTAAAACCGTTGTACCCTCTAGACCATGTGCTCCCTGCAGGGCCTCCTGGAGGTAACCAGGCTTCCAGTTTCTGGCTTCTCCTTCTGATGTTTCTGTTTGTTTCAGCAAGTAAGCAAATATATTTTTATTTCTCCTTATTTCCTTATTCAATAGATAGCATACCAAATATGCTCTTTTATCACTTTGCTTTTTTCCATTAACATTCTGTCCTGAGCTTGACTCCATGTGGGGACCCCCTGCACTGTTTTCACAGCTACATCGTCTGGCACTGGGCGTGTGCCCTGTGATTGATTCAGGTCAACCTCCTTCTGATGGACGTTCAGGCTGCTTTCAGGCTTTGAGTTTCAAATAATGTAGTAGCTTGTAACCTTGTTTATATGTTCTCTGTGTGTGGACATGTGTTTGGGGGGCGTTACTAACAATCAGATTGTAGCCATCAGCCACTCCCCTGTCATTCGATGGCCTTCCAAGCTCCGCTTGCAGCGCATGGGGCTGCCTATTTCCTCAGGGCCTTGCCCACAAAATGTGGCATAAACTTCGGGATTTGTATAATCTGATCGATGTGAGATAGATCTTAATGAAGTTTTAGTTTGCATTTCTCTTATAATGAGTGAAATTGAGCATCTTGGATATTTGTCTATCTGCAAACCTCTATTCATATTTTTTCCCATTTTTTAAATCCAATTCTTGTTCTGTCCTCTATTTTGGGAAGTCTGTTTCTTGGGGAGATTAGCTATTACTTGTGATATAAATTGGAAATATGTTCTCCTGTTTTGGTCATTTTTACTTTGCTCTTGGTGTGTTTTGCTATGTAAAGTTTTATTTTTAAAGATTTTTTTTTAAAAGATTTTATTTATTTATTCATGAGAGACAGAGAGAGAGAGAGAGAGAGGGGGGCAGAGACACAGGCAGAGGGAGAAGCAGGCTCCATGCAGGGAGCCCCACGTGGGACTCGATCCCAGGTCTCCAGGATCACACCCTGGGCTGAACGCAAGCGCTAAACCTTTGAGTCACCCAGGGATCCCAAGATTTTTATTTTTAAGTAATCTCTCCATCCAGGGTAGGGCTCAAAACCACAACCCTGAGACTGAGACTTGCAGGTACCCCATAAAATTTTGCTGTTATGCCATTTAATGTGGTGGTCTTTAGTTTTATTGCTTCTAAATTCCTGAGTCATGGATGCGAGGGTATTCTCCTTGGTTCATAAAGAGATCCACACACGTTTTCTCCAGGGGCCTTATAGGTTTCATTTTTTACATGAGACTTCTGGTCCATTTGTAGTTTGTCCTGTTGTGCTATGGAACATAGGAGTCCAGGTTTATCTTTTTTTTCAAACGTCTGTTCTTTTGACCCAGTGCCATTTATTAGAAGAAAGTCCATCTTTTTCTAAAGTGACTTGAGAGCCACCCTTACCTTATACCCTTTTTTTATGGCTCAGATTTATTTCTGGATTTTATATTTTGTTTCATTAGACCAGAGGTTGGCAGACTGATTTCTGTTAAGGGCCAGATAGTAAATATTTCAGACTTTCTGGGTTATATATGTTCTCTCTGGAATCTTCTTTTTTAACAACCCTTTAAAAATGTGAAAGCTCTTCTTAGCTTACAGCTGAATCAGCCTGTGGGCTGTGGTTTGCCAAGCTCTGCATTAGACCACTTGTCCACACAGTGGGTGTGCTGTGGAGCTAGAGGTGCAACTTTGCTCTTACAGCTTTCCCTCCACTCCACCATGCTCTTCTTCCCTGCAGCCCCACCACCATCCCCCCACATTCTGGCTGGGTTGGTTTTCCATGTGAAACTGTTTGCCCTTTATGGGGGTTCTGCTGAATCCAGGTTAACCTCGGGAGAACTGCCCTAATGGGACATGGGACAGGGATATGGGCATCCTCTCATGTCCTCACTCCTGCTTCCCTGACTCTCCAAAGACACATTCATGCAGGTTTTGCTCTTTTCTTATTTTCTAACCAATTAAAATTCATCTTTATCTTTCTTGCCTTTTTTTTTTTTTTTGTATTCTTCAGTGTTATTTTTCTAATTTGAGTTGCTTAATTCACTTTAATTCTTTTGTTTTTGTGGATGCAAAGTATTCAAGGCTATGAATTTTCCTTTGATTACAGCTTTATGCTTTGGTGATTCAGATAAGTAGTATTTTCATTATTCTGTAGAAAATCTGTTTGGATTTTTTTTTTAAGATTTTATTTATTTATTCATGAGAGACAGAGAGAGAGGCAGAGGCAGAGGAGGAAGCAGGCTCCATGCAGGGAGTCTGATGTGGGACTCGATTCCAGGTCTCCAGAATTGCACCCTGGGCTGAAGGTGGTGCTAAACCGCTGAGCCACCTGGGCTGCCCTGGAGTTTGTTTTCCATTTGACATCAAGTTATTTAAAAGTAAGCTGTAAATTAGTTTTTAAAAAATTGTTTCCAGTTTCTAATTTGTTGCATTGTATTCAGAGAATATTGTTTGTGTTATTTTCACCTTCTGGAGCGTATTCAGGTTTTCTTCGTGGCCAGGTATATAGTTAATTTTTATTAATGTTCCAGATAGACTCGAAAGATATATTCAATGTTAGCAGGGAATGGTGTCATATGTACATGTATACGCTCTATGTGATGGATTATCTTGGCTGGCCTTCCATGCTGTTGTTTATTGCCCTCTTGGCCTGCCCTGAAAACAAAGTGATTAGTTGATCTCTCCTATTATTATGTTTTTATCTGTTTCTCCTTGCGTCTCTAGATTTTTGCTTTGTCATATGGTGTGTAGATATTCCCAGCTGCTGTATATTCATTGTGGATTCATTGTGGATTGTAGACCATAGTGGTATAAAGTGCCTGTCATCTGTGAAAGTTGTGGATGCCTTCGCAGAGTAGGGGTGTTTGTGGGTCATGAAGGAGAGATGGAGACTGGACCATCCAACCGGAGGAAGAGTACCTACCACACTTGGATGTGGGGGTGTGGCTGGACTGAGGCTCAGAATGGAGCCAGCTGGGCTGGGGCTTGGTGTTTGAGAGGGGGTGAGGGAGGTAAGCTTGGGAACCTGAGTGGACCCTGGGGAGGTGCCACTGCCCCTGAGGTCTGTCTTGTGTGAGTAGATGGTCAGTATCATTGCTCACTTCTGAGCAGGATGGAGGACACAGGGTTCCCTTTGTGGATGCTTTGGCTGTGTAGTGGGATGGACTGCAGGGAGTGTGGACCTCAGGGAAGGCCACTGAGGAGCCGGTTGTCAGAGCTGGATAGAAGTAAAGGGGCCCAAGCCTGTGGCAGGAGGAACTGGGAGCCTCCAGCATGAGAGCCCTGAGGCTGGGCCCAGACCAGGATGGCCCCCACAGCCCCACATGCCTCCCCCAGGTACTCAGCACGCCATTAGCTCTGGACTGAGTGTGTTATCCTGTGACCATGAGCTCCATCAGGTGGGGACCCTCCCTGTCCGTCCTTCTCTCTCAAGTTATCCCTGCGTGGTGCTTGGTGCACATGCTGGGGGCACTGCAGTTATTTGATGAGTGTGAGTTAATGGTGTGCCAAAGGGCCAGGCAGCTGAGTGGATGCAGTGGTGGTGGAGCGGGAGCCAGCCTAGCATGGGCGTTGCAAGGGTCTGGTGCCAAGGAAGTACTTTGGGACGATGTGATAAGGAGCTGGTGTGGGAAGGATGGAGGGTCCATCTGGGACATGCATCACTGGGGAGCAGGTAGAACTCTGGATGGAGGGTCTGTGGATCTGGGCGATGCTGGAGGTGGAGTATGGAGCTCCCAAGGCTGGTGTCTGTAGGCATCGTTTGGGAAGTTGGCCCACAGAGGTCAAACCTGTTCTGTCTCCTCGAATCAGAAGTATGACCAGTGTAGAAGCCAGTGGCTGAGCTCTTCCTTCTCCTGCAGCCCAGGTGGGCCTGGTATGGGGTGCCATACCATTCGGGCCATGAGCAGGGTCTTGGGTGTTTATAGGTCTTTGTCTGGTCCTCACCATGCATCTAAGGAGCCAGCCTTGGCTCCCATTATTTAGGCGGTGTCCTGAGAATGACCAGTTGTCACAGGCCACTTTAGGTCTCAGCTGGTGGGTGGCACTGGGGCAAGGGTGGTAGGTGTCCTTGGCCTCCATTGGCCCTGTGACTTTTGTCTGGTCACTGGATATGTGATACTAAGGACTGGCCTGCCGCTGCATGATGTCATTACCACCCCCTCTCTGAGCCTTTTTCCTGATTCCTTATTGCTGGGCTCCCTTAATGAGGTGTCCCTGTGAATTCTCACTGTGGTCGGAGCCAGGCCTATGGCAACTGGTCCTGGCTTAGTCCCGTAGGCCCATGCGAGGCCCTCAGTGGTGCTGTGTCCCATCCCAACCCGCTTCCCTCCTTCAACTAGAAGCACTGTTCTAGTCTTGAGAGGAGAGGGGACGTTCATGACTGTGTGCCCCCCACCCCCACCCCGCTCCCCAGGGGCTGAGGTGGCTAGAGGCAGAGACTGACTTGGGTCGCGCTTCCCAATGCTGAGTAAACATGGTAGTATTCTACTCGTCAGAGGCTCTGAAAATATTTTTTTTTAAAGATTTTATTTATTTATTCATGAGAGACACACAGAGGCAGAGACATAGGCAGAGGAAAAAGCAGGCTCCATGCAGGGAGCCCAATGTGGGACTCGATCTTGGGACCCCGGTATCATGACCTGAGCCAAAGACAGATGCTCAACCGCTGAGGCACCCAGGTGCCCCTGAAAATAGGTTATTGATGGGAAGGGGGAAATGTTTAACTAATGATTTTAGTGGTGTTTTTGTCAGTTTAGAATCGAGGGTGATGCCACCTGGAGAAGCTGTCTCAGAGATGACCTGGTAGTGGCCGCTGGGGGGTGCTGTGTGAGGGCAGCTCAGCCTGACCTTAGCCTGAGCTCCATGTGTGTGCGCGTGCGCTCATGTGTGCTGTCCCACTTTTGACGGCAGACCATGTTTCCCCTTAAACCCTGCACACAGAATAATGACCTCCCTGGGCAGCCCCGTCAGGATATCTGTCCCCATTCAGGATAGACTGTTTCACAAGATTCTTCCCTGGGGTATTCTGGGAGGAGTTCATTGTATGTATTGGAAAGAAATGGAGACTTCTGCATACGACTCTGTATTTTGTAAATGTGGATGTTTTATGATATTTTTGATTAATGTGTTTATTAAACTGTAGTTATGACGGAAGCAGAAATTAGTGATTGTGACCACAGCAGGAGTCTCTTCAAAATGTGAAGATGATAATGACTCAAATCACTTTTGGGCTCATTCGGGGCCTCTCTGAACAGGGACACCTGGCTTTCAACTCAAGTACCTGGTGGAACCTGGGTTCCTGAAACCCGGAGAACAGCGCTGGTTCACCCACTACATGGCTGCTCAGACCCTCCAGATCGACATCTGGGATGGAGACTCCTTGCTGCTCGTGGGATCTGCGGCCGTCCAGATGAAGGTGGCAGTGCTCTGCAGCGGGCTGGTTAGGGTGGGGTGTCCCTCCTGGGGGGGGGGTCTGCTCAGTTGCTGGTTCTCGTCCAGTGTGGGCTGTCATCTGATGTCTTTGTTCATAAAGTCCGTCCTTCCCCAAAGGAAAAGATTTTCCCAGAGTCTCAGCTGTGTAATGCGAGATTATTCCTCAGTCATCAGCTCCTCCTACAGACTGACCACAGGTGCAGTCCCCTTCTGCCTCTGCCCCCCACCAGTGAGAGCAGGGGCCTGGCCCACAGAGGGTAGGATGAGTCATCGATTGGGTGTGCAGAGATCACCTGGTGCCTGCTATCTGTTACTTCAACTCTGCTTTTCTAATTGTAATTAGAATCTAATTCTTTCTCTAATTGTGCTTTCCATCTTCCTCCTACACTAAAACCTAAATCCATATGTTAATTTAAGATTCTTCCTGGGGCTTCTACCCAGAGGGTCAGTGTAATTACACCGCAGCTCCTGGGCTAGGGACTGGGGACGCGATGTCCCGGCTGTGGGACGGAGGTGGGAGAGGACACAGCTTCCCCTCTTCCCTCTGAGGGCTAACCTGGATTGTACCATCCCTCCTCCACCCGATTCAGTGTCTACCCCTCAGGAGTGATGCCCCCAGGGGAGCAGGAGGAGTGAGGGCAGGGGTCCCCCGTGGTGAGCACCCAGTAGATATTGGCTGATGTTCTCATTCCTCACCCTGGTCCCTTGGGCCTTTCTGGGTCACCGTGCAATTCCAGGGGGTCATCGTGGCCATTGCTTGTCTGTCTCTGATGCTGGCTGGTGAAAGTTCTAGAGGGTAGGAATGGGACTGCTCTTCATCTTCAGTGCAGTCATGACCCCCACAGTGGGCATGGTGCTGTGTAGCTGGGAATGAGCAAATGGAAGGAGCATTGAGGGGATGGGGGTGGGGGGAAGGGTGAGGAATGGAGGGAGGAGGGAGTGAGGGAGGAGAGAAAAGAGGGAGGAGGGAGAGGAAGGATAGAGGAAGGAGGGATGGAGGGAGGAAAAACGGGAGGAGGGAGTGGAGGGATAAAGAGAGGAGGGATGGAAGGAGGAGGGAGTGGGGGAGGAGGGATGAGAGACGGAGGAGGAGGGATGGATGGAGGAGAGATGGAGGGAAGAGGGAGGGTGAATGGAGGGAGGATGGAATGAGGGGAGGGAGTGGAGGGATAGAGGGAGGAGGGATGGAGAGAGGAGGGAAGGTGGATGGAGGGAGTGAAGGGAGGAAGGAATGGGGGAGGAGGGATGGGGAGGGATAGAGGGAGGAGGGAGTGGGGGAAGTGGGAGTGGAGGGAAGAGGGAGGTAGGAGTCGGGGGAGGAAGGGCACTGCAGGGGCAGAGAGGAGCCCATGTTACCTTGGGACCCGCTGTGGCTCCTGCCTCATCCCTTGCGGAGCCCGGTGTCCCTGTGTCCCTGGAGATGACGTTACTCTAGATTGTCCTCCACAAAGAGCCCCTGAAACAAATGCTGTTGTGATTACTGACACTTAACTTGGATAAACTAAAATTAAATTTTACTTTTTAAAAATAAGGTCTTTACCTTAATAATTTATATAGAAGAGATGGGAGATGAGGTAAGAAGAGAGAACCGCCTGTTAACTCCAGGTGCTGAGCTAGCTGTGTGCCTTGGGTAGGCACATTTTCTGGAAGGTATGGATACACTAGGACTCGTCTCACTTGCTCTCGTTGCTGGGCACTGAGTGATTTTTTTTTCCCCATGAGCAATGTTGCAGTGAACATCTGGACGTACATTTTGCCCAATCTTCAGCTCATTCCCAAGGCTACAAGGGTGTTGTTAGGACAATAGTGACAGTTGCCACGGCATCTGATTGCTCTTGAACTTCGTGGACGGTGTCCTCAGCCCAGTTGTACTGCACTGTCTTCATGTGCTGCTGAGAGACAGGCCCACGGTCACGCGGACCACAGCAGACCCAGCCTTTTAGCCCAGTTCTGACTTGGAAGCTTGTGCTTATTACCGTCACTCTCTGCCCTCCCCAGATGAGAACTCATCAGAAGTGTGGTTCTGAGTCAGAGGTGTGCCTGTGTGGGAGGTTCGGCACGCAGAGTAGGCGGGTGGGTGGCTGGGGAGTCCGGCCAGGTCCTCATCCTCCTGAAGCAACCAGAAGCTGCCAGAGCCACTACAGAGGGGTCATTTGGGGCACTTCCACTCCCAGAGCTGGGCATGTTTGCTGTAGTAGAAGTGCAAGAATTCCAGAAGTTGGGATGCTTGTCTGACCTCCACATGCCCATTTGTGAGTGGGAAGCACTAGTTGAAAGGTCAGGTGATTTTCCCAAGGCCTCCCAGGAAGAGGCCATTGCAGGCCTCACTATGACTTAGGCTCAGGCAGGGCACTGAGGGGTGAACTGGATTAGCAGAAAGCACTGGGTTTAGGAGGCCTGTCCTGGATCTGCTCTTGCCGGCTCTGACCAACCTGGGCCTTATGTGGACCTCCACAACCAGGCCTCACCTGTCTTTCAGCCATGCTGAAGCCTGATGCTCCTGGCCCCGGGTGTGGGGGGTCTGCTCTGTACCCTGGGCCTAGTGTGCCCTTAGCATCCCCGGCCTGGTTCATACCTCCTTCTTGAAGCTCTCACTGACTGGGAGATGGGGTCTGCTCAGCATTCCCAGCCTTCTCCTATTGCTCGTTTCCCATTGTTCTCCCCATTGAAGGGGTTCCAGGAGGGTGGCTGCCAGGCCTGTTTGTGCATCCATGATATTTTCTCAGTGGGTGAATTGGGGTGCACTTAATTGAAGAATTTGTGGGAAAGACCCAATATCAAGAGTGTAGATTTTCAGTAGAAGATGGGCTCTACCTCGGCTACCCTCTGACTGGTGCCTTTTTCTCTGCAGCATCTCCTCCGCCAAGGCCGGCCGGCTGTGCAGGTCCTGCATGAGCTTGAGGTCGTGGCGACTGAATATGAACAGGATGTGGTGGTGAGTGGAGATGTGACCAGATTTGGCTGTGTCAAGCCCATCGGTGTCTACACAGTGGTAAAGGGCTGGCTGCACCTGACGTTGGCCAACGTGGGTAAGAGTCCCTGGCAGCTTTACCTGGTCTTATGCTGTCTCCTGGGTGGCCCCTCATTTTCCCAGTTGGTGCATGAGCTCCCTCAGGGCAGTGGTCCTATTGTGGGCATCATATGATCAACCGGAATTCAGAAAAACTCTTACTATTTGACTACTGAGCATCTGTCCTTGATCATATGGCATCTGTCCTTGGCCACTGAACATCTGTCCTTCACTACTTGGCCTGCCCTTGACCACTGAGCATCTGTCCTTGACCATGAGCACCTGTCCTTGACCACTGAGCATCTGTCCTTGACTACTGGACCTGTCTTTGACCACTAGATCTGTCCTTGACCCCTGAGCCTGTCTTGGCACTAGTTGTTTGGTGTTCTTGGTTTCTGATCAGGACTTGGAATCATTAGTCATCTCAGTCTTGTCCACATTTTGTTTCTTGGTGTTGTCTATGTGACATCTCTATGAAAATCCTCAGATAAAATGACTGGTTCCAGGAGAGATTTTCATCTAGATTATGAGCCTACTTCATCATAGGACAGGAAAGCAAAATGTTTCTCAACTTTGATGCAGCTTGGGCATAAGGGAACAGAGAAACACACTTCTTTAGAGCCTATACTCTGACCATACATATAATGATGTCTGAGGGTCACTCTTCAGACACTGAGTGCAGCCCTGTGCGCTGTTGTTCACATGCCTGGGGCAGGGTATGGGGCTGGCTGTGGCTACAGTGGAGTTGGCTGGCCATTCCGGGAGCTCCACGGAGGTCCTGATCGACAGGGGATATGGGGCCTGAGATGTCTTCCTGTGCTTCCCACTGGGTAGGGGCCTGGAGTGAGCCCCTGTGGGGCCAGGGGACAAGCCCACTCAGTCTCTCTTGAGGAGACTATGGAAGGATTGAGGTTTTTTGGGGTGAAATGGAAAGCAGGACGAAACCAAGCCATTTGAGGTTTCTGGAGCCATGTCTGTCTAGATGAGACTCAAACCTCTCATGGTTTATGGGGGAATTTTCCATTCCTCAAAGCCCAGGCTGGCTTTAAAGCCTGGAGCCCCATGGGCCACATGCACTCGTGCGGGCAGCTTGGAGGCGGGCAGGCTGGGGCGGCCGCAGCAGCAGGAGGCGTGCATACTCGTTAAGTTAGGCTGGAGGTTTCTGCCTGCTTGTTGACAATTGTAAGATCCGAGGCCGCCTTGAAAACAGACAATATGGAAACAGCAAAACTCAATTAGGTTCTGGAGAAAAAAAGGAACTGTATGTGAGAAGCAGACATCATTCAGAAGCTCCTATGAGTGAGGGAGCTGCAAGAAGCGTTCTGCTTCTGAGATTGCATTGGTTATTTTTATATTTATTCACAGCCCACAAATGTGCAGTGACTCCGCGCTTTAAATCTTATCTTCAGAAGAAAGATTAGCTCTATTATACGTTATCTTAAATTGTCATTTCCATACTTTGCCTGCAAGGGAGCGATAGCGCACGGGGGAGAGTCAGAGACACCCGCCCAGAGGCGCCAAAGCGGAGGGGGATTGACAAAGGACGAGCGCGAGCAGCTCACTGTCCATACAGCCATGGTCTGGTTTCCTCTGTAAATTTTGCATTTTTTGAAAAAAAACCAAAAAACAAAAAATGGCATTGTGTCTTGTATTTCTTTTTTAAAACTGGGTGTTTAGAACCAAGCAGCAGGTGCAGGCCTGCATATTGGATGAGGCTGTGTGAGCTTCAGGGGACAGAAGCAGGGTCAGGACAGCATCATGGGCCTGGCGTGGCCTTGCCTTGGACGGCGCTCCATGGCTCTGCACTCCCAGTGTATGCTGTCAAGTGTGAGGCTGCAGAACGAGGTGCCCTCTCTGAGCCCAGATCTCCCATGAATCTGCCATAGGAAGGGGGCGGCGGGGTGCTTGTGCCTGGTGGCTTCTAGGTTCCGCGATGGTCCCTGCAGACAAGACTGCAGTGTCTCTGGTGCTTTTCTGTCCCCGGGATCCCGGTGTGGCTGTGGTTCATCGGGGAGCTATTGTCACTTGTATCTGCAGCCCTTCCAGGGCTCCTCAGGGGAGCAAGGGGCTGCCCTGACCCCTGGCACCATATTCTCAGGGTTGAAGGAGAGCTGGGTGGTGTGGACAGGGAGCCTGGGTTTGGGGTCAGACGGGGTGATGTGCTCTGCTGCCACCGTGGAATGAAGGTAGCTGCACAGCTGAGTCAGGAACCCTGCTCATCTGGAGGGAGTCTCCGCTCCCACAGCAAATGTGTGGGTCCCCAGCTTAACCCCGGTGTCATGGAAGGGTAAGAAAGCCCACAGCAACTTGAGATTGCAGATGTTGCCCTGAAGAAGTGAGCACCTTCACCACATCCAGGCCCAGAGTAAGCATGTGTATGTTGCCCTGATCTAGCTTATTGTGCAGCCTTCCACACGAACCCACGCTCTGAGTGCAAATACTGTTAGAGGAAACTGTGACACTCAGGGATGGCCCTTGTCTGTCTGGAGGGGACTACATGGTCCTGCTGGTCCCACATGCTGCGATGACAGCCGTGAGTCCTGAGAGCCTGGGCTCTGACAATGCCGGCCATGCACCCCGGTTGTGTGCCCTGGCAGTGCACCTGTCTGCACCAGATCCGGATCTGCAGCCATTTCCCTGGTTCCTGTCCCTCCCCCTAGAGCTGTTGCCTGCTAAGGGTAGGCTGCGTGCATTTCAGCTTGACATGGTGAATGCCTCCCTGCCTGTGCTTCAGGGAAGGCTACGGAGGGTCCCCAGGTTCCCACAGGTGTGGCATGAATCCGCTGTCCCCAACAGTGAGTGGAGGTGGTATGTGCCCCCTGCCAGGTGACAGATGGAGCCGGTCCTCAGGGTGGGATGGAGAGCTTGCAGGCCCTGTTTGCCCTCACTGGGAAGAAGCAGCTGAGAGCCAGGAGCAGGGACTGTCTCTGAGCTCATGGCAGGAACTGAGTGCAGCTGGGGCCAGATGGTGCTTTGTTCCCCTCTCACCTGGAAATCAGGGTAGGACCAGAGCAAGTAGTGTCAGTGCTGGGACTTGGGCCCTGGCACTAGCTGGCTGTCTCCTGCCCACTTAGCCAGGCTCTCTGTCCCTGCCTGTCCACCTACTGGCTTGTCTGTCCCCCTAGGGACCTGGGGGCTTTCTCAGGGACATCCTGGTTCCTGCTGTGATGCTCACCCAGCAGCAGCCACAGTGACCTGGCCTGGTGATGAGAGGTTCATGAATGGGTGGATGAGCAAGTATGAGAGCCTGTCTTGCCTTGAATTCTGCTCCTCTTGGGCTTCAGGTGACAAAGCAGGCCCCGAGGTGTGAGCAGCTGATCCCAGTGAAGGGGTGTTAACACCAGGCTCGACTCTTGGGGACGAGCTTTATTACCTTGTGATGCTGAGATGACCATGTTTGGCAGAAGACACTGCAGCCCCTGCATCTGGAGGGGAAGAGCAGAGAAGCAGCTGTGGGTGGGTGGCGGGCAGACCCCTGTGGAGAAGTGTTCCGTGCTTCTCAACAGAGCAGAGGCTGAGAACATCTGGGCTCAAGAAGCTTGTTCTCAAGACACAGGGCTAGAGGGAGGGGTGGGAGTGGCCGACAGGGTGTCTGCCCGGAAGTCTGGGCCTGCAGGTCCAAGTGTATGCTGTACATATAGAGCCGACGTCCAGGTAGGGGCAGAAGAGCAAGAGACCAGGCTGGCGCCGAGGTTACCCTAGGCAGAGACCCCAGGTAGGATGGTCACTGGCCACAGTGGCCAGGCAGGTAAGGAACCTGCTACAGAGGAGACAGGCCTGCCTGCCTGGAGTCTCATGGCGAACCTGGGCTTTGGAGCCGACTTCTCTGCCTGTGGTGGGTGGGTGCTTGGGCTCCATGCTTCCCCATTCCCGGAGTGTGGTGCTGTGTCAGGGAAGCCCCTCGACAGTGGTCTTCCTGACGGGGAGCGTGGATGACAGCTGATGCTCTGGCGCTTGCCAGGGCTACTGGCTGAGCTGTGAACACCATTTAGCAGGCAGAAGGGCAGATAACCAGGAGTGGCTCTTGTTGCAGGAAGGCTGGGGGAAGGCCAGCCTGATTTGAGATGCTCAGAAAACGCTCAAGATGACCAAGGGAGTTTGAAAATGATGAGAATGGAAGTCCCTAGGGGAGGACTCTGCTCACCTGTTTGTGGCCAGGCTTTAAGCCATGCCAAGTAAATCACTTCTTGGTTTGGCCAGAGGTGGTGTCAGTCTCTCATTTTTGAATCCAGCATTTTCCACAATGCCAAGGGACGGTCAGCTGTCACACCCATGTCTTGGGCTCCAGCTGCCATTCCCTGGGGTCTGCAGGGGCGGCCCCCATTGGCAGCAGGGCAGAGACCTCCCTGGCAGCATAGGCATTCCCTTCCCCAGCTCAGCTCAGAACCAGTCGGGAGGAAGACATTTCTGCTAGGCAGCTGGATATGAAAATGTCACCTTGGTCACCACTGCTGAGGACCAGCCCACGGCTGTGATGGGGGGCTTGCTCTTGCACCCAGACTGTCCCACAGGACAGAGGCAGAGGCGGATGAAGCTGAGCAGGGCAGAGTGGAGGCCAGGTGGGAGGAGACGCAGAGAGGCGGGAGACGAGCACCCAGGGGAAGGGGTACCTGTTCTAATAGCTCCCAGAAAGATCACCACCATCCTGCTGGAATCATGGAAGCCCACAGCATGAGCATTTGTGTTTGGAACTTGGGTTCATTTTGGAATCTGACTTCAGCTGTGCTCTTGGGAGTCATGTCCACAGAGAGAGGTCACGGGTCCTGAGGGTATGATTCTGTCCTCCTAGGAGAGGCATTTCTTCAGGCAAACAGTTCTTATCCCCTGAGCCTTGCACATGTTGGCTGGTTAGTGGGACACTGCTTCCCGTTCAGCCGGGGCAGGTGTGCTGTGTGCTCTGCCTCTGGACTTGTGCTTGGCCCTCTAGGCTGCATGCTTCTCTCCAAGGCTTCTGTGTGAAAACAGCTCCTGAAGATTCTAGCTTGCAGAGGCTCTTTTACCTTCAAGTATGTTTAAAGTCAGACATTTGCGGACATGCCCAAGGGCCTTCCATGAGCAGGGTGACATTGGAAAGGCTGGCGTGGGAATGTGTGAGCTGCCCCACGTCGCAGGGCTGCTAGGCTGCTCCAGAGACCAGGAACTGAGTGTGTGTGAAAAAGTGTCCTGAGTACTTGCAGCCTTAACCCCCGTGGGAAAGCAGACACCACTGCCCATGTACGAGAGGACCCGCCTGCCCGTCACCTCTCAACTGCCAAGCAGACTCAGAACCAGAGTGCAGTTTTGGGGTGTTAGCAGGCCAGGGGGTATGGACAGGCCCTTGGAAACCCAGAACTCCCTCCAGGGGACATGGATGTGTCCCATCACACTTCTTTTTGGTGTTAATACCTTATACTGGGATGTTTTTAATTTAGGTCATGTGTGTGAGCAGAGAGTGAGAGATTCCAGCTCATTGCCACCTTCCAGGTCACGGGTCATTTCGAATGATGGAGCCAGACACTTCGAGGGAGGCAGTCTCCTCTCGCGCGGGGGTCCGAGATGTGAGTGGGGAGCGGGTTGGGGTAGGTGGGCCATGTGTAGCTGTGATTGACATGGGGGTGGGGTAGAGTAAGAGGTGGAAGGCTGCGTGTGTGTCTGTGTGCATGCAGGTACACGTGTGATCTGGGGGCGGGAGTGGGGGCTGTTGTGTCCAGCTCAGCGCCCTGCCTCAGTGGCCCCTTGGGCTGGGTGGGTTAAGCATGTGTGTCATACCCGGGACACTCTAGAGCGGGCTCTGTGGAAGCTGTCTGGGCTGACAATAATCCTTCGAGGGGATCGGTTTTTGGTTAGCTGCCCATCTGCAGGGGAGCAAAAAATGAAGAAAAGGTTAGGATGAACAAACACTGGTTTTTAAAAACCGATTTGAAGTCCCTATGTTGGGGTGAGGAGGAGTAAACCAGTCACGGAGCCTGAGAGATAAAGGCCTGGGCTTGGAGAATTTCACAGCAGGGGGCATCCAAAGATTTACATCCCATTAAATGACCCAAAGTAGTTGTAGGTAGGATGCAAAGTGGGGTGTGCCCTTTGGGTCTTTTGGGTAGTGTCACCATGTTGCAGGCCATCTCATGTGGATCTGCAGCTACCTCGAGCTTCCTGTGTTGATGGTCCTCGGATACTGTTGTCCTTGAACCTGTGCCCAGGGAGGGGAGGCCCCTGGACGTGGCTGGTGAGAGCCGCGAGGCCTCCAGGACCCCACGAGAGTTCTCTGAAACTCCAGCCCAGACTTTGTGGGTGCTCAAATGTTCTTCTGGGAGATGGCCCTGGAGGCTCAGATGCTCAGACGGGCCTAAGGTCCATGATCCCGGCAGGCTGAGAGTCTGTTCTCCTGTTTAGTGTTAAGGAAACCAAGGCAGAGACGGTCAGGTGACTTGCCTAATTGTGTGGCAGAGGGAGGTGAACTTGGGTGAGAATCTGGATTTCCCACTTTGGGGCCAGGGCCCATCCATCCCTGGCTGTCCCAAGAACAGGCAGGGAGTATTTGTGAAAGCCACGGCCTCAGGGCCCAGCAGGTCAGGGGCTCTGCCCGAAATGCAGGGTGCTGTAACCTGTGAGGGTTTGTTGAGAGAATTGAGTCTCTGGAGTCATTGGTTCCTCTCTCCCTGTTTGGTCAAAGACAGAGGCTGGGGTGCTCCATCAGAGAGCCTGTCTTCCCCCACAGGGCAGGCTTGGCAAGTAGGAAGTTGTACAGAGTTTTAGAAAGTGCTTCCAGGCTCTGAGCAGTGTGGAGATTTCATTTCTGATTTTGTTGGAGCAGAGTGATGCAATCTGACATGTGAGCTCCTTGGCTTACCCCTAGCCTTGCTTGTCTCCTGCCCTGGCCCCTTCCCCCGGGCCTCTCAAACCCAACCTAGGCGGGGTTGCCCACTCAGCATGCTTGCACCTGAGACGTGAAAACAGTCTTTTTGGGGTGGCATTTTACTTGTCTAAACTGACTCATGGTATCTGAAAAGCAGTTGAACAGCTTTAAAATGGTGGTGAGGAACATGGAAATAGCACTTGTTGTTCCATGTGACAGAGGACGAGGTGGGCGAGCCCGGGGGAAGGACTGCTTTACCACCACATGGAGCCTTCAGTAGGAGGCTGGAGATGCGGTGACCATGTGCAACCCCTTGGCAGATTCAGGACGGCAACCCATTTCCTGTAGGCACTGCTGGTACCTCAGGGTCAGGAAGGGCCAGTGCTAAGTTGGGGTGCACCTTCTGCCTGCCTGCACTGGCTTGAGTGGTGGTCTGTGAATCTCGTGTGTCAGCTTGTGACATGGCCATGTGCCGCGTGTGGCTTCATCACCTGAAGAAAATGCAGCTCCTCTGCCTGCTGGTGTCTGGCCTGCTTCAGCTTCTGTTTGCCCACATGGCTTTTGTGTGTGTCCAGGATTTGAGCATAGTCTCCCAGAGGAGTCAGTGCCGGGGGGCCAGGCTGTCTAGAGGCAGCTGGTGGCAGAGACAGGGGCATGAGCTTGGGAGCCAGGCCTAGTCTGGACCCCACCCCCCTGAGCTGCTCAGGGGGCTTCAGGCCAAGTGAGCAGCTCATCAGAGCCCCTGACTCCTGACCTGAGCACACGAGTGCGTCTGAGGCCCTGGTGGGGCCGTGGGCCTGATTGCTCAGTGGTGCCTGTATCAGGAGGCTCTCGCTGGTGGGGGCTTTTGTGAGCACGGTCGGTGGTCCTGGGTGAGGGTGACAGGGCTAGTGGTCCTGGGTCAGGGTGGCAAGGCCCTTGGGAATCCAGAAAGCATCAGCTTCTAGAACACTGACTTTTTTTTTTCCTCTGGAAAGTTATCCAATGGTGTATGAATTTGTCTCTAAGGATCAGAATCCTTTTATTTGAAAGGCTGGTAAAGGGGGGGGACACTGTATAGACCAGGTTATAGGATTACCATCTTTATCAGCATCTTAGAAGGTGCAGGAAAGGGCAGGTTGCCTGCTGAGCTCCCTCCTTGGGTGAGGTGGCTGGAAGCTTGTTGCCAGGTCTGTTTAAAGAATGTAGACTCTGCCTTAACCTCTTGTTCTCTCTTTGAACCTTCTAGCAGTAAAAAATGTTGTCCAAGCACAGAAGCTGGCTGACGTGGACCGTGAGCTGGCCGCCATGCTGTTCACCCACATGCAACATGGGAGCAAGGGGCCCCAAGGTGCTTGCCGTGAGGGGGATGCCGTCCGCAGGCGCAAGCTGGAGCGGATGAGGTCCGTGCGCCTTCAAGAGTCCAGAGGAGAGCTCAGCTGCTGGGGGGCCAGCATGTTGGTGAGGGCTCCATCCGCCTCCCCTCTGCCCCCGGGTGTCCCCGTGCAGAGCCACAGTCATTGTGAATGAAAGCAGCCTGTGCTCTCTCTTCTCTTCCCCTGTGGCTCGCTCTCTCTCTCCCAAATCCTACTTGTGGAATGTATGGGAAACGGACCCTCTCAGCCACCAAGGGAGGTTTTCCTTTTTTTTTTTTTTTTTTTTTTAAAGATTATGTATTCATGAGACCGGGGGGGGGGGGGGGGGCGCAGAGACATAGGCAGAGAGAGAAGCAGGCTCCATGCAGGGAGCCTAATGTGGGACTTGATCCTGGGACTCCAGGATTACTCCCTGAGCTGAAGGCAGGTGCTCAACCACTGAGCCACCCAGGCATCCCCCAAGCAACGTTTTCAAGTCTGGAGAGTTTTTACAAAAGCCGATTCTTGGCTCTACCCCAGGGAATTCTGTGTCCAGTTTGCTGCACCTGGGTCTTTACCTGGGCTATTAAGAAAGCTCAGCAGGGGATTCTGAGGGTCCCCCAGGTTTGGGGTCAGTGCTGTGAATGCCTTCCGTATCATGAATTATCAGTGCAAATCAAGTAACCATTCTGACTGGAAAAATTCCCATTTTTGGCTAAAAAACTAAAGAAGACCCTACCATATTTACAGCTTAGATGTGGGAGGAGAGGGTGGTTGTACCTGATGGTTTTATGGAATCAAGAAGCCACACGGGTGAGGATCACACTTTACATTAGGGCAGGCAGATATCTGAATAGAGGCAAAACCTGCTCGGCCCTTCGTGCTCACAGCAGCTGGGGAGGCTTCCTGCTGTCAGGTGCTCCTCAAAGAGAGCCAGGCAGCTGCTGAGGGTGAGGCCCCTGGGGCTAGTGGCCCCAGAGACCCCTAGGCAATGCTGCCCCCACCCCCACCCCCAGGCTCCCCAGCAGCCCCGCCTTGGAGGGTGGTGGGCCCAGCACCCTGCCAGTCCTTGATGAGTTTGGTGCTGGTGTCCTGACGATTCTTACCTTGGTGGGCTTCCTCCTGTTGATGTGTCCTGGTAGAGATTCTGCAGCTCGCAGCCCTCATTCTGATGACAGCAGTGAATTGGGAAGTAATTGGATTTCTAAATACAAGGAAATGTTCCACTAAATTCTCATGATATTCTGGGTCAGCGGCCTGGAGAATTTAAGGTGAAAGTGACTTGTTTTTATGGAGGAGATGGTGGTTTCTCCGCACCTAGAGCTCTCTCAGCCTTCAGGAGAGTTTGGGAATTTACGCGGTCAGTTGGCCCTCCGGGAGCTGGAAGTGGTGCTCAGCCTCTGGCTGGTCCTTGGCCCCTGACATGCTGGTGCAGTCTGGTGGTCTCGGGCCCTGGGGGCTGCTCATTGGAAGACAGAGAAGAGCGCTGTGCGTGGCTCACTCCCCCAGCAGTCAGGAACAGCTCGAGGGGTGGTGATGATCTGGGGGCTTCTTGGGGAAGTGGTGGAGCAGAGTTGGGCTCGACATATGTTTGCAGCAGTCTCAGTGTTCTCATGAGGGTGGCTAGGCTTTCTGTGTCTGGCACTCGGGATGGTGGCAGGTCCCACCTTCTGCTGTGGTCAGCGTCAGCCCCTATGCCAGCAGAGCCCCACCCATAGGGAGACTGTGTGCTGGGCACCTTCTTTGTGGACCCTGACCCCCCACCCAGCTTTGGGAGAAGGCTTGTAGGACATCTCCCTGTCCGGCGGGGAGGGGGGTCCTCTGAGGTTGCAGTGACAAAGCCCCATGCACTCAGGTCTGTGCAGCCACGGGGTCCCCAGGGCCTGGGCCTGGGCTCTGGACCAGCCATTCCATGTTGGAGCAGGTGCCCTAGCACTCCGAGCCTGGTACTGAGCAGGCAGGCCTGGGGCCCTGCTTCAGGCCCCTGGGGTCATGCCCCTACCTCTGCCACTTGCCCACTCCCTGCAGCCCCCAGGTTGTCTCTTATAGTAGCACTAACCCCGCTTCACACCATTCCATGCCAGGTGCCACAGAAGACAGAGCTTTATTTCCAGAAATCCCAGCAGAAGGCTCAGCAGTCTCACTGCTCTGGTCACTGGGCTCTGCTGCCTGTTGGGACCTGAGGATTCCAATAAGTGTCTCACCCTTTGCCTGCCTGCCTTTTGAATTGATTGAGAAATTAGAAGCATGGCGGAGAGACCCAAGTGTCACCTCTGTCACTGATGACTCTAGTGATGGGTAAAGCAGATCTTGGAGACTTGGCTCCTATCTGTCGAGGTGCTTATCACACTGAGTCTAGAGCAAATGCCAGACCCAAGCTGCCTGGGTGACACCATATGGCTGTGGGCCGCCTCCACAGGCAGGATCCTTCCCACTAACCCCACCACTGGTGAGGAGCAGTGCAAACACCCGGTGTTCCAGGCAGGTGGATCCCAAAAGGAAGGGTTGAGAGAGGGAGGGCTATGTCTGGCTGGTTCATATCGGAGAAGTCACCCCATGTCCTGTGGGGTGCCAGGCTTCCTGACAGCCTCCTCTGTGGTGTGGCAGGACACAGGACAGGCAAGGAGTCTCCCCCTCACAACCCCCAGGATCATGTTGACTCTCCCTGAGGCTGTTCACCACCTGGTCCATGGTAAACTGGGAGTGACCCGCACTCCATCAAGAAGCTCTAATCATCTCTGTCTGTGTGGGGAGGCCTCAAATATAAGCACAAATACCATCCCGTTTTCAAATCCCCAGGGAGAAATTAAAGACTTGGCCTCAACTCTCTTGCTAGGGGAAGGCCAAAGTTTTGGATGTTGGAAGTCAATATCCAAAGTGATTTAAGTCAGAAACCATATTGGATCCTTACTTCTTGAGTTGAAGTCCAGAGACATTCAGACATCCTCTGCCTGCTGATGTCTGGGCCTCCTCAGGGTTCAGAGGGTCTTAGCACGGGGCCTGGCTCATTCCCCAGCACGGGGCATCCCCTCCTAGGTCCTAGATCAGGGCAGCCTCCAAGGACCTCACCTTTCAGTGTAAGTCACACAGGAAACCTAAGCCAGTCTCCAGCCTCTAGAACACTTTGTGTTGGCCAAGCCCAGTGAATCAGGGCATGGAGGAAGGAGGTGGATGAAGGACCGCAGGCTGAGCTGTGGCTGAGCCCCCTAAGGCAGCGTGCCAGCTGTCTGGACCGTGGCCTGGCTCAGGTTACACAGGCGCCTGCTCACAGACGGGGCTCCCGGCGCCACACTGGGGACCTGGCCAATGAGCACATAACTAGTCTTAGTAGCTTTGAGGTCATTTCCCCCCCTTTTGTTAGAAACCTTTGCTTCTAATTCCCCATCATGCTGATGCCAGCCTTGAGGCCATGGGAAGAGGTGGCCTCATGGGTGGTTGTAGTCTCTTGGGAGCCTGCAGGGCAGATGCCACCTTCTACAGGGAAGACCACTGCAGGGCTGATTGGAGCCAGGAGTGCCGTGTAGACCCGTTTACTGTCCTCTGGACCTGAGGATGGGCCAGTCCCATCCAACCCGGGTGTCTGGGGAAGGAGGAGGTGGTGATTCCAGAAGAAATTTGGTATTCAGCATGGGAGTGGGGGAGGTGGCCAAACAGCCCTTGAGAAGGAGAGCCAGCCCCATGATGGTGGCCTGGTTTGGCATTTGTGTCCCACAGATTCAGCAGAATATCCGCGCACAGCACGCACGTGACCTGCAGGTCATTGCTGCCTATCGGGAGCGTACGAAGGCAGAGAGCATCACCAGTGCGCTGAGCCTGGCCATCACCACGATGCACACAATCCACGTCACACTGGGCACTGCCGAGTTCTTCGAGTTTGCCCTTAGGAACCCCCACAACACACAGCACACAGTGACCATTGAGGTGGACAATCCTGAGCTCAGGTAGGCTTGAGTGGCAGCCCCGACAGGGTCCCTGGGGGTGTCTACAGGTTCTCCCTGAAAGCTGGGCTGCTCTCATCCCTGAAGGGGTCCCACTGGTCCTGGCTTTCACCCCTGGTCCTAGGTGCCAGCTCTGAGTGGGCGGGCGGAGGACTCACTGGGAGTGCTGTGTCTCCCCTGCCATCTAGCATCATCCAGGACAGTCAGGAGTGGAGATACTTCAAAGACGCGGCCAAGCTGCACACGCCGGTGGAGGAGGACATGTTCCATCTGCGGGGCAGCCTTGCCCCGCAGATCTTCCTGCGCCCACGAGAGACCGCCCACATCCCCTTCAAATACCAGACCTTCTCTGTAGGGCAACTGGCCCTGGTGCAGGTGGGGAGGCCATTCTTCCAATGCCAGATGGACTTGTCAGGCACGTGGGCAAATCCCACTTGGCTAAATAATAGTGGGGCATTTCCATGTGTCCCCCTGTGCTGCTCAGACCCGTTAGCCTTCAGCAGGTCACCTGCTCTCCCAGCCCCTATGCATTGGGCTTCAGGAAAGGCTGGACTGTCTCCTCTGAGTGCTCTGGGTATAGGACCTCTCCCTTACGTTAGAAGAGATGATGGGTTGAAACTTTGCTGCATTTTGTGTTCACTAGTTAATGCTGTGTGCCCACGTCTTCTGTAGCATTTGCTCCTCTGCTGGAAATGCAGGCGTGGAGGTTTCCAGTGATGGGTGTGAGTGGTACATGCCCGTGTGACTGGTGGGATGGGTGGGTAAGGGTGCAGGGCATGCATTTCATCCTGAGCTTTTGGAGTCAGTTCTGTAGGATGGTTGTCACTTAAATGGGCTTGAGGAGCTCTCAGAGACACACAGAATCCTCAACAGGCTCTTTAGATGCACTTTTGGGATAAGAGATCGTAAAGACAGTGAAGACGTCAGGTCTTTGACTTCAGGCAGAGCCAGTTACATGTCCAGTGAGCCTTCATAGTTCATGGCCACCCCTGTTCCCTCTTTGGGGCTGTGAGTCTGGTTCATGACAGTGGTCACCCAGACAGCCACCCAGTGAGAACCCATGAGACAGCGCACGGGAGCCCTCTGCCTTGGTGGCAGCTGTTCCTACAAAGAGATGTCCTGCAGGTAGTGGCCATCACCCTCGGACTCCCATCTCATGACCGATTGGTTTCTCACAGCCCTCTGCTGAGCTCGGATCTGAGAAGGACACGGATACCGGATTGCCCCAGAAATCCAGTGCAATGCCCACTAAGCATGCCAAGGTAAGGGGTAGGAGATCTCTGATCCCAGACACTCCTGGGGTTTTGCCTGAGAGCCAGGTGTCCTCTGAGCAGACCCGGTGAAGCATTCCTGCCTTCTGTTGTTCCTCAGGCCCCTAGGACCTGACCCTCTGTCCTTTATTGCACCTTCTACCAGGGTGGACTTTTCATGTCCTGATAGGGCAGTGACTGCTTCAGGCGATGCTGGTATGGCCTCTGGGTGGGTGTCCTGCATGGAAGCCTATCCCCAGCCACTGGCCACCTTGTAGCCTTTGGTGGTCTGTGTGCCTGCCCCATGGCCCTGGGAGGACAGCTGTCCCAGCACGTGGCCACCACACAGGGGGCTAGACTAGCCCTCTGACCCTCGTCCACCACATCCCATATCCCATAGCACCAGTGGGAGTGGCGTGCAGTTACTTCTGGAAACCTTCATTACTGCCTGGGAGGGAGGGCGTGTTTGCACACACACCTGCAGCCTGCCTTTAGGATATCCTGAGGGAGAGCTTAGGACACTTGTTTTTAGGAATTTCTGAAGCTCTTTTTTGGGTAGACAAATGCCTTTGTGAAGTAGTTTGAAAGTAAAAACAAAAGCAACAAGACTTTGCCTTGTCCCTGCCCCCTGAGAATGGGTTTTATTAGTGGGTCCCAGATAAGAAACGGTTCCCAATTGCAGGCCTGTGTTCCCACATCACGGTGGTGTCAGCTTGTGCCCACGGCCCCATCTCTAGTGGAACCTGCTGTATTTCACTTACTGTAGAGGCACAGCTTTGCCTTGGTCAAGGAGTAGGTCCGCTCTCTATGTAGGGCTATCAGTGGAATCTGAGAGCCTGGTACATTTGCCATATATGGATCTGGAGTCTGAAGGCAAACCCCAGAGAGCTCATGAGTTCACCCATAATGACCCCGGGATGTGTCCCTGGCCGATGAGGACTTTCAGCCTAGTACATGCCGCTGTCCCTGCCCTGGTCAGCAGCAGGCCTTCTGAATCTCCTGGTGTCCCCACTGCTCACTTCTCATGTTTGGTGTGTGTGAGTTGGGGTCCACTGACCTTGGCTCCCCGTGTTTGTGGTCTACCTCGGGTTCATTGCCTGTGCTCATTTTCACCCTGGGAAATGGGGACATTCAACTATTTTCATTCTTTCTGTACTTGTTAG
Organism: Canis aureus; assembly: GCF_053574225.1. Lineage (NCBI taxonomy): Eukaryota > Metazoa > Chordata > Mammalia > Carnivora > Canidae > Canis > Canis aureus. The sequence continues at coordinate 29,176,566 of NC_135613.1, forward strand.
CTGTGATTTGGCAATGAACGAGAATTTCCCCACCAGCAGTTTGGTTGCCCTGAAATATATGTTATATCAGAAAGTCAGGATAGATGTTGGATTCTTTTTTTTTTTTTTTAAGATTTTATTTATTCATGAGAGACACAGAGAGAGGCAGAGACATAGGCAGAGGGAGATGCAAGGAGCCCGATGTGGAACTTGATCCTGGGACTGGGATCACGACCTGAGTGAAAGGCAGATGCTCAACTGCGGAGCCACCCAGGCATCACAATGTTGGATTCTTTGATTTTATTTATCAGTTTTCAAGATAATAAACTATACCCTAGCAACCTCCAGAGGAGGTCATGTTTTTGGAGTCTCATTATGAACACGTGGTTTCAGGTTTGCTGCTTCTCCTGTGACAGGCATTGGACGCTAGACCTGCCCGCTCTCTGACACTGATACCTAGGTTAACTGCTAACGTGCTAACCAGGTCACTGGAAGGGTAAAACCAGCACTCCCAAGCTTTTAAGGTGGTGGAAATGTCAGGAAGTGGCTGTCTGCCCCTTCTTGTGCTAGAGGACTCGGTTGAGCCCAAGACTCCATCTGAAGGAGGGTGTCACCTGTTGGTGCTGGGTCTGTAGTGTGGGAAATAAGCCCCAGGACCCAAGCCCCACTTGGGAGGGACTGCTGGACCGGGGCGGGTCACTGGGTGAGGCTGACCAGAGAGTCCTTGTCCTCCCAAGCCTGGCTCTTCCCTGCACTTCCAGGAGTGGCAAGGGGGAGCAGACATGTGGACTGAGGGGGTGCCCAGCCGTGAGAGCAGGTGGGTGGGGTGGGGCAGAAGCCTGGTCTGCAGTGGGCATAGCAGCTGAACACACACGTGCTCCTGTTAGACCCGAAGTCTCAGACTAGCGGTGCAAATGTGGCCAGTGTCAAGGCACAGATGATGGGGTGGTGGGTGTGTTTGTGGGAGCTTCTCTCCCAGCCAAGGGAGCACATGTGATGGGGGAAGACCTTTCAGGTGAAGTGTGACCTTGCGTGAAATCCAAAGGTGGGAAGACAGCCAAGAAAAGATGGGACCAGGCCCACAGAATCTTGAAGGGTGGCTTCCTTGGTGGGGGGCTGGTGGGGCACCCAGAGCTCAACAGTGTGGATGGTGGGTTAATCCCAAGTGGGGATTTGGGCTCCTGCTGGCTGTCCTGTTATGATTTATGACTTAAACATGCTCTTATACATAGAGCTTTTTACATATGTACATCTGAAAGATTTCACAATAAAACGTACCAGAGCAGAAGAACGTCTTACCCGTGTGGAAGGTTTGCAGACCGGGTTCTGTTGCTGTGGGAAGGTTGCCTTGGGTGTCAGGCTGCATGCCTGGCCTCATGCAGGGCCTGGAGGGCTCAGGGCCAGAGGGAGATACCCGTTCTTTCCCTTTCTCTCTTTCTTTTTTCTTTTAAAAGGATTTTTTATTTTTGAGAGAGAGAGAGAGAGAAAGGGGCGGAGGAGAGAGAGAGCATGCATGTGCATGCACTTGGGAGGGCTGCAGGGGCAGAGAGAATCTCAAGCAGACTCCTTGCTGAGTGCAGAGCCCGCCGTGGGGCTCCATCTCATGACCCTGAGTTGAAACCAAGAGTTGGATGCTTAACTGACTGAGCCACTCAGGTGTCCCAGTAACTTTTTTTTTTTTTTTTAGAAAGGAAGTTTGTATCTCTAGCCTTTCTTGTTTAGGTTCAGAATTAAAGAGCTTGTGCTCCACTACCACCCATGAGGACTTGGAGAGGTTAACGTCAGACCCTCTGGGCAGCTTCCCAGCATGCACATGGCAGGCATGTTGGGAGATGGGTCGGTGGCTGAAGGAGTATTTGACATTGGGGCTGTCAAATTGAGCGCTGACACATTTGAGGCATGTGTGTCACGGGAACATGTCCACATGCAGTCCCTGTGCTGGGTGCCATCCCCTCTGTGGGGACCTGCTGCTGCAGATTCAGCCCACCATTTCTGACAACACCTGTGCTTCCCACGTCACGGTGCGGGGGGTGGGGGGATTGGGCCCTGTGGATGCTGGCTTGGTGCAGGCAGCTCTTCATGAGCCCACGTGCCAGCCCTGATGCTGGCAACCTCTGCTCTCCTGGCAGGTCTTGTTCCGGGGGAGTGGCGGTAAGCCCATCGCCGTGCTTTGCCTAACCGTGGAGACCCAGCCCCATGTGGTGGACCAGGTTTTCCGCTTCTACCACCCAGAGCTCACCTTCCTGAAGAAGGCCATCCGCCTGCCTCCCTGGCACACGCTTCCAGGCAGGTCCCATCTGTCCCTGCGGCTGGCATTTTGCAGGTTCCACAGATGGCTAAAGGTTTTTCCCTCAGGGTGACAAGTGGCATCATCACATTCTCCTGTGATGCTCTTATTCCAACCTGTGACCCGTCTGTAAAGTCTGCCACCCGCCCTTATGGTTTGAAATGGTGACCTTTTCGCGTCCTCTGAGATGCGAGGGTATGCCCTTGGCTGGCTAATCCCACTTCCTAAAGCCCATGGCCCCGAGGGCTGTGCCTGGAGTGCACTCGCGCCTTCTGCTGCCGCGTCACTTGTCTGCTTCTGGTCTGGTGCTTTAGAGTGCAGCAGCGTCCCCGTGTCTGGCGCCCTGCACCATAGCCCCCCCCCTTTACTTTTGGTCACTCTCTTCGGATAAGTGCCTGCGGGTGTGGCTTAGGGCGGGAGTGCCAGTGCCCACGTGGGCGGGACAGTAGGAAGGGTGGCATTGCTGTCTTCTGGTGTCTGTGGGGTACCTGTGATGGGCCAGCAACATCATGTGGCCCGGGCCTGTCCAGAAGACGTTTGCTATGATATTCCCTGCAGCAGGTGCTCCCGTGGGAAGACCTGGTGAGGAGCCCCCAGTCTATGTCCGATGTAGCGACCCCAACGTCATCTGCGAGACCCAGAATGTGGTAAGTTCTGCCGAGTGTCTCCCAGTCAGTGCCTGGTCATCTGAGCCCCTGGCCTCCTGAGGCCTCTTCACGGCGGCTTTTGAGTTAAGTGGTGTCTTTCTAAGGTGCTAAGGGGCTATTTTGACATCCTTGTGGGAGCTTTATGCATGAGTTTTCATCTTTTCTGCTGGCAGATCAGTTCTTGGATTACCTGAATTCAAATGAAAAAAAAAAAAAGGCATGAAGCAAAGTGAATAAAGTGAGTGGTAATTAAGCCACTTATTAATTGCCATTGTGTAAAGAATAAAGGCAATAATTATGTTATGACTGGTTAGGAAACTGGATAAAATCTCCTGCAGAATATAATTATTGAACTCAATATGAAATCAAGAAGTTAATGATTTTCTTTTTTGCAGTGAAGAAAAAAACGAATTCTGCCTAATACTGAAAATGCAACACCTGTTGGGAGGGAGGGAGCCAGTTCCTGCCCGCTTTCACCTGCCAGGGGCTTGGGGGGGAGGCAGGTGGTGTTCTCAGGGCGCCCATGTCCGCCAGGGCCCCAGGGAGCCTCGGGACGTGTTCCTGAAGGTGGCCAGCGGTCCAAGCCCAGAGAGCAGAGACTTCTTTGTCGCCGTTTACGCGTGAGTCTGTGAGCCCAAACCCGGGAGGTCTGGAGGGTGGGCGGGACTGGGAGGCAGCCACAGCATCCCAGAGGCCGCCTGGGCTCATGCTGAGTTCCTGATGGGGCACATTGTCGTGGGGCCTTCAGCCACGGGAGGTGAGACTCCACGGCTGGCAGGGGCCTCACAAAGGACGCTATCGGATCAGAGTGGCCCGGCGGCTTGCAGAGGCATGGAGAGCCCACCAAGGAAAGGAACTTGGGGTGGCGTCTGCCCCAGAGCAGTGCCTGGCTCCGTTCAGGGGACAGGGAGGGTGGCAGTCTTCATCCTCCGTGCCTGAGATGGTGATCACATCGCCTTCTTGCCTCTCCCACTCAGTTGAAATAACCCTGTTTCTTCTTTTTTTTTTTTTTTTTTTTTTTTAAAGATTTTATTTATTTATTCATGAGAGATACACAGAGGGACAGAGACATAGGCAGAGGGAGAAGCAGGCTCCCTGCAGGGAGACTGATGTGGAACTTGATCCCAGGGCCCTGGGATCACTCCCTGAGCCAAAGGCACACGCTCAACTGCTGAGCCACCCAGGTGTCCCCCTTGAGGATCTTTTAAAACTGGGGTAGGCTGGGGGCTTCTGAATAGGACATCTGGGATTGGGGCAGGTGTAGCCATGCTCGGTTCTGGTCTCTGGCCGTGTGGAGAAGCCTGAGGGGCAGGGTTATCGAGCCCCATTTCCAGGGAAGGGCCAGTGGCCTCCAGCACCAGGCAGCTAGGACGGGGCCTGTGAGCTCAGGTCTGGGTGGCCTCTGAACCCACATACTCTTCCACGGCACTCTTTCCACAGGCTTTGTCCCAGACCACCTGGTTTGGGACTGTTTTGTTGCTGGTAGAAGCCCACATTACCACTCACACAGGGTGTTGTGGTGCAAAGTCACAGTGGGCCTTCAGAGTGGGGAAGGTGGCTGCAGGGATGATGGCAGCTGGGCTCCAGCCTGCCCCAGTTGTCCTGGCCAGCCTGCCCCAGTTGTCCTGGCCACCTTCTTGGCCTCTTCCTGGTCAGTGCTGCTGTCCTCACCACCATTGATCACGGTTTCTGTCCTACACAGGGATCGTTGGCTGGCGACACCCATCCAAATATGGCAGGTCTACCTCCACTCCTTGCAGCGTGTGGACGTCTCCTGTGTCACAGGCCAGCGGACACGCCTATCCCTTGTCCTTCGAGGGACACAGACGGTTAGGAGAGTGCAGGCTTTCACCTCACACCCTCAGGAGCTGAAGGTAGGTCGCTGGGTGTTCTCTGGCCTCTCCCCATCCTCACCCCACCTGGGGCACGGACGGTGTGGAGACTGGCTGCAGCCAGTGTGGGGCTGAGGATCGGCTCACAGCTCCTTTAAGACTCTTGGCAGAGTCTTCATTCAAACTGCCTTTTATTGGATCTGCCATCATGGAATGAGTGACATATAAACCCTATAGGCCAATTTTTAGAATTATTGGAAGGTAAATATTAATAGAATTTTGGAATTAATTTAGCCACAACTATGCGTCTGGGTAATGAGGGCAATGCAGACTCCTTGCTGAAGCTTACAGCTGGAGCCTGTTAAGATTTCCCTCTGCTGAGGCAGCTCTGGTGCTAAGGGGACTGTTGCCACATGGAGGGGCACTTGCCCATGCGGGTGGTGATGCGGACTGAGATGCACTGCAACCCTGACTGTGTGGCTGCGTCTGGCTTCAGACCTGGCATTGTCACTCGGTCCCCTTCTGACTTCCTGCAGGCCACGTGCCCCCTGCCTCTGAATAGCTGAGGTCCCTTGGGATTCTCGTGCACTGGCTGCAGGTGTTCAGGGAACCCCTCTGCACAGCATGAGGGACTGCATACTGACCCGCCTCTCTGCTGTTGTTTTGAAAGACTGACCCCAAAGGTGTGTTCGTGCTGCCACCACATGGGGTGCAGGACCTGCATGTCGGTGTGAGGCCCCGCAGGGCAGGGAGCCGGTTCATCCACCTCAACCTGGTCGACGTGGACTACCACCAGCTGGTGGCCTCATGGCTCGTGTGCCTCTCCTGCCGCCCGCCTCTCATCTCCAAGGTCTGGAGGGGAACCTGCTGGGTCGTGTGTGGTGTGGGTGCTGTGTCACCTCGCTGTCTCCTGGTCCTGTGACCGAGTCTCCTCCGCAGTCTATGGCCTGGGGGTGGGGGCGGGGGTTGCTCCTGTACAGTGAGCCCCCTCGGCGGGTGTCTTGTCATGTCTATGGAGACATAGGTCGGGCTGTACGTGCAGAGCAGGCTGAGGAAGGCTGACACCCCTGCCCACACAGGCTTTCGAGATCACACTGGCTGCAGGGAAAGGCAGAGGCGCCAACAAGCGGATCACCTACACCAACCCTTACCCCTCCCAGAGGACCTATCACCTGTACAGCGACCACCCTGACCTGCTGCAGTTCAGAGAGGACTCCTTCCAGGTGCGGGAAGCGCTGCGTACAGGGTGTGCGCACTGCATGTGGGACACCCAGCCTCGGCATGTCCCAGGGGCCCCGAGGCACAGGGGTCTCCAGAGCCCCGGGAGGGGGCAGTGCTGATCTGCACCGGTGGTACTGGGAGTAGGGGCGGCCACCCCTCTCTCAGCAGTTCTGCCCATGCGGCTAGGGCCCCCACATCTGGGCACTGTCACAGGGCTTCTGGTGGCCAATTTACCCTGCAGTTTATCAGCGATTTTATTCGCAAGTGTCCTGCATGTTAGCCTTTTCTCTGTTGCAAGTATTTTAACGACAGTACAGCAGATGGCAGTCTGTCTGTCATTGGAAGGTGTTTCTTCAGCTGTGAATCTCCCCTGGGGCGTGGGCAGAGCAGCGGTGTCCTGTAACACGGGGAGGTTGTGTTCAGAACCTCAGGTGCCTGGCAGCAGTGGGGGCCAGAGCCTCGGTTTACCCTGCTCTGTCAGCCTGGGTTTGCATGTGTTGACCATGCTGGCATGGAGAGCAGGGCTGCAGTAGGGCTAGGATCTGATGCTTGCTTCCAGATTGGGGGAGGAGAGACCTACACCATCGGCCTGTGGTTCGCACCTCGGCAGAGCCCCGGGGAGGAGGAGATTCTGATTTACATCAATGACCACGAAGACAAAAATGAAGAAGCCTTCTGCGTCAAGGTCGTGTACCAGTAAAAGAGCAGCCGGAGGTGCTGGTGGGGCTTCCTGTCCTGGGGGCTCTGTAGCCTTTTGTCCCCTCGATGACCTGCTGGGGCTGCTGGTGAGCATGGCTGAGGGTGGTGTGCGCGCCGTGCCCCTGCCCAGTCCTCCTGCCCAAGTAAGCGCTGCCGTCACCAGCTGTGCCACGAGCCCCGCGGGCGTCCTCAGGGTACGAGGCTCGTTTCTTCTGCTGCACTCTGGCTGTTGTCACTGTCTATGACATGTTGATTTACTTTTTAGGAATATATATTTTATGAATCATCTTAAGTGATAAAATTATGTATTCTTACTGGATTTTGTACAAACATTATTTGCTATGCAATATTTTATATTGGTGTCCTTTCATATCTTTTTTTAAGTTACGTATGAAATACTAAACTTTTACCTGTTTTCTCTATTGATGGTTTTCTTGAGCGTTCTCTGTTGTTTTCACCCTTGTCAGATGCTCTGACATAACCAGGCATAAGCCCGGGTTTCCTTGGAGGACAGCATGGCTGAGGGACGGTGGGGTGGCCTCCCGGAGACTCGGCATGGGCCGTCCGAGGCGGGTGAGGTGCCTGCCCTCTATTGTCATGGCTCCCGTTGGTTCTGCCCTCCCCCGAAAGGACCCTTGTAATTACATTGGTCCCACCTGGAAAATCCAGGGTCACTGCTCCATCTCAAGGTCCTTACCTTAATCCCACCTGCAGAGTCCCCTTGTCACTCATTCACAGCTTCCAGGGATTAGGATGGGGACACCCTGGGCAGAGGCCTTTTGTCCACCAGAATCCCATTGGCCAGAACCCAGTCACATGGCTGCGCCTAGCTCCAAGAGGTCTGGGAACTGCCGTATCAGGGTGTTATTACGACTGAGCAAATGGGAACAGGTTTGGGGGGATGTTTAACCTTGGCCACAGCTGTTGGTGGAGAAGCTGAGAAGAGGCCTGGTAGCACTCTTGGAGACAGAGGACCGGGATGGAGGATGGAGCGTGGCCCAGAGGCAGAGTATTGTGAGGTTTTACAGCAAAAACTTCACTGTTAGTTCATTGCAGACTCGGATAAGAAGGGAGCGCGGTGCCTGAACACTGGTGGGTGGTGACCCAGGCTGTTCCTAATTCTGAGGTGATGAGAAGGTAGCAGAGTGGTGGCCAGCCATCCCAGTGTGCAGATGAGTAGCTGAAACTGCTGTGGAAGCAAGCCTGGGGTGGGTTGGAGGGGTGTCCCCTGGCACCATGAACTGAGGAGGCTTCCTGCAGTTAGGAGCAAGACCCAGGGCTCGGATGTGCTCAGACACGACTGAGCAGGCCCCGGAGAGATGGTCAGTGAGGCAGTGAGGCAGCCCAGTGGCCAGCTGCCATGTAGGTGAGAGGTGCCCCTGACTTAGACCTCGGTCCTGTCGGTGGGGTTGAAGAGTACATCCGTGCTGGAGCCAACCTGTTCCCCATGGCTTCTGCCTGTGTGCGGGTCCCTAGCCCTGCACTAGGGTGTGCTCCACAGAATGGCGTGGAGGAGAGATTCTGGGGAAAGTTCTTCACGTGTATTTATGGGTCTTTGTGCCATGTGACAACGTACCAAAGTTCATCTTTGCTGTTGTTTGGAGGCCTCACCTTGTATTTTCTTAAAGGGCGGCCTCTGAGTCTGCATACACAGGGCAAGAGTTGGGCCCACACCCTATGCCGGTCCAAGCACTGGTAGCCAGAACAAGGGCACCAGCTGCAAGACTGTGGGGACCCCTCCAGGCCTCTGTAGTGTCACCCTCTGAGCTCCATGTGGGGGTCACAAGGTCTTGTCACTCAACCACCACCATCTAGTGGCTCATCCATCCCGTCCCTTGTGTTCCTCTTGCCCATCAAGGTGCACGGGGGGAGATGGCATGCTCTGTTGGCCTTGCTTCATCGGTCTTCTGCTGTTTCTGTGAGGCCACGCGGCTCTAATTAAGTATCTTCAGACTTGCTGCCGCCTGTGACAGGTAGGGAGATGTGCTGGCAGAGTGCTGGGGTTTTATCCTACTAGATGACTTTAATGTTTATGGATATGATTATGAAACTGTTACATTCCATTTCTCTCCTGCTCCCTCACTGGGGAGGGTGATTGGGACCACTTTCTCCTCCTCTTGTAGAAAACCTCAGCCAGGCGCACATGCTGGGGGATCGATGGCTGGCCCGATGCAGGGTCTGTGCCAGGGGTGGGGCAGAGGGCCTCGGCCACAGGAGAATCAGGTGAGAGAGGCAGGAGGAGTCGGAGGGCCTGCTCGGCTTCGGGGTGGTGGCTGGTGGGAAGTCTAGAGCCCCCTGCTACAGAAGCAGCCCAGCGCTGCAATCATGGGGCCAGGGAGGGCAGACATGAAGGGAGCAGCTATGAGGGGTGGGCGGCAAGGGTGACCTCCCTGGGGGCAGCTGATGCTATGGTGATAGATGTGGGCTAGCTTCTCAAGAGAGCAGAGAAGGAGGTAGTCCTCTGTGGTGCTCCTGGAAGGTCTGCATACCCTGTGGATTGTGGGTGCATTTGGTGCTCCTTAGGGAGACCAGCTGTCCCTGAGGACCCCTCGCTCCCTGTTGTGTGTGGCCATGCCCTTCCTGTGCCCCTCGGTGCCTATGCTGTGTGGCTCCTGGTGGAAGGGCAGGATTTGGGTCTGTCTGCCTGGGGGCTAGGGTTTTAGGACGTAGGCTCCCTGTTTTCTGTGACTGGCTTCATAGGCTGGGCCGGGCTGAGCTAAGACCGCCCCGCCCCCCGACTATGCTCTCACACCTGCTGCATTGTTGAGCCCTGGCCAGAATGTCCTCCCCAAGGAGTTGCTGTGTTGGTCCCCGTCCTGGCTGAGACGCAGTGGGACGGAAAGGAGGGGGCAAGGACACCCGTTGGGAAGGGTGCCTGGGACCTTCCCCTCCCATCTCCTCCCATTCTGGATGCTTCTGAGAACTGGGAAGTCACCGGGTGGCCCCTTTTCTGAGGGAGGCAGATCCACAGGGAGCCTGTTTTGTCCTTGCACCCGGTGGGGCCGCAAGACCTTCCTTATCCCATGTCTCGGCTGTGAGACAGACTGTGCTGGGTCACGGGGGCCCTTCTGTGCTGGGTGCCCTGCTGGGGCACCACGGAAACCTGGCCAAGTCATCCTGACTATGCCTGTGAAACGTACCGTCATGCCACACTGGTGTCCCTCGGGACCCTGCTGTGTGGAGGCAGGAATGGTGGCACGACAGGAGGGTGCTGGGTGGCGGGTGCCCCTCCTGGACACACCCGGGCTAGCCCATGGGTGACTGGTTCACTGGAGCCCTGGGAGTTGGCCATAGCAGCAGGAAGCAGTGAGACAGATGCAATTGGCCAGAGCAACTATGCTCATTCACTTATTCATCACTGACTCCATTGTTCATTCATTCATTCTTTCACCCAACATGGACTGGTGGGTGCCCCTCTGTGTTGGGCACTGTGCAGGGGTCGGGGCAGGTGGTGCCAGAGATGGACATGGTCCCTGCCCCAGGTCAGGACCTGTCATCTTGTGGGGCTCAGACAATAAACATGGTGCATCCTATAGCGTCGGTCAGGTAGTGACAGTCTGAGGGGGAAGAGCTGCAAAGGGCATGAAGAAGGGATTTTCTGTTTTAGAAGGAGGCGGAGGCCTCTCTGAGGAGGTGATGTTGAGCAGAGCGAGGAATGAAATTGCGTAGGCAGGAGTGGAGGGTCTGGGCCAGCTCACAGGGGCCCATGGGCTGTGGGGAGGAGTCTGGATGTGGTTCTTGGTGATGGGGCTGGAGTGGACAGGTGCCCTGCCTGTGACCAGAACCTGGGGCTGAATTAGTGAGCTGCTTTACCCCCGGGCTGGCCCAGGGCCGCTGGAGCAAGCGCTGTGAGCATGGAAAGGTGGGCCTTCTCTCCTCTGTGAACCCCAAACGAGTTCTGAGCAGGTGCCCAGGATGAAGACTAGTGTTTGGGCTTCCGTTGCCAGTCGTGGGGTGCAGCTGGTGCTGCGACAGCCCGGGATTTACATGAGAAAGCCGCCCGCCTCGGGGATCTCCCGATAAGGAGCGGTTGCTTTCTTCCTGCACACAAAACCACACCATCTTTCAACAGGAACGTTATCATTTCCATCAAGGGCATTTTCGGGTGTTATTATATTTCTTCCCTCTGCTCCTCCTCCTCTTACCCCTGTTGAAAGCCACTTTTAACTAAATGGAGTCAAATGAAAGCCAGATTAGCTGCTTTGCTTTTCTCATGTCTGATAATGATTTAATGCTATGTTTGTCTCTATTTAGAAATAAATTAAAGCACCTTTAAAAATTGTTGCTTCAGGTTTTAAGAGGTTGGAGAAAACAGCCATTATGTTTCCTTAACAACCTTTTCTTCCTCCTCCTGCAGAGAGTTGAGGTCCATTTGTTGGCCTGACCCCCAATAATCTCAGCGTAGCAGTTTATTTTATTCGCCGAGAGCTTCACGGAGAGAGGGCAGAGTGAGGGAAGCAGCCTGCAGCCCGCCTCGAGGGGGTCCGGGTGGGTCCTGGGTCTGGACGGGTCCTGGGTCTGGACATGGGGGGGGGTCACACTGCCCTCGCCCCAGTGGACTGGCAATGAATTTTGAGGCCCTTCCTGCTGATGAAGAGGGCGGAGGAACACCACATATCCTGGAAACCTTGTTAGGTGGGATGCACCTGCTGGCAATGCTGCATGGGCCCTGTGACTTTGACCCTAAGGACCAGCCAGGTGTGAACTAGTCCACAGGAGGCCAGAGGGGCCTTCTCTCCATGTTGGGGGAGGCAGCACGCTGCTCCGGGGCCGTCAGGGAGGATGTGAAAGGCTGGACTGAGGAACTGTCGCTCCACCCGGGGAGGGGTGAATTGTGTGTTCCAAAATTCACATCCACCCAGGACTCAGCATGTGGATTTACTTGGGAATAGGGTCTTTGCAGCTGCCACGGAGGTCACGATGGGGATGGAATTATATTGGATTAGGGCCGTCCCTACATCCAGGGAGAGCGTCCTTACAGAGATAGAAAGGGACACACAGAGAAACTGGAAATGTGATGACAGAGGCAGGGAGGGGAGGGATCCGTCTACTGGCCGGGGTCCCCAGGATCGCTGGAAGGCTCCAGAATCCAGGACAGAGACATGCGACTGAATCTCCCCCCGGAGCCTCCGGAACCAGCCCTGTCTGCACCTGCAGTTCACATGTCCAGCCCCCAGAGCTGAAGGAGAATATGTTCATGGTGTTCCAGGCCACCGAGTCTGTGATAATATGTTGTGGTGGCCCTGGGAGATGAGCACAGAGGAATTCTGGTCGCATGCAGAACTGGGGGTCTTCAGGGTTCACAGAACTGGCAATCATACTTCTAGTTCTTTGGGAGCGTGGGGGACAGCATGCTGTAGAGCTAAGGAATGACCACCAGTGCAGTGCAGGGATCCTTGGGGAGACGCAGCAGCCTCCGCTTGTCTGTCATCCTGGTTTGTCAGCTGTCCTGAACCAATCTGGGCCTCAAGGTTCCGAAGACAAATTTCATTACAAGAATTCATCCTTGAAATAACCACACGCCAAAGTGATCTCCTCCATGGGAGGCAGCGTCGCTACGACATTTAAGGGAAAAGAATCCAAGGAGACTCCTTTCTTGTTCAAGTTCAGACAGGTAGGGAGACCAGGCTTGGGTCTGTGCCTTCCACCCCTCCACCCTGCTGCTGCCAACCACCACCTCCTGGCTGCTCTCTATGCTTGCACATGGCTCCTCTCTGCCAGGTGGGGGTCCTCGGTCTCCCCTCTGTGAGTGAGGTGGGTCCACTTACCAGTGCTGAGGAGAGGCTCAGGTATTTAGCTCTTAGGAGGAAAGTCAAGGTCTCTGTCCTCAAGTCCCATGTGGGTCTGATATGTCTAGGCTGAGCAGCTCTTCCTCGCAGGCCTCCTTGGGCTGTGAAGTATGAGTTGAATCCCAGCTGAGAGTCCTGACCCAATGCCCCTTTGGGGCAGCCACCCCCCCCCCTCCCCCCCGAGAGTGAGAGCTGAGCATGTAGGGAAGGCCTGCCCACAGCTCCCAGCCTGGATGCTGCCTTTCCTGAGTCCCCCAAGTCCTTGTACAACTGTGACCAGTGGGTCCCCAAGAACAAAATGCAGCCAGCTGCCACTTTACCCCAGGCCTCTGTGACAGCTTCCTCTCTGTCCTGGACCAGCTGCTCTGCTTTCGGAACTCCTGGCAAAACCAAACCACCAAACTCCTGGCCTCATTCACTCAACAACTGACAAATGTGCAGAGCCCAGCCTCCATCTGTGCCTCTTTGGGACTCACACCAGCCTGGGCCTGGAAAGCCCCGCGGACATCCTGTTTCACAGGCTGGGCCCATGAGGCTGAGGCCCAGGTCAGCCGCCCAGGCCCACGTCCTGGCTCCTTCCCCCTAGTGCTGGGTTACAGTGGAATGCATGGTGCTGGTGGCTGGAAGACGTGGGAGGGGAAGGAGGGCCTCCTTGATGTCACCTGGTGATGAGCACAGCACCTTCCAGCTCCGTTTGGCGCTCTGGACCTTTCAGACTGCCACCCATGACCCCGCTTCGGGTCCTGCTGGTAGGTTGGGGACCCCCCACTCAGTAGGCCCGGCCCCTACCTGTTCCTGTCTCTGGGCTTCCTTCCTGGTGTCTGACCCTCACTGGGGGTCTTGATACAAGTAGCGTCAGGCTGGCCTCAGGGTGGGCAGGAGCCTCTCTCCCTCCAGCTGCTTTGTCCCCTACTCCTAGTGACAGGCATGCTTGGCTGCTTGGCTGTGCACCGAAGGACCTGGATGTGGGGGCACCCTCACTGGTCCCTGTTCCCCCCTCCCCCATTGGTATTCTGCTCTCTCCTCCCACACAGGCCCCCGCCCTAATTCTTCTCTCTCTCCGTGAAGACCTCTGGTTCTGGGGCTCTCTCGCCTCAACATTTGTTGTCTCTGCCTCTCTGGCCTGGCCTATCTCTGTCCTGGCCCCTCCCAGCCACAGACCCCACTCTCCCCACCACCACTGTGGTTAGAGCCCCTTTCCTGGCCTGGGAGTCAGGCTGCTGCAGTACTGGGTATGGCAGGGAGCTGGCTGAGAATGTTGTAGGAACTTGCTGTATGGACCAGATATGGCGAACTGAGGTTCTGAGGCTCCATCCACTCAGCCTTGGGGCTGTGACCAGGGCCTACCTTCTGCTCCCACCCCCAGGCTGACCTTTCTATGGAGCCAGACCCCAGGGTCCAGGAGGAAACTGACCGGCCAGTCTCTCTGTGTTCTGTCCTGCATCCTGTGTCCTGGGGAGGCCCTGCTGGGACCAGTCTCCATCATGCGCTGGCTGCCATACTTGGTCATTTACTGGGCCTCTGCAGCCTTCTTGACACTCACTGGTTCTAGCTCGAAGCCCCCTTGTTCCGTTCCCATAGCTCTAAGCTGACATGGCTGTGACTTGTGGCCCCGGGGCCACTGGGAATTCAGAGTCCCTGTCTCTTTAGAGTTAGCCCAGGCCTGTGAATCCAGCCTCAGGAAAGATGTTCGTGCCTGCCCACCAGTGCCACAGTGGCCCTGCTCCTGGCTGCCCCTAAGGCCGGTGCATATAGGCAGGTTCCGAGTCAGAGGAGCAGCCTGGAGCAGGGTGGAGGAGGGACAGCTTGACTGTTGCTTTGGACACAGTCTGCACAGGCGCTTTGGGGATGAAGGAGCTCCTGTGATGTGTGCACAGTGCTGTGCCCAGCATGAGATGGGGACCGGCTGGGTGGGCGGGGTCAGCATGTGGCAGGGGCCATGTAGGAGGAGAGGACACCAGTCCCTGTCACAGGTTGTGGGGGGAGGGGGGATGGGAGGGAGGGGTTGGCTAGGCCTTCCAGAATACTAGCTGCACTTCCCAGGCACCCCCAGCCCTGGGGAGGGGGCGCTGCTCCGGGTTTGGTCCTCCAGGACCCTGGGGCCCCCCCGAGGTTGGGCAGCCTGTGTCAGGTCTCATAGAGAGAAGGTGTTTGGACCCGAGCTAGGTGAACCCTATGGCCCATCTCAGGGGGCTCCTCATACAGTGCCTTCGCCCCGGCGGGGAGCAAGGGGGGCCCGGCACCTCCCCGCAGGCCAGGGCACTGCTGCTGGGCTTTGAGGAGGCAGGTTCATGCAGGGTGAGTTCTGTCCGTCACCTGCAATAACCCATTGTGAAAGGAAGCTGGGAAAACAGAGACAAAATCGATGAGGATTTGGAAACAGGCACTGCTAGAAATCGTTTTATTTCCCGAAGCAGCATGGCCTGGAAGAGATCTGAAGTCTTGGTCCCGAGGGAGGCCTGGGACAAATGGGAGAGAGAGGCCTGGTCCCGGGAAGCAGCCGCGCCCCCTCCCCAGTCTCTCCCTGACCCCTCTGGATCCACCCCCACAGTGGACAGGGAGGGGCAGTGCTCAGACTGGGAGGGCGCTGCTGCACGTGTCACAGGCGGGGAGGGGGCGCTCCAGGGGAGTGGATGGTAAGCTGTGAGGATGGGATGCCCTCGGTGCCTGCAAATGTCCCTGGGCACGTGGCCCTGCAGGCCAGGAAGTGACCAGGCATGACTCTACTGGGAGGCCATGTAGGTTGGTTGGTTCATTCACTCTTTCATTCATTCATTCACTCACTCAATCCACAGCTGCATCTCGGGATCCCCAGGCAGCATCCGTCTGTCCAGGCACTCCGACCTATCTCCACATCCCGGGAACACAGCCGGGTCACTGCTGCTCGCTTGCAGTCCCTGAGGTCAGTGCACTGATGGACGGGAGCCCTGGGTTCCTGGGGCTTAGGCAGAGGGCAGCCCTGGTCTGCCTGGAGTGCTGGTTGGAGCCACTCACTGCTCTTCCCATCTGCACCCAAACCCTCTCTGGGCTTGGGGAGATTTATGCCCCAAGGGGATCAGTGTCGCTGGGTTTTATGGTGCATTAAGCTGACAAGCAGGCATCCACGTCAGGGCCCAGGCTGGGTGCCTCTGTTGCTTCATGGATGGGAACGACAGCCAGTATTTCTGAAATGAATTCTGTAAAGACCACAGTAGTATATCAATGGTCCTACACAGGGTTATTAAAGCAGGTTAACTGAATAATTTTCCTAGAATAATAATGTTTCCTAAGGATTATGAATGAGTCTTGGTCTTTGCTTGGCGCCATGAGCCAGAAATGTCCAAGGGTGGCTCCCTGTCGCTGTGTGAGTCTGCAGGGCCTGTGAGGATCCCGTGGGAAACGAAAACTGATGCAGGTACTGGAGGCACACTGACAGGGTCACGTGGAGACTAAAGGCAATTTCCAGGTGCTGCGTCACAGATGCCTTTCAGATACCCCATGCACAACAGCTGCAGAAGTGGGCGATGCCTGGGGCTGCGATATAGAGGGTCTGAACAGGGAGGCTGGCTTTAGCTAGGGGCCTGGGGACTTCTGGGGCTCATATTAGCTTCCCCCACTGTGCAGAGGCAGGAGCTGGGGGGAGATGCCTGGAGGGGCTCTGCTGCCTGCACCCCAGGTGGAGGGAGGGGCTGAGTCAGGTGCCTAGCACCTATAGGAGACATTAGCCGGCCAGGGTGGGAGGTTTAAAGGACCCTATCCTTTGAGGATGTGTACCTGGCCCTGGGGGACCTCAGACCCCGGTCAGTGAGAGGCTACCTCAGGGAGCCTGTGGCTCTGAGCCACCCCTCCGTGCAGGAGGAAAGTCCACCAGTCATTGTCAGGCCCAGGCTGGATGCTTGCTTGTGGTAGGGACACTCCTGCCCCATCTCATGTGGCCACGCAGCAACATGGGACCTCGTGCGTACTTGGTTTAATGCTCTGTTGTTGGAAATTAGGAACAACTTTTCAGCAAGGGGCCCTGCAAAGTATGTAGCGGGTCGAGTCACTCCTCTGGGTGGGGGTGGAGCTTCCCCAGGGAGGGGCTCTGAACCTCTGAGGGGAGAGTTTGGGAGGAGCCCTGGGCCTGTGCAGCTCAGCCTGTCCCCACTGCCCTCTCTCCTCGGGGCTTGCTGGTGTGCGGCGAGCCTGCATGCTGGTGTGCATGCCCCTACCTGTGACAGGTGGGCAGTTCTACCCCAGTCACGGTGGGGGGTGTCAGGAAGCCGGTGTTGCCTCACACCTAAGCTACTGTCTGTGGACTCCCTTCCTGGGCAGAAACCTGCTGTCTCTGTCAGCCCCATGCTCCCTTTATCCCACTTGCTTCAGAGCGTGGTGGGTGTAAGGGTGTGAGAGGCAGCTTCAAGCTATACTAATGCTGCAAAACAAACATCTCCCGAGCTCAGTAGCTGACGACAGCAATGCTGCTTTTTTGCTCCTGAATTTCTGGTTGCAGTGGCTGTGGTGGCTCTGCTTTAGGCTGCAGGACAGGGTCAGCCTGGCCCTGTAGGAATCTCGTGCTGGGACCAGTGGCCTCCCAGGGCCTGTTCTCCACGGTGGCAGAAGCACAGAGGGCAAGTCAGAGCACCAGGCATGTGATCACTGGGCTCACACCACACCTGCTCACACTCTGTGGACCAGGGCAAGCCCCATGGCAGAGGACATGATGGTGGGGTCCCGCTGTGAGGATGGAGGTGGGAGTTTGGGCAGTAATTCAGTGTGCCCCTGGGGTCTTGTGTGGTGACCCCCTCAAGTGCCAGCAGGAGACTCAAGATTGGGTTCTCAGAAGATCCTTGAACCCTGGGGTCAGCTGACTAGTGAGTCGAGTCCTGGAAGATGAGCTGTGTGGGGCTGCTGGTGGAGCAGGACTCTTGCCGTGGAGACTTTGGTTGGACAGTGTGGCTCGCAGTGCTGGTTTTGGTCAGGGCCCTACAGGGAAACTTGTGGTGCCCCTAGAAGGGATGCTCTGTGCTTGGGACTAAGGGGACAGAGTAAGGCATGCCCCTGCTCAGTGCTGCTTGTGAGCGGTGGGTGAGACAGATGTGCCCTGGACGTGTGCCTGTGGTGCTGCAGGGGAGCATGTGGCTATGGGAACCCACACAGGGGCTGCTTGCCTGGCAGGGGTCTTCCCAGAGGAGAAAAGCCTGCACTGAGACTGAAAATTGGTGAGACTGAGGCTGAGATTGGTGTGTGCGTGGGAAAGAGTGTTCCAGGTGGAGGGCCGGGTGAGTGAATTCAATCCCAGGGATGGGGGATGGGTGAGACGCCAAGTTGCCATGTGGGGCTCTCGGGATCCGGTGGGGAGATCACGGTGGGGCCTGACCCTCCATGCACCGCAGGAAGGCCCCGGGAAGCTGGCTGTGTCCCAGGTCGGAGAGGCCTGGGGTCTGCGGGGCAGGGGGCAGGCGTGAGGATCCCCACTCTGCCACCTACAGGGGCACCGCAGGTCTGGAGCAGAGGAGGGACTGGCTCTGGGGGCTCCGCTACTCCTGGGGGACTGGGGGCGGCGTTCCCTACAGTCGGCTTCCTGCACAACTTCAGGCCACCTTAGTGGCCTCATTAAGGCCCTCGCTGATTCAGCCTGGGCCAGATACATAAAGTGATAATGTGACAGCTTTAATTAGAGAGGCCTTTTCTTCATAAATATATGTGCCAGTTAATGAGCAGTGGGAAGGAGGCTGGGTTTGCAGCCGTTGCCAGCCATGAATCGTGTGCGCAGGAAGAAGCAAGGCGACACTCCCTTGAGGCCTGTGCCCTCCCGCAACCCACCTCCACCTGGAGTCCCAGGGCCGAGGACTCACTGCAGAATCCGGGCCTCGGAGTCCCCGGGCTCCCAGGCAGGGGCCCCTCCTGAGACCCAGTGGGCTCTCAACCTCCAGGAAGGGAGCGAGTGGGTTGGTGGGAGCCAGCTTAGCCCCATTGGGTCCTGCCCTGCCTGGGCCTGGACGCCTGGGGAGCAGGGCCCGGCCCAACCCTGCCTCAGGGTGCTGGGCACTGAGCTTGGGGCTGTTGATGTCACCCAAGCTAGGGGTAGTGAGGCCACAGTCTGGGCCTGAGGCCCCTCTGGTGGTGGGCATCTCAGCCCGGACCCCTTCCTGCCAGGCCCAGCACAGTCCCACCTGGAGCTGCGGGGAGGCCCAGGGACCACAGTCCCCCACCCCACGTCCTGTGCAGGAGGCTCACACACACCTGTCAGGACCCCGGGCAAGCCTGTTAGTCTGTCCTCACCGCACTGGCTCCAGCTGAGCAGTGAACTTTCTACAGTGCCCAGGTGCAGCCTAATGAGGCCCACGTCCCGGAGCACCTGGATCCATCAACAGATAATTGGGATGGCTCATCCATACAGCAGGATGCTGATTAGCCACGAAGAGGGATGAAGAGCTCACGCACCCTGTGACACAGCGCTGGGTGAAAAGCAGCCAGACCCAAAGGGCCGTATATCATCTGATCCCTCTTACTTCAATATCCAGAGGAGGCAAATCCCCAGAGAGAGAAAGAGGATTTGTGTGGTTGCCTAGAATGTGAGGGAGGTGGGATTGCTGCCAATGCCTCCTTTTAGGGGATCCAATGTTCTGGAACTGGGTACAAGTGATGTTGTGCAACACTGTGAATGTACCAAAACCCACCAAACCCTTTAAAAGGGTGAGTTTCACGTCTGTGAATTCTGTTAAGAGAAATGGAGCAAGGGTGGGGGGTGGAGACCTTACCTGGCCCATGGAGATGTTCTGGTAGGAAGGCGAGGACGCTGGGCCTGAGCCTGGCAGCACCGGCGTTGACCTTGGCCAAGAGGGGTCCTGGCTGAGATCCCTGTGGTCATAGCCCCCAGAATGCAATTCAGTGGACAGACTGCAGGGCAGCAGCCCCAGAGGCCTGGCGCATCCCTACCGCCTCACGCCCAGGTTGGACCTGTGGACATGTGCCACCTGCAGAGTGCAGGGACCAGGCAGCTTGACTGGGGGAAGCTGAAGCTTCCCATGGGCACCAGCCTAGAAGGAGTTAGTGTGACCTTTGCTCTGCTCAGGCTGGCTCAGGACATTGTCCCCGGTGATGGTGATGACTCAATGCTCACATCACTCCCAGCTATGGCTTGCCTGTCTTGTCATTGTCCTACTATCTCCTCCCCAGCAGGAGGAAAATTAGCTTCCTGCGAGTATGAAATGAAGCATGGGCAGGACAGTCACCCCTGCCTCCCTGGGTGGGTGGGATGGGGGTCTCTGGGCTCATCCACCCTGGAGTTCCATTGGTGGGCTCTGCATCCCCAGTGCCAGGGCCTGGTGCTCAGAGCCTCTGGTAAACGTCCCCCTGGCTGTGTCCAGCCCAGCCACCCATGTCCGTATCCCTGCAGAGGTACATCAGTGGTTCAGACTTAATAAAACAGAATGGGGTGGGTTTGACTCTGGCCTGCTTCTGAAGAGAATTTTTCTAATTTTTTTTTTTTATTGCTCCAGCATGAGCAGGGAAGTTGTAAAGCGTAGCTTCCTCTCGGCTTCCCAGGTACCTCCTCGTGTGACCAGTTAGGATGGCACTAGCGGCACTGTCCTGCTCTTGGAAGCCAACGATGAAGCAAGGTAGTGAGGCAAGCACCACCGGTCGGCCCTGAGGGGCTCCTTGGGTGTGTGTGTGTCATTCTCTGGGTGAGAAGCTTCACCCTCTAAACTGCTAACTTTTGGATTTCATGGGTCAATAAAAATAATTTAAAAAAGTATCAGAGAAGCAGTTTAGAATTTCCGACTTGCTATTTGCTAAGTAAGGGCGTTGAAAGGATTCCTTCTAAACCTGAACGACTCCAGTCGCCCCCATTTCATCAAAGGAAGAACATGTAAATGCTCAGAACAAGGAAGGATACACTCGAGAAAGGGCTGTCCTGTAAATGGGATACGCTAATGGGAATGGAGAACTGTCCTCGTCGGCAGCTGTCACAATGCTGCAGGTGGGGGCCTTGCTGACAGCAGACCTGCATCTCTCATGCTCTGGAGGCTGGAAATCCGAGGTCAAGGCCTGGACTGATTGGGTGTCTGGAGGGGGGGGGGAGCTCTCTGGGGTCCCTTCATAAGGGTGGTAGTCCTGCCATGGAGCCCTTCCTTGTGACCTTGTCACCTCCCAGAGGCCCTGCCTCCTGACACCCTCACTTTGGGGGTTTGGTTTCAACACTCTAATTTGCGGGGGGCACAGTGTTCACGTTACAGCACCTCCATTTCTTGGAGGACCGGGGGCGGATACCTCACCACCGATGGGCCTTGGTGCTCCACCTAGGGTAGGCAAATCCTCTGCCCTAAGGCTCCTCCAGTTCCTGGAAGGTGCTGGAAGGGAGGAAGAGCAATGGAGGTGGAGGCAAAGGAGGGCCAGGGATCTAAGGCATTCCTGCTCCCAGCCTGGCAGGTGGGTGAGGCTGGAGCAGAGCCACGTCTGGGCTACCATGGCCCTTGCCCCTTCCCTGCTGGCCATGGTGCAGAGGGAGCCCCAGGGAGCCTGAGGGCCAATGGAGGGGTTGAGGAGGGAGGAGGGTGCTGCAGGGCTCTCCAGGGCTTCTGCAGGCTGCGGAGAACAGAGCTGTCCTCTCTGGTTCAGGAAGCCAATCAATGTTGTGTGTGACCTCAGCCTGTTTTCTGCCCTGGTGCTGGAAGGTGTGGGGCCAGACCTGGCTTTCTGGGCCCCAGGCTGGCTGCAGCCCCCAGGGGAAAATGAGACGTCAAACATGGTCAATGAGGAATCTGGCTTCCCTGGGCCAAGCTCTTAGCTGGAGTGGGGGTGGCGGTGAGGGTAGGGGGGGCTTGAAGCCTGCTCACGCTGACCAACAGCCCGGCTGAACTCACAGCCACTAGAGGCCTGATCAATACTGCATCTCAGGTCGCTATGCTCAGCTGCCTGGGAGGAGGAAAGGGAGGAGGGAGAGCCAGGTGCTTAGGGATCCTCTCCTAAGCAAGTGGAGGGAAGGTGAAGGGCAGATCTTTCCAGAAAGTGGCTCAACAGAAGGAGACCTCACTGGAGCCTTGGAAGGTTTGTACTGACCAGAGGAAGGGATACCGGTCCCAGGAGGAAGCTGAGGCTTTCCTTAAAAATGTTTGGGAGGCGTTGAAAGCCAGGAAGCAGAGGGCATGGCGAAGAAAGCTCCAGTAAGTGGAGGCCGGAGCTGGTGGGAGGCGTGCGTGTGAGAACTGGATTGTGCATGGGCCGCGGTGGTGGGGCCCTACCCTGTGTGAGACTTGGGGACCCAAGGGCCAGGGTGGTGAATGCTGCTTGGCTCCCTCCCCTGGGCTCTGCTGCCCATTCCCCTGGCCCCCAACTCACGGCCAGGGACTGATCCAGCCCCCCGTGAGCAGACAGGACAGTGGGTCCCCACAGAAGGGGACAGGTCTGCCAGGAGGAACCAGGCTGCGCCAGTCGGTAACATCCTGCCCCTGCTGAGAGCTCCCCGAGGCTCTGGCAACTGCCTGTGGCCAGTCAGGGAGTCTGAGCAAGTGGGTTCGGGCTGCCGAGAGGACGGGGCTTGGACTCAACTCAGCTGCTGCCCAGAGCCCAGCAGCCCCTGGGGTTGGAGATGGAGCTGAGAGCCCGGGACACTGTGTTGGGGGTCCCAGGGCAGAGGCAGGCTGCCTTTCCGCGTGGTGGATCCCGCCTCCTCCCCTGGACAATTCAGTCTCTGTTCTTTTTGCAAAGGCTCCTCTGTCTCCTGGAAAGCTGTGGTCCATACTTCCAGGGGTGCCCCCATCTCGGTGGCCAGCTGACCTCCACAGCCCAGCCCGGGCGGCCACAGGCTTTCTGAGAAGAGAAGAGCAGAGGCGCTCCCTGCCCCGGTGGGGAACTGTGACCACTGGCCCTGGAGGCCCTTCCCCGCAGCAGAGGCCAGGTGTCCCCGCTGCTGCATCGAGCCGGTGTGCACGCGTCCTGTCCTCGGAGAGCTGACCTTTCCTGGAGCGCCACCTACGGGAAGCCCTGCTCCCAGGGTGACACGGCTGCTCCCTTCAGTCACCGAGTCTCCCGTGTCAGGTGCCACTCTAGGGCCTGGACGTAGGGGACACCGCAGATGGAAGGTCCTATCCCCACGGAGCTTACATCCATCCCAGTGACTACCATGGGTGCCCTGCCTCCACGTCCCTCCTCCTCACCCCCGGCCTCATCATCGTGAGCTCACAGCCCGAGACGCAGCTTGGCGATGCCCACGCCGAGTGGGACTCAGGGCTGGGCTGCACGGAAGAAAGTGAACTGCTAAGTGTTGGCAGGAAGAAGCAGGCAGTTGCTTCTAAACTTGGGGCTCTGCAAGCCAAGCTTTGGCTTGGCGTGCCTTCAGGCATTCTTCCTTCCCAAAGGT
Source organism: Canis aureus (assembly GCF_053574225.1). Lineage (NCBI taxonomy): Eukaryota > Metazoa > Chordata > Mammalia > Carnivora > Canidae > Canis > Canis aureus. The sequence goes on from NC_135613.1 coordinate 29,199,344, forward strand.
TTGGTTAAAAAAAAAGTTAGTGACACTTGCTAAAGAGCAAAGTGAGGCAGACTTTATTCCGGGGTGGTGGCGGGGGTGGAAGGGTAAAGGGTGGACACCATGACAGGTGTGGGGACCACTGCGTGGGGCTTGGTGGTGGCGGGGAGGTTGGGCTCAAATCCAAGCACAAAACAGCCAAGTGGGGATTTGTGGCCATGGAGCAGGGTGGGGGGAGGCGGAGGACGGGAAATCACCGCAGCAAACAGCAGAAGTGAATCCACCTGACCGGCTTTTTGGCTGAGGCTGGGCCAGGCGGTCACACAGGCCCTGGGAATGGTGGGCGCTGAGGGACCCGTTAGGTGTGGGGCATTCTGGCTAAATTTGGACAGTGGGCAAATTTGGACAGAAGGTCCGGTCCAAGGCCTGGTTGAAAAGGACTCAGGGGAGCCTGCAGAGTTTGGTGAAAGAGAGAATCTGTCAGGTTAACAAAATAATCATTGTCCAGGAGGCGTTAAGACCTTCTTCCTGTCCTTTGTACCTCAGGGTGACTGAGGCCATCCCCTCATCATTGATTGTGGACTTGGGGTATGGTGTGGGGACACCCCTTCTTTCTCTCCACCAGCGGTTGGTTTCTGAGGGTTCTGGCTCAGTTATGGGTTGAGTCTGTGATTTGGGGAAGAAAGCAATCTAATTGGCTCAATCAGACATCATACACGATTCATCACAGGCCAGGTGGGAGCCGGGAGGCAGAGGGACAAGGCTGGGGTACTGTTTTCACTTGCTAGGCATGTTTGTGGGGGTGGGGGTAGGTCAGGAGGGGGCAGGGGGTGAGGTGGTTCAGGAGCGGGGAGGAGGCCTATGCTAGAGTTGGAACAAGCGGGACACACTGGGTGATGCCCCACTTCCTATGGGCTAGGCATTGGTCCTTGTGAGGCCTGGTGTTTCCTCTCTTGGGGTGGTGAGCCAAAGCCTGGACAGGGGGTGGGTGATGGGGTAGTGGGGGAGGCCCACCAGAAAAGCCCTCAAAGCTCAGGTGCCTCCTCCTCGTTGCCCCCACTGGGACAATCCCAGTGACTCTGGCAAACGTGCTGACACAATGTCCAGTACTGCCCTTTTGAGTTCTCAGTGACAAGGGTGCCACCTGGAGGGAGGTGTCAGCAGGGCAGGGGGCCCAGGATGGGCCATATCAACATTCTGAAGTGCTTGGGCTGACCCATCTTGTTCTCCGACACGGACTGGGTGTCCAAGGGTTCAGTTCACTTCCAACACTGACTTCCTGGGATCAGACCCCACAGTCTAGGAGGCCAGTCCCACAGTCCCAGAGACTGCCCTCTCTTTCAGATGCTAGTCATGTGGCCCGAACCACCTGTACTTCTGATTGACTATAAATTGGGGGTTCCCACAACCCCCTCCTCAGGTTTGATAATTTACTTCAAGAGCTCCCCAAATGAGGAAAGCACTTTCCATAGAGTTGACTCGTTTGTCATAAAGGACACAGCTCGGAAGAGATGCATACGGCAAGGTGGGGTGGGGACGTAGACACCACCCTCCTAGCATGTGTTCCCCAGCTTGGAAGATCTCAAAACCTCATCATTTAAGGTTTTTATGGAGATTCCATTATGGAGGCATGGTTGATTAGATCACTGATCACTGGTGATTGAACTCCATTCCTACCCCCTTCCCAAGGTCAGGGGGTGAGGTTGAAAGTTCCAACCTTCCAATCCCTGGCTTGGTTCCCCTGACAACCAGCCTCCAGCCAGGAGCTACTAGAGGTCCATCAAGAGTCACCTCTTTAGCATAAACACCTGTAGGGTGAAGAGGGGGTTCATCATGAATCACAAAAGATGCCTGTCTCATGCAGGAAATTTCAAGTGATGCCACAACCAGTTAAAATGTCCTTCTGCTGTCCAGTGGCCCAGGATCCCTAGCATCACCTGAGCCATGAACTCTTGTCGTGCTGTGTTGTGGCATTTGTGTCTGTGTGGGCCTGTGGGATTTCTGTTCACATCCTCGGAGCCCCAGGGTAACCTGAGGCAGTCCTCTTTGGGGATGGAGGCCCATCTGTAATGTGATCATGTTGGATGTTTCCACGTGCCAGGCCCTGTTACCATTGCTTCTAGGAAAACCTAGAATTTTGTCATTGTGGGTGTGGCTTAGCCACAAGCCATCTCAATATTGATTCATCCAGGATTATTCCCTGGAAGGGCTTGTATGAGGTTAGCTTAGTCTTGACAGGTGCATGCACCCCTGATCCTCTCTGGGACAATCTGAAGGTCACTGTGGGGGAAGGCGTTAAAATCTTCCTTCTCTCTGAGCAGCAGCTCCCAATCCGCACATCTCCAGGGACTGGAGCCCAGGTAGCAAAGTAACCCTGCGGAAGCTTCCCCTCTGCCCACGTGTAGCTTTGCCAGCTCTGGGATGCCAGGAGTGCCCTTGACACCTCCGAGCCTTACTCCCTCTTGTGGGACCCATGGAAAAAGAGACCGACAGCCTCGGATCCTGGTGTAAAGGAGTGGGGAAATCCCTAACATGGGTCCCTCAGCCCAGGTAATGGCTCTTATTCTTTGTACTGTCACCGACCGCAGGCCGGGGTCTGTCTGCCTTGCTCTCTGCTGGGCCTGCGGTGCTTGGAGACGGCCTGGCTTGTTACCAGCAGCCCCAGCAGTGCGCTCCAACCCGGGCACTGCTGAGTGAGGACGGATGTATCTTTCAGGCTTCTCTGCGGACGCACTTGGAAAGGCCCTCACTGGGTCGGGGCTCTGGTTCCCAGGCAGGGGCAAGCTGTTGGTGCTGAGGCCCTGTTCAAAGCGTGGGACTTGGTGGAGTGGGAGGGAGGATTTCCCAGCTAGCAGCTGATGGTGGCGCTGTTGGCTCACACCAGGCACTGGGCCAGCAGCTCTGCAGCCTCCTGGGCGAGGCCGGGGCCAGCGAGGGAGGGGTGGAGGATAGGGCCGCAGGTTGGGCAGCCAGTCCTCTTCCAGACAGCCGTGCAGGTTTCCTGGACCGAGTCCACTACTGAGTTTTGTTGAGGTCTCTGGCTTTCCTCGGTGGTGGAGAGGACAGTGGCTGGACAGTGGACAGGGGTGGGCCTGGGGGTCAGGGAGGGTCGCAGGGATGGAACAGTTGGGCAGCCCTGGCGAGGGAGCCAGCATCTCTGGCCTTGTCCATCCCCCAACCTCCTGGCTTCTCTGGAGACTTGCAGTCCTCCTTCTGCTGGCTTCCTGGCACCCTGGGGACATGCTCTCTGTAGCTGGGAAGGGGGTGTGCAGCCAGCAGCTGATGGGTGGGGAGGGCAGCTGGTCAGGTCAGCCAGCAGCTGTCATTTAACAATTGGCCCAGCCCAGCCCTGGATGGTCTGACCTCCATACCCCATTCCTGAGACAGTAACTGCAGTTGTCAGAAAGGCTGTTGTTGGGCTATACTGTCTCCTGCCAGGACCTTCCTGGAGCCCTAGGGGGCCCCTCAGTCTTCCCTAGAAACAAGACTTGATGCTCTGCTGGCTGCATGCCTGACATCCTTCCAGGCTTCTGACCCATGCTGGGACTGTTTTGTAAGTTGATAGGAATTCAACAAATAGGAATGGAAGCCCTCCCGTGGCCAGTACCATGTTGGCACTTAGCTCTCTGTGGAGAGGCTGAGTGATTAACTGCTCACTAGGAGCTGAGAGATGGGGCTTGGGCCTGAACACTGATACAGGCTAGTAACCTTGGACCAATGGCTTTTTCTCTCTAGGCTTTGGTATGGTCATCTGGGCAATGGGAGACTTGAACAAGTTTCAGTTCCTTTCTGCCCGCGGTTTCTGTTCCCCTTGTTAAGTTCCCTAATTTTACTAGTTACCTGGGCCTCCTGCCTAACATTTTCTGTAATGTTTCCTGGTCATCTGGCCTAAGAGTCCATCCCTATCCTTGGGACCTCATCTTCCCCCTGCTTCATTATTATCATCACTATCATCACCACCATCATCATCGTCATCATTCTCATCACCATAATCATCACCACCATCACCACCACCATCACCATCATCTCTATCATCCCCACCACCACCACCATCATCACCAACACTGTCATCACTATCACCCCCATCATCACCATCATCACCATCAAGTTTGCATCACCATTACCATCAGCAGCAGCCGCAGCTGCACATTACCATCTTTATTGCAGCCTCTGGGCTCATTTGGTGATTAATCACTCAGGTTCTGGAATCAGACTTCTTGGGGTCATTTTTGGCTCTGCCATTTACAAACTTGGTGACCTAGGGCAAAACCTGCCTCCCCTCATTCTACCCTCTTGTAAAATGGGGCTAATGCCAGGGATCAGAGGAAGTGGAACAGGTCAAGGGCTTAGTAAAGGACTGTGTAGGTAATAATTCATTTTTCTTATTAAAATAATCCTCAACAACCTTGTAGAAACACAGTGACTCATGGAGGTTGAACACTTGCCCTTACATATAGCGATCACACATTGGGCCCAGAAGTCAGACCGAGTAGCTTCCAAAGGTCTTGTCACTTTGGGGCTTATCACCCTCCTCTCAGGGACTGCTGCTCTGAGTGCATCTTTGCCTGAAGTCTCATGTCTTGAAACATCAGAGATGCTCTGCTGGGAAAGAGGGTGGTTGAGTTTCTCTGGGATGAGCTGGCTCAGTGGAAGTGTGTGGATGACTTGTTCTGGGGCAATGTGGGGGCTGGTGGGAGAGATGGATAAACAGGGGACTGAAATTTCCTTGTCAGACCCTCTTCCACCCTGTTCTCATTTGCCTACTGGAGATGGGACAGGTTGGGGCGGGGGGGAGCAGAATGTATTCTATTTCTGGCCACTATCAATTTTCCTGTTGGTTCCATTTCTGAAGGAAGCAGAGGGGGCCATCAGTAGCAACAGATCCCTGGAACTCAAGATTTGATGAAGATCTTTTTTTTGGGGGGGGGGTCAGGGCCTTTTTGATAATAATGAGAGCAATGGTAGCCAGCCCTCAAGGTGAACTCCTGACATTTATGCCCATGTGTGGTCCCCAGTCACACTGCATAGAGTCAGCCCCTGTAGACTGTAGCATACTGCAGATGTGATGGAGTGTGACTTTTGAGGTTGGTCACAGAAGTTATCTGGCTTCTGTCTCACTGTTTCAGGGATCACTCACTCTGGGAAAAGCCAGTTGCCATGCTGTGAGGACACATATGCAATCCTATACTCAAGTGGATCCAGATGATATAAAACTAGGTCTCCTGTGAGAGGCCAGTAGAATGGAGACCTCCTGCTAACAGACATGTGAGTGAGCTGTCTGGGGAAAAGGTCCTCAGCCCCTCCCCAGGCAAGCCTTCGGATGATGCAGCCCAGGTTGACAGCCTGGTTGTGGTCTTGAGAAAGATTCCGAGCCAGGACAATCAATCTAAGCCACTCCTAGAAACCTGACCCACAGAAACTGTGAGATGATAAATGTTAATAGCCATTAAATTTAGGATAATTTGTTATGCAGTTTTAGATAACTAAGAAATGTGGACTCCCCCCTCAGAAATACACTTAATGTTCATTTTAAAAAACATTTCCAGGGGATCCCTGAGTAGCTTAGCGGTTTAGCACCTGCCTTTGGCCCAGGGTGTGATCCTGGGGTCCCGGGATCAAGTCCCACGTCAGGCTCCCTGCATGGAGCCTGCTTCTCCCTCTGCCTGTGTCTCTGCCTCTCTCTCTCTCTCTCTCTGTGTGTGTCTCTCATGAATAAATAAATAAAATCTTAAAAAAAAATAAAAATAAAAAACATTTCCAGGACATTCAAGGAGCCTCTGATATCCAGAAAAATTAGATTAAATTGGTCTGCTCTGTTTGCAACCTCTCCAGGCATGGAAGCAGACATGGAGTCCTGGGGCTTCCTCACAGTGTGGCAGCAGGGTTCAGACAGTGGGTTCCCAGAAGGATCAGGCATGGTACCTGAACATCTCAGTTATTCGGGAAGCTCATGAAATGCATGGCTGAAATGAAATGAGGTGCCTAATGGTTTAAATATTACTGGAATAGCTCCAGCTGGTAGTTGCTGTTTGGGCTGAAGCAGAGTTTATAAACCTTTTCATCTCTTGAACAAAACATTACGAACTTGAAGAATCTCAAGTCACATTCCTTATCAGCAAAGTGGAAGCAGTCTCATGGTCATCATTGCCAACTGTCTCTCAGCCATTACCACCACCACCACCACCATCATCATCATCATCATCATCATCATCATCATCACCATCACTATACTTTTGACATCACTGTCACCACTATCACCACCACCCACCACTGTCACCACATCACCATTACCCCAGGCATCACCAAAATCATCACCCACCATCACCACCTCCCCAGCCATTGCCACCCAACACAGCCCTGCCACCTTGACCATGCCACATCACTACTACCACCACCACCACCACCACCACCCTCTAGCAGATAGGATTCTCTGAGCTTCAAATGGCATAAAAGCCCTTTGTGACCAGCAGAAGATGATATTATCTGGTAATGATTTTTTTTATGATAAAGGGAACCCCACTTGGGAAATGAACCCTTTCCACAGAGACAAATAGAGGTGACTTCTCACAGTGCAAAATAATTTTCAAATGGATTTCTTTCAGCAAACAGCCTGACCTGTGCATTCCCACTGCATTTCTCTTACCCTAAGGTTTACTTTCCAGTACTCTGGAGAAGTGAGCCACACCTCCAGCCTCTGACAAGTGCTGAGCAGACCCCCCTCCTCCTCCACCTTCCATGGCTGTGCCATGCTTGTTGAGCTTTATGCCTGCTGGACCTTTGCACTTAAGCTCCCTGAAGAGGATGGATTAGAGAGAGGGAGGTGGCTGAGTGCTGGGAAGCCCCACTCCTGGGAAGAAAATGGAGACCCACCTATGAACAGGTCAAGAAGGACATCTTTGCCTGGAAGGATGAGGTGATTTCTTTATTTTCCTGCCAGGGAACATGGTGCCTATCTGCAGCTTTTATTTAATACCATTTTAACAGTTGAACGGGCTTTGCAGTGTTCATTTCAAGCAGCTGAACATTGTAGAGTTTTCTGTTCTTGTAAACACAGGAGTGTTTTCTCTAAAGCTGCTAAAAGAGCAGGCACTGCTCGCTGGAGAGGTGTTGGGTGTGCCCTGCACTGTAGAGTTCCAGCCCTGCTCTTGGCAGCTATCCTGGCTAACTTGTTCTTTGGGATTCTTGACCCATGCTTATTGCTCTGCCCCAAGCTTTGTAGAGTTCTGGCTTTCTACTGTCCCCTCTGAAGGAGCGCTGGTCTACCATGGCCAGGCAGCATCACATCTGTTGTTTAGCTTGTCTGGCACCTACACCCCTTCCTCCATTTATTTTTTCTTTTAGTGGAGAGAATGCCTTTCTCCACTCTGTGTATGTGGGTCGTATGGACTGAACACCCCCTCTCTGCTTCACGACCTTGTTCTAGGTGTAAGGATGGCACCCAAATCCAACCAGTTGGAGTTTTACTCTTGGTTTTGGGATCTTCAGAATAACTGGATGCATGTTGACTCAAGGAGCTTCAATCCTGCTAGAATAGTTTGCAAAGAGAGAATCTCTTTATTCGATCTTGAACCTGGTCGAATGTATGCTTATATTGTCAGGGGCTGTTTCCAGGAGTGAGCCTGCCTGGGAGTGATGCCAGTGGGAAGGGCAGAAGTGAACAATACAGAGGGAAACTGAGTTCCAATGACATCGTCCCAGTGCCAGGCATCAGCTGTCTCAGACACATTCTGGAATTGTCAGTTACACCAGCCAAAAATGTCCCCTGAGACAGTTGAGCAAGTTTGAGTTGTGTTTCTATCCAACTGAGAAGGTCTTTAATTCAGCCAGGATCCCTCGTCTGAAGAAAATCACTGTCATTTGGAGGGAAGAGCCTCTAGGCATTGAGGGAACTATCCTTTGTGTTCCAAAGGATGTCAGAATAGCTTCTGTCATGGACCATAGCCCTGGTATTTTCCTTCCCTCCGTTCTCTGGCCATTCTCTAGGCAGGGCTACAGAGGAGAGTGGCAGGGACCAAGTGTAGACAGCGAGGCCTGGTTCAGGGATGCAGATCCTATGGCACCCGCAGTTGAGGCTAGGGAAGCAGGGAAGACCACTTATTTGCTTCTGAATTTAACTTCTGATCTGGTTTGTGAATCTGACACCGAAAGAACATGTACCTCAAGGACTCAAAGATTTCTTTGTTAGAGCTACAAATTTGCTATTGATAATTTGCTATTGAAATGTTTGTAGGGAACCCAAAGGAAGGAACCCTAAGTAGAGAAACAGGAATTAAGTGATCTAAATCCACATCTGCCTTTTCTTTCTCATAACCCTAAATCCATTATCATCCCCTGATGAACTCAACCCCTCAATTACTAAGCAGCACACTAGTGTGGGAATATCCCAGAGATGTGTAAGGTCTGCTCACAGAGAATGAATTTTACACCAGGAGTGTTTCAGAAAAGGGTTTATTATAGAGTATTAAATGGCTTCTTAAACTGCTGGGGGCAGGGGTGTGGGGGGCTGAAGAAACAAGCTCTGGTGTGAGCTCTGAGGCAAGATCAGGAATTTGCTTCTATTAAATGGGGCCCCTTGCCAGTACCAAGAGGTCCCTGCTCTGAGCTGTACTAGCGCAGTGCATGCAGCATGTCCCCCACCCTTCCCCAGAGTTCAGGTCCATGTTCCCACTTTGTAGGAGAGCATCCCACTGATGATAGAGCCCACACCTGGGTCGTGGGCTACAGGGGATTCTGGGAGATGTAGTTTTGTCCCCCAGCCTCTGTGGAACTAGACAGTTCCTAGGAAGCTGAAGCAGACACCTGCAGGCAGGACCCAGGCCTCTCAAATCTACCCTTTCCAGTTAAGATCCCCTGACCCTACTCCTTCCCCCAAAACAACTCCGGAACAAATAACATGAACAACCAGCTGCTCCTGTGTAGTGCCGTGCAAATGGCATCATAAAAATTCAACTGTCCCCATCCTGCCCTGAAAGGAAGACCCAAATCCCACCAAATTCTAAAAATAGCTACCTACCACATTCGCAGTTTAAAGCAGTAGGGCAAAGAGAGGCAAAAAGTAAACCCAAGACACTCTCCTCATTTATGCAACTGGCCCAGCAGCTATCTAGTTGGTGTTTGTAACTTTTTCTTCTCCTCTTACTCTTTGTTCTTTTATCATCAATGAACACCTCACTGAGGGTAGGCTCCTCACCTGGAGGTGGACTTATCTCTCTACCCCTGCTGGCTCTGAGCTCTTGGTGGTCCCACCACTATGGGGTTACTGTAGACTTGATCATCTCTATCACAAGACCCTGCAGTAACAGGATGCATCCCCCTAGATTGTGTTGGATTTAGAACACCCCTTCCATTCCTATCGATGTGAACAGCCCTACTTCCTCTTGAGTTTCTGCATCAGTTACCTTGGACAACATTCTCTCTGTTGATTCAGTGGCACGATTATCCCCAATCAGCCAAGTGGTCCTTTCTCTTCATTGGATGCATTGCTGCGTCCTCCCTTTATGTCTTCCCTCAAGCACCAAGCCCTCTGAACTGGCTGAGCCTGGGGTTTGGCAGGTGGGAAGCAAAGAGTCATTGGTGTATATACCCATTGCTTCCCTGACTTGAGTGTTCTACCGGGAAAGAGTGTTGCAGGGTATTTGCAGGTCCAGAGTACACACTGCATCCCACAAGATGGTACTTACCCTGAAATGTCATTGGCTTCCATCTGGCACCATAACTGAGTCTATGAGGTCTTCTACTCACTCCATTATTCTGGAATGCCAACTACTTCTGGGTGTTGGATGTAGGGTAAGATCAGTGAATTCCATGTGCCATACCATTGCCTCTTTTTTGTCTGTGAAGTGAGTTCCTTGGCCAGGAGCAGCACAATGTGAGGTGGCATGCAAGGCAGTTGGCAGTTCCAAAGATTGGCAGAAGCATGATGGGTGGCTGGGTGGGGGGAACAAATCGATATTCCACATAGAGGTCTGTTCCAGGGAGGCTAACTGGCTTTCCCATCTCTGATGGAAAGAGCCTGGTTCCCGAGGGTATGTGCTCCTGTGGGGGCTCAGTTGGTATCGCTGCCACATTTGGGAGGGTGGTGGTAGAGCTGCCCTGGGAGGGACAGCAGGCCAGAATCTCCACCCTTGCCTCCATGGTTCTGTGTGCATGAGCCCACCGAACATGCATGGGGGCAGCTGGGGACAGAGGTTCACTGGCATCCTCAGAATGGGTCAACTTGTCTACCTGATTCCTGAGAGCCTCCTCTGCAGTGGGGACCAGATGTCCTACTACCTAGGGTTCATTCTGAGAGGCCCAGTCCCCCAAACTCCCCCAACACTGTTCTTTACAAGCTATGACCACCAGACCAAGCCTTTAGACATTCCCCCATTCACTGGGCATTTGTGCTCTCATTTCTCCTTCTAGGACCCAGTGGAAAATCAACTGTGCCACTGGGGTTCTGCTCACTGGAAGATTACTCCTTTTACCCCTCTTCAGGGCCTTTCCAGGGAGGAGCTGTGGTAAAGTCTGTTTTCAGCTGGTGCAAGCATTTTGTGCAGAGCTTACAAACTAGGCTTGAGCTTCTTTTTCCTTAGTTGGCTGGTCACAGGGAGACCCTTGGATGGTCGGGTGGGTGGGGGAAGAGGTACTGTGCCATTGGAGTAGATATGCTGGAGTTGCCTCCTCATGCAATTTCTTGGGTTCTCAGGACCTGCTTGCCCTGGTCTCTTGTATATACCTTAGGTGGGGCTGCTGCTTGGCATGGCCCAGGTGGTGGCCTGGTAGATGGGATTCCATCCAGTGATACTGGGTCCCTTGGCGCTCTGTAGGGATCCAGGCATGACTAGAAGTACAGTCTCTGTTAAGTCTAATAGCAACTGCTGAACTGTGTCTCTAAAGGAAATTGTTGTTTGCTGAAGAGGTGGTGATTTTGCTCCAAAACCCAAGGGACAGACACTGATTCTTGATACAGTCTCCCCAACCACTGCAGACACTTTAAGCCCTGCTGGATCTCAAGGTTCTTAAGTGTCAGGAGGCAATGCTGCTTGTGCTGTAGCCTAGACCGGCCAGCGAGCCTCCCCCTGCTGTGGGCCCCACTTGGCGGAGGCAGAATGATGGGTGCCTTGCTCAAGGTGCGGGAGGCCTGTACCTTGTTTTAGTAAGGAGTTGTAGGGTATAGAAATCTCCCTTTCCCCCTCATAATTGGAAGAGATATCTGAACCTACTGCAGGTCAGTTTCCTGAATTTTTAAGAGGTTTGTCTCCTACTCTGTGGCACACTTGGGTCTTAGCAAGGTTTCAGACGTTTGCCTGAGATTTCTCGCTCTAAGACCTTGTCACTACGGAGGGAGTCATCAACGCAGTGGACCAGCATGTTGTCCTCCGGGGTGCTGGGGTGATGAAGGCCCCTGTAGATGGAATTAGGACTCTGAGAAGAGAGCTAATGTAGCTCCAGGTATGACAATGGAATTGTATGGCTGCTTTTGTCAGGATTAAGCAAAGTGTATCTAAATGTGACAGAGAAAACCTCTGCTCCTCCTCTCACCTTCTACCCTCTTTCTCTCAAAATAAAAAATCTTAAAAAAAAATAAATGTGACAGAGAAAAAGAAGCACCTGCCAGATCCAGAGCCAAGTATCAGGTGTTCCATCAAGGGGACATTATCTGGGCAGCGATTGGAGTTATCACATGAACAAGTTCATGATGATCCCTGGTCACTGTCCAAGACCCATCGGTCTTCTATGTGAGTCCATCAGGTGGGCTTCAGGGGGAGGTAAGAAGACTCTTCTAAGTCTCTGAGGGTGGCATGGGACCTGAATCTCCCCAGGGAGGCAGAGTTGCTCTCATTTGCTATTTTGGAAGGAAATGGTGGTTTCAGAGACCTGTACTTGCTCCTTCCTTCCATAGCAACCCTCACTGCATAGGTCGGGGCCAGTGTAGAATTGTGCCAGTCTCAGCGCTTGTGCTGCCCAGTCTGGGCTTGCACTGCCCAGGAAGTGCAGAAATAACTGGTGTGGTTCATGAGCCCATTGGGTTCACCATGAGGCAACTGAGGTTCAAGTGTCAATGTGCTGACAATCCTGCACTTGGAATGTGGCCACTGTGGATCTCTGTCTCAGGGATTGTCCTTAGGTCAAAGCTAGTGTCTAAGATTCCCCCAAAGGTCTAGGTATTCTCTCCCATGTGGGCAACACATTGGCCAGTGGCCACAGGTCCCTTTGGGGAAGGCTAAGACGCTGGACAGAAGACACCTGTGGGGTTGCAGGAGGTAAACATGGCTGCTATTATTCCCTGTATGCACACTCCTTTGCAGTGTGACTTTGTGGCAACTTCCATCAAAAGGTGAAGACTATTTCCCTTTAAGGCCTTGTGACCTTTCTTTGATCAACTGGATGTAGTGTAAATGACAATGTGCCAGTTCTGAGCCAAGGCCTTCAGAAGCCTTAGTTGCTTCTATTCTTTCCCTGGCAACTCCACCTCCTCCTTAGGAACCAGCCGCGCCAGCCTACTGGGGGATCAGAGGTCATAGGGAGAAGAGACAGGATGCGCTGGCCAGGATGAGCTGAGCCTGGCTTAGAAAGCAGAATTTCCCAGCTGACTTCAAGACTCATGAGTGATAATCATGTTTTAAGCCACTCAGTTTTGGAGCGGTTTGTTATACAGCAATGCCTAGCAGATATAGGTGCTGACCCCCAGGGGAACCTGGCCTCCTCTATCAAAGGGCTCGGGGCTGTGGGAGGGTAACTGCTACAGTGCCTCAGGCACTGTTCCCTGGCCTGGAGGGCTGAAGGGCTGATTAGGCAGGACTATAGCAGGCTGCCACCTACTTTGGCCTCAAGGGTTCCAGGAGCAATTGATTGTTCTCAGAAGCCTTAGGAGTTAAGCTATTTTGATAAGCATTTTGGTTGTGTGGCCATTTGGGGGTCACCATGCCTTCTGGATTCTGCGGGGTCAGTGCTACTGGTCCGAGATCCCAGGGCAATTGGGTCACTATGTATACCATGGCCCTCTCTCCCCATCGGGCTCCATCCTCGGATATCCACACATCTATTGCTCCCTGTAGCCATAGTCAGATTAGATAACCAATCCAGATCTCATTCCAGGTGCTGGTTCCTGTGAGGCTCAGGTTTCAGTGGAAGAGAAAAGATCTCTTCTACTCACTTTAACTGTAAGGGGATTCACTGTCGGGGATTAAAAGGCTTAAGGAATCACTGGGAGGACTGAAATAAGAGACTTAAGGCTGAATTTCCAGGAAAGACTTTTAAAACCTCACCATGGAATGCACCGGCCAGGGAGCTGGTGCCAGGAGATCAGGAAGCTGTCCAGGAGCTGGAAGAGGCTGCCCACCCACCCAGCTCAATTCAACCCTAAGTCCTGCGCAACAAATGCATTTGTCTGGTGCAATCTATATCTCACCCTGCCCTCAAGCTGCAAAGGATTCTGGGAAATGTAGTTCTTAGCTTTCCAGCTTCCACAGTCCTGGTAGGTGTTCTCCAAGACTGAATAGATGGAGATGCGCATGCCCAGTAATCCTTGGACATTGCACTTAGAAAAGGGCAGCATGGACTACATGCCATGTTGCTCTGATCTCCCACCCTGTTGGAGCAAGGGAAGTTGGCCCTGGAAACTCAGGACAGATGTGAGACTCGGGGTTAGGGCCAGACTGGTGTTAGCATCTTAGCTGCTGCTCATTCTTTATCACTGGAGCTTCTGTGATCTGTCAAGATTGCTGTAAACTCATGGGATAGGGATTTTGTGACTTGTATCATGTCAAGTGTGTCTTTGACTCTTTTTATGCAAGAGGTGCCCATAGCTTGGTTTCCAAAGCTCATCTATCTTCCCTGGAGGTGTGACCTTGGGAAAGTTACTTCTTTTCTGTGTCTAGTTTTTCATCTGTAGAAAGAGCACAATTCTACTACACCCTCTCCAGGACTTTTCCGGGGATTAAAGTAGATAATATTTATTAAGCCCCCAGCACTTTGGTTGGTAGAGAGTTTGCATTTAGCAAATTTTGGTTTTTGTTTATTATAATTATTGATATTGTTAATGTATCTGTCCTAAAAAATACTGGTCTATATCAATACATTACTTAAAATTCTCATACAAATACATGAGAACATGTTAAACTCTAATCAAATTTATTAATGAATGAATTAATGAACTAGCAGGAAGTTAAAAGTAGCTGATTTGAAGAATGAGTCAGGAGCAAGTCAGTAGGAAAAGGCAAGCTGAAATGAGCTGAAATGAGCTTGCTAAGTTAGATTCAAAACCACTTAATGGCCTACAGAACAATAAAAGTATAACTTTTGGGGCCATCTTCTCCACTGGAATATAACCATTACTCCTTGCCAGTTTCTACAGGTTAAAACCCCTAACAGGGCTGCAGAATGTCTGGGCTCCTAGCCACTGTGCATTGTTAGGGAACAAAACTATGCTCCCCAGAGAATCTGATGCTCTGGGTGACTTAGGAAATCCTCTTGCAGGATATGAACAAACCAAGCGGTCATTGTATTTCCTTTCCCCAAGTTTAGGATACATCTTAATTATTAATGTGAGTATATGAAGTTCCTATCCTTCATAAGGATACAGAGGAAAAAAAAAAACCCTATAAGATGACTGGGTGATTTTGCTGTCTTCAAGAGGAGCCCATGCCTTGACACTTCTGGGTTTGCACTCACCTGGAAGAGATGTGTCTGTGTGGGTGGGCATCCTGGGATCCCGGTGGAGGTCACCCCTTGGCAGAGTGATACCGTTTGGTTCTGATGAAACCCTAGTTTTTTAAAAATAAAAAATAAATGTGACAGAGAAAAAAAATTAAATTTAAATAACATATAGTGAATTATTAGTTTCAGAGGTAGAGTTTAGTTATTCATCAGTTACATATAACACCCAGCTCTCATTACATCAAGTGCCCTCCTTAATGCCTATCACGCAGTTACCCATTTCCCCATCCTCCTCCCTTCTAGCAACCCTGTTTGTTTCCTATAGTTAAGAGTCTCTTATGGTTTGTCTCCCTCTTTGATTTTATCGTTTTATTTTTCCCTCCCTTCTCCTATGATCCTCTTTTGTTTCTTAACTTCCACATATAAGTGAAAAACAAATAATTGTCTTTCTCTGATTGACTTGTTTCGCTTAGCATAATGCCCTCTAGTTCCATCCATGTCATTGCAAATGGTAAGATTTCATTTTCTGATGGCTAATATTCCCTTCTATATATGCACCATGTCTTTTTTATCCATTCATCTGTGTGATGGAAATCTGGGCTCTATCCATAGTTAGGCTATTGTGGACATTGATGCTATAAATATTGGGGTGCAGGTGCCCCTTCAGATCACTACATTTATATCCTTTGGGTAAATGCCTAGTAATGTAATTGCTGGGTCTTAGGGTAGCCCTATTTTTAACTTTTTGAGGAAACTCCATGCTGTTTTCTAGAGTGGCTGTACCAGCTTGCATTCCCACCAACAGTTTAAGAGGGTTCCCCTTTCTCCACGTAGATAATATTCTACATGGAGAATATTATTCTCCGTGAATAATATTCATCCTCACCAACAGTTGTTGTTTCCTGACTTGTTAATTTTAGCCATTCTGACTGGTGTGAAGTGGTATCTCATTGTGTTTTTTTTTTTTTTAAAGATTTTATTTATTTATTCATGATAGTCACACACAGAGAGAGAGAGAGAGAGGCAGAGACATAGGCAGAGGGAGAAGCAGGCTCAATGCAGGGAGCCCGATGTGGGATTCGATCCCGGGTCTCCAGGATCGTGCCCTGGGCCAAAGGCAGGCGCCAAACCGCTGCGCCACCCAGGGATCCCCTCATTGTGGTTTTGATGTGTATTTGGCTGATGCTGTGTGATGTTGAGCATTTTTTCTTATGTCTCTTGAAGCCCTAGTTTTGATGGATCAGGGAAGCAAGGATGTCAGAATTGCTGGTTCTGGCCACTCTGCTGATGAAAGAAAGTCTGGCAGATGATGGAGGTAGGTTCAAGTTTCTTCTTCTCTGGTCAATTTTCCAACCCAGCTGAGCCTGTTCATGGCACCCTAAGGCCACTTGAATGTGCTTTGGAGAATTTGAATATGTTTATTATACATATACGTACAACACAGTGCCAAACACACGGTGTAAAAAGTTGGGGAGTGGGAGCTATTAGGACAACATATTGGTTAAGAAGCCTGGACCCCTGCCTTTGGCTTTGGCCCAGCCCCCAGCCCCCACCCCTCTCCTGCAAAGTCCCAAGGGTACCACTTGAAGGGGGCAAAGGGAAGCAGGGGAAACTTTTATTAGCATCTGCAGCTCTGGTGTGGCTGCTGCAGGTCTCTGGCCAGCTGGGCTGACAGTGCAGACAGCTCCATCTTCTATCTGACCCCTCAAACCTGAGTCCCAGGCTTTGCCACTTGGGTAGGATGGAAAGTCCATCTGCCACTGTCAGGGGCGGGGGAAGCTGGGGTTCATACTTAGAGGGATACTGATACCCATTTACACCCAGAAATAGAAGGCAGTGGGTAAAGGAGGCTCTGCAGGTATCCACACTTCTGACCTTCCAGGTCTGCTCTCCTCATCCTGAGGGTGAAGGGGTGGAGAACCTGGCCCAAGGTTCATCCATTTCTGACTTTCTGCACAGTTTTTGCTTTTTTAAAATTTTGTATATTTTTTTATTGGAGTTCAATTTGTCAACATATAGCATATCACCCAGTGCTCATCCCATCAAGTGCCCCCCTCAGTGCCTGTCACCCAGTCACCCCATCCTCCCGCCCACCTCCCCTTCCACTACCCCTGTTCGTTTCCCAGAGTTAGGAGTCTCTCATGTTCTGTTATCCTCACTGATATTTCCCACTCATTTTCTCTCCTTTCCCCTTTATTCCCTTTCACTATTTTTTATATTCCCTGAATGAATGAGACCATATAATGTTTGTCCTTCTCTGATTGACTTACTTCACTCAGAATAATACCCTCCAGTTCTATCCACGTTGAAGCAAGTGGTGGGTATTTGTCATTTCTAATGACATTGTATTGTATACATATTCCATTGTAATGAGTAATATTTCATTGTATACAGAGACCACATCTTCTTTATCCATTCATCTTTTTATGGACACCAGGGCACCTTCTACAGTTCGGCTATTGTGGACATTGCTGCTATAAACATTGGGGTGCAGGTGCTCCGGCGTTTCACTGCATCTGTCATAGGGCAGCTCTATTTTTAACTCTTTGAGGAACCTCCACACAGTTTTCCAGAGTGGCTGCACCAGTTCACATTCCCACCAACAGGGCAGGAGGGCTCCCCTTTCTCCACACCCTCTCCAACATTTGTTGTTTCCTGTCTTGTTAATTTTCCCCATTCTCACTGGTGTGAGGTGATATCTCATTGTGGTTTTGATTTGTATTTCCCTGATGGCAGGTGATGCGGAGCATTTTCTCACGTGCTTGTTGGCCATGTGTATGTCTTCCTCTGTGAGATTTCTGTTCATGTCTTTTGACCATTTCATGATTGGATTGTTTGTTTCTTTGCTGTTGAGTTCGATAAGTTCTTTATAGATCTTGGATACCAGCCCTTTATCTGATATGTCATTTGCAAATATCTTCTCCCATTCTGTAGGTTGTCTTTTAGTTTTGTTGACTGTTTCTTTTGCTGTGCAGAAGCTTTTTATCTTGATGAAGTCCCAATAATTCACTTTTGCCTTTGTTTCCCTTGCCTTCATAAATGTATCTTGCAAGAAGTTGCTGTGGTCAAGTTCAAAAAGGGTGTTGCCTGTGTTCTCCTCTAAGATTTTGATGGATTCTTGTCTCACATTTAGATCTTTCATCCATTTTGAGTTTATCTTTGTGTATGGTGTAAGAGAATGGTCTAGTTTCATTCTTCTGCATGTGGATGTCCAATTTTCCCAGCACCATTTACTGAAGAGACTCTCTTTTTTTCCAGTGGATAGTCTTTCCTGCTTTGTCGCATATTAGTTGACCATAGAGTTGAAGGCCCATTTTTGGATTCTCTATTCTGTTCCATTGATCTATGTGTCTGTTTTTGTGCCAGTGCCACACTGTCTTGATGATCACAGCTTGGTAGTACAACCTTAAATCTGGCATTGTGATGTCCCCAGCTCTGGTTTTCTTTTTTAGTATTCCTCTGGCTATTTGGGGTCTTTTCTAATTCCAGTCATGATGAATAATCTTCTTAATGTACTGTTGGATCCTATTGGCTAGTATCTTGTTGAGAATTTTTGCATCTGTGTTCATCAGGGAAATTGGTCTATAATTCTTTTTGGTGGAGTCTTTGGTTTTGGAATTAAGGTGATGCTGGCCTCATAGAATGAATTTGGAAGTATTCCATCTCTTTCTATCTTTCGGAACAGCTTTAGTAGAATAGGTATTGTTTCTTCTTTAAGCGTTTGATAGAATTCCCCTGGGAAGCCATCTGGCCCTGGACTTTTGTGTCTTGGGAGGTTTTTGATGACTGCTTCAATTTCCTCCCTCGTTGTTGGCCTGTTCAGGCTTTCTATTTCTTCCTGTTCCAGTTTTGGTAGTTTGTGGTTTTCCAGAAATGCGTCCATTTCTTCTAGGTTGCCTAATTTATTGGCGTATAGCTGCTCATAATACGTTTTGAAAATCGTTTGTATTTACTTGGTATTGGTTGTGATCACTTCTTTTTCATTCATGATTTTATTAATTTGAGTCTTTTCTCTTTAATAAGGCTGGCTAATGGTTTATCTTATTAATTCTTCCAAAGAACCAACTCTTGGTTTTGTTGATCTTTTCTACAGTTCTTTTGGCCTCTATTTCGTTGAGTTCTGCTTGAATCTTTATTATATCTCTTCTTCTGCTTGGTGTAGGTTTTATTTGCTGTTCTTTCTCCAGTTCCTTTAGGTGCGAGGTTAGCTTGTGTATGTGAGTTTTTTTTCCAATTTTTTGAGGGATGCTTGTATTGCAATGTATTTCCCTCTTAGGACTGCTTTTGCTGTGTTCCAAAGATTTTGAAAGGTTGTATCTTCATTTTCTTAGTTTCCAAGAATCTTTTTAATTCTTCTCTAATTTCCTGGTTGACCCATTCATCTTTTAGCAGGATGCTCTTTAACCTCTACGTGTTTGGGTTTCTTCCAAATTTCTTGTTGTGATTGAGTTCTAGTTTCAAAGCATTGTGGTCTGAAAATATGCAGGGGACAATCCCAATTTTTGCTATCAGTTGAGACATGATTTGTGACCCAGTATGTGGTCTATTCTGGAGAAAGTTCCATGTGAACTTGAGAAGAATGTGTATTCAGTTGGGTTTGGATGTAAAGTTCTGTAAATATCTGTGAAATCCATCTGGTCCAGTGTATCATTTAAAGCTCTTGTTTCTTGGCGATGTGCTTAGATCTGTTATTTGCAGAAAGTGAGGTGTTGAAGTCTCCTACTATTAGTGTATTATTATCTAAGTATCTCTTTACTTTGGTTATTAATTGATTGATATAGTTGGCAGCTCCCACATTAGGGGCATAAATATTCATGATTGTTAGGTCTTCTTGTTGGATAGACCCTTTAAGTATGATATAGTGTCCCTCTTCATCTCTTATTACAGTCTTTGGGATGAACTTTAATTTATCTGATATGAGGACTGCTACCCCAGCTTTCTTTTGAGGACCATTTGAATGGTAAATGGTCTTCCAACCTTTCATTTTCAGGCTGGAGGTGTCCTTCTGTCTAAAATAAGTCTCTTGTAGACAGCAAATAGATAGGTTTTGCTTTTTTATCCAGTCCAAAACTCTGCATCTTTTAATAGGACCATTTATCCCATTCACATTCAGAGTAACTATTGAAAGATATGAATTTAGTGTCATCGTAATACCTATTCAGTCCCAGTTTTTGTGGATTATTTCTTTGGGCTTCCTCTTTCTTTTACAGGGCCCCCCTTAATATTCCTTGCAGAGCTGGTTTAGTGGTCACATATTCTTTCAGTTTCTGCCTATCTTGGAAGCTCTTTATCTCTCCTTCTATTCTGAATGAGAGCCTTGCTGGATATAGTATTCTTGGCTGCATGTTCTTCTCATTTAGTACCCTAAGTATATCCTGCCAGCCCTTTCTAGCCTGCCAGGTCTCTGTGGATAGGTCTGCTGTTAATCTAATATTTCTCCCCATATAAGTTAGGGATCTCTTGTCTCTTGCTGCTTTAAGGATTTTCTCTTTATCTTTGGAATTTGCAAGTTTCACTATTAAATGTCGAGGTGTTGAATGGTTTTTATTGATTTTTGGGGGGGACCCACTCTATCTCCTGGATTTGAATGCCTGTTTCCCTCCCCAAATTAGGGAAGTTCTCAGCTATGATTTGTTCAAATATGCTTTCTGGCTCTCTGTACCTCTCGGTGCTCTCTGGAACCCCAATTATACGTAGATTTTTTCCTTCTGCGGCTATCATTTATTTCCCTTAACATTTCCTCATGGTCTTTTAATTGTTTTTCTCTTTTTTCCTTAGCTTCCTTCCTTGCCATCAACTTGTCTTCTATGTCACTCACCCTTTCTTCCACCTCCTTAACCCTCATCATTAGAACCTCCAGTTTGGATTCATCTCATTTAATTGATTTTTAATTTTGGCCTGATTTGATCTAAATTCTGCAGTCATGAAGTCTCTTGAATCCTTTATGCTTTTTTTCCAGAGCCACCAGTAGCTTTATAATTATGCTTCTGAATTGGTTTTATAATTATGAATTGGCTGAATTGGCTTTATAATTATGCTTCTGAGTTGGTTTTTTTTAAAGACATCAAATTGTAACTCAAATTCTGTAACTCTGTGGCAGAGAGTACTGTTTCTGATTCTTTCTTTTGTGGTGAATTCTTCCTTTTAGTCATTTTGCTCAGTGCAGAGTGGCTGTATGAGTGGGCTGAGTCAAGAATATCAGCCACCACCTAAGTATATTTCACCCTAGATGATTCTGACGAGGTCAGAGACCAGAAATTGAAAACAAAGATCAGAACGAAATAAAACAAAAGGGCCACTAAAGTGAAAAACAAATTTTAAAACATAATAAAAAATAAAAGGCCAAGAATCCCAAAGAAGAAAAAAAAGAGAAAAAGAAGAGAAAAAAAGCAAAAGGAGGGAAAAAAAGAAAAAGAAAAAAAAAGAAGAGAAAAGGGGGGTACTGGGATGGTGGTGATGATGAAGTTGTAGTGGAGGGAGAATTTAGTCTACCTGAGGGGGTCCTAGAGGGTGATCCTCTTGGTTCTGAGTATATTAAGTTCTGTATGTTAGAAGATGCTCAGTCCCAAATTTATATAAACCAGAAATACTTGTAGAGAGCCCCAACATTGACCACCAAAACATAAATGAGATAAAAGGGGGGCAGAATGGGAATGAAGAGAGAATATAATCTCACAGAAGGAACCAGCATGGTATACCACTTGGTTCTGGGTGCATGCTGGTTATGTTTTGGAAGGTATTAGCTTCCGCCATTGTAGAACAAAATGAAGCAGAGAAAACAAAAAACATGAAACAAAGAAAACATATTTTGTATATTTCCCAAAATTGAGTATGTTGAAGGGAATCTACAAGTGGAAAATATATCTAAGACCTGTAATTGTAGAAATATGAAAGTCAAAAAGGAAGAAACTTAAAAATGAAGAGGTGGTAAAATATTGTAGCTAAGGTGGGAAAAGAGAAAAAAAATTGGAAATTTATAGTCTGATATAAAAACGAGTTGTACCAAAAAAGGAAAAAAAAAAAAAGAAAAGAAAAGAAAAAAGGAGGGTACCCTCTGGTTCTATATACTGTAAATCCCTCGACTTTCCCTGGAGCTTTCCAGTGCTGCTTGGTCAAGAACTTGCTCTTCCCTTGTCCTTCCAGCTGGTCTTCTGGGGGAGGGGCCTGTTGTGCTGATTCTTAGGTGTGTGTACCTGGGGGAGATGCCCCCCCAGGTGCTGGGCTTAGTGGGAGCTGTTGACCCCATGAGGCCTCTGTCCCCTGGCGGTCCCGCCTCTCCCAAGCACAGGGTGAAACAAGGAGGAAAAACCACACTGGCGGCGGCCAGCTCTCCAGCTCTGGAGTCTGCTCCACAGTAACTACCGCAGCTCCCAGTCAGCGGGGGCCTGGATACTCTGGGGCAGTAGGGGCGCTGATCTGCACAGCTTGGGGGCACCAGGCGGCAGGAGCGTCCTTGCTGTCCTGGGCCCTCCTGGCCTCCACCTGTCCCCAGAGAGCACAAAATCCTGGGTTGTGTCCCCTGGCGCCCCGGGATCTGGGGCCTGCACTGCTGGAATCGCCCTTCCGGGCCAGGGCTCCTGAAGGCAGCAGGGTGCAGCCCCCTCCGTCTAGAGCCCCCCCCCCCCCCCCCCCCCCCCCCCCCCCCCCCCCCCCCGTCCACGCTCTAGCCCTTTACCGAGCTCGGCCCCCGGGGTGTGGGGTGCTCTCCCCCGGGGTGCACCAACTGTTAGTGACCCGGGGAGACTGGAGGCTCCACTGCCCCTCCTGCGATTCTGGCCGATTTCCCTGCTGAGCACCTTTCCATCCGCGAAGAATGCAGTGCAGATTTTTTAAAGTTCCCGCTTCCCTGGGGCTGGGCTTTCCTGTCCCGGAGGGTTTCACTGGGGCCTTAGCCTGGCTCCTTGTGGGGCCCCTCCCCCACTTGATTCTTTTTTATTTTTTTCCTCTTTCCTACCTTGTTAGAAGCAAAAACCTTTCTCTCTGTAGCGTTCTGGCTGTTCTCTCTTTAAATCTCAGGTCAGATTCGTAGGTGTTCAGGGTGTTTGAAAGTTATCTAGGAAAAAAAAAGAAAGTTATTTAGGTAAGTTGGGGGGGGGCAGGTGAGTTGAGGACCCTACTCCTCTGCCATCTTGCCTGCCTCCCAATTTTTGCTGTTACCACGTTAACACTGTTAACACTTCGGCCGAGTTATCATTATTATTCTTTAAATGCCCTGGGCTTTTTAGCTAAAGACACTTATTTCATAAGGGAAATGTACATACATCATGAAACACCAGAATTTGCTTTTCAAAAATAGTAGGGTAACTGTAAAAATAAACTTCGTGAATATAAAATGCTGTTTTTATTTGCAGCAAATACTAGCTTTTACCTGAGAGCAGTTTTCGTTGCGGTTTTTCTTTCTTTTTTCTTCCCTCCGTACCACCCCTGCTCTTTCTCTCTCTCCTTTCCCTGTCTCTTGTTAAGGGGAGAGGTCAGCATGGTTAGAGAGAGCTGTTGAGATTTTCTCCCGGTCACTCAAGCTCTCTCTGCATGGGAGTCTAGGGCGGATGTTATTTAGAGCAGCATCTGGGCATGGCTTCCCCACTTCACTCTTTTCTGAGCCTTTCTTGTCTCACTCTGAGGAACCCAGACCCACATGTAGCAAGAGGAGAACACTTCCTAAGTCCCTTGTGTCTCCCTCTCCTCCTCGCCACCTCCTCATACCACTTTGGGACAGCCTGATTTTAACTTGAGTGGGAGCTGCTTGTCTCAATTTGTCCTGGTGAAAGCAAATCAAGTGTATAGTCTTTATTTTTCAAGTTGGAAACTTGATTTCCTGTGGACATTTGCAATGTACAGGGACCATTCTCCTTCAAAACAGAAGCCACCAGCGATGGCACTCCTGTCACGTGTTAGACTTTGAACTTAGCGCTTTACATTTGTTGTTTTGCTAACTCATCTCAATAATTGATGGGGGAAAGTATCAACTCCTTTTAATAGATGGGAAAGCTGAGATTTGGGAAGTTTAAGCCTTCTCCGAGGGAGTACATCTTGTAGGAATCAGAGTTTAGATTGATACCCCGGACTCTTTAATTCCCAAAGGCTGTTTTCTCTCTATAAACTTGGTGGGTTCTAAAACTGTTGAGCTCCACGAAGAGTGGTAGAGTGTGTTACTATTTAGCTACCTTGGCCCCATTTCCAGTCATTGGTGGGGTGGGTGGGGAGTTCAGATATTTGACTTTTTTTTTAAAGGGTTTATTTGAGAGCTCCTGAGCAAGGAGCTTGATGGGGGGCTGGATCCCAGGACCCTGGGATCATAGCCTGAGCCGAAGGCAGAGGCTTAACCAATTGAGCAACCAAGCACCCCAGATATTTGACTCTAACAGAGATATTCTGCATAGATACTGCACAGATACCCTGATGCCTGTTCAGGGGTGCTGGCCAGTAAACCATACCTTGCTCCCTCCTTCCAGGAACATATATGTGGCCACTTGATCTCCGGGTTAGCTTTTTTGATAAGTAAAATGAGTTTTTCATATCGCTGATTTCTAAATGAAATTTTGAAGTGAAATTTAGATTGGAGCAGAAATAACATTTGAACGAACCAATTCTCCTCTTGAAGATGTCTGGCAAATGTCTGTATCAATTTTTAAATAAAAGTTTCCCCATAGAATATACTGCTGTCAGTATTCATAGAGCCAAGCAAAAAAATTTCACACATCTCCATTAATGTCCTGAATGATGACCCTGAAGTCATTAGAGAAAGTCTGGACTATTATTCATCACAATGTTAGACTATGTGCATTTTAAAAAAAAAAAGAGAGAGAAGAAAGAAAAATAAGAAAGAAGAGGAAAGAAGGGGCGTCAAGATGGCTCAGCTGGTTCAACATCTGACTCTTGATTCTGGGTAGGTCGTGAACCCAGGGTTCTGGATTGGAGCCCCTGGAGGGCTCCCAGCTCAGTGCAGAGTCTGCTTCTCCCTCTCTCTCAGCCCCTCCCCTGCTCATGCTCTTTCTCTCTCTCATATAAATAAAATTTTTAAAAAGAGAGAAAAAACATAAAAAGACAATGACTGAACAACAAAGACGTGCAACTTGCTTAGATGATCATCAGTTGCATTTCCTCTTCCAGTGCACACAGGAGGTCTGAACTTCCCAGCATCCTTGCGGTTGGACCAGGGTCACATGATGCGGCTCCAGCCAATGGGATGAGGCCAGGAATGGCCATACTTTGCATTTCCTACGGCGTGCACTGCCCAGCTTCCCTTGCTGTTAGACCAGGGTCACATGATGCGGTTCTAGCCAATGGGATGAAGCCAGGAGGAGTGGTGTGCGCCACCTTCAGGCAGGGCTGTGGTTTGCACTTCCTACGGCAGGGACTTCCCAGCTTCCTTTGCTGTTGGAAGAGGGTCACATGATGTGATTCTGGCCAATGGGATGAGGCCTGAACGTGACCTTGGTGGCTCCCACTTCCCCTTCTTGGTGACCTCAGTGGTATCAAGATGACATCAGAGAGGAGCCTAGAGTTCTGAGTCACGGCCTGGAGGAGCCCCGCACGGGCCACCTGCTGCTGCAGACTGCGGCCTGAGAGGGATAGTAAGTGTCATTATGAGAGACGCTGATGCTGTTGCGGTTAGGCTGGCCGCCCTGACGGGCCCACGCAGCCCGAGGGCCCGGCCCACCGGGACACACGCCTTGCCAACCATCGTTATGCGCGGGGCTGCCTTTTTTTTTTTTTTTTTGAATCGTCGATGTTTATGTAGCACTTACCAGGCGAGTGCTGTGGTCTAGGCTTTCTTACCTCATGTTATGTGGTCCTGGCACAGCTGGCGGAGGCGCGGGCCTTCGTGGCTCTGGCTTCAGACGAGGTGGGTCTACACTGGCAGGGAGTGCGGGCGCTGCAGCACAGGGCATCTTCCGACCCGTGGGCCACCCAGGCCTGTGCACCTCCCTGTGCAAAGGTGAGAAAGGACGCATGTCTGATGGAAGGGATCTGGAGAGCGCAGGCTATAGAATTTCTTTTTTTTTTTTTTTTCTTTCATGATTTTATTTATCCACGAGAGACACAGAGATAGGCAGAGACATAGGCAGAGGGAGAAGCAGGCTCCGTGCAGGGTATGGGATCCCAGGACCTCGGGATCAGGACCTGAACCAAAGGCAGATGCTCAACCACTGAGCCACCCAGGTGCCCCTGGTCCTATAATCTCTTGTTGTGGCATCTGTTTTGGGGATCCAAGTGTGACCATATTGTCTCAGGCCTCACTCGTGGGCCAGATCACTCTGAAATCTGTGTCTCCTCTCAGCCAATCTTACACTTGATTTTTCCCAGTGAAGATCCAGCTCATGTGCAAAGCCTCTCTCTTTTCCTGACGTCCTTTCATCTTATTTCACATCTGGACCCAGTGAAGCAGAATTTCCGGTCTTGAGTTGGTCTGATCGATACACCGTATCACCTTGATCTAAAAATGGCTTCTAAGGGCATTTCCAGTTGAATGACCTCATTTTCAGTGATAGGCTAGCCCTACCATGGGGTAAGGTCTCTTCTAGTTGCGCACAATTGATTTCCCTTTTCAGGTTGTCTTGACTTAAAAATTTTAACCTCCCAAGCTCAAATCTGTGAACGGTATCTTTATCCCCTCTGATCCAGAGGCACCAAATGCAGTTGGGATTTCCTCGTGTGGAATGGTTCTAGTCATGGTGATGCCACCAGCTCTCCGGAGGCTCCTTCCTTATTGAAAGGGGCTTGAGCAACCTTAAAAAGCTGGAAAACAGACACATTTGGAAATTGTCTGGGAGTATCAGAGCTCTGACAGATGCCTGACTTCTGCTCTACATATGAGAAATTTTCAACTTCTGAGGATTCGAGAGTGCACCTGCAGACCCCAGAAGGGAGTCTTGCTTTTTGGAAAGTGGTAATAGCTCTGAAATGGGCAACGGCACTGTTTCTGAGCTCCCAGGCTAGCTGTGCTGTTGCCCATTGATCCTGTTGGAGGCCATTAGCAGTGCTGACCACCTGGTCCCAGACACCTGTAATGAATATTTATGGAGCCAGTGGCTGGGAGGAAGATGAGCTCTTCTTTCCTTACCAGGCAAGACCTGCTGTGGGTGTGATTCTCTAGATTCCTAACCAGCCCCTGTCCCCATCAGGCAGGAGCCCACCTTGTTTACCTTAAGGTCAGTCTGCACAGGGAGGAAGTTCTTGGCAAATGTGGCACAGTCAGAAAGGAGGCGTCATCTTTTCAAGTCTTCAGACAGAAACATAAAGCAGGTGTTTTGCAAGGGGAGCCTTCATACCTGGTGGGTGCATCAGGTTCTGCAGGGGAGAATCTGGGGTCCCCACAAGCATCTGCACCTCAGAGTGAGTGTGTATGTGTGTGGATGTGGGTGTGGACAAGGTGTACATGGGTGTTTGTGAGAATCCAATGGGAAACCGTACAATAGCCATCACAGAGAACTGGAACTGCATTGTAGAATAAGGAGGTAAAAGAAAGTCATGGGTCAGCCTGTGGGGAAAGACCCTGTCCCCACTGGATTCTCCAAGCAGAGTGGACCAGGAAAATAAATGGAAGCTCAGGGAGGTCAGGTGACTTGCCCAAGGCCACAGGGCTTTTGAGTGGAGGGTGCCAACTGAAAGAGGCTTTATGGAGAACAGACAAGCTCTCTGTGAGTCAAGGACAATGAAACTGACATCAGCTTAAGTGAAGGTGGGAGAAACCCCATAAGGAAGCATTCCTTGACATAAAGGTTTTTCCAGGGTCCTCCAGTCACCTTTCAGAGTCTAAGACTCTCTTGCTCCTGGATTCCAGCATATTTTCATTAAAAAAATGCTTAGAGAAAAACTGAGGGATATTATGTTTCCTGGTTTTGGAGTTTTTATCTTTGACCTCATAATGAATTTTTAAATAAGACATCTTGTCTCTGACCTGATGAAAAATGGAAGGAAATGAATAAGTGAATACTTTGTTCCTACATATACTCTTGGCTGGTTTCAGATCTCCCCTCCAAAACTGCTCACCAGGTTAACCATATTCAGATTCAGAAAAAGATGTGTCCTTAATAACCACAGTAATTTTCATCCAGCATTGGCAAGTTTACAGAGATACTCACCACCCCCTGATCCTTCCCGAGGGGCTTAAATGATGGAACACACAATCTGGAGTGAACATTTTGGTTTTCACTTCTTGTTCTGCCACTTAGTGAGTGTCTTGAGCAGGCCCTGAAAGTGGAGGGAAAATCTGGGTATCTTACCTCACAGAACTATTGTGAAAATAGAGAAGGAAGGTCTGGTGGGGGAGGTGTTAGATTTCACCTTTTGTTTTGACCCATTCATCCCCCACCTAGCACTGAGCACAGAGTAGGCATTTGACCCATAGTCCCTTGTTCATCTCTTCGACCTATCTTCACTGAGGGGTTCCTGTGTGTCAGGCATGGTTCTAAGTGCTTGGGACACATTGGTGAACAAAAAAGACAAAAATTTACACAAGACATCAGTATACTAAATTAGAAGATGATAGTGCCGTGCAGAAATGTAAAGCTTAGGAATATTGATGCCAGGATTAGAGAGGGGCAGAGAGCTGTAAAAAACAGGGTAGCTATGCTAGGGCCCCAGAAGAAGATGGCATTTGAGCAAATACTTGAAAGAGGTGAGGGAATCGGTTGCAGGTCTGGGGAAGAGTATTCCAGGCAGAGACAGCAGTGATTGCAGTGAACCCGGGTGGACACCGGTCTGCTGTGTCCAGGGAATAGAAAGGAGGTGGTTGGAGTGAGTCAGAGCTATGGAGAGCAGATCATGTGGGCCTGGGGGTGGGCAGGATAGGGATGTTTATTTTACTTTGGGTGAAATAGGAATGACTTCTTGAATGTGGTAAACATCACTCCAGTGGATGAATTAAGGACTCACTGCAGGGGGCTTAGGGCAGAAGCTGGGGAGATCAGGTTGGAGGCCACTACAGGTATGAAATGAGGGGGTAGAGGTGGGGGAAGAGCTTGGATTCTGGATCTGTCTTGAGGGCAGGGCCAGCAGGATTGGCAGATAGATCTGGTATTAGGCACAGAAAAAAGAGAGGAATCCAGTGGGAGGATGAACTAACTTGCCATCAGCAGAGACAGAGAGATCTAAGGTAGAGCAGGTTTGGGCAGAAGTCTTCCCCTATGAGCTTTACATGTTTCATCTCATCTAAAGCTCATATTCTTGTGCATAGACAAGGAGACCAGTCCAGAGAGCCCAAGCAAGGGTCCTGAGGTTGTATAACTGGGGTGTAGCTGAGGTTCAAAGGCAGGCGGAGCCACGGGTGGCCACTTCTTTTGCCTGATTCTGTAGAATGAAGGCATGAAACCTGATGCCTGCTTGGTGGGGGTTTGCTGACCCTGCCCAGAGAGTCTGTATGGGGAGCAGTGGTCAGCCCCGAAGGGCACCACTACACACTCCTTCTATGGGAAGGGCAGGGAGGGAGTCAGGAGCCAGGAGCCAGGAGCCTCAGGTTACTGATTTTAGATTCTGGACTTAAATTACATAATTTGTACTTCGTGCAACAAATACGGAGCACCTACTGGGTGTCTGGTCACATGCTGACTATTGGTGATACACGAATAATTCCTCGTCTTTGGAGCAGAGTGCTCAGCAAGATGTGGATAAGGTTGCTTGCTGCTTTTTTAGGTTAGGTTTTCCCAGTCCCCTCGATTGGCATCCTAGACCTGGGTCTGGAAATGAACTCGTATTCTTTAGCTTAGTGTAATATGTGCTTTGTGTTGGTGTGTGAGCGTGTGTATGTGTGTGCATTTGAATGTGTGTGTTTGGGCCTATTCTGTGCCTGTGTGCATCTCAGTGTGTGGGAGAATGTGTATGTGCCTCTGTCTCCGTGTGTGTGTTTGTATGTGGGTGTGCACACTGTTCTGTGCTTGTGTCTATGTGTGTACGTGTGTATGTGACTATGCATGTGTGAGGTGTGTGTCTCCACTAGTGTCTGTGTCTCTCCGTGTGCTGTGCGTGGGCTATGTGCATGCATACTCATGTTCTCTGATCTGAGAGGCCTTATCCTGTGGAGATTCCTGGGGGGGGGGAGGTCCTTGCCCCTCCTCACCTTCCTTTAGTGCCTTCTGTCTCTTCTGTTTGTAGGTTTCCCATCACACTTTTTATCCCTTTTCCAGACATTCCCACCTCCGCTTAGACCCCAGTCACTGTTGCCATACCTCTTTTCTCTACACCTGGAGGCCATTCTCAGCTTCCTTTTTTCCCCAAGGATTGTGTTTCCTGCTAAGGCCGTGTGCATTTTCTGAGTAGCAGGAGGTTCTCTGGGGGCTGCACCTCTCTTTAGCAGCTTGAACCTTCCTCATTTAAAAATTGTCCATTCTAAATGGATTCATCCAAGAGAAAACCTAACAGGTAAAAACAAATCTCTTTGTTTGTCCTTTATGATAATAAAGGAGCTGCTAAATTAATTATGCCAACTTTCATTTTATTAAGTATGGCATTCCTTCTGATTTAAGAATATTTTTACCTCTCCAAATGCTTTTAAGAAGGTTATGGCAAGAATAAGTCTATTCATCTCTGCAGTATTTTTGGTTGCTTTTCATAAATTTGCTAGATTGCATTTTAAGGGAGTGGAAGTTGAATCTAATCTTGTAAAAAAAATTGTTGAAGCCAATTAGCTGCTGAAGTGTTTAATTATGAGAGAAGCACTCAGACCGACAACCGAGTGGAGCCTTCCTGAAGTTTTCAACACAGTTCTACTGACTCTTTCCTTATTTTCTTCCCCATTTGTGTTTTCCAAAGAGCCAGCTTCTCTTACAAACCTGGTGTTCAGACCTGCACCATTTCTGAGGTGCATGGGGGTGTGAGTGATGCTCCGCTACCAGTATACTAGTGAGGGATCAGTAGCCTTTTTGCTCCATGGAGCTCTTTCCAGCCTTGGGATGACCACCGTAGAGGGTTGAGGAATGATTTTTAGAGAGAGGCTCAGTGGGATCTCGTCTTCTTCACTGTTCCAGTTCTTACCACTAACTGTCACGGTTGTGAGGTGAAGCTTAAGGAAGAAATCGCTGGATAAACAAACAAAAAAGTGTATTGATAGGTCTTTGTTGAGTATCAGGAGATACAATACTGATTTTTTACCAGAAGGTAGTTCCTGATGAGTCATGACCCGGCTACACGATTACAGTCCTAAAATTAGAGATGCCCAAGAATTCCCATCTGTTTGACACCCCACCTGTTTCCTATTTTGACTCTTACCTTAAAGCAGGTGTTAGCAAACTACAGCCCACAGACAAAATCTGCCTGCTGTGTAAAGTTTTGTTGTAATAGCTGCACCCATTTATTTATTACACATTGTCCTTGGCTCTTTGGATTTGAGTAGTTTCAACAGAGGGGGTACAATTTGCCAGGACAAAATACTTACAACTGGTTCTTTAAGAAAACTTTTGCTGACTTCTGTTTAAAGAATTAAATATGAAAAAATATCTAGTCCATATCTAGTCCAAATATGAAAAAATATCTAGTCCAGATTTACTCTTTTTTTTTTGTTTTGTTTTGTTTTCCTGTAAGAAAATGGATGGGAAGACTACAATTTTCTCCCCAGAGGGAACACCGTGGATTCAGATCCTGTGCTCTGTCCACGGTGCTGGACATACTTGACCTTCACTTGTCAAAACCATTGTATGTTACAAAAAACCAACCAACCAAACAAACAAAAAAAACCCAAAACGATTTCTAGGTGGGTGAATACATAGGAGGACACACCACTTACGCTCCTTGTCCCTCCAGCCTTCTTGAAGTGAATAGGCGGAGGTTCCTCTTGTCGAGGGAGGATTCCATATGCCTTTGCTTTTTAATGAAGAGAAATGGCTTTATGAGTGTTTGCACAGCTAGAAGATATTATATTAGTGATGAAAGGAGGTTCCAGTCCTGGCATATATATAAATTATGTTTTCTCTAAGTGCCTGAAGGTCAATCAAAGTATATTTACGCTTTCATTGTTGCACTGTGACAGTGAGGTATAATATTTAGACAGCATGGTAGCATTTATGTTCTAAATGTGGACATAAACTTCTTGTTTTACTCTGGAACTAAAATCGATAATGAAACAGAGCAGCATTACATCAAATCAATTCTGAAAGGCTCTTGAAGCCAATCCAAATTGCAGAAAGAGAGATGAAGGTAGTCAAAATATTTAGGCCAACTAATTTTGCAAAGTTTGCAAGAGGATGAAGCTCGTGAAAAATAAGGGTAATTTTAAGCTTGTATCAATAATTCTGGTCCCTTAAAATCAACTACTTTTTTTTTTTTTTTGCCAAGATGGTTTCTTGAATGGGATATCACTAAGTCTGCTTATTTTTACAGTCCTGCAAAGTTCGAACCTGACAAAAGCTAAAGAGGCAAACTGAAGGATACCTATGTTGATTTTTAAAAAGGTTTAATTTATTTGCTTGAGAGAGAGAGAAAGAGAGAGAGTGTGTGTGTGTGTGCATGCATGCACAAGCAGGGAGAAGGGGCAGAGGTAGAGGGAGAAGCAGGTCCTCCCTGAGCACAGAGCCCAACACAGAGCTCCATCCTAGGACTCTGGGATCATGACCTGAGCTGAAGGCACATGCCTAACTGACTGATCCACCTAGGTGCTCCAACCTATATTGAGTTTAAAAAAAAACACGAGAGAGAGAGAGAGAGAGAGGCAGAGACACAGGCAGAGGGAGAAGCAGGCCCCATGCAGGGAGCCCGACGTGGGACTCGATCCCGGGTCTCCAGGATCACGCCCTGGGCTGAAGGCAGTGCTAAACCGCTGAGCCACCTGGGCAACCCCCATATTGATTTTTTGTTAAAGTATATACAAACGTTTGATTGCCTAGCCTCAGAGTTAAAAAAAAAAATCTATGCAGAGCAATATTAGATGCTTCTCTTCCTTATTTCCTTAATTTATTGCTGTATTCCTAGGGGAAAATTGTGATTTGGCATTATTCAACTTCGTCATCACCTAGAATCATTCAGTCAACTGCTGTGCCAAGGTCAAGTGGGAATCCATGCTGACACTGGTAAGAGGGTCCCATCTGAAGGACCAAAATGCTACAGTGGAGGTTGTGTGTGGAGGGACAAGAAGGGATCCCAGTGAGGGCAAAGTCTGCAGGGTCTCCAGCTGGTGACAGGATGAGGTTTCTGAGCACATCTTAACATTTGCCTAATAATTTGCCTCCAGGGAGAGCTGGCTTTTCCAAATACTGTGATAACCTTGTAAGAACTGAATCAAACAGGAGGAACAAAGTAGGAATATCCCAAGCAACTGTTTTATTGCTAAGATATGTAAAAAAAAAGTCTTCATGTTTTTCTGAAAACATAAAAGTCTTATATTTTTACCACTATTTAAAAATGCCCCCTGGAGCCTTCTGTATCTTGAGTTTCAAAGAACACAGAGCAGGTTGACAAGTCTGCATTTGGGGGATTTTCCTACAATGACCAGGTGCTGTGTGAGGTTCCAGTCTGCATGCAAAACCCTTTGGGAAAGAATCACTTCTGAGTGAACAACAAAAAAATGGACAGATGGATGAAAGAGTGAAAGGATGAATAGGTAAATGGGTGGATAGATGGAAAGAAGGGGAAAGCTGTGTGGGTGGATGGGTGGCAAGAAGAAACGACTTCATTTGTGGACTATAGTAACCATAGGATACCCCCAGGGTCTGGCAAAGAACCTGGAAGCCCCCAACTCTTGCCCCTCCCATCATTTCTCTTTTGCTCTGAGGAAGTACTTGGCGGGGTGGGGGAAGTTCAGGTGTTAAGCATCTTGATAGGCATTGACTTCTGTCTGAGGAGGAAAATCATGTTGTTTTTTTCTGTCTCTCTTTCTCTCTCTGCTCACTGGGGGCTCCAGCAGAGAATGTAGGCTTCTGAATGAGACTCATTCAGCCTCTCTTAAATTGTTTATGTCTGACCCAATGGGCTTGACATTTTCAGGCATATCATGTGATGCTAGCTGATGTCTAAATGCATGGCACTGATGAGAGTGGTTCACTGGGGAGAGGCCAGAGACTTGGTGGCATTTTGTTGTGGCAGATGAGAGAGATTATAAAATGTTAAGATATTTTTAGGGAGGGGAGGTTTTAGCTTGTTGCCCTAATTAATGTGTGGTTCCTTGGCCAAGGAGGTGGTGTGTGTGTGTGTGTGTGTGTGTGTGTGTGTGTGAGCATTCACAGTGGTTGGTGGCAGAGTGTTCAGAGTGTTCAGAGGTCATAGGCTCAATCAATACAATGGGTGTTTCCTTCTGGTGAGGCTTGGTTCTGGCCGATGGGGTGTGGGGTAACCTGTCTGTACCCTGAGAAATGGGTGGGAGCCCTGGACTGAGGATGATGCGATACTTTTGGTTCACACAGCTGAGAACCAAAGGGCAAATACCTCAGTAACCATAATGCAGGAACTTGGAATCTGTTTTTGAGAAGATGTATTCAGGGGTTCAAGGAAGCACAGCTCAGCTTTTTTGGGGACCAGAAACAATAAAAACAATGCATTTGTGAGGTATTTTTGAGTTTCAGTTGCCTTCCCTCCAGCCCTGTGAAGTCAGGGGAAAGACACTGCTGGCCCCCTTGCCTATGAATAATGAGATGATTACAAGGATCACGATGATGGTGACGATGGGTTGTAGCCCCTCGTTATCATGGACCGTGTTCCAGGGACTGTGTTAAACCACCATACCTCATTGCATTTGTTCTTCAGGGTAATTCTTTGATTTTATAGCTGGAAAGCTGAGGCTCAGACAGAGTTTATTTCTTACTTTCTAACTTTACAAATACTAGTGCATCCATCCTCACATTAACCCTGTGAGATAGGTATCATCATCGGTGTCATTCTCAACTCACAGATGAGAAAGTTGGGGCACAGAGAAGGTAGGTAACTCACCTTAGGCCACACAGCTAGTAAGTGGCCGTGGTTGGATTCAAACCTAGGGTCTGAGCCATTCAGGGCCAGATGGTGCTCCCCTATCGTGAGTAGGTGGAGGATGCGAGCTGCATGTGTGGGGACCCATCTTCTAGTCATGTGAATACTAGCAGTGATTGGTGACTGTCTTGCCACGTCTTCCCTCTCCAACCATTTCCGTGGGCAAGACAAGGAGAGCGCCCCCAGGCATCCCACAAGGGGCAGACTACCATGGCTAGTGCACCTGAGAGCACTGTGGGGAGTCTTCTGGCCCCTGGGACTTGGAGCCTGGCTGTGGATAGAAATGGTCTGGGGAGTGGCTGTCCCTCACACATATCAGAAGTGAGGCCAGGGTCCCAGCTGTTGGGCAGAGGAGCAGCGGGGGGCTGAGCTTTGCAGAAAGGAAAGCTCATTGATTGCCCACCGTGACGGGATGCCGTCAGCGGGGTCCCGGCTCTCTTGAAGCCAAACTGTGCAGCCTCTGGGGCAGCCGGGAACAGTGTGGGTCCGTGCAGCCCTGGAGGCTTTGTCCCAGTGAAGGTCTCTGAGATCTGCTGAGACTGCGCTCTGGGGCTGCCATCCACTGGCACCTGTCCCCCTGGACCCTGGGTGGTTCAGAGGTGGTGCCAGGCAAGGCCAGTGGAGGACCAGGGACCATGGCTGGTTAAAGTGAGAAGTCACCTGTGGACTTGGGTCCTCTTGTCCTGCTGTGGTCTCCAAATCCAGGAGCACCCCAGAAGGGACCAGTGTGTGCCCCCACTTCTAGCATTTGGCTCGTCAAGGTACATTGAGGCTGCGTGAAGTCAGGGCCGTGGCACATGGCCTAAAGAATCTGATTTTGATTGTGAGGGTGACAGGGAGTCAGAGAAGTGCTTGAGCAGGTAGGGGGATGGTCAGACCCAGAAGAGCCAGGGCCAGGCATGAGGTTCCTGTGGCTGTTGTAACCAATTTCCACAGATGGGGGCCCTGAAACAGTGGGGACATTCTGGAGGACAGAAGTCCTATCATGTGAAGGTGTCACAGGACAGCGCTGCCTCCAGAAGCTCCAGGGGAGGATCCTCCCTGCCTCTTGTGGCTTTTGGCGCTTCTTCTACCTCTGTGGTCACACAACGTTCTACTTTGCCTCCTGTGCTTCTCTTATGAGGACCCTTGTCAGCGAGTTCACGGCCCACCCAGGTACTCAGCACAATCTCGTCTGGAGACACTCAAGTTCGAATCATAATTGCAAAGACCCTATTTCCAAAAAAGTAACATTGACAGGTTCTAGGGGTTAGGATGTGGGTGTATCTTTTGGGGGACCATCATTCAACCCACTGTGCTCTCCCATTGGCTCCCCTGGCCCAAATACCAGGAATATGAGTTTTGTCCCAGGGCTTGCTTGCATCAGTATTCAGGGAGGACAGCCAAGGGCAGGGGAGAGAAGTGTTGGAGTGTTTCTCTTCCCTTGGGTATAAGGGATTTTTTTCTTTTTAAAATAATGGGTGTTGTTAGCACACAGACCTCACTAATTGAGGCTGGATCTGGGGGGTACCTGCCGGCCTCTCAGGGTAATGACTTCCCTCTCAGGGCCCTCAGTAACCAGACTCTGCTGCTGGTAATTCCCCTTGATGCATCGGACATCTTCCCTTTTAAAGCGTTCCTGTCTTGTTAAGTGTTCTGTCTAGCACAGGCTGTAATTATTTCTAGAAACTCGATTTCAGTATCAATTAGCACATCTTCAGATGTGTAGGAGGGTGAGCTCATTCCTCGTGCCCTGGCCTCTTGGAAATGCTTTTGGGTTGCAGCTCTGGGAAGGGCAGTGAGGGGGGTGGCAGATACCCTCAGATCCCTTGTCACTTCTTGTGGGGGTGGGAGCATGGTCTTTGCGAAGTCAGGATCCCTGGCTGGAGATGGGCTGGGAAAGAGGGCGGGGCTTTGCTCTCACTGGCAACATGCCTTTCCACCCCACCCTGGAGACAGTAGAGGGGACTGTGAGCTCTCTTGCAGGTACATTGCTCAGAAAACCTCATTTCTAACCGAGGTCAAGTCAGGGGTGACTGGATTGTTTGCAGAGGAGCCTTTGCCTGTCGGAGGGCAGATGAGATGGATGACAGGGTGTTCTCGCCCCATGTTGGGAAGGATGCCCAGGCTAGCAGCCCCAGTGTGCTGGCCCCAGATGCCCTCTTCGACCCTGGCTGCTGGCTGGGGCTGGAGCTGGGGCTTTGATAAGTGGTTGCCTGAGCTCCTGTCCTCAGGTGATGTCCTTGGGCAGGTGAATATGCACCTCTGTTTGCTGGGACAGTCTGGGTTTACACCTGCTGTCCTGGTATCCTCTTCTGTTGAGCGCTTAACACACCCACTTCTATTCTTTCTTCCTCCCTCCCTCCCTATTGCAGGAAAACTCACATAATGTTAAATTAACCATTTTAAACGAACGATTCAGTGTTGTTTGATATGTTCGTAATGTTGTGCCAACATCGCCTCTTGGTGGTTCCAAAGCAGCTCTTCACCCCAGCGGAAGCCCTGGACCTGTTAAGCCATCTCGCCCCCGTACCCCTGGCGCCTCCCATCTCCTGGTAACTGCTCATCTGTTTCTGACTCTGTGGAGTTACTGATTCTGGACACTTGGTATAAATGACCACAGAGCCTTTGGCGACTGGCTTCTCTCACCGAGTGTGATGTTTTCTTGGCTCCCCTGCATGATAGCAGGCATCAGGTGTCTTTGTCATCAGAGGTGGAAGACACAGGAAGAGACTTTGGCCACCTGTCAGGGGGCCTGGCTTTTCTCCATGAATTCCCGGCTCCCCAGGCACGGCTCCTGGAGTTTCTCCCTGGGGCCACTGTGTGTCACCCTGGGGAAGGCCTGTCCAAAGGCTCCTTCTCCTGGTCCTCTGTGTTCCCGGTGGGGATTTGCAAGCCTCTGCTTGGAGTTTTAGTTGCTTGTTGACAGGGAAAGGGGAACTTCCCTGCTTCCACTACACTCTCTTGCTCATCAAAGCCTGGATATTCATCTGCCACTGGAGGCGGAGCTTCTTAGGGGAAAGCTGAACACAGGCCCTATGCAGGCATCTCAGGCAGGACGAGCGGCTCTGTCTGGTGGGTGAGCCTAAGGAGACCGTCCTCCCAAGTTGGGTCCCCATTGGAGGCAACTGGTAGGAAATGGAGCGCGTTCGCTGATGCTCAAAGCTGCTCTGATTGTACCGTTCTGGGCCTGAAAAGCTGCTTCAGTGAGCCAGATGCCTAGTTTCCAGCCCTGCTCTGCTGAGCTCCCCTGGTCCTTGTCGAGAACCCCACTGCCACGTCGGGTGTCTGGCCTGCAGAAGTCCCCAGCAGCTGCTCCCTGGGTCTCCCGAGGGTTCTGCCCTAATTCATTAAACAGCTGCAGATTTTTTCACTGATATGTTACTGTCCGGACATTGCTGAACTGAACCCATTTTTGCCTATGCTGAGTGGGTCCCATATGTGTGTGGTGGCCCCAGGCAGAGCTTTGGGAGCCCCCTGGCTTGCCCTAGGTAAAGGGGCTGTTATAGCTCTGCTCCACTCTCTCTACTTCCTCCTCAAGCCTGGACATGTTCCTGGGGCCCGGACAAGAGAAGTGATGGGTTCAGCTGGGTCCCCTCTGGTCCTCAGAACGAGGCGGAGGAAGAGGGCTCGAGGTGTGATTCTTGGCCCGGTCACCCCCTTCTTCGGCACCATGGGTCTTGGCATCAGCTTTGGGAGAGTCGTTAGGATGCTGGGCAGCTACCAAGGTAGAAATGCAGAGCCTCAGTCCTGCGGTGACTGCGCTACTGTGGAGACCCCCGCTTGCAAGCCGGGGAGATTGAGGGCCTGTCTGGGCTGCGCAGCTCCAGCGGGGCGGAGGTCTGGCCCAGTGCCCAGCTGGGGGCCCTCTGCACTCCATCACGCTGCTGGCAGCTGCCAATGAAGCTGAATGGATGGGGGTAAAAGAGCTGGGCAAAATATCAGCCCCTGAAATGGTGCGAATGAAAACGCTTTGGGGTCTTGGGGAAAAATAACTAAATGGTGTCCTTGCTTAGCTTACATTTCTCCCATTTTTCTAAGAGAGCTGTCAGTGGGTTTGATTGCTTTGGACAGAGCCTGCTGATTGCCTGGAGAAGCCTTGAACTTTCCTGGGGGTAGGGAAATGACATCAAAACTCTAGACTCTGCTGGAGACCGGTGGGCGTTGGAGCCTCTCTGGCCAGGGGCTGCCTCACGGAGCTTCTTGTCCCGGTGGGGAGGGTGAGTCCCCCCTCCTGCCCAGCAGGCAGAGTGCCCCTCCCCCAGGGGACCGCAAAGCCAGAGTCAGTTACTTTCTGCTGCACGCAGAGCTCTCCAAGTACTGTGTGTCCCCTTGCCCTCTCCCGGCTCACGCTGTCTATACTCCGGTGGGATTGGGAAAGGTGATCCAATAAGGCACATCCACGATCCACCCAGCAAGTCCCCGTTTCCCCCGTGCTGCTGTCTGATCTTCAGGCTGATGCCTTCCTTTGTTTGCTTTCATTTCTACATTAAAAAAAAAAAATCTCAGTCTTCATGGATTTTATTTTCTTGACTCTAGGAAACCTTTTCTTTTGAAGGAAGAAATGAGATTCTGGATTCTTCAGCGCGTC
The DNA here is from genome assembly GCF_053574225.1 of Canis aureus. Lineage (NCBI taxonomy): Eukaryota > Metazoa > Chordata > Mammalia > Carnivora > Canidae > Canis > Canis aureus. The sequence continues at coordinate 29,238,420 of NC_135613.1, forward strand.
CTAGTTACCTTTGCACTTGTGCAGTCCTGACTTCCCGACAAGGCTGGGCTCACTTACTGGGTGGAGAGGCTTGGAACCCAGGTGGTGTGCAGCGCGGTGCTGGCCTCACACGGAGCTCTGGTTCACTGTGTTGAACGCAAGCCTTGGAGACCCTCGGTGGTGTTCACCGGCCCTGGATGCTGTGCCATCTTCAAGGACCAGCCTGGCCCTGGATCTGGGGGTGTGGGTCCCCTCCCTTTAGCTGCTGCCACTAGCCAGGCTGACCAGACACGAGCCTTGGATGAAAGTCCTGGCCTCAAGGTGTGGGATTTGGCATTCCGAGTACACTGCTGGGGAACCAGAGCCCTGGGCGGTGACCGTTGACCAATGGGAAACTGGGCGGATACTTCCTTCCCCGCCCCTGCCCCTTACTGTGGGACAGCTGGGAGCACAGTTTCTTCTGGAGGCCTGGCTGGAGGAGCACATGTGTCAGGTTGACACGCTGGCCAAGGGACATGTGGAGCTCTGTGGCTCGTCGCGGAACAGCAGGCAGCCCATGGTGGGCCACTCAGCCTTGCCTCACGCTTCCCCTGCCCCTCTTCTCCCTCACTGTGGCTGACCTGGGTTTTTACCTCCTGGATAGAGCCATAGCACTTTAATCCTTGCCTCAGGCTTGACGCTCTGGAAAACCTATCTAAGACCTAGTGCTTTTGCCCAGCTTGGGGTGGCGGGGGTCTTGCTTTGTTCTAGATTCTCCTGGAATCTGCTAATATAAAGCATCACAGCTCACAGCAGTGCTCAAGACCCCTTGGAGAATGGGCAGCCACCTGTCCATCTCCTCTCTGCTGCTGATGGTCAAGACCCCCAAGAGTCTAGGTTGATGCATCATCAGTAGGATAGAGGGCTGTACTCCTTGGGAGCAATTGAAGTAGAGAGGAACTGTTTTGTGTGTGCATGTGTGTATGTGCATGCGTGTGCACACGTGTATGGCATACCCATGCACACTTAAGTGTCTGAAATGCACATGTGTGCATGTGTACACGGGCATGCACACATGTCCATGTATGCACACACGTGCAGGTGTACATGTATGCACTGTGTATGCACAGCAGCATGCCTGCACACATGGGTGTGTGTATGTGGCTTCATGTGTGTATGAATGTATACATATGCGTGCATATACACGTGTGATCAGGGGGTATAGCTCAGTGGTAGAGCATTTGACTGCATATACACGTGTGTCTTGTGCACGTGTCCGTATGTGTGTGCACATGGATGTGCACGTGGATGTGTGTGGACACACGAAATGGCCTGCCCTCAGAGGCGTCACTGGAGGGGACACTTCTGCGCCCTGCATCACTTAGGATCCTGGCCTCCTGTTGGGATGAGGAACAGCGCCAGCCAGCCCGGCCAGCCCCATATGCCTCCTGTCCCCGGATGGCCACCTCCTCGCTTGCTCTCGCCTCTGCTTGCTCTCTTAGCTCCCCGTGATGGATTCCTTCACACAGTTCTGATGACTCGCTCCTCCCGTTTAGCTTTAATTAGGTTCCATAAAACATCTCCTGCTGTGAGTTCTGGTTCAGTAATTACTATATCTTTCAGGTTCAAAGAAACCTGAATCTTTCCTTTTAGTAATTTAACAGAACATTTCACGCTTTGAGGGCTAAATGCCCTCCAGATTCTGCAGTCCTCTCCAAAGTAACTCTGAGAGGTATTGTTTTTATTTCTGGGAGAGCCTAGTTTTCCTCTTAATCCCCTCCCCAACGTCTTTTCAGATGCTGCATGGGGCCCCGGCCTCCTGTGCAGGAGACAAAAATCTCCGTGGTCTGCTCCCAAAGCCAGCAGCGGGAACCCCAGGGAGACGAGCTGCAGAACTTCCACTCTGCTGCAGCCAGCCTGGGGAGAGAGCCCCCGTAGTGCTGCCTCTCATTAAGATTATTTCCTTTCTTTCCTCTAATACTTGCTCCAAATAATTGTGTCGGAGGTGCTCACAACGGTATTCTCAGGGTGGGGAGACTCGAAGCTGTCCTCCTTCGGGCAAAACGGGCCTGGCTTGTTCACGCCCAGCGGCTCCCAGGGTCTCTGAGGCCACCAGCCTCCTCTGAGCTGCCGCCACCACTGTCCTGGGCCCTCGGAGCACTCCCTGTGGCCTGCTGCCCCTGGGTGCCCCCACCTGCTCTCCTCTAGTTGGCAAGGTCCACCTTCTGACAACACAAGTTTGAACAATGAAGATCTAATCTCTTAGCAACTTTGAAGTTCATAATCTGGTGTCGTGGACTGTATTCGCTCTGCTGTGTGTTCGATCTCCAGAATTTATTTATTCTGCTAGATGCAATTTTGTGTCCTTAAACAGCAAAGGATGATTATGCAACATGACAGAGGTCGCTGATTGTATTGCAATATATAGATGTATTGAACTGATGTGCTGTGCATAAACTCACACAATGTTATGTATCAATTATATATCTTGATAACAATAAATATATTAAAAAATAAAGTAAATCTCCCTTTGTTCTTGGGAGGAAAGTCCAGCACTTCCTCTGGCTCTGTTCTCAGCCCTGCCCTTTGGGCGCTGGGGGCTGGGGGTGGAGCTGCCTCTCTGGTGGGGGGAGCTAGTCAGGGCAGCACCCCACCGCTCTGCATCTCCAGTCTGTGGCTGACTTTTGGGTTTAGTGGGGAGCTGAGTCTGTCACCCTGTCCGCCATTTCCTTCAGCTCTGCTTTTTGGGGTAATGAGGGTGACAGTTCTGATCTCCCCTGCCTGCCACTTTATCCTGTTTCCAGTTGGTCCAGATCCCAGCCAGGGAGAGGGGATGGGTTATTTCTCAGCCCTTCTGGGGCCCAAGTCCCCGGTGTGTGCTGTCTCCCTGCCTAGTTCCCTCCTGCTCTAACCACCATCCTCCTTGGCCACAGTCTCAATCCTAGCTCCCCTGGTTATTTCTTGGGCAATGGTTGTGATTGGAATGGTTGATGTATTGGGGTGTTTTTGTTTAATGGCTGTCTCCCCACTAGGCCTTGTGCTCCATGGGACGAGGACAGCATCTGTCTTGCCACCCCACCCCCAAACCCCCAAATCTGTAGCACCTGTCTCCAGGGAGCTGTCAGTCTGGGGAGGAGGAGAAGCAGCAAACAATAGATAAAAGACTCATCCTCTGCACTGAAGGGTGCCACATGGGGCAGGTGAGGGGCCGCTGGGAAACACCCCAGTCACCACCTTGTCTGTAAAATGAGGACCCTAACAGTGGGGGAGTTAACTCACAGCACTTCACTTTATCCATGTGATCAGTGTGCTCTGAGAACCTTTTTGTCTTTCTCCTATTGTGAGTGTGTTGGGACCAGGTGTGGATGCAAACACTTGAGGAGGCCTGGCTAGGGTGTCCCCATCTGCTTCTGGGGAGGGGAGGATAGGAAGAAAGGTCCTGTAAGGACACCCGTTTATCAAAGCTGCTGACTCCTTCCAGCAGGAGGGGGATTCTGCTGCTGGCTTTGGGCCTCCCAGGGTACCCAGAGATGGAACGAGGGAGTGAACCCCAGTGGAAGGCAAAGTTGGGGGGGGGCAGTGGGGGTGGGGGGGTCCTGCACCCTCCAGCCCCCTGCCTGACATTATTATAGAATTTTTCTCTTTGCTCAATTTAGTCTGTATCCTTCGCTGCGGTAGACCATCACCATGACTGTAAAGACTTTCCTGAGTTCTGTGAGTCTTTCTAGCAAATGACTGAAACTAGGGGTGGTTTGGGAGACCCTCAAACACACCACGACTCTGGAGGGGGGAATGGAACCAAGCTAGAGTTCTTGAAACATTAAGTTTTGATGTAATTCTAAATTAATGTCAAAGTTGTAGGAATAGTGTGAGCAAGTGTTGTGTTCTCCACCCAGATGCAAACTCTTCACATTTCCCCCAACGTGCCTCATCATTCTCCTCCTTGCTATATGTATTCAAATGTATTCAACTGTCCCATCACGGGCTTTGTGCCTGTTTGTCATTATCCAGGATCCGGGTCTAGGTCGTGATTGCGTCTCTCCAGCCTGCTGCCATCTGCGGGTGTTCTGCGGCCTTCCTCTGGGAACTTTGACGCTGGCATCTTAAGAGAGACTAGGCTAGTCATTTTGTATTATCATTTATTTTGAGTTTTGTGTCATAACGATCAGATCCGGGTTATGTGTTCTGGGCAGGCGGACTCCCGAAGCGGCGCTGTGTCCTCGCCAGCCAAATGCGTCAGGAGGCACAGGGGTGGCGGGGCCTCAGTAACAGAGTACTGATCGCTCGGTTGTGGTTGTGCCCACCAGGATTCTTTGCTTGCTGTGAGTTACTTGTTTCCTTCTGCAATTACTAGGTCATCTGTGGGGAGATGCTCCGAGAGTAGGTGAATATCGCGCCTCTAAATAAACCTTTACACCGACTGGTTTGGGCATGGCTGGATGATTCCCTAATTTCAGCATTCCTTATGTATTTATTAAAAGGCATTCTGTAAGGAAGAACTTTCCTTTATTCCCCCAATAATTTATTGGAGTTATCATATTGATACTTGTTGAATTTATTTATTCCATCTGTTCCATTTTTATTAAATATATTTATTTATTCATTGACTTATATGTGTATGGAGTCATGCAGTGGGCTATAATCCATTACTCTCATTAGTGTTCTGCACAGATTGCCCAGGATATGGTTCAGGGGAACCCTTCCCATCATTGGCTTCTGGGTCCTTTGAAAGCTCTCCATCATTCTTGGAGCATCCGCTCTCTCCTGGGGCTCACTGTGCATCACCTTGCCTCCTGGAGTCCCAGTGGGACTTTCTCTTTTGTCAGATGCCAATCCCACTCCAGGGCCCTGGGGGGCCTCGGGGCAGGATCCTCATGGGCTCTGGTGGATGCCCCCAAACAGCCCACATTTGTGGAGTGCTGATTGACGGTTTCATCTCTTGGAAATGGATGTGTCTCCTACTTTCAGTCTCAGGGCATGATTTGGACTAATTCATCTCTGATGAAGATGCCCAGTGAAATGGGCAAGTCAGGCAAACACACCGTTGGCCACATACATCGATGCCTGACTGAACCCGTTCTCACAGGATGAGGGGCTGGATGCGCAGATGTCGTTGAGCCTTTTCAAATATATGCCGTGATGTGTCTCCAACACGCAGGCACCTACCATGTGTTCATTCCCTCCTTGTCTTCTCCTTTGCTCTGAGGGCAGGGGCTCTTGTTCCCTGCAGGCTCCAGAGACCCCTGCAGAGTCTCCCAGCAAGCAGAAGCTCAGCAGACATCTGCTAATCCTTTTCAATCTGCATTTGTGTACGTATGTGAATGCATGTGTGAGTGCCTCTTTTATGCATGCACACACGCACAGCAAGTGTGCACCTACAGATACATGTGTGTGAATGTGTATGTGTACATACATGTGATGCATATGTGAGCACATATGCATCTGTATCTGTGGGTATGTGCGTGTGTATATAGAGGTAAGCATGTATGCATGTTTGTGCATATGTATGTGTGCCTGTGTGTTTGTGTGTGTGAGAGAGAGAGAGGATGTATGCTTACATGCGTGTCTGTGTAGGATACTGCATGAAGGAATCACTGAACAGTTGGCAAGAGGGATCACATCCAGGCTGCTCTGAAGAATTTCTGTGCCTCAGCTCTAACTCCAACATTGCCCTGACCCTGCCCTTGGCAAGAACATTATTTATTAGGATTAGAAAAGATGTGAATCCATTCTGCTTAGGGAGGGGGCCAAGAATAGGCACACATATATTTAAGAGAAGGAATGATGCTGGAAGAAAATACTGTGTTGTAAGTGACACCAACTTTCACACCAGGTTTGGAGAATCTGGCCATTGCCCACCTGCCATTTCCTGCATCTGAGAGTGAGCTCCTCATCCTTCGGGGTGTTTGAGCCTAGAGGAGCCCTCTCAAGTAGGTTGGACCGGCTGACCCCTGGGATTCCTTATGACTTGGAGGGAGAACAGCTTGCTCAGACAAGGGTGCAACCCTGAGAGGAGGGGGGGCTGGCACTCTATTCCCCTCCTGGAGGTCCCAAGGAAAGACTCTGATGCTACTTCTCACTAAAGCAGAAATGACTGATTAGGCTCAAAGTGTTTCTCCTTCCAAGGTTCCTCTTTTCTTTTCTTTTTTGTTTTTAAAGATTTTATTTATTTCAGAGAGAGAGAGAGAAGAGAGAGAAAGAGTAAGCACAAGCATGTGGGGGCAGAGGGAGAGGGAGAAACAGACTTCCTGCTGAGCCCAACATGGGGCTCAGTCCCAGGACCCTGAGATCATGACCTGAGCTGAAGGCAGATGCTGAACTGATTGAGCCACCCAGGTGCCCCAGCTTTTTTCTTTTCTTTTTTTGAATGTTCGCTGAGTCATTTCATGTGCTACGCTCAATGCCAGATACCTTTGTGACTTCTCATTAAATTTTTACAACATCCTTGGGGATGTGTGTATGTGAATCTTATCCCCTTTTTATGGGGAAGTCCATTGAGGCTTGGAGAGGTCAGGGATTTCTTAAGAATTTTCCCTGCCAGACAGAGACTGCTGGTATAAATTCCACACCAGTCCCACCTGGAACTACAGGGCAAGGTGTGGTTGCTTCTTGCCTCAGTTAATAGGCCAAAGACCTTCACTGTGGTGAACCAACAGTCCTTGGTCCTCCCATCCTCCCTTTCTATCTCCCACTGCTTCCTGGAAGAGGTGTTCCTGGAACACTCCTCCCATGCTCCCACCCCAGGGCCTTTGCATCTCCTATTCCCACTGTCTGGGACGCTCTGCCTGGTGTCAACAGAGTTCCCTCTGTCCCTTCCTTCAGGTGTGTGTGATCTCTGTCAGCCCTTCCTGATAGCTATGTTCTCTAGTCCTGCCCCCCTCACAAAATTACCACCTGACATCCAGATACTTAATTGTCAACTATATTCTGCTCCCCAACTGGAGCATAAACTGTTTGAAGTCTGGTGTTTTGACTGCTCTCTTCATGGCCTGACTGGATTATTTTTTAAAGATTTTATTTATTTACTCACGAGAGACACACAGAGACAGGCAGAGACACAGGTAGCGGGAGAAGCAGGCTCCCTGTGGGGAGCCCGATGTGGGAGTCAATCCCAGGACCCTGGGATTACACCCTGAGCCGAAGGCAGAGGCTCAAAGCCTGGCCAGACTGGATTCTAAAGGAAGTGGGCCAACACGAGGTGGAGCTGGGTCTGCTTGGCTCTCTGGGGTCCCCGGGATCGCATGGGGTGTGGCCTGCTGGTCTCCCTGGAGCACCTGGAGCCATTGCACCACCAGCCCTGCAGCACGAGGCCTCTGGATCATACCTGCTCACAGGTGTTAACCTCCGCACTTCTCAGAAATTTCCAGGGGCTTATGGAGCTTATTCATTCAGCTGCTCAAAGGGTGGTCCCCAAACTGTTACTGGTTTGGTCAAGAAAAAACAGAAATTGAGGGCAAGCATTTAGAAATCCTTGTAATTTTCAGGGTAATTTTATGTCTGTTGAATGTAATAAAAAAATTGTGGCTTGTATTTTGTATGTTTCCTCATTTCACTTTTCTATTCATCCATTTTCACCACATTTTATAAAAGTACTGGTTCACGATGAATAGGAAATAAAAAAAATGCGTCCTCCACAGATAGTTCGTAAGTCTGCCTTAGAGAGCAACTTAATTATGGAGGACCACATTTAGGAAAAGTCTGTGGCTTTAGAAAGTGGCCTGGATGGAGTGCCAAAGGGAACAAGGGCAAAAGGCAGAGGAGTCAGGAGGGGGGTCACCAACGACTACTAGAGCTGCTGGTCCCTCAGACCCAGGGGTTAGATTAGGGGAAGATGTGACTGTTGGTCTTCCAATATGTGAAAGGCTGTTCTGGGTGGGGCCAACCAATTCTATGTAGCTCCCATTGATAGGATTAGAATTTTGTCTACAGCAGGTATTCAAATATTCACTGAATGAGAGTATCAATTCATGGTAATGGTTTATCTGTCCATCTCAATCCATCCATCCATCCATCCATCCATCCATCTATCCATCCATCCATCTGTTCATCTATCACATATTTGTTAGGCACTCATTATGCTGATTATTAGAATAGACACTATTCTAGCTGGTGAGGATACAACAGTAAGGAAAAAACAGCACTCTTTGCCTTCATGGAGCTGACATCCTAGTAGGGGAGGAAGATAAGCAAGTAATCAAATACAACGTTCCCATATTATGCTAAGTGCTGTGAGAGAGAAGGAGAATGATGGGTGGGAGGGATTGACTTTGAGTTGAGTGACTGGGAAATCTATTCAAGGAGCTGATGTTCGTGCTGAAACTGGAAGCATAAGAAGGAGGGAGATTAGGGAGGGTGTGCTGGAAGAAGAGGCAGAGGGGTGCATACAAGGAGCCGGGGGAGGCGCTAAGCACATGGGTAGGACAAGGTGAGGCTGGAGCATTAGACAGGGCCAGACTGGTCCAGGCTTTGTGTGTCAAGGAGAGTGCTCCCCGGTCCTGGAGGCATTTCAGTGAAACATGGTGAGCATCTGTCGGGCACACTGTATTCCTAAAGGGGTGGGGATCCTTCTGAGGATACTCCCACTGCTGAGACTCTGGGACTGCAAAGCCTGCACGGGTCACAAAGCCAGTGTCCCTGGGGACTGGCAGGTAAATCGTGCAAGTGCTGCCCACCAGATGTAGTGCCCAGGGGGTGGGGCCAGGGGCCTGGGTCGAACTGGCCCAGTGCCACCTGCTGGTAGCCCTGCATAAGAGGGGGCTCATGTCAGCAAATCTCTAGCTTTCTCAAGAGAACCCAAAGGTTAGGTTTTTATATACATAACCTTCTAAATTTTAAGTGTGACCTCAAATGGAAAACTAACCATAGGACAAACAACCTTTGTCTCTGGGCTGGGTCCAGGCCATGGGTTGTTTGCAAGCCCCTGGTGCCTGGCACTCAGGCAGCCCACACCCAGCTCTGCTTCACTGTTGCAACAAGAGGGGAGCTGCAGGGTCCCTGGGCGTCAGGAAGTTGTCTGCACTGGGCTCCTGGGGCCGTTCCTGGCAGCGCGGGTCACAGCGCGATGGCCCCTCCAGGTGCTGCCCCCCCATTCCAGGCTCACAGCAGAGGCCTCACGGGAGGGGGTGCAAGGGTGATGCTGGACAGCGGGGTGGGGAGGCCCTGACTTAAATTCGTGTATCCATTCCCGGTGTTACGAAGTCATCCGTGCTTATTGTAGACTGAAGCAGGGAGCAGCAGAAGGAAGAATGCCATCTGGAATGTCACCACTCTTAGAAAGTGGCCATGACATTCTGGCCCTTCCCATCTTTTTTCAGGGAGGATGTGGCGGTTTCCAAGCCATGCCTGCAAAGGCTTTGGCACTCCTCCCAGTGAGAGAGGGTCAGCGCCCTGCCCTCAAGTCTGGGCAGGTCCTTGTGACCGCAGCACCTCCACCAAGGGAAGGTGGTGAGAGCGACCCTGAGAGTCCCGGGATTAAGTCCTGAAAGGCCACTTCAGGGGACACTGGAGCTTTGAGTCCTGAGCTACTGTGCGAGAAGCACGAGCACCCGGATCCTGCCATGCTGGCATCCACCACAGGCACTCTGGCTGACCGTCCTGGCCGTGCTTGCCTTAGGTCACCTCTGCCCAGGCGCCAGGTGTGAGAGTCAACAGGCACCCTTGGATGGATCCTCCAGCTGACCACCCCTTCTACCCAACCCGGGCCAACCCAGCCGAGGCCCCTGGTCCCCTGAAGCAGGGGTGGGGGGGCCTTCCTGCTGTGCCCTTCCAAAGCACCTGGCCCATGGAACCTAGGAGTGGGTCAAATGGCACCAAATTTGGGGCTGGATTATTGTGCAGCAGCAGGAAACCAGAACAGGGGTCATGAGGGTCATTAGGAATTTAGCCTTGTGTAACTTGCCTTTTCCCCCCTCAGTATGTCATGAGCATCTTTTTGTGTCATTAACTGTTTTTCTACAACATTGATTTTAACGGCTACATAATATCCTGTAGTGAGGATGCGCTATGATTTATTTGACCAATCCTGCAGGCTAGAGCTGGTTATAACCAACCTCTCATCACCGCTGTCCCCCCTCCCTCGCCTGTGCTGGCTCCCACCCCACCTCGCTGGGGCTCCCGTACCCCCCGTCTGGTTGCTACCAAGGCAGCCCCCTGCCCTGCAGGCAGCCTCCTCCTGCTCATCGCTGACCACTCGTGCTGGGTGCCACGGCCCCCTTCCCTCCAGCCCCTGCAGATGCTTGCCTGGTTCCGGCCTGGCTGACTGCTCTGGGCTGTGCCATTCCCGAGGACAACAGGAAGATTTCAGAATGCTGTGGACCTGCCACGGATGCTGAAAGTTTTATCCTGGGCTGCACATACCTATTTGCCGAACACTTGAAGAATTTGTTTTTCAATGTCCTGTAAGTAAGTGAAGCTATGTGGTCTCTGGAGAGAGAGCACTTACTGTGTTGCTCTCCAAGGAGGTTGTTACAGGCATCTCCAGCTCCTGTGCTGGCAAGTCAGTTCTTTCCTCCAGAAACTTCTTTGCCTCCCTCTAGAACGACATCATCAGGGTGCCTCAGTAAGCCTCCCAAACTGCACTGACAGAAGGTCGTTTGGGGAAGCTCATTTCCCCCAAACAATCCCTTGTGGTTCATGATAAAGTGACAGAGAAACCCCCCTCTACTGGTAATTGGAAGGATGAGAATGTAAGGTTGCTCCCTTGTTTCTGGCAGAGACTGGATTTGAGCTGGTCCAGGGTTCGTATCATTAAAGCCAAAAGTTCTCTCTTTAGATTCATCCCCATGGCAGAGTGGCTGGTGGTGGTTTTCTTTTCCAGCTTTATTGAGATATAGTAGACATATAACATTGTGTAAGGTTAGCGTGTAAGATGTTTTGGTCTGATGCACCTATTAAATATTTTGTGTGTGTGGTGAGGACGTTTAAGATCTGCTCCCTTATCGGCTTTCAAGTATATGATACAATATTATTAGTTATAATCAGCGTGCTGTGCAATAGATCCCCACAACTTGTTAATCATATAACTGGAAGTTTCTTTTTTTTTTTTAATTTTTTTATTTATTTATGATAGTCACACACACACACACAGAGAGAGAGAGAGAGAGAGAGGCAGAGACATAGGCAGAGGGAAAAGCAGGCTCCATGCACCGGGAGCCTGACGTGGGATTCGATCCCGGGTCTCCAGGATCGCGCCCTAGGCCAAAGGCAGGCGCCAAACCGCTGCACCACCCAGAGATCCCAACTGGAAGTTTCTATCCTTTGACAAACATCTCCCCATTTCCCCCACCCCCAGCCCTCAGTAACCAACCCTCTATTCTCTGTTTCTCTGCATTTGGCTTTTTTTAGATCCCACATCTGAGTGAGACCGTGCAGTATTTATCTTTCTTTGTCTGACTTCCTTCACTTAGCATGGCCCTTAAATTCAATCCAGATTGTCAAAAATGGCAAGCTTTTCACTCATCTTTGTCGTGCCTGGATAGTTTCCCACTGTGTATATACCACACCTTTATCCATTCTTTCGTTGACAGACACTGTTCTTGGGTCCATGTCTTGGCTATTGTCAACAACGCTGCAATGAACACGGGAGCACAGATACCTCCAGGAGATCCCGATGTCCATTCCTGTGACCATATACACCCAGAAGTGGCATTGACGGGTCATATGGTAGTTCTATTTATAATTTTTAAAGGAACTTTTATACTGTTTTCCACAGTAGCTGTGGCTGGTGTCTTGACTTCATCATTGAGGGTTCTTGCTACATTGTTGCTGATGGACCTGGACATGTCCCCAGCCCTGGCCTGACACCTGTCAGGAACAGCATGAGATGATGGCTAATGGGGTCAACTGACCAGAATTCAAACTCTAACTTGGCTACTTATTAGTTGTTACCTGACCTCTCTGAGCTGCTTTATCCTTGTCTATAGATGGTGTTAAAGGCAGAACCTACTGTCATAGGTTGACGTGAAAATTTAATAGGATCATGTAAGTAAACTCCTTAGCATGATGCCTGGCACAAATAAATGCCTGATATAAACTCTTCTGGAGCATGTTAGATAAAGTTGTTCATGTGAGCGGCAGCTCTGGGACCCATCAGTCAATGCCCAGCTACTCGGGTATGAGGAGTGATTTCCAGGTTAGCTCTCCTAGTCATGACCACTGCTGCTTTCTCTGCCTGTGGCATCTGCACATGCCTCACATAGCACGTTGCCCCTGGATAATATCCTGTAATTAAAAATAAAGTAACAGAACTCTCTGCATTTGAGAACCTTTGTAAAGACCAGAAGATAAAGTGACTCCTCTCTCTTTTCTTTTTGTAACAGCATTATTGAAGAATAGTTGGTGATAGCAGGTGGCAGTAGCCCTCCAACTTTGTTCTCTATCAAAGTTATTTGGGCTATTCTAGGTGCGTTGCATTTCCATATGAATTCTGGAATCAGCTTGTCAATTTCTGCATAAACCCTCCTGGGATGTTGATTGGGATTGTGTTGAGACTGTAGAGTAGTTGTGACTTCCTCTTTTCTGAGATGTTTTTGAGGACTAAGTAAGCAAACTTATCCGACATACAGGCCTGTCTGGAATGTGAAATGTATTGTCTTGTCTAGTAGTGTTATTAATTTAATAGGAGACTTCGAGAAACCCTAGCACCTTCATGCACACACACACACACACACACACACACACACACACACAGCAAGTAAGCAGTCCAGTGGTGTTTGGTACATTGACAATGCTGTGCATCAGCACCTTTATCTGGTTCCCAAACACTTTCATCCCCCCAAAAGGAGACCCAGTACCCATTGGCAGTCACTTCCCACCCCCCCTCACCCAGCCTCTGGCAGCCACCAATCTTCACTCTGTCTCTATGGATTTGCCTGTTTAGCACATTTCATATAAACAGAATCAGACCATATGTGATCAGTCACGTCTGGCTTCTTTCATTTAGCAGAATGTCTTCAACGTTCATCTGAGCTGCAGCGTGACCAGAATGTCACTCCCTTTCATGGCTGCATAATATTCCATTGAGTGGCTGTGACACATGTTGTTCACACATTCATACATCCACTGACACTGTTTTAAGGCATGGATTTCTAGTGTGCAAAGGTCTGGCACTGGGACAGGGGTGGGCCTTTTTTTTTTAAAGATTTTATTTATTTATTCATGAGAGATAGAGAGAGAGAGGCAGAGACACAGGCAGAGGGAGAAGCAGGCTCCATGCAGGGAGCCCGATGAGGGACTCGATCCCGGGACTCCAGGATCATGCCCTGAGCCAAAGGCAGATGTTCAACCACTGAGCCACCCAGGCGTCCTGGAGGTGGGCTTTGAAGTGTGCTTTCCCCCTGACTTTCTCTCCTGCCTTGGCCTGCCTGAGGCCACAGCTGCAGGTCAGGGCTGGGGTTTAGATGCCGGGTGCAGGAGCTTTAGTCCCTGATTTCTAGCATTCTTGTGCCTCTGTGTGAAAAAGGGAGGGGAGGCTTTCCAAGTAGCCAGCCAGAGGTGTTGATTAGCATTTGGAGCCTTTTTAGCTTGGTTTCAACCTCACCATCATTAAAACAGAAGATGTATTAAAAACCAGAGGTGAGCCTGGCAGGGTGGGAGCAGGGCGTGGCAGGGCAGGGCTGGGGCTCTCCAGGGGGCATCCATCCTGCAGTGAGCCATCACTCTGCCACCTCGTCCTGGCTGAGGGGACCACGCAGCCAGATCCACCTCCCAGGCTGCAGCACCCCACCCCCAGCCATCCCCACGGCCGTGCAAGGAGCAGAGAATCCTTCCTGCTGGTGTTGTGACTGATGAGCAATCTCAGCCAAGGTCACCCTTTTCAGATTCAAGGACATGAGAGCAGGAGGGACACGGCAGACAGAGGAATGGGGGGAGCCTGGGTCTTCCAGGAGGAGCCCAGACAGCCTGGCAGGCCTGTGGTCCCAACTGCTTGGGAGCCCTGCCGCCCCCTCCCCTTCCCAGGTCCTGCTCATAGCCTCCTCCTTCAGGAAGCCAGCCTCAATCCTTCCTTCGGTAGCAAGGGCCGAATCCGGGCCGAACGGAGACCTGCAGGCCAGGAGGCTGAGCAAGATGATATGTGGGCACGTTACAAACCATGTTCCACCTTGGGTCGCTGCTGCTCACGTGTTTGATGTCTGCAGAAAGCCCCGGTGACAGCCGCATGTTGTCACACATGGAGGTCTGGGCTGGTGGCCAGCAAAGCTTGGTGCCTGGAGAAGACAGAGCCGGCAGAGCCTGCTTGCAGTGGGGACTGCACTGGGCCCCCTCCCCCACCGTCCTGCCGCTCATCTCCATCCTCATCCAAGGGGCAGCCCCTTCCTCTGCCTCTTCTGCTGCCATGAGGATCACACGCAGTGGGGGCTGTGGGTGCAGTTTGCACAGGGATGGGGCTGCATCTGCCTCTTGACCCTGAGTCTGTGAGATCTCTGATTGGCCACAAGCAGGAATTTCTATTTGCATTCTCCCTGGAAGGAGTGAACAGAAGAGATGATCTTACCCAATGTCATGAAGGCTTCAGGGTCTCCTCAAGGCTGGATGATTAAGTCACTTACATGACAAAAGTGAAGGAATTATAAAGATGCAATTAAGGTCCCAATTCAGTAGACTTTGAGTTTTTTCCTGGGTGAGTCTGACCTAATCAGGCAAGTCCTTAAAAGGGACCAGTCCTTCCTGAAGTGAGAAGTTCTCCTGGCCTCTGATGAGTGAAGTGCCATGGGTGAGAAGGCCAGGTGGCTAGGACCGGAGGGTGGCCTGGACGAGCAAAGAGTGATGGGGACCTCAGTCCCACGAGTGCTGGGAACTGGGTTCTGCCAACAACCTGAAGGAGGTTGGAAGAGGACCCCAGCCTCCAGGTGAGAATGTGGGCAAGCTGACCCCTTGATTTCAGACTCTGGGACCCTGAGCAGAGGAACCAGATTCCCTGCCCTCAGACTGATGGCCGATGGATGCTGTGACATGATGTGTCTTGTTTTACTGTGTAGTAATTTGTTAGGTGGTTAACAGAGAACTACAGTGTGATGTCGGTTGCATTGTCTCACTTAGAAGGTGGAGCCAGCTACAGTCAGCTAAGGCTTTATTCACTTCTTTCTGGTATGATTCTTACTTTAGGTTTTGAATAATTTCCTCTCCTCTCCTCTCCTCTCCTCTCCTCTCCTCTCCTCTCCTCTCCTCTCCTCTCCTCTCCTCTCCCCTCCCCTCCCCTCCCCTCCCCTCCCCTCCCCTCCCCTCCCCTCCCCTCCCCTCCCCTCCCCTCCCCTCCCCTCCCCTCCCCTCCCCTCCTCCTCCTCCTCCTCCTCCTCCTCCTCCTCCTCCTCCTCCTCCTCCTCTCCTCTCTTGTCTTGTCTTGTCTTGTCTTGTCTTATTCTTAAAGGACAGCAGCCCATCTCTGGAGCCCTAGCTCTGGGCTCTCCCGAGCTGCCAGTGCCTCATCCTCTCCCATGCATGTAAATCTTGTAGCTTTGTTTTTTTTTAAAAATAATTTATTTATTTATTCATGAAGAGGACAAAGAGAAAGAGAGCCAGAAACATAGGGAGAGGGAGAAGCAGGCTCCCTGCAGGGAGCCTGATTTGGGACTCAGTCCCAGGACCCCAGGGTCACGACTTGAGCCAAAGGCAGACACCGCTGAGCCACCTAAGTGCCCCTGAATCTTGTAGCTTTGAAGCCTTGGACGCATTTGGATGGAACCAAAGACCAACCCCAGTTAACTCATTAGCAAATCCATGAGTTAAGTTCCTTTTGACTTTCAGTTGGCTGATGAAGTTGGCCACTTGTTTTAAATAAGATGTTCTTCCTTTAAGGCTGTTAACATTCATGAGTAAGTGAAAATTTGTTTGAATTTACACAAAGTGTGTTTGAAATGCATGAGCATTGAGTGTTGAAACAGAAGACTGGGCTTGCTGACATCTCCCATGGTGGGACCAGCTCCACCTTGGTGTCCCCCCTGCTGCCTCCTACTCCACACAGCAACAGTGGGGGCTCCATGGAGCAGGGATGGAAGGACCATGCTGCTCCAGCTGACTCGAGTGGGAAACAGGTCAGGGCCCAGAGCAGCCTCAGCCAGGGCCAGGGCTGCAGCACCATCTGCCTTCTGTTTCTGCTTCTCTGTCTTTCCCCTCTTCATTCTTGCCCATCTTTGGGGCCCGGGTTTCTTTACTGTCTACATGGCCACCCACAGCAACTAAGCTTGCAGGGACAGGCAAGCCACCCAGACAGGAAACTTCTCTTGGCTGCAACTCAGTGCTCCTAGAAACCTCAAGGGCTGTGCATGGCAGCTGGGAGCACCCAGGACAAGTGCACTGCCAGGGCGGACCCTTGTGGCTTGGGGTCACTGCCTGCAGACAGGGTGGTGATCTCTGCCTTGTGCACAGCTGTATCGACAGGGCAGTGTGTTCTATACCCCAGCCATGGCTGACCACCTACTCTGGATGCTGAGGGTCTGAGGGCCCATCATGGTCAGTGTGCCCACCGTCCACAGTCTAGACTGTCCTCTACTCTGCCCTGCTTGCAGCCCTCCAGACTCTGCAGAGCCCGCGTGGCTCACTGGCTAACTGAGCCATTGAAGCTGCATGTGATGTTCAGCCCTCCACCATGGCCCAGGCCGTAGCCATGCAGGGATCTTCTTTAAACAAGTTCATTGAAACTCGTGTTCCTGTGAAAATGCATCCCTCCTGAGGGCAGCTTTTAAAGTTGGAGAACCTAGGTATTGGTGCAGTTGCCAGCCTTCCCTCTGACCTGGTTGCTTTTCACTGGGGGTGGTGAGAATGGGCTCTCCTCCCCCCAGAGGGTAGATCCTGCCCATCTGGAAAAGCATGGTGCCGTGATCCTGTGTTTACATGGCTGAGCCATGGTGAGGTGCGGCTGGCCTCCCTTAATGGTTTCTTTTAAGATTAAAGCATCAGCAATCAGATATGAGATCTTTACAGGGTATGAGCAACTCTATCAAGTGTTCTCAGTCACAGCCAGACCGAGGAACTTCTAGATGAAATAACAGTTCAACAAAAAGTGCTTTCGACAAGTTGCCAAAAGTAAAGAATAAGCCTCAATATAGGAAATGACACAAATCTCAAGCAGAAGCTGTCAGGACATAATAAAGTGGAGATGGATGATGCCGGAGTGGAACTTGGGTGCGAGCCCCTGCTCCCGTCTGTAGCGGGATCAAGAGGCACTGGGCCCATCCATCTCTCTTCCTGGTTCCTGTAGATGCAGCATGAAGAATGGCCGGGGAGGCAATGAGTAAACATCACATCCTTCACTTCCCAAGAGCGCAGGCCTCCCTTCACTCTGATGGAGACACCAAGTGAAGACAGATTACCTGGCAGGCGGAGGCAGGTGAGTGTCACCACACCTGTAACTCCTGTGCGCTGCCAGAGGTTTCTTGGATAAATGGCAGGAAGACTTTCGTAGCTTGAGGGGATGCATTTGTCGTTAGCAGTGGAATGTTTGAGGCTTCTTTGCGCACTGCACACCTTCTCGCCTGGTGAAGGGTAGCCCATGGCCTCATTGTTCTTCCCCGGGCACCGGCTGCTGTCTCTGCCCGGCATCCCTACAATGGGCGCAGGCTCGTGAGCACAGGGCAGGGCTATGTGTTTTCTGGCCCCTTCCCCTCCCTAGGTTTCAGGTCTCCCTGGGGCAGAAACCATGTAGCATCTCCAGCCCAGTGCCCAGCAGAGTACCTGTGCTTGAGAAATGGTCATTCAGTGAAGGGCCCAGTGCTGAGGCCACAGGGAGGGCCTGTGTGCACTGGAGGTGCCACTTCTAGGCTCTGCAATGCATCTTTTTGGTTTTTGTGGTTATTCTGGTCTGAATGTTTGTGCCCCCCTCCCCCCCCCCCGAATTCATAGGATGGGATCCTAACCCCCCATGGTGATGGCATTAGGAAGGGATTAGGTCGGGACCTAAGCCCTTCTGTGCAGGGTCCTTACTGGGGGGGACCCCAGTAGCTCCTGGGCTCCTCCTGCCATGAGAGGACATGGGGAGGAGCTGGCGTCGTGGGAGAGACCTCGGCAGAGTCTGGCGGGGCTGCTGCTCTGATTCTGGACTGGGCACCAGCCTCCAGAGCTGAGGAATAAATGCCTGCGGTTTACAAGCTGCTCCATCTGTGCTGTCGTGTTATAGCAGCAGAATGGATGGAGACACTGGTAAAATATACACAATGTGGGATTTACCCCGTTTTAACTGGTTTTAAATGTATGGTCCAGTGGCAGGACCAGTATGTTCACACTGCTGTGCCACCGTCACCACCACTCAGCTCCAGAACTCTGTCATCTTCCCCAAATGGAAACTCTGTCCCTGTGAAACACCCATGCCCCGTTTCCCCTCCCCCAGGCCCTCCCCCATTATGTGTCCTCTCTCTGGGAGTTTGATTCCCCACAGGACCTCAGATGAGTGGAGTCCTACCGTGTCTGTCCTTTTGTGACTCAGCGTGATGTCCTTGTGCTGCATCATGACATAGCAGGTGTCATGCTCTCCTTCTTCATTAAGACTAACATTCCAGGGGCATGTGGGTGGCTCGGTGGTTGAGCGTCTGCCTTTGGCTCAGGGCATGATCCCGGGGCCCTGGGATTGAGTTCTGCATCGGTCTCCCCATAGGGAGTCTGTTTCTCCCTCTGCCTATGTCTCTGCCTCTCTCTGTGTGTCTCTCATGAATAAATAAATAAAATCTTAAAAAAAAAAAAAGACTAACATTCCACTGTGCACTGAAATGCATTCATCGAATTGAGTGAATGCGCCGTGCAGGCAGAGATAACCTGAGCAGGTGACCACACTGGCTTTGTTGCTGGGTTCACTGGGGTTTAGCCGAGGCCACAGAGCTAAGGGAGAACAAAGTGAGGACCTGCCTTCTCCTTCCTGGATTGGCCCCTGTGGACCCCAGCCTCCCGTCTCACCCTCGGTGTGCCCGCTCCTCGCCGGCCAGTGGAGCAGCTCTCAGTGACAGTTGTCAGGGCTCAGTGAAAACCGGTGACCTACAGATTAAGGCTGGAGCCCCACTGCCCACTGCATGGGCTCATTCTGGGGCTGCCAAGCGCTGGGAGAGCTGCCGGGTTGTGAAAACTGTCACAGGACTGGAGCCCCCCCCATTCTCCGAGGACTGAATTTGTTTTCCCATTTGTGAAAGTTATTTATTTATTTATTTATTTATTTATTTATTTATTTATTTATTTATTTATTTTTTAAGTAATTGCCCATTTATCCTCCATTCTTCTTGTCTGTTGTGAATGTCCTTATTTAAAGTGAAACCGGGGAGCTATTGTCAGCCCAGGGATGGATCAAAGGACCACACAAATGTGTCAAAATGTGCCATGACAAATGGAGGTTATTTTTCTGCAAAAGTATTTTGCAGGCCTGGGTTTAGAGTCAAAGGGAGCTTCAAAGTGTAAAATGTTCAAACTGTTTTCACGGTCTTTGATATGAGGGAGGACATCTATGGCAGATCAGCCTGCTCTGTGGCCCAGGACTCTGAGTGGCCAGGCCCCTGGAACTGCTCTGCGTGTCTCTGTACGACCTTGGGCAACATGCATCCCTCCCTGGGCCTCATTCCATCTCTGAAATGTGAGGGCTGGGCTTCATGAGCACCAGGCTCCTCTGGCTCTGGCCTTCTCCGAGGGGGATGTGGTCTACTCCTCTCAGTTCCATGGGGAGAGAGCTTGCAGGTCCGGCCCCCAACAGCTTCTGTTCCGGAACACAGGGCTGGTATATAATGCCCAGTTTCTCTCCTGTGGTTTCCTTCCCTGCCTCAAGGAAATTCTCTCTCAGGGTTGAGCTCAGTGGTTCTTGGGAAGGACATGCCAAGTGGTCATGACTCAGGTGATGGGTCTGTAAGTCTGTGATGGGTTTGGAAGACAGATCACTGTGGTTTGAGCCAGAGGGTGGGCTGTGCAGATGAGAGGGCCTGAGGTCCTTGGGGAGGGCTGTTCTTTCCCTGGAGCCCCTGGGCACCCCTCCCGGAATTGGTCATGGGGCCACGGACAAATCCTGACCTCTCAGAATCTCAGGTCTGCATCCGTACAATGGGCTAAATGCCTCAGAATGTTGTACGTAGGAGTAAATGAGACAATAATTCACGTAAAGAGCACAGTCTAGGGGTGCCTGGGTGGCACAGTCATGTAAGCCTCCAACTCTTGGTTTTGGCTCTGGTCATGATCTCAGTTTCATGGAATTGAGCCCTGTGTTGGGCTCCGCACACAGCGTGGAGGTGGCTTCAGACTCTCTTCCTCTTCTGCCCCTCCCTGCTGTGTGCTTTTTCTAAAACAAATAAATCTGAAAAAACAAAAGCACAGTCTACTGTCACATAGTAATATTATTATATATTATAATTATAATAACATGATTTGTACTATAATAATAGAACATATAATAATGATTATATATGATATAATAATTATAATAACATTTATATTATAATAGTATAACACTCTAATTATAATACATAAGAATTATGATAATGCTAGCCAGCACATGCAGTGTGCTTTCTGGGGCAGGCACCAGCCTGAGTGCTGGACCTGTACTACTGTCCAGCCCTCCCAAGGGCGCCTGAGATGCAGGCCTCATTAACAGCACCAGCTTCCCATTTCCCAGAGAAGTTAATGTGCTCAATTAATGTCCAGTAGAAAAGTGGCAGAGCTGGGATTGGAATCCAGGTTATTTGGTTCCTGCCTCTGTGCCCTGAGTGTATATACCACCATGTGGCCTCTCCTGCTGGGACTCAAGTTGATCAGCTCAGACAGCCTGGTTCCAACATCTATTGTGCATCTGAAGCTTGAAGCTGTCCCAGGGGTTTTCTTGCAGTTCCACTGGATCCCAGGTCTTGGGCTTCCTGGACAAGCCCAAATAGGCAGAGGTGGAGTACGGACGAGGGGGCAGCCTGATGAAACCCTGAATGGCTACAGTCTTGTGGAGGAAGCCGGGGCACTCGGTCCCTGCCGGCCCCCACCAGGGCCATCCAGCTTCTGTTCCAGTGGCCCTCCAGCCCCTGATGGCAGCTCAGTAATAAGCACAGTGGGCTAATGAGCTTGTTGTGGGTGCTTCCTGGGTGTGTGCACCCCATACACAGCAGCCGGATCCTTTGGCTTCAAGTCCCTTTGGCTCCTTCATACCAGAGCCAGCCTTGCCAGGAGCAAAGTAGCAGCAGAGTGCTTGCAAGTGGGATTAATCCTGTTAAACAATCCACAGATCTGATGCCAGACACCCTTTTTGAAACTGGAGGGTACATTCTGCAACCTGAGTGTGAGTCTCACATCGTGTTCAATGGCTCGTGGCCCGGCAGGGCTGAAGGGCCAAGGGGAGCCAGGCCGATGAGGCGGTGCTCATGCAACTTCACTGGCTGGTTTCATGCTCACTGTGAGCTCTTCTTTCTGTGACTGATGTGCAGAGAAGAGAAGGCACATGAAAGGGAGAGGTTGCCCCTTGCCTCCCAGTCTCTGTCAGGGCCAGTGTGAGAGAAGTAGTCCAGGCTGAGTCACTGAGCACCCAGGGTAGCACAGCCCAGTGGCAAGGGGTGGAACTGAGCTGCACCAGGTCCTTCTTGCAACTTCAAAACTGATGGGTTGGGCCAGATCCTTACCTCATTCAGTCTCACTTTCTTCATCTGCCAAGTGGGGACCATAGTTGTGATGATCTCATGGAGAAGGGAGCAAGTTTGGAATGTCAGGTGTCCCCCAGCCCAAGGCATCAAGGTGAGGAGTGAGCAGGGTCCAGGGGCTCCTGTGACCCACAAGGAAATGGGATGGAGTAGAAGGTGCTGTGTCCGTCATCTCAGATGGGGCTGGCTCTTAAGCAGTAGTGTTCACGGACCCTTTGGGGACTCTCTCAGAAAGGTGCACTAGTTAGGGACATGGAATTCTGGCTAAATATTCCAGAGGGCTTATGAGCCCTGTGCAGGGTAAGAGCCCCCAGGATATGCTAGTGATCTTCTGAATGTCTGTGGAGACACCCTGATGCTCTTAGCCCTCTAGTTCCTCTACCTGGCTCCTCAGGGCTGCCTGGAGTGGCTCTTTCTGTCCTCCAGAGCATGCATTCCTGAGCAGTCCACACCCCATCCACCCTGCAGGCTTCCTTCATCAGTTCTTTCCTCTGCATCGACAGAGCTGCTTGTGCCCCAGCCCCATTGGCTGCCTTCTTAGGCTGCCTTGGGCAGTGGGCAGTGGGCCATGGCCAGGGTAGGGGCTTTGAAAAATCAAATTCCAGCCTGTCTGCTGACTGTGGGGCTGTGGGTATCCTGCTTCACCTCCTGGTGGAAGGAGACAGGGATCACAGCCGTTAGATGAGAGTTAAATGAGCTTGTGAGTCCAAAGCACTTCCCACAGCCTGAATGTTGGTGATCTCATCCTCACCTCTGATAGGGGCTAAGATCCAGGGTCAGACAGCTGAAATCTGTGTGTGTGCATGAGCACCCAGGACTGCTGGTGCCAAGGAACTGTGTGGCTGTGGATGCCAAGAGCCGGTGGAGTCTGTTTTGGTAGAATGGCAGGTGATGCTGGCTGAGAGATGTGTTTCTTCTGGGACATCCCTGCTGGGCTTGGTGCAGGGGCTGGTCCTCCTCCCTGTCCCCTGCTTATTTCTCAGGCGGGACCCTTGGACTTGGACCGATTTCTCCCAGAGGTTTTATGGCTCTTCTGTGCCTGGGCTCTGATGCTGTTTTCAGGCAGGGTGGCATACAGGGCTGTGCTGTCCTTGGGCAGTGCTCCAGCAGCCTGTCCTGGCAGGCGGTGAGGGCCCAGGTTCCATCCTGTCCCCCCAGACCTGCAGCCCCTTGGCACAGACCCAAGACCCCCGGCCACACCAGGCAGCCCCCGACTGCCCAGCAGCCCATCCCGCTGTTCAGGGCAGACAACAGAGACTGCTGTCCCCAGGCGCAGCCAGGGTAGGGCGTGGGAGGACATTCACCCGCTGTGGAGCGGGGTCAGACGCGCGGGGCCAGGGAGCGGGGGCGAGGCAGGCCCGGGCAGCAGCCGGCCTGTGAGCAGCTCGGCGGCGGCGACCGGGCACCTGGCTGCAGGCCCGCACCAGGCAGAGGGCCGCCCGGCGCCCTCGTGTGCATACCACGCGGCAGCCCCGGCGCCAGGGCTCCCGCACAGGACGCGGCCGACGGACTGATGGGCTGATAACCTCTTTCGGTCCCGCCCATCGCAGGGCTCCGCCCCTGGGCCGTGGCGATTGGCTCAGAGGTGGGCACATGACCCCGCAGGGCCAATCAGGCTGTGATTCGTCACCAGGCGGAAGCCCGCGTGCTCCCCGCGGGGAGAGCCTGCGGGAGGGTGCGCCGAGCCGGGGCACGCGGAGGGGCGGAGGGCGGGGGGCAGGGGGCGCCCCGGGCCCCTCCTGGGCAGCCCCAGCCTCGGGACGGCCCTGCCGGGAGACGCAGGCACCCCTGTGGCCTCGATGCCCACGACGACCCGGGGGCAGGCGCTCCGTTCTTCCCGCTTGCACACGAGCAGGGACTGCGACCGAGAGGTCGGGTGGTTCCCCGGGGCGGGAGGCCCCGAGCGCCATCCCGCGATCCCGCGATCCCAGCCCCGGCGCCCCGAGGCCCCGCGGGGGACGGGCGTGACCCCTGCCTCGGGCGCGGCCACCTGCCGCCCTGCAGGGACCTTCGGGTGTCCGCTGGATCGGACTCGTCCTGGCCGTCGGGAGGCGGCCTTGGCTGTGCCCGAGGCCTCTGCCCCCTGCTCCTGGCATTTGCAGAGCAGAGCCCCTCTGCGCGGTGCACATGCCACGGCCCAGGCTCGGGCGCCCGGGCAGCACTGCATCTCCAGGAACGATTTCTGTGCACGTCGGAGAGTCTGAAGTGGGCTGGGCCACCGCAAAGTTAGCTCAGGAGAAACCCTCCCGTACGGAGCCTTTGGGTTTCTTGTCCCCCTTTAGAAGCGATTTTCTTGTTTGATGGGAACAGAGACCGTCCTGTAACACCTAGGTCAGCCAGTTCTTTGGGAAACTTTAAAAGAGGCCGGAGGTGTGTTCTGAAAGCAAGGAAAAAGTCCGGATTCTTGTCCCCATGTGGTAAACTCTGAGCAGTTTGGAGAAGATCAGAAACTGCTACATTTGTTCCTTGGCCCAGGAGGGATCAAAGCCACAGCTAGCGAAGGTGATCTCATCTCCAAAAATGCCCCCCAAAAGTCCGGGTGGGCTTGGTCAGTCAGCAGGGCCAGGTGGGGGCTGGGGAGCCCACCTTCCTCAGCTTCCATCCAGCCATGCTGCCTCTTCCCTCTAAGCCTGGTAAGGTCTGGGGAGGGCCAGGGAGGCAGAGCTGGTCACAGGAGATTGTGGAAAGCCAGGTGCTGGGGCGGGGGAGGGGAGTGGGCTGCTCTCTGGGGGACCATGCAGGCCTTGTCCCTCACCTGTCCTCTCCTTTCCCCAAGGCCCATGTCTGTCTCTAAAGGCAGTCGGCTTCCCTAGTGCTGGGGGTCACAGGGAGCTTCCCCTGAAGGAGCCCCATCTCTTGGCCCTCTCTTCCTTCCATCGCCTGCCTGGGTGTGATGAGCTCACAGTCAAGTGTTTGTGTTCTGACAAGCACAGGCAGCCGGGAGCTATGGTTTCTCCAGAGGATCAATATTTCTGGGCCAGACAGTCCTGGGCCTCGACCCGGTCTTAGGTAGGGTCCAACAGCAGACCCCGAGCCAAGGATATGAGTGCGAGTGATTGATGGGGAAGCAGACCCTAGAAAGTCACAGAGAAGGGGATGCAAGAGGGCTGGGGAAGGTGATGGGGTTGAGGTTGAGCACCTTGGGGCCTCTGAGGGCTTGTGAGGTGCAGATCCTGGCCCAGCAGGTCTGGAGTAGCTTGAATTCCTCACCTCTAACCAACTCCCAGATAAAGCAAATGCTGCTGGTCTGTGGTCTGCATGGGAGAACACATTTCTGAGCTCCCCCAGCTGAAGGGGTTGACTTGTGTCCCCCCAAAAGATATGCTGCAGTTCCAACCTGGTACCTGTCAGTATGACCTTATTTAGAAATAGAGTCTTTGCAGATGTCATCAAGTTGAGACAAGGACATACTGGGTTTGAGTGGACCTTAATCTAATGACTGGGGTCCCTGAAAGAAGAAAAGAGACGGAGGAGGGAAGAAGGCCATGTGGAGACAGAGCAGAGATTGGAGCGATATGGACACTCCCCGAGGACCACCTTGAGCTATGAGAAGCCGGAAGAGGCAGGAAGGGTCCACCCCTGCAGCATTCAGAGGGAGTGTGGTCCTGCCCACACCTTGATTTTAAACTCCTGGCTTCCAGATAGTGAGAGAATAGATTTCTGTTATTTTAAGCACCCCCAGTTTGTGGGGCTTTGTTATGGCTGACCTAGGAATCTAACGCAGCAGCCAAGGGATGAGGGAGCTGGTCCCAGCACTTGCAGCCTGACCAGAGAACTGACAGATCTAGCAGGTGCGGGGTTGGCTGCCCAGAAGCGGTCAGTGTCGAGGGAAGGTGGATGCACCCTGCAGGCCTCTGCTGCTATGCTGCTTGGAAGATGACCAGGTGTTTTCCTGGAGGGTGAGGGCTGGGTGCCCTGGGCAAGGACAGGTGGGTGGAGAGTTCTGAAGAATAGGGCTGGGATGGGGTCCATGTGGGCAAGGAGAGGCTCCCTGCCTTCTACCACGCACAACGATGTGTTGCCCATTCTCTGTACCTGGTGGGCAGGTTGCCCTGGGCAGGGTGGAGGCAGTGTGGAGTCTGGAAGGAGAGAGGGTTTTGAACCCAAGGCCGCCACTTGGAATCCTGCCTCCACTGCTGACTTATGTGTCCTAGCCTCCATCTCCTTGGTGGCACGAGAATTTAATAACAGCCTGAGATGATGCACGTCGTTGTCTAGGGCAAGGCCCTGCACAGAGGAGGAGGCTCCACGGCAGAATGCAGGATGCAGTGGGGCCTCTCCTGCCCAGAGTCCCTGGCCCAGCACCTTCGGGGAAGACACGCTCCAAGGGGCAGTAGATGGCCAGCAGCGTTCCCTTATTTTCCTGGGATGTCTCATTGCTCCTGACTAAAAGAGACTGTCTTCTTCCCCCGGATTCCTGCTCCCCTGCATTTTAGCTCCAGAGTTCTGGAAACTCTCTAGAGAGGCGGGTGTTTGCAAGTCCGCCCAGTGCTATTGATTTGTGCCTTAGTAAGCCTTGCCTTTACGATGATTAATATTTGATTTACACCCTGGATTTGTCCTGTTTCTGATCTCTTTCTAACTTATTAAATATTCTTTAATTGAGCCTCTAACTTCATCCTTTGGAACTTACCCTCCAGAGGAAACTTCCAGTTCCCCTTGTTGGCTTCTGACCCCTTTATTTGCTTTTTGAAAAAACAAAAAAACAAAAAAAACAAAAACAAAACCAACACATTTGGCTGGAACTAGACCTAGAGGCTGACTGCCAGGAGGGGCTTGGCTTGCAGCTGTCACAGCTGTCCCACTGCTGGGAAAGTTTCTTCCACTGACTGAACTTACTTGTGCTGAAAGGCCTGGCTCTCCTGTCAGGGGATGGGGCTGACTTCTGGAGCTGGGCTGGGTGAAGGCCAGGTCAGGGACTCCGGGCGAGCAGGGCTGGCAGGGGCCTCACCCAACATGTAAGTCTGTAGTTGGCCTGCTTTCTTTTGGGTCTGGGCAGGTATGTGGTTGGAAAGGTGGGGCTTCAGGTAAAATTGATGATGAGGTTGAACTGACCTTTGGGTCTGAGCCTAAACCCCAGGCTCCTCAAGGCTGCACCCCGCTGCTCCCTACAGGGCACTCTTGCTACCATATCTGCTCCCTGCAGGGCACTCTGCTACTGTACCAGGTCTGGGATGCTGTGAAACACCTCACCGTGGATGGCGCCCCATAAAACATTGTCACACCGAGTGTTGAGAGTGCTGAGGTGAAAACCCTGTTTTGGAGAGACCTGCCTTGGCTTTGGATGGCCAGTCCCACTCGACATCTCCAGTTGGCCAAGCAGTCTGGATGTGGCCAACTATTGGGTTCACTCATGGAAGGATGGAAGGCTTTCTAAGAAAGAGAACAAGGGATGGGTGTTCTTATTATAAACCGAACACGCGGGATCCCTGGGTGGCGCAGCAGTTTAGCGCCTGCCTTTGGCCCAGGGCGCGATCCTGGAGACCCGGGATCAAATCCCACATCGGGCTCCCGGTGCATGGAGCCTGCTTCTCCCTCTGCCTATGTCTCTGTCTCTCTCTCTCTCTCTGTGACTATCATAAATAAATAAAAAAAAATTAAAAAAAAAATAAATAAACCGAACACGCCATCTACCTGTGTTGAGATACAGATATGATGCAATTCACAAAGACCACAGACTGTCTGATTCCATTTATATGAAATGTCTAGGACAGGCAAATCCATGGAGGCAGAAAGCAGATTACTGGTTGCTAGGGGCTGGGGGTAGGTGTGAAGGGGTAAGGGGCCACAGTGAAGGCACTGGGCAGTAAGTGAGCCCCTTTTGGTGCCCGGAAGCCAGAGAGCAAGGATGCTGGAGTTGGGAATGCCTTAAGCTGTATTCACCCTTGGATTTTGCTTCTTTCTTTTGTGTTCTAGGCTTTCTATTATGCAGCTTATATTACTTTATGTTTTTTATTAGGGTGGTAAAATGATTGGTGTCTTTTTTTCCTTTTTCTGTGTTACCTGATATTTGTAAAAAGCACATTTATAGTGCAAAGAGAGGGAGCTGATGAAAAGAAAATCACACATTCCCCTCCCCTGTGAACAGATACACTAAGCAAAATCAAAGGAGTGGAGTCCTTGGGTCATAGCGAGCAAAGTCTGGGTTAAGCAGATGGCTCTTGTGCTAGGCACAGGTACAGGCACAGTGCAGTGGGCTTGGGTGTCAGTGTGAATGAGGGTTTGGGTGGGCACAGCACAGCACCCACAGCCCTCTTGCCCTCTTGGGAAGGGAGCATCTCTTCGCTTTGCCCTGGAGCCTGTTCTCTGGAAGGGCCACATTAGAAGGACAGGCCAAGACACCATGAGAACTGAGGGTGTGGCCACCTTCTCCTCCTCCTTCCCAGTGGGCATGGCCAGCCTCAAGTCTCTCATTTTGGGGCGGCAAGTGGCCTCTCACTGGCCTAATCCTCCTACAAGGGACCCTAAAGCTGAGATTGAGGGTGGGGGAGGAAGGAAGTCTCCACCTGAGCTGCCTCTTCTGAACCAGCTTTTCTGCTGTGTTGGCGTTTTTATCCTTGTCTGGTCTAAGAGGAGTGACCTGCTGGGTTCTCACCTCAGCTGGGCAAGGTGTCGTCTCTCTGCACAGCTACATGTGTGGCTACATCTGTTCCTGGCACAGTGCAAGGAAGCCAGGCAAGCGAGAATCTTGGCCTTTGTTCCTTGGAGGGGTGCTGGGGGTCAGTCCTCTGGGGGCAGGAAGACACAGAGTCTCAGCTCCCATCAACCCCAGACTTGAGTTGGTTCACAGGACCAGAGCCCCTTGAGTGAACTGAGGGCCATGTCCCCTTGAGGAAAGACCCCACCCCACTGCCGGAAATTCATATTGTTAGTTTTTCTGCCAGTCTCCCCCAAAGGGACCTATAGCTCTTTCCCAGTAAGACTGAGGGTTAGGGAAAGGGAAATAGGCCTTTTGGGGGACTATTGGACACTGGCAGGAGACCCAAAATGGGTCCCTGGCCTTCTAGGAACATATTGAGATCAATGCTTTCCTAGCAAAAGGACTGCCATAAGGTAGGGGGTCAGGGAGGACCCTGCAAAAGAGGTGTTTCTGCTAAGACCTGACTGGCTTTCTTAGGGCCCATTACTGGCTTTGGAAAGGAGGCTGGGAACCAACCTCATCCTTCCTGGCAGTCAGGATTGGGCTGGAAATCTCCAGCAGCAAAGCTCTTCCTACACCTGCCCCTGCTCTGGCCAGCATCCAAAGTCATCCCAGGGTACTTAACCAACCATGGGATGTTTGCTCATTTTAGAATGTTTTTAAAAATATATAGAAAAAATCATGGGCCCATGTGAGCTGTAGTGATTTATTGGTATAGATTTAGATTAATAGGTAGAAAGGAAGTATTTATGTATATGTCCACTATTCAGGCACCATCTCTTCCTGTGCAGGTCCAGAAAACTTCTTGTCCTGTTTCCTATTGTTAAATGAACCATTCTTGGCTTATCTCATCTCTCCTGCCATGAGAAGAAGGCAGCAGTGCTGTTATGACTCAGAGTGCCATGGCACTTTGGAGCCTGTTTGCAGTGAAGCAATATAGATCTTCTCAATTCTGCAGCTCCATTATACCATGTGTTTAATTCTGGTTACATCGTTACTCACAGCCCTGCATCATCTGTTGCATAGTCTGTGAGTCCTGGCTTCCGGTGACTCTCTTAAAGGACCACGTGCTTCATTAGTGATAATCACAAATGCCAGTCTTACTCAGAATATGTAGGAAAATGGGAATAAGAATGTGCTGTCTGGCTCTCACATAACACTCACTGTGTGTAGTTTCTCAGTGCAGTCACAGAACAACTCTTTTTCCTGCCATATTTTCTCCTGACTCTTTAGGCTGTAATCTTCCTTAGAAAGAGATCTTTGTGTCAAAACCTCCCTTATTTTCAAACACTGAAACAGGCAGGGAGGATAGGCAAGGGCCCCATTTGCATAAAGAATGTCCCTCTGTCATTGTTTGAAACTCAAGACTGAAAATACAATGTGACCACTTGATGGGAAGCAAGCTGAAACATCAATAGGAAAGGCCATCTGCTTTGGGGATCAATGCCTTAACAGCCCTAAGCACCCCCTGGAGTGGTGCTAGAGAAGGCCAAGTAGAGAACCAAGACTTTCATCTGCTAGCAAGTATTAAGGACCCGTTTCCTATGGAATCAGTGGGGATGACATGGGGACATGGGGATGACTTCTACTCCCACCTGGAAGTGTCTCCTCTCTGGAGGGGTATTGCAGGTGGCCCAATGAAGAGTCTGGACTTTTACCATCACTAGGCAGTCTCCAAATGTCACTCCAAATGTGATGTCAGTGGAGACCAAGGGGGAGACCACCCCTGGAGATCCCCCCACCCTCAGTCATGTGTCAGTACAGGCAGACTGGGGAACTTCCATCTCACAGGAATGAAGCAGAGCTCCTCTCCTACTTCCACTGCTGGAGTGGAGCCAGAGAAAGCCATCTAAAACAGAAGGTTTACATAAGATCCAGAGTCTCAGCATAAGACAACAATATCCAGGTTTCAGGGAATTAAAAAAACAGTCATCATACCAAGAATCAGGAGCATCTCCAACTAAATGAAAAAAATTATAATAAATATCAACACTGAGATAGCAAAGATGTTAGAATTTTCTAACAAAGATTTTAAGGCAGCTGTGATTAAAAAAATGCTTCATGAGCAATTATGAGCACTCTTTAAACAAATGTAAAAATAGGGAGTCTTATCAAAGGAATAGAAAGTCTCAAGAAAGGAATAGAAGATATAAAGGAGAACCAAATGGACATTTTAGAACTGATAAATGTAATAACTGGAATTTAAAGCTTAGTGGATGGGCTCAAAAGCAGAATGAGGAATGAAGAAATCACTGCAGACCCCACAGACATCAACAGCGCAGTAAGGGAATAACTACAAGCAACTGTGCATGCATATATTAGATAACTTAGACAAAATGGACCACTTCTTTCAAACATACAAACTACTACAACTCACTCAAGGTGAAATAGATAATTTGAATAGCACTGTAGCTATTAAGGAAATTGAATTACAATTTAAAATAACTAAAAGAGATATTTCTATACCCTGAAATTTTCACTGGAGAATTCTGTCAAAAGTTTAAGGAAGAATTAATACCAATTCCACACAATCTTTTTCAGAAGATAGAAATGGAGAGAGAGAGAGAGAGAGAGAGAGAGAGAAAGAAACGGAGAGAAAAATGTCTCGATTTATTTTATAAAATTAGTATTACCCTGTTGCTTAAACCAAATACACTAAAAGAAGAGAAAATTATAGATAAATTTCTGTCATGAACATAGATTAAAAAAATCTTCACAAAATATTTGCACATAACTTTTGGCAATATGTAAAAAGAATTTCGTATCATATTCAAGGATTTCCAGGAATGCAATTCAATACTTGAAAATCAATCAACATAATCCACCAAGTTAACACGGTGCTAAAGAAGAAAAAGTCACGTGTTTATATAAATTGATACAGAAAAAGCATTTGACAAAATTCTATGCCTAATCATTACTTAAAACTCTTAGAAAAGTAAGAATAGAGGGGAATTTCCTCAACCTGATAATGAACATCTACAAAGACCTACTGCTAAGTTTGTGCATAATGGTGGAAGATTGAATGTTTTCCCCATAAGATCAGGAACAGTCTAAGATGTCTCCTTTCACCACTTGTACTCAATGCTGGAAGTGCTAGCCAGGGTTATAAGGTAAGAAAAGGAATTAAAAGGCATATAGAATGAAAAAGAACTAAAGCTGTCTCTGTATATGATATTGTTTATGTAAACTTTTCCAAGGAATCTATAAAAAACACCGAAAACACCTAGAGCAAGTTCAGCAAGGTTGCAGGATACAAGCTCAACACATAAGAATCAATTGCATTTCAGTATATTAGCAATGATTACATGGACACCAAAATAAAAAATACAGTACTATTTACAAGTGCTCAAAAAATTTAGGTATGAATCAAAAACAATTGCAAGACTTGTATGTTATATGCTACACAATTCTGATGAAATAAAGAACTAAATAAAAGAAGAAATATATTTTGTTCATGGCAAATAAGCACATGGAAAGTCGTTTAGCTTGATTATTCTTTGGGGAAATGTAAGTTAAAATTATCATGAGCTATCCCCTTATACATTTTCCAGAATGGCTAAAAAAAGAAAAAAGGTGACAGTACCAAATTCTGGCAAGCTTGTGGAGAAACTGGATTCCTCATATGCTGCTGGTGGGAATGTAAAATAGAATAGCCACTCTGGCCAACAATTTGGCAGTTTCTCAAAAAAGTGAACCAGGCAACTACCATGCATCCCAGTGACTGAGCTCCTGGGCATTCCTCCCAGAGAAATGAAGACTTATGCTCACACAAATATCTGCACAGGAATACTTACAGCAGCTTGATTTGTAATCAACAAGTCAAGTCAACCCTGGAAACAACCCAGACGTCCTTTCACAGCTTATGGGTCACAGACTGTGGTACCTCCACACCCGTAGGGGAATAGTATGCAGCAGTACAGCTGTACACAACACCCGGGTGAGTCCCCAGAATATCGCTGGGTGAAGAGAGCCCATTCCCAAAGCTTACATATATGATTCCATTTCTGTAACATTCTCATAATGACAATATTACAGGAATGGGGAACAGAGTGGTGGTTGCAAAATGTTGAAGAGAGGTGGGCATGGGAGAGGACGTGGCTAGGAAGGATGGCAGGCGGATTTGGCGGCAAAGGGAACATTCTCGGTCTTGACTATATCGATGTCAATATCGTGGTTTGATATCGTCCTTCAAGTTTGCAGGATGCTACCCACCAAGGAGAGCTGGGTGAAGGATACATGGGATCTCTGTATTATTTCTTACAACTGCATGTGAATCTGCAGTTATCCTAAAATAAAAAATTCAAAAGATATTTTGAAGACAGGTTATGCAATAGCTTTACAAGTTCAGCATTAGTCTGTGTATTTAGTGAGCACCAAGCAAGGATATATTGACTCATGAGAAAGTTCTTAGTAGGCACCTCATCCTCCATCAGTGTCAGGGATGGATGAGCATGGTGCCTTCATAATATCTGTATCTGAGAGAGAGTGGCAGGGGCTCAGGACGACTGTGAGAGTGAGTCTAATTCCACACCACTGAGCTTTTAATAAGTGCTTCAAAAGGTGGAAAAAAGCCTTGGAGGAGACCAGCGTACCCAACCCAGCTGGCTGCCCGACCCATGCGTGGCATGGAGACCATGGAGAGGGGACGACCGCTGTGCAGCCAGTGGTGGGGTCACAGCATGAAGAATGCCAGCCTGGGGTCAGAATGGAGCCAGGCAGGAGCTGACACGGAGGCCCACACAGGGATGCGAGCCCCAGGGCAGGAGGGGCACCATCTGCAGCCTGCAGCCTTCAGTCATCTCAAGCTCAACATGAGTGTGAGTCACCTAGGATGGGCATGGTGACCGGGTCTCATAACAAAGGCACCACACTGGCCAGCAGGAGCCATCAGTTCAGGAACCCCCCACCGTCCCCAACCGGGAGCTGCGGCCCAAGTCTAAGGCTCCAGGATGACCACACAGCTATGAGTCTCAGAGCCTCTTGGGGCATCTGTGTGATCCTAGGCTCTGGGCAGAGGACAGAGCACCCCAGAGGAGACAAACGGAGGTTCATGCGGGCCTAGGAATATTCTTGGGGGCACCCTGCCTGTTTCTGGCCACCGGGGGAGGGCTTAGAAAATTTGCAGGAGGAGGACTTGGAAACATAGGGCTCCCTGCCACTAGGGGCAGGTCAGGGGCCCTCTTGTCTGGTTGCTGGGCAGTTGCGCAGTCACCTGCAAAAGCAGGAGGGAACCCCACCCCCACCCCACTGCCTGCTCTACGCCAATCCAAAGTTTGGTTCTAATGTGGAGACTGATGATTACAGACTAACACAGACACACACACCCATGTGCTAACAGGGTGTGAGAGGCGTATGACTCACGCTGACAGGTCCCTGGGAGCCCAGGGCAGGGCTCTCAAGTGGAGAAAGGGGTCAGACCCCTCCTGACGTGGTACTGCCAGGAGTAAGAAAACATCTGGCTTCCCCTCTTGCCACCAGGAGGAGAGGAGCCACTGGGGCCACCGGCACTGTGACTGTCCAGTAGTCTGGGCAGCCAGTGGCTCTGTTCCTGAGCTCACCCCGCTGAGGCTTTGCACCTGCCAGGACACAGGTCCCCACGCCTACTTCCTCTGCTCCCACAGCTCCTTCCCAACTGCTCTGCTGCCCCGGTCACCCCTTCAGAGCTTGGGAGGCCCTCTGTGGGGTGGGAGGGAGTGGCAATGTGTCTTGAGAAGGGGCACTGGAGGCAGCCCCCAGGGCCGAGGCCTGGGTCTGGGACACCATGGGCTCCCTGGGCAGGTCTGTCCCTGTGCTGGGCCCTCTGTAAGGGGAGCTTGCATTATCCTCAGAGGGCGAGCACTCAGGGAAGGACGGGAGAGTGGAAAGGTGGAGTGACCAGAGGGATGAGTGAGGGGTGGCAAGGAAGTCCCTCCAAATTCTCCCTTCAGTGGCCAGAGCCATGCTTTTAGAATTTTTCAGTGGCTCCCTTGCACCTAAAAGAAGATTCCAGGAGTGCTTTCCTTCCCAGGCCCCAGGGGCCAACATCATCTGCCCTGACCACTGGGGTGCCCCCAACTTCCCAACCTCTGGCTGCAGTGGCACCACCTGAGTCACACCCACTCAGGTGCTGCACATGGGCCCTGCCTCTACTGCAGTTCCACTCAGGAAACACCCAGGGGTGGGTGTGGTGTTGATCACAGTATCATGTGTGCTAACTGGGGACCCTCTCTCTGTCCTCTAGCAGGGGATGGCTACAGGACTCAGACCCTGGATGCCCTGCCGTTTCTCACGATGATGTCATGGGAAAGCATGGTGGCAAAGATGGCATTGGAGGAAGGTAGTGGGACCCTTAGCTGGTATTTGGCCAGGGGAGCCAGGAGCCCAATGGTGGGTGGGTGCTCAGTGAGCAGGAACAGATGGGCAGGCAGGGGGTCTTGGTTGTGTGCAGGCCCGTGACCACTGTGCTGGGTTTTCCAGAGAGTGCCCCGGAAGCAGGACTTGGGCTCAAGGCTGCAGTAACCCTCATTTCCTCTCTCAGGATTGGATCTGCCCACCTTGAGACTGCAGAGAGCATGGATGTGGCCATGGGAGGACATGAGGGCAGAGCCCCATGGTCAGTGAGCCCAAGAGCAGCTCGGAGCAAGAGATTTCCTGGTGCGGGGAGAGGAGGGTGTGTGTGTGTGCATGCATGTGGATATATGCACATATATGTGTATGTGTGCATGCATGTACAGGTGCGTGTGCATGTGCCCATACATGTACCTATGGGCACGCACGCACATGTGCATGCGCAGGTACATGTATGCATATATGCACCATGTGTGTGCCTGTGTGCATGCATCCTTGTGCGGGATCTCTACCTCACGGCCACTCATGTGGGTTGTGCCCTGCCAGCCCCCCTTTCTCGGGGAGGAACTGAGGGGAGGGCAGGAGAAGAGGAGAGCGCTTTCTCCCCCACATAGTCATGGTACAGTCAGGAGAAAAGGCACTTTGCCAAACAGGAAGGAAAGTGTGAGCCCATTTTTAGAGAGCTCATTTTAGAAAAACATAGAAGTGAATGCTGGGGAGCGTTACTGGAAGGATGTAGAAAAACATGTCAAGTGGTGCATTTGCAGTTTGGGGATTTGGGGTAATTTTTATTCCCTTCTTTTGGCTTGTCTGCATTTTCTAAAATTTCTACAATAAACATCTATTACTTTGTAATAACAACCAAAAAGTTATTTTAACAGTTGGCCCGGAGCTGTGACAAGTGTTGGGATGAGCCGCCTCTGAGGTGCCACCGCGACGCGCTGTGTTCTCGCCTCTGCGGGGGCTCGGGGGCCGCGGGGGAGGCGGCGGAGATGATAACCGGCTTCCTCGAAGACTTCTCAGCTCCCACCTTCGCGCTGCCCAAGTGCCGGAGGAGAGTCTGTCTTTCTGGGCTGCGCAGGTTCCGCGGGCCCCTCATGCCGGGCAGGTGCTCTGCAGGGCGCCCACCCCTGCTCCCGGGCCGCAGAGTTTCCTCCGCGGGGTGAGCCTGTGCTCAGAGTTCTGCCTCCAGCTCCACAGCCTCCAGCCCCTTCGCCGTGTTCCTCGTCTACTGGGACTCGGTGTCCTGGGTCGGGCCTGGGCTCCGAGGTGGTACTGGGGACTGTCATCCCTGAGCCTCCCAGCGCCTTGGCTCCATCACCTATAGGAAGGGGACACCGGTGCACTTCCTGTGCGGGAGGTCTTAAGGAATGGCACTGCGACGGGAGCATGGAGCGCGGTTCCCGGCACACAGTAAGCACTGCATAAGTGCTTGCTATTGTCGTTGTCGTTGTCATCTGTGCCGTGGCCACATGGGCCCGCAGAATCCTGACTTCAGAGACATTTAGGCCCGAACCCCCAGAACCTGGGACTGTGGTGGGCTCCATGGCCATGCAACTCTTGTTGCAGACGGAATCGAGGCTGCTCGTGAGCTGACCTCACTACGGGGAGAGGAGCCTGCGTCATGCTGGTGGACCCGAAGTGATCACAGCATCCTTGTAAATGGACGAGGGAGGCAGGGAGGCAGGGAGATAGGTGATGACAACAGAAGTGGGGTCCGAGGGGGCATGGGTGCTGGCCCTGGAGTTGGAGACAGGGGCCATGAGCGAGGGCCGTGGGCGGCCTCCGGAGGCTGGAAGGGCAGCTCCCCCAGAGCCTCCAGAAGGAGGCAGCCCTGCCCACGCCGTGGCTTGAGCCCAGTGACACCAGGCTTCTGAACGACAGAGCTGCGAGAAAACGAGTTCGCGTGAAACCACGAAGTCTGCACTGTGTATGGCAGCCACGGAAAGCCACTACAGGGGCGTCTCAGCTCTCTCAGCGAAGGAGGGGTGGGAGGAGGGACGAAGCCTCAGGTACCCGACATGCCTGCCCTCCTGCAGCCTGCGTTTGGAGCCTGTCACAGCCACCTGCATGCGGGCCCCTTGCCCACCACCTCTGTGTGCCTGGTTTTGGGGTCAGGAGAGGGAGGTTTGGCACTTGGGAGGGGCTGGCACCCTCAAGTTTCTGAAGTCTGTGGGGGCCTGCCGGGGCCTCTGAGCAGCAGGCCTGATTTGCAGAGCTCCTCTCTGTCACCCCTGCCTCTCCCTGGATGTCACCTTTGCAGGTGCTTCTTTGAGTTTAGAACTTCGGGGGAAGCCCGCTTCCGCTGGCTCAGAGTGCACAGTGCGCTGTACCCTTGACGAGTGGCTGCACACAACACGATGCCTCGAAATCTCCTTAAGTCTGGTCCTTGAAGCGTGCTTGAGGGGGAGACAGCTCAGGCACGCGGCTCTGATGAGTGCGCACTCTCTTGCCGTGAACGGGGAGAGGTTTGCAGCCACTCTCATTAAAAGCTCCTCTTTCTGTGTGAAATCCCAGTTTCAGAAAGTCCTGCCTAGGAAGTGGGAGGGGAAGGAACCCCTGGTGACCCAGCGTGGGCACCCGGGTTGCCCCCATCACCCCACCTGCACCTGCTTGGGCCTTCAGGAGCAGGGCAGCAGGACCAGGGGCTCGCCTGTGTCCCCCTCTTCTGGTTTGTCTGCTGGGACCCAGATGGCCTCATGAGTGCTGCAAAGAGGCCGCCTGAGTCCCCATTCCCAGCCATCCCCACTTCCTCCTGCAGGGGATGTTGGCCATTCTAGTAACAACCACCGCTGGGTGCTTCCAGGGCCCAGCCCTGTTCTGAGCACGTCCTGCGTTAGAGGGTTTAGCTTCCCCAATTCTCAGTGAAGTAGGCACCATTATTGCTCACTATTTTACAGACAGGAAAACTGAGGCAGGGAGAGGTGACCTAATTTCCTCAAAGTCACACAGCCAAGAAAGTAGCAGAGCCAAGACCTGAGTTGAGGCACCCGCACACCGAGCCCCCTTGCACCACTGACGTGACACGTGCTGGGCAGGAGGGGTCCAGAGTCTTGCTCTGCAGCCCCATCCACTGGAATAAGAGGCAGCTCCAGCATCAATTTTCTGCAAGGTTTAGGGCACAGCATTACTTTTGTGTTGAAAAGTGTAGCTATATGAGGGGTGGAAGGCAGAATGGGCCTGAACTTTAAAGCTCCAGCAGGAAACTCTGCAGATGCGTTGGGTTTGGGGTGGCCACCTCGGGCAGGGGCCCCCAGCAACTGCTCTGCGCTGCACAGTCAGTTTCTCCACAGGTGGAACTGGGTACCGGAGCCCTGTGAGTGCAAGGTTCTTGGGGGTGAGGTGGGGTGTTTGGATGTTTGGCCCTTCTCACCTGCTCCTTGACATCTCCTGGGCCCAGCGTGCTTTCATGGGTCAGTCGGTATGTCAGACTGAAGTGTCCGGGGACAGGAGAGCTTTATGAATGAGAAGAGAAATGTTCTGTGAGAGCCTGTGGCTCACAGAACATTGTGGCACCACAATTCCCACCAGGGCAATGTTTACTGTTCCGCTAAGTCACTTCTCCAGCAGACCCACACCTTTCTCGGTGGAGCGGCAGGTGTGGCCTCTGGACAAGCAAGCAGGGGCTTTGGGCTGTGGTCCTGTTCTGGGACAGGGTTCAGTCCCAAACAGGGCTCGTCTGCCCCTCATCCTCCCTGAGGATGTGCCCCACCGGCTTGTCACCCCTGAGACCCCGAGCAAGCTGGGCTGCTTCTCAGGGGCTTGTGTATCCCCAAGGCCTCAGGTCAGAAGTGGGGTTTCTTATAAGCTCATCTGTGTAGTCTTGCTCGGCAAAGCAGGGATGGCGAACATTCCAGGAGTCAGCATTTGCTCAATCCTTTCTCTCTCTGGGCCCCAGTCGATTCCCCTGTGAACTGGGGAGGGGATGAGGCCAGAGGTCCCTCGGGGTCGTTTCAAGCGCCCCACGGTGTAGCTTCACCAAACAACTGCCCCGCCGGGGGAGGTTGCCGGGACAGGGTCTCCAGGGGCAGGTCAGGGCTCAGGACCAGAACAGCGTGTCAGGATAGGGGTGGGCAGGACTCTGAGCCAGAGGCCTATGTTTGCCTCCTGGCTGCTTTACCACGAACTGGGGAAAGTGAGTCCATTCCTTTTGCTTTGCTTTCTTGGATTGCAAAATGAGAGAACTGGTAGTTCCTACCTCAGGGGTTGGTGTGTGGTTAAATGCCATATTTAATCTTAACAGGAACTTCGCAACCACTTTAGCTATTCTTTTCCATTAGTCTGATTTGAGCTTTTATCCAAACCCTTAATTTCTCTTCACTGTGTCTGGGTATCTTTCAGGGCCCTGAGTGCAGGCTGTCCTGGCAGCAGATCAAAGATGTCATCCCTGGGGACAAGGGACATGACCATCTGTATTCAGACAGCTGCTGTGTTAGTGCCAGAGGGGTGGATGTCACTTTCTGATTCAGACCCAGAGGACCCGAGGCACGGAGGGATCAGACTGTAGATAGAGCCGACATTTCCTTAGTGCCCGGTGCCCTGGTGCTGGGCTGGGGATGTCAGCATGGGGCTCTGAGTTAATTCATCTCCAGGAAGCAAGCTGTATTCTAAGTCAACCTCTTGTGCTAAGCCGGTCCCTTGATTTCTACCCTTAGTTTCTGATACTGCTGCCTGCTTCCTCCGGGACTACACCGTGGTGCCCCCACTTGGGTCTTTCCTCCAGCACTTTGCTATCAGTGAGCCATCTGGTCTACCAGCCGTGTGGCCCATAGGGTCCAGATTTGCTTTTGTACCTCCCCTGCCTCAGGGAGGATACTCAGGGCCTGGGGAGGAGACGGGGCCCCTAGTCTCGTGGCCTCATGCCAACAGTGGTGGGGTCTGGGCTCAGGCCAGCAGGTGTTTCTGTGCATGTGGCCAGCAGGTGACAAAGGGGGGAGCTCTTGTCCCTGGAATGGAGGCGGTGAACAAGTATTTCTAATTGGAATGCTTGTTCTACCCAAAAGGCTCTTTAAGGAGCTGATTTGTGGGGAAAGAAAAGTGGAATTTGCACAGAATTTGCAAATATTCATGCTCCTTCAGCTCTGAGAGCTTTCTTTCTTAATAACAGAAACTTGTTGCCACTGTAGGAGTGACACACACTGAATCTGAGGCTTTATTTAGAATAATTCCAGATAAACAGTTCTGTGACCCCGGTAAGTGCCTGTGCTTGAAGCTTCTCAACTTGCTCTGATT
This sequence comes from Canis aureus, assembly GCF_053574225.1. NCBI lineage: Eukaryota > Metazoa > Chordata > Mammalia > Carnivora > Canidae > Canis > Canis aureus. Next base: position 29,278,149 of record NC_135613.1, read on the forward strand.
TTGAAAAATTTCTTCCCAGCCTGGGTTGATGTAGATGCCCATGGGAACGTCTGCCTCCCACTGTGCCGGTCCTCAGCCTCTGCTGTCCTGGGGATCACCCTGAGGCAGGAGGTGAGATGGCATTCCTGCCTAAAGTTTTAAGTGTTATGGGTCCAGGGCTGAGACAAGTTTTCAGGATTCTTTTCATTCAGCTCGGGCTCCCCTCCCAGAATGAAGGCTGGGGGCAGTGGCATCTTCAGAGGACATCTGGGTGGGTGGCTGGTTATTCTATTTGTCAGAGTTTCTACTGCATTTGGCCAGTTCCAGAAACCCTGATCTGGTCATTGGTGTTAGTTTGCTAGGATTGCTGTAACAAGCACCACAGACCGCATGGCTTAAACAGCAGATATTTTGTACCCCAGTTCTGGAGAAGTCTGAGATTAATATGGCAGCAGGGTGGGTTCCTTCCGGGGGCTGTGAAGAATCTGCTCCGAGGCTCTCCCCCATGTGTTTCTATACCAGAATTTTCCCTCTTTATAAGGACACCAGTCATGTTCGATTGGGACTCATGCTCATGAATTCACCTTAACCCTCTGCAGAGACTCTGTCTCCAAAAAAGATCATCTTCCCAGGCATTCAGGTTAGGATCTCAACACTTTTGGGGTGGGGTCGGGGACACGCAATTCACTCCATAACATTGTCTTTCTGGACGGAGCTCTTGTCTCTGGCAGGGAAAATATGGCAAGCATTTTTGGGGCAAACCTGCTTTCTAAATGATGCTTGTACAGGAGATTCTGTCAAGTTCTGTCAAAGGAGGCCTTTGTGCTAACTGCTACTTCTGTTCTAAAGACAGAAGAAGGGGCTCTTCTCAGAGTAAAGAGGATTGGGAGCCAGAAGCCACAGGCAAAAAGCAGGTCCTCAGAAGCAGAGAAATGAACACAAGATGTGGCATCACAAGGCCTGGGTTCAAATCCCAGCTTTGCTGCTTACCTATTGTGTGACTCTGGAAAACTTATCGAACCTCTCCGAGCCCTTTCCCCAATCTGTGAAGTAAGGCTAATGGAAGTACTTGCTTCATGGAGTTGTTTTGAGGCCAGATGAGAAGATGTTAGCAAAGTGCCCAGCACCGTACCTGATGCCGACCAGATCCAGATGCTGAATCTTGGGGGGGTCTCACCTCACCAGATCTGGCTGTTGGGTCTTGGGGGGACTGTATTTTCAGCATCATTGTCTTCTGTGTCCTTGCAGCACACAGTGACCCAGGCAAGCCTCACTCCTAACCACCCTGGGCCCCCTTGGGAACAGCACAGCCACTTGTCAAGGAGCCCGGGATCTTGGTTCTGGGCTGACCCATTCTGAGGGGGGAGCCTCCGCTTTCTTGGGGCCCTGGTATCAGGAGACCCAGACGGGGGTGGGGGATGGGCCAAGATGTGAATGCCTCCTCCTCCCAAAATGTATATGTTGAATCCTAACCCCCAGTGTGATGGTGTTAGGAGGAGGGGCCTTTGGGAGCTGATCCATCATGAGGGTGGAGCCCTCAGATTGGGTTCTGTGCCCTTATAAAGGGGACTCCACGGGGCACCCTCACCCTTTCCACCACCGAGGACACGGCAAGAAGGGCTGGCTCTGAACCAGGAGGCAGGACCTCACCAGAGGCTGGATCTGCTGGCGCCTTGAGCTTGGGCTTCCAATCTCCAGAACCATGGGGAAGAAACTTCTGCTATTTATAAGCCTCCTAGCTTATGGTTTTCTTGTTATAGCAGCTGGACTGGACCGACGCAGGGTAGGCACCTCGAGGGGAGTCCGTGATGAGGCCCGGGAGCCCACAGCCACCTTGTGGGTCACATGGGGAGGGGGAACTCTCTTGTTTGCTTCCCAGCCTCCAGGGGCAGGTGGAGCTTCCATGGGCTCCTATGGGGTGGGGTGGGGGAGCTCAGCCCTGCGCAGAGTCAACCTCAGGAGTCAGGGCTCACAGTTGACTTGGGTGGCCTGCTGCCACCCCAGGGGATGCCCATGTCCCCCTCCCAGCTCAGGGGCTGGGGTTGTGGCAGAAGAAAGGTGGGGTTGCTCTTCCCTAAGGCAAAACTACTTTGGGTGCACCCTTTAGTCCCTGATTCCCCCAGTCTCCGACTTGGAGAACAGCAGGAGGATTAGTTGTGCTTTTCTGGAACTGGAGTTCTAGCAACTGTGAAGCAAGCCCACCCAATAGCTCAGGAGATGTTGGATGGATGGATGGTGGATGGGTGGATGGGTGGATGGATGGGTGGATGGGTGGATGGATGGGTGCATGGGTGGGTGGATGGGTGGATGGATGGAATATCACTGGGGAAGAATCGCCTTCCCAGAAGAAAGGGCCCAAGCCAGTCTCCTTGCCCTGGATGTGGGCCTCAGGGGCAGAGGCCCCTGTGCTCTCATGCAGGGGAGGTGTTGAGCTCCTCACCTGCTGCCAAAGACGTGGCTGCCCAGGGCCCCTGATATGGAGAACTGGAGAAGCTGAGAGTTTTCAGAGTTAGGGGCTCAGAGTTGAAAACAAGTTGCCTGCCCAGCCCTCAACCCTAACCGCGGCTGCTCGCAGGTGGTTGGTACCCAGCCTCTGCAGGGCAGTGCGAGCCCTGGGGTCCCCTGGGTGGGCCTCCAGCTGGGAAGAGCCCGGCCCTCCCCGCCTAGCTGTGTGGGTGGGCTGGTGGTCAGGAAGTTTGAGGGTGTCACTGACACCTTCCTCCTCCAGCAAGGTAACCATGGTGCCCTGGCCTAGATCCCAGGGGGGAGCGGTCCCCGGGGGGCTGGAGCAGCCATCCTTCTCTGCAGGAGCTAGAGTCGGGGACGTTAGAGGGCTGCCCACCTGCTCCCTTCCTGCAGCCACACATGGGATTGCATCTGGGAAGAAGCCCCTTTTCTGCTTCTCTGCTAGCTCTCTGCTGGGGCTCTGCAACAAAAGAAGAGAGAAACATGCAAATTTATTTAATATGTTTTATGGGACACAGGAGCCTTCGTAAGGAAATGAAGAGCCAAGGAAACGGTCAAACCTGAGTGTCTGTGGTAGGTTTGATGAAGAGTGGTGAGTGGTGGAAAGCCATTGGGAAGAAGTGTGTGAGCTCAGGGTGGTGACCTGGGGGATCTGGCAGGGTCAGCTCGTCCCTCTACCCCTTCTCTCACAGGTAAGGATGCTCCTTTTCTCCCCAAGTGAGGAGGGCACCTGTCCCAGGAGGGTCGGTGACAGTCTTGCTTCCAGAACAGGCCAGAGAGTCCTTCCTGCCTCTACCATTCTCTAGTTCCTTCAGTTCAAATACTCAATATGCTAAGGCTCTATGTTTTAAGGTGGCACGTCCTGAACCCTGTCACTCCGAAGCCTCCTTTGTCTTTGAGAAAAAGGGAAGCTCAGTCTTAGTCACCACGCAGGGGGGCTTCGGAGCCGTTTGGAACAGTCTAGATTCTTGTCTGGGCCCAGCCGACTGGCAGGGCTATTTGGGAAGAGGTGCCCTTGGGTATCTGGGGTCGGGGGAGGCCTGTCTGTCCACTCAGGCAGGTGGACAGACAAGCAGAGGGTGGCGTCCGAGGCACATCAGGCCCACTTATGGCCCAAGTGGACCTCTGCTGGGCTGGCTGCAGTGCTGTGGGGGAAGGCGTTGCTGAGTGGGACCCTCCAGGTGCAGCGTCCGGGCTGGAGGAAGAATCTGGAATGTGCAGAGTTGTATGATCTGGGCTCTGTGTCTGAAGGGGAATTTAACCTGGACCTGGGGGTGCAGCCACACCCCAGAAAGCAAAGGGCTGCGCCCAGCATCAGGCCCAAGCAAAGCTCAGCAGCCGGCGGGGGTGGAGGCACAGTGGTGGTGGGTGCTCAGGTGAGATGCACTCTGTGGTCACCTCCAGGGCACTCGTTACCCTGAGTGTCTCCCCTTCTCTCCCTCTCTCTGTCTCTGTCTCTGTCTCTGTCTCTGTCTCTCTGCCTCCTTTTCACTTTCTCTGTTGTGTGCTGAAAAGCAGCCCCAATCCCCTGTGGAACTGCTCACTGCCTCCCCTCCTTACCTGTGTGCCGGGCCACAGGCCCCAGGAAGGCAGGGATCTGCCCTTGGCTGTTCACTGCTCCTTCTGACGCACACACTTGACATCCAGCGGGTGCTCCACGCACCCTCAGGGAGCGCTGTACGTGCCTGGCTGCTGCACGCTGCGCCTGAGGGGACCTCGTAGCTCTGGCTGGTCTCCTCATCCAGGTGCGGGTGAGGCCTCGGTCCCATTTGTGTCTCCTGCTGTCCCTGGAGTCTGCTCCAGGCCTGGCGGGAATCTGAGGCTGCAGGAGGGACTCAGGTGGCAGGAGGGCCTGCGGGGTCCTCCTTGGGTCCAGTCCCAAGGGGGGCTCTGTGGCAGCTTCCTATTCCTGCTGGTGCCCCCTTCCCTCCTGGAGGGACCCAGATGGAGGGGTGGGTGCACCGGGGCCCCGCTCCCCGGCAGAAGTCAGAGGCCTGGGGGGAGCTGGGTTTACATCGGGGTGCAGCTGCTTCAAACTCAAATTGCTGCGGCTCCCAGCGTCTCCTCTGTTAGGTGGGGCCAAGCATAATAATAGTAATCATCATACTCAGACTCCTCAGCTCACCTAGATTTAGTGGAGGATGAGGTGCCATGGTGCTAAGTCCCAGGGATGTTACTGACACTCAGTAAATGGCAGTTATTATCTCTACGATTATGGCTCTTGTTAGGTTTGGGGGGCACAGCGGGAGCCTGAGTGTCGGTGGCTGATGACCATGAACCCTGGGAACTGGTGGACCAGCCTGGCTCGCAGCAGGCAGATGCCTCGGATGCTGCGCATCTGACTGCCGTTCTGGAGCCGGCCAGGCTCCCCCCGTGGGGGCCAACCCTTTGGATCTGGACTCTGAGCTCGTGGTCTCCGTGGCGGTGGAGACTTTCTGGTGTTCTGGGGGACCCAGCAGCCTACTTTGGAGACTTTGGGTCCGAGCTTTGGGGTTTCTGCTGGGGAGGACTAGTCACTGCCTTTTTCTGGGGTGTTCTCCTGGCAGGAGAGCTCTCTCTGACCCAGCCCCTGGGGGCCAGCTGTGGGGCACCTGCTGACAGCCCCTGCCGCCTGCACAGTGCTCCAGGGCCGCCCATCAGGGACTCAAGCGAGCTGTGGCCAGACCCCTCCCACTTTCCTAGGTCTGCACTCCTTTGAAGGTTTGTAACAGGCTTCCAAAGGATTCAGCAGCTAGCGTGGTGGTGCCTGCCGTCGGGGCCTCCATCCTGCCCACGTACTGTCCCATTGTGCAGCCCCGGAGCCCACAGCGGATCTTTTCAAGGACCTCCCACCCACCTGCGCTCTCTAGCTGGCTCCCTCTGACCTTGGGAGACTGTCCTCTTTCATCCAGACCCACTCCAGAGCCCCAGGATCCCTCAGGATGAAGAGTATGTCCCTGGGTCCAGAGGAAGGAGTCCAAAGCCTGGGGGGCCAGCAGGAGTGCCGGGGATCACACAGCCAGCACAGAAGCCAAGCAGGTGTGCTGGGTGGGGCCGAGGCCAGGCCAGCCCCTGGGTGGGGAAGGAGATTTACCCTGGAGGGGAGGAAGGAGTCCGGAGGAACCTGGAGGAGGGGCTGCCCAGGGACCCCGAGCAGCAGGAGGGACTGCTCAGAGGCCCCATGTGGGCACTGTGCCACATGCTGCACGTGAGCAGCGCTTCGGGGTCCGTGAGGAGGAGCCGCTGTCGATCCCGGTTAGTGGATGGGGAAATGGAAGGTTGGAGGGAGGTGACATGGCCAAAGTCACAGTTAGCAGACTGCAGGGCCAGGTGCCAGCCCGGGCTGCTCTGATTCCTAGGTCTGTTTCCTTCCCTCCGCCTCCCCCCTCACCGCCTCCCTCCATTGGTCTCCTGGAGCGCGGGTCCTCCCTGGAAAGGAGGCTCTGCCTTGGGACTTCTCAGGCCGCTGGGAGGTCTGAGACTTAGAGCTATTTGCCCTTTCCCCACGGGCTCTGCTGCCCTCTGGGTTGCACACAGCCCGTGGGAGGAGACCGGTCAGCCCTTCCTGACTTCTCTGTTAGGGATGTGACAAGGGGCCAAGGAAGCCCATGGTCCCACCCACCTGTCTGGGTGACTGAGTGCTGCCTACCCCCGCCACCCGCCACGCCACCTCCGCCGAAGGCAGGCCTGCAGGGGTGGGAGTGGCTCTGGCTCAGGGGCGGGAACCCACAGTATCTCTGGTCTCCCCAGGGCTTGTGCTGGGGTGACCCTGCTGTGCTCCCGGAGCCTTACAGGAGACCAGAGCTCCCAGCTCCCTGCAGCAGGGGCCTGGGTCCTGGGAGACAGGGTGTGGGCCTCTGGCCCCGCACCAGCTCCCCCACCCCTAGCTCCCTGATGGACTCACGGCCTTCCCTGTTGTGGCTTCCAGAGGGACGCTGGCTGCTCTGCACGCTGCTCCCTCACTGTTTGAACCGTGAGTCCTCCTATTTGCAATAACAGTGACTTGCATATTTGAGTAGTTCAGGAAGGGGAAATTCAATAAGATGCCAACTGAGTAAATGCCACTCGCTTTAAAAAAGTAATTTAAATTGCCAGGTGGATAAACGTTTGGGTGAAAGTACCGTTCTGGTGCTGGTCGTCATGGCGGGGCCTGTGTGCTCCTGCCCGTGGGCCTCAGCCTCCCCACGGGGGGTGGTGGCAGAGAACGCCTGGGCGCTCGCCGGCCCCTCCCACCTGCTTCTCTCGTCACTCCTGCCCGCAGCCAGAGGTGCTGGGTGCTGGCTAGGCTGCTCCTCTCGCCGGCTCCGGACCTTCCCTCTTCGGGGTGTGGGAGGCAGCCCGCGGCTCCATGCAGTGCCCCAAGGCTGCCACCAGGGGTCACCAGGCCCAAGGGCTGGAGGGTGGACGCTGGTGGCCCGGAGCCGAGCAGGACAGGACAGCCAGGGCAGGCAGTCGCGGCAGCAGCCTGGATGCAAGCGTTGGTAGGTGTGGGGAGGCCAACCCGGCCAGCCCCTCAGGCCAGCTGAGCTGTGGGCTTTAGCACCTGGGGTGCCCTGGCGTACCAGCTGCCCTGCAAGGGCTGGAGGCTCTGGGGCCCTACACTGGTGGCTTTGGGGAGCCATGAGGCCCACACTGCACTTGAGAGCTGGTGGCCTTTGGAGTCATTCTGGCTGGCTCTAAACCTGGGTGCAGGTGGGCCGCCTTCTTAACCTCGTTGAGCCTCAGTGTCTCCATCTGTAAAATGGGAAAGTGATTGAAGGGTTGCTGGAGGGGTCAAGGAAATAATGTGTGCGAGGGCTTGGCACAGCCTGGTGTGGGAGCATCACTCAGCAGATGGCAACGACACTTACCGTTCCTGTGGGGGGGGGGTTCAGAGGGACCATCCTTCCCGTTGTTGACTCCTCCAAGACGCTCTGTGGCTCCTGCTGGTTCTTAATGTCCCTAATCTCCTGTTGATTATTCCTGGGGTTTCAGCCAAATAAGCACTTCCAATTAAAGCTCCTGCCACCGCTCCAAGTTGAGTTGCCATGGCAACGGGAGTGGGGATTTTACTTCTTCCCTGGAATGTACACATGTGCGTGAGTCTTTGTGTGGGTCTCCGCTCATGTGTCTGGCTGTTATCAGAGCTCACCCCCTGTGGGGCCCGGGGCTGGCAGGTGGAGGATGGAAGGAGGCCGAAGACCCTTCTTCCCACGAGCTTCCTGGCAGCCCGGGAAAAGCTTGGCCCCAGAGCTCCTGAGGCCAGCGTGGGAGAAAATCGTGGGTTTCTACGTGTTCCCTGCAAGCGTGGCCTCAACGCCCCTGTCCAGCCAGGCTGCCGGGATGAAGTCATCCTGCCCGAGGCTGGAGCATCACACGTGTGAGTGCGTGTCTGCTCGTGTGTCTCTGTCTCTCTCTCTGTGTCTTGAGCTGGTCAGTGGAGCTGGATCTCAGACAGAGACAGAATTCTGAACTCCGCTCAGGCCCGGGCTGATGGAGGTCCAGGGAGGCACCGAGCTGGAAGCAGAGCTGAGAGGCCTGAGCTGACCTCTGGGTTCTCTGAATTCCAGATGCATTCAGTGTCGGTCTTACCCTTCGGCACTGGAGGTTCCTGGAAAAGAGGCTGTCCGCTTCATTTGTGGATCGGCTGGGACTCTTTCAGTGGAGAGCATCTAAGCGGTTTGTGCAAAATAAAATAAATGAAGGGAGAAAAAGAAAGAACGTGTATGCACACACAGACAAGACATAGACACACACACACACACACACACACACACACACGGCCCAGGGAATGGGAGCCCCGGCTTGTCTAGCTCCCTGCACACCTGGATCTGGGGCTCCAATGAGCATGGGGCTCTGAGGGTCCCAGGCCTCAGCTCTGCCTGTCTTGTGGGAGCCTCCCTCCCTGGGGTGGAAACACCTCCCACCCAGATGTCTCCGTGCATGGAGGGGGGTGGGTGAGAGAGCTTCTCCCTGACTGTCGAGAAAGCAGATCTCATGGAGGGATCCGATATGCCCGTTCCTGCCTGCCCACTCTGGACGCGGAGGGAAGAATGTGCTGAGCAGGAGGCTGGGCCTCAGGCTGCGGCAACGTGGGAGGAAGTGGGGTCGGGAAGCAGCTGGAGTCTCTCTCGGAAGACCTTTATTCCCGCCTCGGCTCCTCAGTCCAGGCAGGGTAGTTGCCCCACTGGGCGGGCTGTGCTCCTCCCAGGCTGCAGCCTACTTCCTGATGTGCTGGGTGCTGCTTGGGTCCCGAGGAGGAGGAGGAGGGTGCCCCCGGGGGCAGAAAAGCACAGTGGTGGCTTCTGGGCTCCCTCTTTGGGCACCTTATGTGTGCTCCGTGCCTCACCTGCAGACCCATGTGCTAACCCCCCTGTGAGGCTTCTGACCCATGGCTGTCTGTTTCAAAGACCAGTGCTCGTGGGATATTTTCTCTTAAACTCCGGGAAATTTGCCGTAAGCTTCTTCATGGTGCCTGTTGACTTTGAAAACAGTGAGGCTGGTTTTCTGAATGAACCAGGGATTCACTGAGTCAGGGGTTTGACAGGCAGGACAGGGATGTGGACCAAATTCCCGATAGCTTCTCTCCTCTGCATAGAGAATCATTCCAGCTTTTTGGGATGATTGAGAAAATAGTCACTCACATCATTTTTGGGGTGGATGGTCCGGGTGAGAAACCTGGTTGGGAACTGGTTCCCAAGACACTGATTTCCCACCGTTAGGGATCTTCTGAATCTCTGTCTGGTGGAGCACCCCATAGAAATGTCTTAGCATCCCTGGAGTCTTTTGGGGTCCCTGCTGGCACCACCACCCTCACTGTGGATGGTGGATGGAATCCCAGGCCTTCCTTGCTTTGTTTTAGAACTATCACCCCTGAGCCTCCAGCAGGGCTGGTGACAGGTGGGCGTGTCCCTGACAGGTGTCTGCTCTGTGTCTAGTTCATTTCCTATTGGGAAATGAACACGCCCCCTCTGTCTTTGTAAATGGGAGACTCAACCACGTCCCCCGGCCGCCTATGGTCATCCTAGTTTCCCGTCTCAGGTCTGTCTGTCCGGGACAGACTGGATCACTATCTCTGTCCTACTCACCCAAGGCAGCAGAGCCTCTCGAGCTCCCCTGCAGCGTCCCTCCCACGGTTGTGTCACACTGGATTGTTGCCACCAATTTCCCTATCCTTCCAACGAGTTTGAATCTTCCCATCTTCACTAAATATCCCCAGGTCCTCACAGAGCTGGGCAGGGAGACCCATACAGTGTCTGTTTGCCGAACAAGTAAACAGATGAACTTCAGGAAAGGCCTTGATAGAACTTCAGAACTGCCCACCGTCCCCCCACCTGGTGGCCTCATGTCTTTTTCTCCTGTGACACAAGCTGGTTAGTTGATGTGAAATACCCAGGTTGTTCATTTGTGTTCTTATTGTCTAGAAGCCAGCTGAGGGGAGTAAGGTCCCTTTCCAAGTCTGCCCTTTGGCTCCCCAGATACCTGGGGGCTAAACACGTGTGTAGGGGGGCATGGGGGCCGCCCCAGAGTGCTCAGGGCTCAATGGGGGTGGCTGGGGCATCCGTACGGTTATCTCCAAACTGGCTAGATGCTACTAAACTCTTTCTTTTCCTCCGGGGCATTCAGCTCCAAGACATTTCCCTGCCTCTCATGAGGCCAGGGCGGCAGTGGGCGGGGTGGGGTGGGGGGTGGATGGAAGAGGCCAGAGCAGCCCTTCCCGTCCTGGCCCATGATGCCCTCCCCGGATGTCTTTTAGTCCTTCTCTGAAATTAACATTACAAAATGAAGATCCAAGTGCCCCAAATGCCTCAAATGTATACCTTGGGGGCACACCTGGGTTTCTTTTAAAAGCTAATCTTCTCCGTCACATCATCTATCCATTAAAAGATTGGATCCCTTCTCTCTGGTCCATCTTTCCATTTATGGATTTGCCTTTAGTTCTGTTCTCACTCTTGTTTTTGTTATTACTCTTTCATTCACCTCTCATCCCTGCATCCCTCCTCCCTCCCCCTACTCTACGTCTATGTATTATTCATCTATCCACGCATCTGTGTATCCATCCATCCATCCATCCTTCCATCCATCCATCCCTAAACTATGCATCTTTATATCCATCCATCCATCGTCAAATAGTTTTGCTAGAAGTCAAAGCATGTGCTTGCTTTGGCCAATGAAATATGAGCAGAAGTGATGTGTCTCACCGCTGGGCAGAGGTTGAGAGGTGGTTCCTATTTTGCCACATTCCTTTCCCTCCATCACAGATGCCAATAACATTCTAGGTGTTTCCTGCCTGATCAGCATGGGTCCTGGAGCGAGAAACAGGACAACGTGCAGACCACTCTTTCCCCCAGCTTGACAACTAAACTGCTCTGGACATGTGGCAGGAGAAAGAATCAAAACTTTGTTATAAACCATTACTTCTGTTGTTGTTTTTTCTGTAGCATACCCTGGCCCAGGCTGGCTGATAGATACAAAGTGACAGATTGTTTTCCAGATGGTTATGCCAATTTACATGCCCGTCCTCAGTGATGGAGAGTGCCTGTCTTACTCTGTCCTCACTGCCTGGAGTAGCATCATTGGAATATATTTTAAAAAATCTGATCAATTTGAAAGGTGAGGAGGAATCTTATTTTAATTTCCATTTCTTCGATTGGCAGGCAGGTGGATCCTATGGGTAGTGGTCATTTGCTTTTCTCTGCACTGAAAGTGATGAATAAGACGGTGAGGAGTTCAGGTTAGCCCTACCTGGAAGAAATCGAGGGCGAGGATGCAAAGTGCTGGGAAGGACGTTCCTATAGAGGGTGAAACTGCTGCGGGAACTTCTCTCCGGGGGAAGAGCAGGTTTATGAGTAGTGCAGGGGCTGGAGATGGGGGGCAGGTGGAGGGCAGAGTGGCTCGTGGAGCCTGGAGACCCCTGGCCGTCTCCTCTGCAGCCTGCAGCTCACGCCTGCCTCTTCCTGGTCTCTGAGTCTGTGGGTGGGCGGCAAGACCTGGGGGGGCCCCATGCGGCCCTGCTCTGGCTCTGCCTCCCGACAGCTCCACCGAGGGCCTGGATGTCATCACAGGGCCGTCCATCCCAGCAGCTCATTATCCCCCAGCTTATGTAAGCCGTCGCCAGGTTGCGTCTCTGGTCCAGGTCTTTAAAAGAAAGCTGCTTACATAACTGTTTTGACAGCACATTTGAATTAATTTCCAACATTACCTTTGCTTTAGAATGAAGCCACCGGAGACCAGTGGGAAGTGGGGGGTGGGCTCCAGGGAGATCATTCCCCCTCCCACCCCGCCGCCTCTGCCCCCAGCCTGGCTAATGCTGGGGACTCCGGGAATGCTGCTAAGTGGCAGAGGTTCGGAGGAGGATTCCAAATTTCCCTCTGCCTTTGTGCCATGCTAAATTATTCAGGTAAATTGCTTCAGCCTGTGGAAGGAGCCAGATCACGCAAAGGCCTTCAGCCACGAGGTTGATAGAAACAGAGGAGATGCTGCTGGGCTGTGAAGGAGCAGGAGACGGGAAGCCAGTTACTCCTTAAAGGAGGAGGGTGGGTGCCAGCAGGGGAGTGGTCAGGTGTGACAGAGACCTGGCTGTTAGGGCGGTGGCTGCTCTCCTGGAGGTCAGCTGGGTGTCAGAGACAGTCTCCCTTCAGGAGGGTCTCTCCCTGGCAGGACACTGAGTGGGAGGGAGGGAGGGAGCACCGGCAGGGCTGCATGGCTAGTGGGAGGATGCCTGGCCACCTCCTCAGTACTGAGTCACACCTGCCCACTCATGTGCCCTCTAGCCCACAGGTATTACTTCTCTGACCTGACACGACTGGGGTCCTTCCTAGAGGCCTGGGAGGGACCTGAGAGCTAGGAGTCCTCACAGTGCCCCGGGGAGTTTGGGGGCCGGCCACTGACCCCCAGCATCTGCCTGGGACACTCCAGCCTGCCGGGAGCTGAAGCCTGGGCGGTGCACACCCAGAGGCAGAGCGACATCTCTGGGGGCTTCCGGGGGCCTCCACAGCCAGAGCTGACCCAGGGCCTCACTAGCTCTCTGGAGGGTGATATGTGCCATCTGGGGTTCTCCTTAAGCAGAGACGCAGGTTCAGGTTCTGCAGGGGAGCGGCCTGATGGCAGGTGCTACTTATATCTCCAAAGCTAAAGTACAGAGCCCTACTTTGTTTTGGAGACTCTCTCCATCCCATTTCACTGGTGGGGGCTTCTAATTGCTGTTACCCAGGAGAATCCTCCAGAAAGCCCAGCCTTTGGGAAGTGTCCAAGCCACCAAAGGACCTTCGACACTCCCCTTCAGCTGACTCCACGCATCCCCTCCAGGTGTGAGAGCCCTGGGCAGAGATGAAGATGCCTGGTGTGTGGGGCCTGGTGGGGGTTGAGGATCAAAGCTCCATCCCAGAGACCAGAGGAGAAGTGGGGGCAGCGGAATGAAGAGGTCAGGGGAAGCCAGCACTTGGAGCTGACGGGAGACCGAGGATGCGAACCACAGGGAGTTGCAGGAGCCTGTAGATTTCTGGGGAGGGTGCCGGATGCCGCCCTGGGCATGAGAATGGCTCTGGGACCCAGTTTTGCAGGCTGGTGGCCAAAGCACACAAGGGTCCTGGAAACCCCCTCCCCAGCTGGAGGACAGCACGGCAGACAGAGCCAGCACGGTCCCCACCTCTCTGCAAGGACAGAGGCAGGAAGGAGTCTGGCAGTTTGCTTTTTCAAAAAATATCTTCTAAAACCCTGAACCAAACCCATCGGAAAGCCTTCCAGTGGAAACTCAACTCCTAGATAAACACGTTTTCGGCAAACCGGGTGGTGTCCTGGGAGACACACTGGGGTGCTGTCTGTGCTCACTGGCAGTGCCGGGCTACTCTGGCTTGGGGCTGAGGAGGTGGGGGGCGGGCAGGGGCTGTATCCTCCGGCAGAAGGTCCCACAGCTCTCTGCCTGGGAACTCTGTTCTCCCTTTAATTATTCAGCATGCGCACCGTGTGGGGTGCGGCCCTGTGTGCAGGGAGTGGACGTGGCCGGCCTTTGACGCCAGCAGCAAAGCTTCCTAAGGTTGTGTGACGGCCACGATGCTGGGGCAGAATGTGGCCTCTGCAGCCGGCAGCCCGCCTAGACACGGCTCCTGGAGGGTGCTTTCATTCTGCAGCACGAGGCCCTCCCCGGGTTGGGGTGGCCAGAGTGGCTGGGTGCTGGAGGGGTGCGTGGGCGTCCTCAGTCCCATGGGGAGCCAGGAGAGCTTGTAGCATTGTCCTGCCTCCCCCACCTCCTCCGGGCTGGTTCCCGGACGAGATACCTTGGTCCTCAGAGCCTGTTTCCTTCCTCACCAAGGGTTTACTAACAGCCCGCGTGTGCTGGGCACTCTGTGCGTGCATCCTTTTGGGCAGTGACGTGGGCAGTCCCGGGGCCGGTGGCTGTCTCCGGCTGGCGCATCATCTGGAGCCCTGTACCTGCAAGCTGTCACTCATGCTGCAGAGTGTCACGTCCACCGGTTCCTCCAGTCACCTCCTCACTGATTTCCTGGGTGTCCACCACGGGCAGCCTGGCGCCAGGCTCCGAGGGCTCTGGGGAGTCTGTCCAGTGGGCCTGGCAAGACTGAGTGGCTTCAGGGTGGCACTTTCTAGGGCTCTGGGATTTGGCTGAAGAGCCCTAGTCTCCATCCTCAGGAGCACCCCACTGTGACTCCCTGTCTATCCTTCCTCCCTCTTTCTCTGTCTCTCTCTCTTTCCCTTCCCTTTCTCCAATAATTTTTGAGCACCTCCTAATGTGCTGGGTACTCTTCTGGGCAGGGGGATCCAGCAGATAATAGAGTAAAACAAAGCCCCCTCTGTCCTTGCTACCAGGAGGGCTGGAGCTGGGCGGCGGGGCCCTGTGCAGCCAGCACCTCGGAGTCCCAGGCTGGGGTTCTGGCTCTCACAGCAGAGGTGCGGCTCCATTGCCCGCTGCAGGGCTGGGATGGGGGCAGAGGTCCTGCTGCCAGGGACCCAGGTGTCCGCGGCTTGTGCACACAGCAGGACAGGGAATGCTTCTGAGCTGAGCTGGGGGCACTCCTCGGAGGGCAGCCCCCAGGGCCCCCTCTAGAGTCGTGACTCTCCAGCTCAGCGGTGCAGCCCAGGAGCCTAGTGTCTAATGAGCATCCCCACCCCTTTCCACCCTAGCAGTTCAGTCTGACTCCAGTGGCCCCCTGACCACAGCCTGGCGTGGTGTAGACCTGGCGTGGACTGAGTCCTGGCCTGCTGCTTGCTTCTCTCCTGTGTGACCGCAGGTGAGCTGGGAGGGAGCACAGGACGGCAGACCCGGGACAGCCCATCGGGCTGTGGCCCTGTCGTGCATCCTGCCGCTGACCTGTGGTCGGCACGTCTCTCCAGCCCCTGTCCACCAGGACCCCCTGCTCCAGGTGCTGTCCCATGGTCGTCGGGGGTGGGGGCCCAGCCCATACGCTTCCCCATCGTCAGGGTGGCATTGATGACTGCCAGTCCGAGAGATGTGTTCTTTCTGCTTTAGTTCAGCATTTATGTAGCACAATCTACATTTCTAGCTGTTAATGAAGAATTAGAGATAGGAGAGAAAAAACGCTACTCCGATTGTAAATGAAATCCTAAGGCTCCATTTTCAGGTTTTACCTAATAGCACAGGGTCCTTACTCGGCATGTGTCTTCCCTTGCCATCCCTCCCTCTGCCCCTCTCAAGGGACGCTCTGGGGACAGGCCCCAAGGCCCCCACCCGACGGGCCCTGTGGGCTCTGGCAAGCGTCCTCTGCAGGGTGAGTTCAAGATGCTGGTGATGTGCCCGTTCCTGCAGCTCACACTTCGTATTCAAGAGGATAGAGGGTTCAGAGCAAGAGTCAAAGAAGTAAGTGTCTAGGCACACCTGAGTGCCCCTCTACTGCAGACAAATGGGGTGTTGTTCGCCTGTGAACCCCGGCTGTCCCCAGCACCCAGTGCAATAAAGTTGTTTAAAAAATATTTGTTGGAGGAATAACAGAGCATTCTTTATTTTTCTTTAGTCTCCTTTGGAAAGAGGCCTTCAGCATTTCCTCTCACGAATCCAGCGGTTCCCTACCCAGAGTGATTTTGCTCCCCGCCAGGGACCCCTGTCAGTGTCCGGAGACATTGTGGTTGTGAGGTGGGTGGTGTGTGGGGGGCAGAGGCAGGAGATGCTGCTAAACATCCCACGGTGTCCTGTGCATTCCTCCCCTCCCCGAAATGTCCAGAGTGCTCAGGGGAAACAGGTGACAGCATGAGTATTGGGGGTGACAGGCCTGGGGCTGGCCACCTGCAGCCCATGCTCACCTTCCTGTTCACCTGAGGCTGCTATTTGGTGATGGATGAGCTCAGGACCCCTTCAGCACCTTGCCTTCTGCTGCTTCTGCTGCCCCATCTCCCTGCAGCCCCCTGGGGCCCCCCACCCTCCGGAGTCTCCTGGACTCTCAGCAAGTCCCAGCTCTGGGAGCCCATGTCCTTCTAGAGCAGGAACCGGCGGGGAGGGGTCAGAATATCTCCCCATCCTGCCTCTGGCTACTCTAGCCACTGCCCCCCCCATGTGCCATCCTCACTCACCCCACCTTGGGACTTCTCTGTCTCCCTCCAGGGCCGTGTCACCCCAGTTCCCATCTGTGCACCAAGCCGCCTCAGAGCACCCTCCCTAGCCCCGGCTCAGTCTCCCCTCCCTGTTTCGTGATACCGACGGGGCTCATGGCTCGGCTTCCAGATGATCCTCCCGGGCGGTGCCGCCTTCTTACCACCCGTGAGCTGCGTGAGGCCGAAGTCACGACCCCTCGCAGAGACCTTCACACCCCTGAAGTCCCCGATGACTTCTCTGTCCCAGGCCTCCTGCTAAGTGCCGTGCATGTGTGATCACAACGCTCGGATAAGCTGAGGACCCTATTGCCAACTTCTGTGGGGGGAGACAGAGGCTGGGGCCAGAGAAGTAACTGCTCCCCCTGCCCTTCCCGGCTGAGGCAGAGCTGGGCCCCGGATGGGGTGGCTGTGGGACCTCAGGACCTGGACCCTGCGCTCCGGGACAGCTGTGGGTATGGAGCAGACTCCCAGTGAAGGCTTTGCAGCGTGGGGCAATGTTGATGTGGATGGAACTGGGTGGGGGGCGCTGATGACCTGGGCAGGCAGCAGCGGTGGGAGAGACCTGGGGAAACTGCTTGGGCTTCTCCCTTGGAGTCTCCTGTTCCTTCTCCCTTTTCCACGCCAGGCCCTGCTCTAGGCGCAGAGCTGGAGGTGGCTGGCCAAGGGAGGAGTGGGTGGGGGTCCCCCTGCCCCTGGAGGCTGGGTGCCTCCCTCACCATTAGGAGCTGAGCCTGCAGACGGACGCCACCCCCCACTCTGAGTCAGGTGTCTGTTTCCTCGGGAACATGGGGCATCTGCTGTGCTCACGGAGCCCCTGTGGTGGGAGGTGGCTTGCTGTGGTGCCAGGCAGGGCCCAGGGGCTCAACTCCGGGGACAGAGGGGGACAGCTGTGTGACCCTGAGCTCAGATGGGAAGCCACAACCCCCCTCATCAGCCTGGAGAGACTTCGAGCTGAGTGTCCCCTGTGCCTCAGATTGAATGTTCATTTTGTTCGGGGCCAGGAATGATCTGCCCCTGTTTCAGAGTTTCTTCCTGGGTATGGGCATCCCCAGGAGCCACTGGGTGGAAAGCTGGTTCCACCTTGCTGAGGTCACAGGGGAGTGAAAACAGCTGGCCAGCCCTGGGCCTCTGGGGCGGCTGTGGTCCAGTTTCCCTGACTGGCGAGGAGGGCTGGGGCTCTAGTGGGCTGAGCAGCAGGAGGCGTGTGGAGGTCCCTGGAACCAGTTGGAAGTACTCAGAGAATCATAGAACTCAGGGCTGGCCTGGCTCCAGGGGTTCCCCTCATTATGTTGGTCATTGCATAGGCCAGAAAAGCAAAGCCTCAGGAGGAGGGTGGGCTGCCTGGGGCTGGCAGTGCATGGGCTGAAGTTCGGGATAATAGTCTCTAGGACCCACTTGTGGCCTGTGGCTGGTCTTGGGGGTGGTGAGGACCATGGTATCATCCATACCAGGGTTGAGCCTGGGTTAGTTCAGCAAGAGGCTCAGAGCACGAGCTTTAAAGAGGGGAGCTCACTAGCAGGCTGTGCAAATGCCTCCCTTGCCTCGCCCTGGTCCTGACCCTGGTCCACGCAAGTGAAGACAAGCAAGTCCGAGAGCCCAGTCAGCTCTTGCACTTGACATTCCTCTCTGGCAAAGCTGGACTTGGGCGGGATCCCAGCATCCGGCTGGCCCTGCTGCCTACAGTCTGTTTGCGTCTCAAGGAGGGCAGTGAATTACAGCAAAATACATGTCAGAGCAAACTGCTGTAAAACTCCTTTAAAAGTACTTGAGACTACTCGTTAGCTCTTGCTGCTAGGGCGAGGGAATGGTTTCTATCAGCACAGTCCTGGTTGGGACATCTTTGTCAGTTGCTAGTGACAAAAAACCCACCACCTTGTGGAAAAGAGGTCTTCATTCAGGGGCTCACACAGAGACCCTATGGGGCCACCTTCTCCCTTTCCTGCTTTTCCTGCTCGTTCTCCATCTTCTCCTTGGTGTGCCTCGTGGTGGCACGGTGGCTGCTACTGCTCCAGTCTTGCTTTCATCCCAGCCTTCCTCCCAGCAGGCCCTGCAAACGTCCTGTGGGGTCTGTGGGCTCAGCTGGGATCATGTGTGCATCATGGGACCAATCACCATGGCCAGAGAAATGCAGTTCTCTGCCAGGCCAGGTCTGAGCCACACGTTGACAAGCTACCCTCACAGTCCAGGACGGGGGCAGGGTGGCCAGAGAGCTGTTACCAAAAGAGAGGGAGAGGGAACCATATGGACCGCGGCGTATACGCAGAACAGCGCCACAAACCTGGGGAGACCCAGACCCGCTGGACAAGCACGTCCCCTCCAACCCTGTGTCCATCATTGTCCCTGTCCCCGTCCAGCCGCCCTCCGTTCCGATCTCTGCTCGTGTTAAACACCTCTTCAGTCCGATCCAGGAGAATCTCCTGTAGCTGATCTACACCCGAAAGTGAAATTTCAAAGTGGCATTTAATTTAGATTTAATCATCGTGATTTCAGTGGTTTCGCTGGCATTAATTGTTTAAAGACCCTTAATGAAACTCCTTCAGTCCATCCAAACATCCTGGGCCGGGAACAATTTGTCTGCACCACGGTCAGATGCTTCTGGAAGCCTGCTGGTGCAAAGTACAGGCACAGATGGGGGCGGCTGGCATGCGGGGCCTCCAGGTTTGTCTTCCCTCCAGAGCACAGCCTGGCTGATTTCCCAGGCCCCCCAGCTCCGCCCACCACCAGCTCCTCTGACCCCTGGGGCTGGACTCTGGCCCCTCCCTCCACCCCCAGGCGCAGGGGGGTTTCCAGGGCTCCCCAGGAGAGCGCTGGGATTCCCCTCATGTCTGCTCAGCCTTAGGCCCTTCTGAGAACAGCAAACCCAGAAGCCCCGGGTGGGTGTAACCTCTCTGGTGCCAGGCTGGGATCTCCTGACCCCAGAACTCGTGTTCGCCTCCTGCAGGGGTGCATGGACGAGATGCCCCGTCCCTCACCCCCCCCCCACCCCCACCCTGCCTAGGGCTGAGCTCACTGCCATGCTGGGAGCTGATAGTCTCGGTCTCTGAGTGGCGATGTGACTTTGGATGAGTGATTTAACCCATTTAAGTGGTCCATCGCCTGCCACCTGCGGGTAGAAGAGTGGCCTCTTGGGGCTCAGGCGGGGAAAGAGTCTGCACGTGCTGGCCTGGAGCCCGCAGTCCGTGTTGGCTATTATCGTTATTATTAGATCTGTGACATTTATTATTTCAGCTGTAACAATGGGCAGGCACCTCGCCAAGCTCTGGGCATGCAGTGACAAACACGGTCTGCGCCCAGACAATTACAGTTCACTGGGACATTAGCTTTTGTACCCATCTTGCTCCAAATGGGATTAAGACAGACACCGGGTATGTTATGAGTGTCGATGTTGGGCGGTGTGTCCAAGCGCTCTGAGGGCTCTAGTGGGGCCCCTATCTCATGGAGGAGGTAAATCAGGGTGGACTTCCTGAAGGAGGAGGTGCTGCTGAATGTCCTGCCAAGAGAAATGGCCTCTCCCTCGTCCTCCTTGGGGAGGGCAGCTGTAGCTCTCTGGGCAGTGGACTGAGCCTGCTGGAGCTCGGGGTTGTCTGAATTACCCTGGGCTCAGCTGACTCAGGGCCACGGAGTGCCCTCAAGCTGTGACTTGATTTCCTGGGGGACACCAAGGCTGGCTTCCTGCTCCCCCGCCCGGTTTCTTAATGTCTCAAACAGAAGAGCTGGGCTTCCAGGCACACTTCAGCTTCTCCTGGCTTATGGCTACGTGGAGCCATCAGTGGGGTTTGGGCCCCAACACAGCGTTAACTCGAGGCCACCCAGCAGCGTCCCTTCCACCTGTCACCCAAGCCACTGCGAAGCCCACAGGGGCGTCTGGTGATGCCAGCTCTCACTTGGGGCCAGGGCTCTAGGGCCAGTGTGCTTTTTTGTTCTCGTTTGAACCCAGATTGGAGTTCTCCCACAGTGCCCAATGGAAGGTTCTGGGGACAGGGTGGCAGCCACAGCATCAGGGGCCTCTGGCAGAGACTTTATCTTCCTAGCGGCCAGGCTGCTCGGCACGCTCAACCCCCACAACACACAAGGCTCCTTGGAGCTCTTGGTTCCTTCCAAGTCACCACAGCACAGATGCGGGGGGGCCTTGACTTGGCCACTTTCCTTCCACTCAAGGAGCTGGTCAGCTGTGCAGTTAATGGGAACTATCATGGAATTAGTTCTTGGCCGGGGCAGCTTGGGACAGTGGGAGCCACCAGGGTAATCTCAGTGGATTCGTTTGGGTGACTTGAAACACAGGATTTCAAAGGTGGGATCCAGGTGCTTCAGAAGTATGTGGGCTCCTTTGGTGATGACAGCTCCTTCTGGCGGTCCCCGTGGTGACGGGGGATGCAGCCCTGCGTCTCCATCACTCGGTGACCGTGGAGGACCCTTGCCTCGCTCTGGGTCTGCCCCTTCCCAGAAACTGCCGTAGGATGGAAGACATCCAGGGACCTGTTCACTTCTAAGTGTCTCTGGCCACTTAGTCTTTTTATGTTTCTTTCCTTTCTCTTTCTTTCTTTCTTTCTTTCTTCTTCTTTCTTTCTTTCTTTCTTTCTTTCTTTCTTTCTTTCTTTCTTTCTTTCTTTCTTCTCTTTCTTTCTTTCTTTCTTTCTTTTTTTTCTTTTCTTTTTTTTTTTAAGATTTACTTATTTATTCATGAGAGATACAGAGAGAGAGGCAGAGACATAGGCAGAGGGAGAAGCAGGCTCCCCATGGGAAGCTCAATGTGGGACTCGATCCCAGGACCCCAGGATCACACCCTGAGCCAAAGGCAGATGCTTAACCACTGAGCTACCCAGGAGTCCCCCTTTTTATGTTTCTAAAATTTGTGTCTGAACACGTGGTTTGTTACAGAGACTACTCTGAGTCTCCCCCAAGGCTGGGGGTCAGGTGGGTGGGTAGGGGCTCCTTTGAGCTGGCCTCTGGGTGACCACAGTTGGATATGACTTTTAGCAACATCGGTCTGAAAAAGAGCAGAACTAAATGAAATCCAGAGGTCCCATTTACACGTCCTGACTGAACCCCAACCGGCTCCCAGCCCTGCTGGAATCCAGGGACTGACACCCAAGCTCCCTGCCTGGTGGCTGCTCCTCTGCAGGATCCGGTTTTAGAAACAAAGTTCTCCTTTGGGCTGACCTTTCTGCCTTGAAATTGCCTTTCACAAACATGCTCCATCCTGAGGTTAGGACATCACCTCATTATATTCTTTTGCTGGGGAAAAAAAAATGTCTCTGCAAAAGCAGAACCTACAACCCTGACCATTGAGCCACACTGCACACAGCTACGCTCAGGGGAGACCTTCCTTTCGGTCTTTTCTGAGGAAATGAGAGGGAGAAGCTTCATTCTTTACTTTCTGAAGGGGAGCTGTTCCTTTTTCCAGGAAAGTGTCCCCCTTGTCTGTGGAAAGAGGCTCAAAGATGGGATTCACCTGCAGGAGCCCCCCAGTCGGGCACTGCTGTGGAGGGATGGGTGGGACTCTGAGCAGATACTTCTGTTTTTGTTAAGAGTTTATTTACTTATTCATGAGAGACACAGAGAGAGTCCGAGACAGAGGCAGAGGGAGAAGCAGGCTCCCTGCAGGGAACTTGATATGGGACTCGATCCCAGGACCCCAGGATTATGACCTGAGCTGAAGGCAGACACTCAACCACTGAGCCACCCAGGTGCCCCCTGAGCAGACTTCTCTCCAGAGACCACTTGTTCCTCTCTGATGGTTTCACCCCTGCTGATATTTTAGGAAAAGGATGTTTACCCCCAAGAGTTCTGAAGCATAGCTTTGCCTTGCTTGGAAGTTTTAGACTTGTATCCAGAGCATGAGCCAATAGGATACAGGCTGGTCAGGAGTGCTCTGTCCCTGTGGACACTTTCAGAGCAGTAGAGCCATTTGTCCCCCAGGGATGGCTGGACTGGCCTTGGCTTGGGAGGCAAGGCAGGGCCTTCCAGGGCCTCTGAACTGTTGTGCTGGTTGTGCACTGCTCAAGGGTGTCTGGGCCTAGGTGGTGAACACATACTGAGACTCAGCCGGAATCTGCTGGCCAAGCCTGGTGTCTGCCTGGGAAATGGGGACAATTCTTGCACAAAAGCCTTTGTAGAGGTCATTGGTCGTCCTAGGACCTTCTGGGTCTGATTTTGACCACATCTTTTTATTTTCTGTATTGTGATGCTTTGGGAGCTGGGGCCTTGGCACTAGACAACTGCCCTGCCAGGGTAATCCAATTCCCAGAGATAGTAAACAACTGTCTCAAGGGAGGGTGCCTTCCAAATGCAGAGCATCCAATCCAGAGCCCCAACCCCCAAGCACTCTCTTGATGAGATCTGCCCCAATCACCAGAGGGGCAGGTACGGATAACCAAAGGCAGCATCTATGTCCCATAACACCCTGAAATTATTCCAACTAGCCAGCGTGAAGCCTGCTTTCTCTGCTCCTTCCCATAGAAACCCCAGTAAAGTCTTTGGCTCACACACCCTCTGCCTCCTGCCTCCTGGCTGACCCTGGTGCTTCCCCGTGTGGCGTGCCCCGTGCTCTGGAATCTGTGAGCATACCAAGTTTCTTCCTTCACGGCAGTCACTTTCATGTCTGTGTGTCTGACCATACCCGATGAAAACAGATCCTGCGTACCCTTGGAACACATTGCCAGAGAGACTGTCTGGCGAAGAACCTGCAGGGACCAGCCCCGGTGACCCCTGCCCCGGGGCCTCACCATTCCGTGGTCAGTCTGAAGCCAGGTGCTGCCAGGAGTCCTGAGGATGAGGGTCAATCTGGGTGATCTGGGAGAACATGTTTCCCACAGGGACTGGGGGTTGTGGACCGTGGGTTCCTGGAGAGAAGTGGGCAGGGGCTAGTGAGAGGAGTCTCACAGACCCAGACTGTCACCCTGGCCTCCAGGGTAGCCCAGCAGGTCAAGGTCAGTCTGACCTTCAGTGTTCTAGGTCCTAGAGTGGCGGTCTCCAGACGCACCCACTTTCCCGAAGCGCTCACCGTGCAGGCGACTGCAGGGAACCAGGCATCTAGGGGCAGCTGTGTGGTCACCAGCTGGGCTCACGTGCACCTGGTAATGGCCACCAGAACCCAGTGCCCACCTCTCCCCTGCCCTGTCCCCCGCCTGCCTCTTGCAGGCCAGAGGCCCTCTCACTGGAGACAGATCAACAGGACTGTTCCTCATGTTACGTGCTGTTCTCGTGACTTTGAGCTGTGATCTTGCTGCCACGGGTAGTGTGCACGTGGATGATAGCCAACCCAGCATTAGGGAAATGAGTTAAAAACGCTTTTTCAGAAGCTTTCCTGACCCGAGAAGGCTATGGTTCGTCTTAGACGTTCGCTGTTGCATCGATGTGGGCACTCACTGCCGAGGTGGCGGGTATCATTTCCAGTTGTTTAACTCTGAAAGGCACTTGTAAAACATCACGGAGAGAAACAGTGCATGATGAGGGCGAGGAGGTAAATTCACGGAGGGAGTCAAACAAGAGGCCGTGTGCAAGAAGTGTGCTTTTGGAATCGGAACCCTTTGCACAGATGCTCGGAAAGGGAGGATCGGGACCACTCAGGGGTCTGGATGAGCTGTTGGAGTATCAGGGACTGATGATAATGCACCGATCAGCCCCCTGCGCATAGGGTCCAAGTGCCTGTAGCTGTGTTCTCCCCCTGCCCCACTTGATTCCTGCAGTGTTGTGTCTGAAGACACAGGACTCAGGAAGTAAAGTGACCCCAAAGTATGACTTTGGAGACATGCTTGGGTCCAGCTCAGCCCTCCTGCACCTGGCCCTTCCTCGGTTCTACTCTAAATTTTGAGGTGCGAGAGGTACACACTTAGAGGGGACCTCCTCTGGGAGTGTGGTAGGACAAGCCAGCTGCGGGGGACGGTAGTGTCTCAGAGCCCAGGTGCTGACCTGCTGGCCGCATGGAGGTCCAGTCACCTGATCGTCATTCCACAGGGAAGGTAAGAACATCCCAAAGGTGAGGATATAGGAACCACTCTCTTGTTTGATTCAGAGTCTGGTCTGTTGTTAGATCTCTGCCCCGGTGCATGCACTTGACAGGTTCACTAAGCACCTGCTACATGACAGGTACCGTGTTGGGTCTGGGGATGCGGCAGTGAGTGCGGAGAGCAAGCCTGCTCCTGCCGAGCTAGCCTGTGGTCCTCCCAAAGCCCTGGTACAGAGAGAAAGTGCAGGATGAGGGCCTCAGATGGTTCTCATTGGCTAGGAGAGGCAAAGGCACAGGGCTGGGCATAGCAGGGGGGTGTGGGGGAAGCAGAGGAGCAGTTAGACCAGAAGGACAGACTGCTGCACCTCAGGGTCAGAAACCATCACTGGAGGCTTCTGAACATTAGCAATGAGAGGAAGCAAGAAGCAGGCTGGGGGTGTCCGGTGGCTGCTCTGGTTTTCAGCTGCTCTTCCTCACTCCTCGGGGGCATGGGCATGGCCCACACAGGCTACACAGCAGCCGTTCGGGTTCCTAACCCAGGCCCGGGAGCAGGCTCTTGATATGTCCCAATTCAGAGGACACTGGGGAGCCTGTCTTTCACCTGCCTTGCTTGGGGTGCTGTCCCATGCTTCCACATTTGGACACCTGTAGTCCACGGACCTGACCTGCTGCGTGGCTTTAGCCTCAGTTTCCCCAACTGTGAACAGAAAGCTGCCTGGATGCCCCTGCGGGCTTTCCTCACCGGGCAAAGACTCTCCACTTGAGCCAGACGCCGCTCTATGGCCAGCTGCTCACGAGCCGTGATGCAGTACCGTTCTCTGCCAAGGACAGTGAGATATTTATTTGATAATGGGCCTCCTTTTCTCCCCACTGCATCTGGCAATAATGACGAAGCACTTGGGAGCACCTGAGCCATTTTATTTTTATTTTATTTCTTCCTGAAGTTCAATACTTTCCCAAGCACCTCCGCGTGGTAATGCCATTTTCCTGGCAGGAATGCATTTATTGGAGCTGTCACTCACTCCGGAGCTGCTCCGTCTCGGCTCTGCGGCAGGCCTGACGGAGGGATATGGCCCTCTATAATTTAAAGGCTGATAGACCCAAATTGCCTGCGTAGACCTTGCCGATGGCGCAGGTTAAGAACAGACTCTGCAAATTGGTTGCCTAGTAAGTTCGCAGTCCTAAGTGACTGAGTTATCTCTCCTGGCCAGTTTCCTTCCCCACCTCCCAAGATCATCGTTGACAGTCTGCCTTGCCATGGTGAGGTGGCCCTGGGCAGGGGTAGGGGTGCCCTGCTGCTGCATTTTGATTGACCGTGAAGGGTGGACCCCCACGAGGGAGCTTGGGAGTGGGGGTCATGACCTAGCAATGACTCAGAGCAGGTGGTAGAAGGAATGGAGTTTTGAAAGCCAGGTAGACCCGAGTTCAAATCCAGACCTGCCCCCTGCCAGCAGTGAGCCGTAGGATCCCTGTTTGTATGGGTGATGGGGGGTGGGCTGCATACTTCCCTGGTGTTTATGAGAACTGCAAGGGGAATGGGCAGAGCCCAGGGCTCAGGACATGGTGGGCTCTCCTGCCCGGATGGCTGTCTTGCCCAGCAGGTGTCGGCTCATTTCTCTTCATGTCAGGCAGGATTCTAGGTCTGGGGTGCGGTGGTCCCGGCCCCCCACAGTGAAGGAGTCTTCCCTTGCTCCCTGAGTCCTGTGACTGGCTATACTGGCTGGCTGAGATTCTGCACCCAACACCTTCTCTCCCCACCATGGGGATCTCTACTTCCCCCAGAAAAGCTCTTATTCCACCTGCTTTATTGGGAAGCCAGGACACAGTCCACTGAAAACAGGAATCTGCAGGAAACCCACTACAATGGGGACGTTAGGTCGAGACAGGTTGCCTGCAAATGGATCTCTGCTTAAAACATTCACGGGATGCATGCCAGTGAGGGCAGCGTGGTTTCAAAAACACTTGAAGTGGTTTGTTTTCCTAAGTGGACCCAATCTACCCTCCTGCTAATGTGGTCATGTTAACTTGCTAAATATCATTTCTCAGATCTGTTTTCTTTTATTTTTTCTTTTTAAAAAAGATTTTATTTATTTATTTTAAAGATTTTATTTATTTATTCACGAGAGACACACAGAGAGAGGCAGAAACAAAGGCAGAGGAAGAAGCAGCTCCTTGTGGGGAGCCTGATACGGGACTCGATCCCAGGACCCTAGGATCACATCCTGAGCCCAAGGCAGATGCTCAACCACTGAGACACCCAGGTGTTCCAAGATTTATTTATTTGATAGAGAGAGAGAGAGAGAGAGAGAGAGAGAGAATCAGAGAGAGAGCATGAGCCAGTGGGGAGCAGCAGAGGGAGAGGGAGAAGCAGACTGCCCGCTGAGCAGGGAGCTCAATGTGGGGCTGGATCCCAGGACCCTGGGAGCATGACCTGAGCCGAAGACAGACGTTTAACCAGCTGAGCCACCCAGGCGCCCCATTATTATTATTTTTTTTTCTGAACACAACCCTCCAGCTGAGTGCCTGCACCTCTCCCATGAACCATGAGGCCGGAATAGGGGTATCAACACTTGTTGCATGTGCTTGAGAACAGCAGGAAGGCAGCCCACACAGCCTTATGCAAAAACAAGGAACCCACTGGCTCATGAAATTGAGCTGGTCCAAGGAACTGGGGGGTGTGAGGGGAGTGTTCTCCACCAGCCCGGAGCCCCACCTCTGCCTCCCTGCTGGGTGGATCTGTTCCTTCAGCCTCTTCCAGGGACAGGAGAGGCTTCTTCCCTGAGCCTGAGGGAGGAAAGTCCTGGGTAGGCCTCTCACAGGGTCTGCTCACGTCACATGCCTGCCCCTGGACCAATTACTTTGGCTTTGGGATACCAAAGCCCAGAGGATCAGTCCCCACCAGAACCCGGAGACTGGCCCCTCATGCTGCGGGAGAAGCAGAGCATAGAGGTGGCCCCGCCTGGGCCTGGGCTGAGGAGAGGACCCCAGAGGGGGGCCTCTCTCATTTGCATCCCTGAGTATCTCTCTTCAGGCTTCTCACTGGAGACAGATAGTAGATGTGGTTTGGACCTACATTTCTCAAAGAACAATCCCCAGGAAGCATCTTCCAGCGACATTCAAGGAGCAGCCCGAGGATTTCCACTCTGCCTGGCTCCACTGGAGGGAATTACCGCAGCCCTAATTGGCTTTTCCCCATTCACAGAAACGCCAGGTTTTTTATTTCAGCTCCCTCCTGTCTGCGGGAGGATGATTAGTTGATAGAGCAACATCCTAATGTTTTGGCTGGAAACCAAAGCATTTGGGGAGTGCATTCGGGCTCATCCAGTACATGTGTTCCCGCACATCTCCCCTTGCCCTGCCCCTCAGAGGATGGAGGGGAGAAGCAGAGGGGTCAGAGGGAGGCTGTCGCACACCAGAGCAGGGGTGTGCCGTCCGGAATCCGGCACATCTTATCAGCCATGGTTCTGGCTGGAGGAAGTGTTTTGAGGCTAAGCCATAGTGTATTCCAAGGGAGCACACACAGGGCTCTCTCTCTCTCTCTCTAGGGAAGGAGGGGAAGCAGGAGAAGGGGATGCGTGGGGACATAGGTGCCATCCCACTCATGCCTTGGGCTTTCTCTTCACCTCAGGGAACTTTGTTTCAGGAAAGAGGCCTAGGTGTCTTCTCTGATCCTTGGAGACACGTGGGGAAGCACAAAGCAGTGGGAGGCTGGGCCCAAGGCAGCCTGGGTGGACAGAGTCCACACTCGAGTGTCACCAGCTTCGGGACCCGAGGACACCTTTTCAGGGCTGAATAGGAAGGGCTGAGCCCAACAAAGCCAATCCCCCAACCTGAGCCTGTGTTCCATCTCTCTACACAATTGATTAATCAGGTTCTTAGGTTTTAATAAGTCAGTAGGTCCAGATGTTTCCCATTGTATGTTACAAATGTTAATTATCTTCTAATTACTTATTAGCCGAGGCCACATTGGCAACGAGTGCCCCAGAAGCCCAGCCAAATGAGTCGGGAGCTCCAGAAAGGAGTAGATTAACCAATGGCTTTTCCTGGCATCACCTTCCAGAGACTTCTCACTGTCCATCAGGTTTTTTCCCCAATAGTTATTATGTTTGGAGGGGAGAAACCCTGTGGCCTGTGCATGGGGGAAGAGGCACAAGTGTTTGGAGCCTTAGGGACAGCATGGCAACAACTGTGTTGGGTTATTTCACTCAATTGCTCAGCCAGGCTGCTCCCACGGCCTGGGAGGGCTGGTGAGAGGCAGGGCCCTTGTTCTGGGCAGGATCATCCTCCTAAGCCTCACTCCTGCTTGCTCCTTCTGAGGCTACTGGACATCTGTTCCCCTGGGGCCTGTGTCAAGGTCCACAGGAAGGGTACTTCCCCAAGCTGAGCCTTTGATGAACGTTCGCCCCTCCAGGTACTCATGGTGGGAGGGTTTATCATTGCTCAGTCTCAAATGCCTGGATGTGCTCACGACAGAGGGCTGTGCCCCTGGTGTCTCCATCTCATTCTCCTTAGTGGCCAGACACTCTCATGCTGAAGACCAGCAGCACCTGCCACTGAGGTGGCTCCCATGGAGGATGGCACACTTGGGGGCTGGCACCTCCCTCTTGCTGCTCCTTGCTCATCTCACCTGTCAGGCAAAGATGTCATCCTCTGTGAAAGGACCTGCCCCATCACCTCCCTGGGGGATATGCACCCAGTCCCCCTGCAGCAACCCCTACATCTTCCTCTAAGCTCCCTTTGTTATTCATGAGGAATAAAAATAAGTGGTGTGAAGAGTAAAACAGATGGATGCAGTCATTGATCAGGGCAGTTCTTGGCAGTTTTACAGAAAATGATGGCCTATTTTTCCCTGGAGGTGAGGTTGCATTGATTTCTGTAGAATCCACGGACATGATGCAGCCACTCTGCCAGCTGCACATGCTGGGATGATCTGTGAGCACTTGTAGGCATGTGAGGCATTTTGCAGAATCCTTGTAGCATCTGGTGGCTACCCTGTGTGTTCTTGCATCCATGTGTTCGTTTATTTGTTCATTTTCTTACTCACCCACCCACCCATGCATTCACATCTTCATATTCATCCATCTATCCATCCATCCATCCATCCATCCATCCACCCACTTCTATCCAGGAACACTGAGAACCAGCCAGTCAGTGTGCTGTGATGTCTGGCATGGTAACTCCTGAAGGACAAGGTGATGTGGGTATAACCTGCTGCATGAGTTTGCTGGGGATACCATGACAAAGCACAAGCTGGAATTTGTTGTTTCACTGTTCTGGAAGTCAGAAATTGAGATCAAGGTGTCAGTAGGGTCATTCTCCCTCTGAAGGCAGGTCCTGGGGAAGAATCTGTCCTGGCTTCTGGCAGTTCCTTGGCTTGTGGCATCATCACTTCAGTCTTCCCAGGGCTTGTGTTCTCTATGTGTGTGTGTGTGTGTGTGTGTCCAATTTCCTCTTCTTAAGAGTACACCAATCATATTGGGTTAGGGACCTATCCTACTGACCTCTTCTTAATTCATTACACCTGCAGCAATCCCTTTTCTAGGGTTAAAATGTCATATGAATGGGAGGGGCACAGTTGAGCCCACGACACCTGCTGTGTTTCATCTCCACAGAGAGCCATCCCAGGCCAGGGTTAGAGTGCCATCTACGACCTAGAGACCCAGGTCCAACCACAGCTCAGGCCTTCACTCCTGGGGTGGAGTCACGATCATCTCCACCAGCATATGCCACATTGTCACCTGCCTCTGAGACCATTGGGAGGAGTTTTCACTGAGCTCAATGAATCCCCGTGGCATGTGTACAGAGCCAAGGAAGAAACCCCCAAGCCACACTTATCCTGAAACATGCAAGGGAGGTGGAGCTAAGCCTGGTGGAGAGCCCACTGCATGCCAGGCTGGCAGTGTCCTTGGTGAGGTGTGGGAAGGAGTCACTGTATATATATATATTCATCAGCCAAGATTAGGTTCTGTAGCATTTAATAAAAATCTTCCCAGCATCAGTGTCTGAAACAAGACAGTTATTTTATGCCCCTTTTCATGTAACAGCCGTTTGGAGGTGGGTGGCTGTAGGAAGCTGTTAGAGATTGACGCTCCAGTATGCCCTCATCCTTGTGGTCCCACATGGTGCTGGAACTCCAACCATCCCATCCACATTTCTTAGGGACACTTTCTGAAAGTACCATGCAAGGCTTTGCTCGTACCTCATTGGCCGGAACTGAATCACATGGCTACACCTAGTGCAAGGGAGGATCATCACGGCTCAGCTAAAAATCAGGCTCTATTCCTAAGGGAGAGAGTGGGGATGGACTCTGGGGGGGGGGGGGCAGCGAGGCGCCTCTGCCACATCTACGGGAGGTCTTGTCTGCCACGACCCAGGCAGGGGATCGAGTGCTCTGGGGCGTGCAGTGCGGGGAGGGTGGGCAGAGGCAGCCGTGTCTGTGTCAGAGGGTTCATTCCCAGCCGCTCAGGAGGCCCCAGTTCTCGAGTGGTCAGCTCAGTGTCCTGGGGTCCCCAGGGCCTGGGAGAGCTGCCTCTCTTCTCAGCACCCCTGTTGTCAGTGATGCCCCTTTGGGCTCCTGAAGGCCTATGTGGAGTGAACCGGGCACCTGATGGGTCATGTGATGTCTCTGGTCCTTCTCAGAACCGGAAAGTCACCTTGTCTTTCTTAGTCCCGGCGGGAGTCTGAGTTCTCTCTAGAGTGGTATGGTTAGTCCAGGAAAATGACTCAAAACCCCATCTTCACTGTACTTCAGTGTCTCTGCTCTTCTGGCACAGGTCTGGTCAAGGCTGGAAGCGCAGGGGGGCCGGGTGGCAGACCCAGACCCCACAGCCCTCGCAGGCCCTGGGCACGTGGTCCTTGTGAGACTGGAGGGTGAGGCGGGGGGAGAGAGCAGAAGGGACACGGGGCACTCAGAGCCCCAGGCCCCCTTGGAGTGTCTGTCTATGCAGCCCCGGGATGGAGGCTGGCCCTCTCCTGGTTCTGCTGGGGCTCCTTGGACGGCCCCAGGGCACCTGGCCCCCCACTCTGCACAGATGTTCCCAACCTGTCAGCCCTCCAGGCATCCTCCTGGGGACAATCTCTGTAATGTGGCCCCAGACATACGCATGGTGCCATCTGTCTCCAGGAGGCCCACAGCTGGTCCCCGTCCTTGGTGGCACATTACCCGAGTCACAACCGTCCTGTCCTTGATCCTCCTGGAGGCAGTGTGGCCCCGACTCTCTTCGGAACTGAGATGACTTGCATCTGTGTCCTGCACGCTCTTGGGGACATACCTCAAACCCTCCAGGGGCCTCCTAGGAGCCTCTCTCTTTTACTCTGACTGTGGGGAAGGCTGTGGCATGGTGGGATTCACAGCAGAGCCATCTGTTCCCAAAGAACCGATGTGCTAATTTCTGGCCTCCTCCCTTTGACAACTCAGCCCCAACTCTCAACACCCTCAAAGTGGCTCAGGCCGAGGACTGGAAAATAGTTGGGAATCACGCACAGGTACTTGGGCTCTTTGCTGTGGACTGTGGAGGTCCACAGGCCTCGACTTTGGCCTCCATGGAAACCGGGTCTGGAACCCAACTGTGGCACCCTGTCACCCCATGATGTGCACGGGAGCTGCTTGGGAAACCTGTTGCAGCTCCTGAGGGCCACGTCCAGAGGTCTGGGTCCACCAGGTGTGGCATGGGGTCAGGGAGCCTGCATATGGGGCCAGCACCCTGGATGACACTGATGCTGGGGCCTGAGAGGGTTTTTGGGGTGTCATCAGGGATGGCGGCACGTGCTTCCCTGCCAGCCCTGCCCGGCCACCCCAGAGCCTGGACAGGCCTGAGGCTTTCCGTGGCTCGGCTGCATTTCCAGGCACATATTTAAATGGACCTTTTATTTTTCCCTAGCCCTGATGGAGTTCAACGCCTATAGTACTGCCATGTTATCTGAGGGAGACGTGCACACTTTCTTGACTGAATTTCCAAGAAATTTCATGAAAGGCTGGTTTTCTTTGAGAGGCCCAGCTCCTTTATGCAGCCGAAGAGTCTGGGATTGATATGCACCAGGACAGCGAGCCTTCCCCATCCTCTGCTGTTCTAAGCCGTCCCCGAGGCTGAGGCCTCTTCACCTTCAAAGCACAGCATAACTTAGAGGAAAAGCAGTTTTCGGCACATCATTTAACTCTCCCTTAGTACTTGGATGATCCCAGCCTTGCTTACATGGTTGGTGAGCATGACACTAAAATCACAGTGAGATTTTTCTTTAAAGAAAATACAGCAGAGGGAGCATCCTGCAAATTCCCATCAGCACCCCAGAGCCTCCCTCCAGCCTCTGTCCCCACCCTGGCTCCTGCCACCTCCTCCATCTGCCCCCCACCCCCCACCCCGGCGATCCAGCCCCGTGCATTCTCTCCAGGTCTCTGGAGGGTCTCGGGTCTCTGCTCGGCTTGGGCTAACTGTTCACATTTCTAAAAACAAAGTTAGTTTTTCTCTTCCTCCTCGATCCGGGGGTAACTTCTCTGGGCTCTGCATGTACCATCCTAGATCGAAGGTTAGTTATGTCGTTTGCCTGGCGGCGGGCAGGATGGCAGGTGCCTGCAGGTGCCAGACACGGGGCTCGGGAGTCGGTGGTAGTCTGTGTTTAGTACGGAGGTGCTGTGCTTATTCAAGTTTGCCACATTTATGTGTGGGCAGCCGTCCACGGTATTCCCTGTTGTCACTTTTAGGTACGTTTCTGAAGACGGGCTCTTTGTTGGGCTGAGCTCCTGTGTTGTTTCTCTGTTGTCAATTTCATCGATTCCTGTTCTTCTATTTATTATTTCTTTCCCTTCTGCCTGGCTTGGGTTTATTTTATTTTTTAATTTGTGTGTGTGTGTGTGTGTGTGTGTCTTTTAGAGAGACAGAGAGAGAGAGAGAATATGTGGGAGGACGGGCCGAGGGAGAGAGAGAATCCCAAGGAGGCTCCCTGCCCAGTGCAGAGCCCACCCGATGTGGGGCTCGAACTCATGGCCCTGAAATTGCGACCTGAGCTGAGATCACGAGTCAGACACTTAGCCGGCTGAGCCACCCAGGTGCCTCTGGTTTATTTTCTTCTTGACTAGATTCTTGAGCTAGGGACCTCGATGATTGATTTGAGACAGTTTCTTCCTAAATGCATGCATTTATTACTACAACTTTCACCCTCAGCTCTGCTCCCAGGGCGTCTGGAAACGACGTGCACTGTGTGGTCGTGAGATGCAAGGCTCCGTAAATGCCGGTCAGTGTTGTTGGAGGGGTATTGCCGGGTGCTCCTGCATCCTTGCCTAGCGCTGCGTACATCTAGCATTGCTGAGATGGGGATGCTGACTTTTGCAGCTACACTTGTGGGCTTGACTATTTCTCCTTCTACCAGAGTCTGCCTCACGTCGTGTGCACTGATCACGGTTGTCAGGTTGCTGGGTGCATTCACGGTTACGATTGCTAGGTCTTCTGGGAGGACTGGCCCTTTTGTCCTTATTTCACCTTTGTCTGGTGACTTTCTTTGCTCTGATGTCCACCTTATCTCTTATGAATGAGGCCACTTCTGCTTTCATGGGACGGGGCTTTGCAAGCTATGCGTTTCTCATCCTTTTGCTTTCTGCCAATATTGTTATAATTAAAGTGAGTTTCTTATAGACGGCGTCTTGTTGAGACATGTTTTTAAATCCACTCTGCCAATCTGTGTTTTAATTGGTATGTTTAACATAATTATTTATATGTTCGATCTTAAGTACCATATATATGTCTGTTTTTGCTATATGTGTTTGTTTTCTCTGTGTAATTTTTTCCACCCTTCTGCCTTTGTCCCTTGCACATCTTCAGAATTCCATTTTGTTTATTGAGAGTGTTTTTGAGTGTCTCTCTCTGTCTAGACTTTTTGGTGATTACTCTGGGCATCATATGATGCCTGCATCACTAACCACAGCCTCCTGGCTTTGCCATTTTGTAGCTTGAATGAAGTAGAGAAGTCTTTCCATGTTTTATGCCCTTTTAAGAACCCCCGCGTATAATATAATATAAATATTTATGCTACATACATGTAGAACCACATCATGCTGTGTTGGAATTTGTGCTCAACTATTTTTTTTTAAGATTTTATTTATTTATTCATGAGAGAAACAGAGAGAGAGAGAGAGAGAGAGAGAGAGAGAGAGGGAGCCAGAGACATGGGCAGAGGGAGAAGCAGGCTCCCTGTGGGGACCCCGATGTGGGACTCAATCCTGGGACTCCAAGATCACACCCTGAGCTGAAGGCAGATGCTCAACTGCTGAGTCACCCAGGCGTCCCTCTTTGCCTTCTGTTTAGAGGACTTCCTTTTGCCATCATCTGAGGCAGTTCTGTGAGTGGCAAAGTCTCTCAATTTTTCTTCGTCTGGGGATGCCTTGACTTCCCCTTTATTCCTCAGGCATATCTTCACTGGTTACAAGGTCTTCGGGTTGACAGTTTTTTTCTTTTACCAGGTGGGGAATATATGCCATCTCCTTCCAGCCATTAACAAACAAAACATTTGCTCTCATTCTGATAGTTATTCTCTTATAGGTAAAGCTTATTTTCCTTGGGCTTCCTTCAGTCTTTTGAAGCATTTGAAGAAAAGAAGACTTTTCTGTGTCTTCGATTTTCAGAAATTTAAGCACCATGTGTCTTGGCATGGATTTCTTTGTTTGGGGTTTGTGAGGTTAATTTTATGCATCTCCTACTCTGGGTCATGGGGCCCAGATATGTGGTCACACATCATTCTGGATGGTTCTGTGATGGGGTTGATGGATGAGATTAACATTGAAATCAGTGGGCTCTGAATGAAGCAGATTGCCTGCACCAAGCAGCTTGGTCTCATTTGGTCAGTTGGAGGCCTGGACAGAACAGTTGAACAGCTACTATGTCCCAGGCACTATTGCAGACCCTGGGAACAGAGTGGGGAACGCGGCAGTGCCTCTCCAAGCCTGCTGGGGGCCTGCTGCCTAGCAGAGGCAGGAAAAAGATTGGCAGATTTGCAAGAGTGGAGCGGGCAGTGCTGGCGTTGGGATGAGGAGGGACTGCAGGTAGGAGAATAGAGGTCGGTGATCAGGGTGGGCTTCCCTGAGGGGGTGACATTTATGCTGGAGGAAAGGAGGAGCTCATTGTACAGAGATTCTGGAGGATAACATTCCAGGCTTAGGGAACAGCAAGAGCAAAGGACCTGAGGCATGAACGAGCTTGGAAGTATTGAAGAAAGAAAGGAAGTCCAGCGTGGGTGGAGCTGAATGAGTGAGGGGGCAGGAAGGGACAGGATGAGGTCACAGAGGTCACATACCATGTTCCCTGAATGGGGGTGGAGAATCCATCGACATTTTTGAGCAGAGGAGCAGCTGTATCTGATTTTGTTTTATAAAGCTGCCCACTGTGGAGGGGTGTGGTGGGAAAGGAGTCAAGAGAGGTAAGGACCAGCCTCTCATGGCTCCCCCTGTCGGGAGGCAGTGGCAGGTCCAGGAGAGAGGGGTGGGAGGCTTGGGACAGTTGCCATGGCCACCAGGGCAGCTATGGGGCACGCATTTTGCAGATGGAGGGATTGGCCTGGCAAGTTCTGCTGCACACCTCATGACTTTTCAGATATTAAAAAAATAAAATGGGATGCTTAGCTGTGTGGCTCAGTTGGTTGAGCATCTGCTCTTGGCTCAGGTCATGATCTTAGCATTCTGGGATTAAGCCCCACATCGGGCTTCCTGCTCAGCGGGAAGCCTGCTTCTCCCTTTCCCTCTGCTGCTCCCACCGCTCATGCTCATTTTCTCTCAAATAAATGAATAAAATCTTTAAAGAATAAATAAATAAAATGAACCCTAAAGTGAGACCAGGCAAATCACTGTCACTGCAGAGTGACGTATTCCTGCCTCCTGAGGGTGGGACTCGTTATGACACAAAATCTGAGTAAAGACCTAATTGACCTTATTTGATGATTCACGAATTAGGCAGCATTCCGTCTAGCAGGTGGGAAGGAGCTCTGAGAAGCCACACACGATGGAAGGCTCTTAGAGGCGGGCGGGGGGGGGGGTGGCGAGAGTGAGTTGTTCCAGGCAAAGTCACCATCCTTAGGGGATGAGAGGGGCCTATCAGGTAGCTAAGCTCCCTGGCCCTGCGCAGCCCATGCCCGCTGACCAGGGCAAGGTTGCATTCCTGGGAGGGGCCACAGCTGCTGATACTTAGAGGCTTTGGTTTTGACATGGGGCTTGGCACAAGTGATTCCACTTGGGCCCTATTCTTTCTTCTTTCAACAAACTGGATCTCCATCATCTCCCCACCCCCACCACCCCATCACTCGCATCCTCACCCCTTGGAGCATGGCACTGTTTCATTGCTGTGGATCCGCTGTTATGCTGCACCTGCTTAGGCTGTGGGGTGGGGGGCAGCTCTGTCCTCTTGGGGTGGCTGCAGGGCCCAGAAGTGTCGGGTGGTGGCTCCCATCTCAGCCACATAGCATTGGGCCCTCCAGCCCCTGTGGGGGGGTTCTCGTCTTTCCTGCTGAGGGCAGACCCCCTGTGCCCTGTGCTTGAGGCCCTGTGTGGGTGCTTGGATCTCACCCACCATTGCCTGAGTGGGGAAGGAGGGGAGCATGAACCAGACCCATGAGCCTGGATTTCCCATTGCTCAGCTCTGACTGTTCACCCATAAGGTGGGCTCGTGAGAACACGTGCACCTTCCTGTGGGACCAAGTGAGACAGTGTGTGTGGGGCACAGCCGCAGGTAGGGTCCTTTGCTGGGGAAAGAAAACATTTTAAATCTAATTACATCTAGAAAATAAAGCCTTCTCTCTTTTTTTCCGCCAAAGATTTTATTTTATTCACTTGACAGAGAGAGAGAGAGGGTGAAAGAGAGAGATAGAGATAGAGAGAGAGAGCATGAGCAGGGGGAGTGGCAGGTAGAGGGAGAGGGAGAAGCAGGCTCCCTGATGAGCAGGAAGCCCAACGTGGGACTCGATCCCAGGACCCCAGGATCATGACCTGAGCCAAAGCCAGACGCTCAGCCACTGAGCCACCCAGGTGCTCCCATAAGGTAATTTTTAAAGCACAGTGTGAGACTTACAGAAAATTTGCAAAAAGATAGTTCAGAGAGTCCCCACAGACCTTCCACACAGTTCTCCCATCATAACACATTACATTTATATGGCCCACTTGTTACAAGTAGTGGACCAATGTTGATGTATTATTATCGGCCAGACACACGTTATTCAGATCTCACTGGTTTTCCCCTAATGTTCCCTTTCTCTTCCAGGATCACACTCAGGGCACCACATGACATGTAGGCATCACGTCTCCTTAGGCCCCTCTTGGTGGTGAAAGTTTTTCAGACTTTCCTTGTTTTTGATGACCTTGACAGTTTCGAGAACTGGTCAGGGATTTTGTGGAATGTCCTTCGATTAGGATTTATCTGGTGGTTTCCTCGTGGTTAGACTGGGTGACAGGTTTTGGGAGGAGCCGCAAAGGTGCAGTGCCCTTCCTATCATGTCAGGAGTGCCTGCTGCCATGACTGACCAAGGCTGATATGGCCTTCGTCATCTGGCTGAGTCTTTTTCTCTCCCCTTTCCGCATGGTCCTATCTGGAGGGAAGTCACTGCACAGCACCCATGGAAGGGGAGGGCTGTGCTCCACCTCTTTGGGGGGAATGTATCTACATAAATTGTTTAGAATCTTTCTGAATGGGAGATTTGTCTATTCTTACCCATTTATTCATTTATCCAATCATTTATTTTTGTCAGTATGGAATTGTGAATTTTCTTTTTATGCTTTGGCTTATATTTATTTTGCTGCTCAAATTATCCCAGCTTTGGCTCTTTCAGCCAGCTCCTGTGTCCCTTTGATATATCCCCATCTTTTTATTTTTTTGATCGCTTTCTTATGTTCTGGCGCTACAAGATGCTGTGGGCTCATCTTGTATATGACCTATCCCAGCCCTACAGTTAGCAGTTTCTCCATGGTTCCTTTTATTGGAGAATGGCATATAGAAGCCAAGATCTAGGTGTTGGGTGTGCTTGTTGCTGCTGGGGCGTCACTGCTTCCAGACCCTCTCAGCGGACAGAGCAAGGACATAATTTTATGTTTACCAACTGAGAAGTGTTCTGAGGCCAACTTCCAATGTGTGTGTGAGTGTGTAGGGGAGTGTTCCCCACACCATCCAAGGAATTCTCTGCAGCACCAGCCAATTCTGACACTGTTTACCTGGAGACAGCATCAGGTCCCACAGAAAGGCTCAGTCCCATAAGGCTGCCCTCTCTTGCAGGTGCCAATCACAAGTCCAGGTTGTTACCTGTGCTACTGATCAATCAGCTATGGATAAGAGTTCCCAGTGATCCCCTCCTTGGGTTTGATGAATTTGCTAGAGTGGCTCACAGAACTCAGAGAAACATTTTACCTCCTAGATTACTGGTTTATTATGAAGGGATAAAACTAAGAATAGTCAGATGGGAGAGCTACATGGGGGTAAGTACGAGGTGTGGAGCTTCCATATCCTCTCCAGGCACACGTTTCTCCCCACATCTCCCTGTGTTCACCAACATGATGCTCTTTGAGCCCTCTCCTTTTGGGATTGTATAGCAGCTGCATCACGAAGGCACACTTGATTAAATCATTGGCCATTGGCAATCGATTCAACCTCTGTCCCCTCTTCCCTCTCCAAGGGGTTTGGGGGAGGGGCAGGTCTGAGAGTTCCAACCCTCTAATAACATGAGTGGTTTTCCTGGCAACCAGCCCCCAGCCTTAGATGTGGTCCAAAAGTCACCTCATTAACATAACAAAAGACACCTTCATTGCTCTCATCACATAGGAAATTCTGAGGGTTTGGGGAGCTCTGTGGCAGAATTGGGGATGAAGAACAAGTATATATTTCTTATTATAAATCACAATATCATACTAACCCATGTATATACACACATTATCTATCTTTTTTTAAATTTAATTTAATTTTATTTTATTTATGATAGTCACACACAGAGAGAGAGAGAGGCAGAGACATAGGCAGAGGGAGAAGCAGGCTCCATGCACCAGGAGCCTGACGTGGGACTCGATCCTGGGTCCCCAGGACCGCGCCCTGGGCCAAAGGCAGGCGCCAAACCGCTGCACCACCCAGGGATCCCATCTATCTATCTATCTATCTATCTATCTATCTATCTACCTACCTATCTATCTATCTTCCCACCTACCTACCTAATTTATCAATCTCTCTCTCTCTCTATGTTTCTATCTCCAGCTCTAATCCATGACCCCACAGAATCTTCTAGCCTCCTCCTCTTGCTTACCTGTAACCTTCACTCCAACGGTGGGGAACTGGATCCTATGCTCCTCCATCTATTTACTTCTTCAATCTTAGGGTATATATATAATGGTTCCAGGATGGTTACCCACTACCCCTGAAGGAAGCAGCTTCATCAGCTAGAGTACAGTACTATGGACAGCTCCCTTTGTCTTTCATTCAACAGACTCCACTCATTTACTTAGATCAGTGCCTCCCCACCACCTTCAGTGAGGTCATGTCCTGCATTTGTATTGAGTCCTCTCTCACAGTCTCCATTACATCCTGGGATCCCTGACCTCCTAATTTTTTTTCTAATTTACACACAATAAGTTTCACTCCTTGTGCTCTAAATGTCTATGGGTCTAGACAAAGGGCAGTGTCCTGAACCTACTAGGATCACATAGAATTCCTTCATTGTCCTAAAATATTCCCTGTGTTTCAACAGTTCAACCTCTCCCCTCCCTAAACTTCCGGCAATCACTAATCTGTTTTCCATCTCTATAGTATTGCCCTTTCAAGAATATCATATCAATTGTAAAGTAGAGAGCATTTTAAGACTGATTTCTTTCACTTAGCAATACTCACTTAAGGATCCTTAATGTCTTTTTGTGGCTTAGTAGCTCATTTCCCTTTAGTGCTAAATAATTCTCCATCGTCTGGATTAACCACAGCTTATTTATCCACTCACCTATTAAAGGACATCTTGGTTGCTTTCAGTTTTTGGCAGGGATGAATAAAGCTTCTATAAATATCCTGTTGCAGACTTTTGTGTGGTCAAGTTTTCTGCCATTTGGGTAGATACCAGAGAATAATGATTGCTGATTGTATAGTGAGGGTACGTTTGTCATTGTGAAAAACCACCCAACCGTCTTCCAAAATTGGCTGCACCATGTTGCATTCCCAAAAAGGGAGCAACAAGGGAGCACTCCTTTTGCTCCACATCCTCCGAGCATTTGCCATTGACAGTGTTCCGGATCTGGGCTGTTTCAATAGGTGTGCAGCGGTATCTCCTAGAAGCATAATTTTAGTTCATCTTTACAGATGGAGAATATTTGAATGTAGTCAGCGTGCTTGGCAATCCTTTATTGTTGAGGGACACTTTTGTGAGACATTGGAGAGTTCTGAAATCCTGTTAATGGTCTTTGTTCTTTTTTGTTTGGGTGGGGGGTGGTCCCTGGGCCTTTGTGGCTTCAGGTTCACTGTCAAGAGTGTACACAACTGTCCATATGAAAAGCACTCTGTAAAGACCCAGAAGCACAGTGAATCAATGGGTAGCTTAGTGTTTATGCAGCAATTACCGAACCTGGTAACGTCACTTTCACGCAGGAAATATAGATCTTTCCCTCCCGATAAATCTGCTGGCCTTCACTGCCATGTGCATTTGTTTGCAGGAACGGGTGACAAATAACCACCACTAAATTACACGAGGACTTCCTTTATTTTAAAAATATGGATTGTGATTTCTAACCAGCAGGGGAAGGCAGCAGAATGTGAAGTAGCTCTGACTTGAAGCAAGTTAAGCGGAAACACAGTGGACTTTGGGCGAGGCTTATGAATGAAGCCGCCTTTTTCATTTTTTTCTTTTTCTTTTTCTTTTTGTGTGTGTCAGTTTTTCAAAAGGGCTTGTTGATTTGATTTTTGAGATAGGAAGCTTTCGACATTTCTGGTAGCATTTCTCAGCAGAGCAGAAAGGCTGGATCCTATGAACATGATCTGATCCTGCTGGCTGCGTGTGTGTGTGTGAATGCACACACATTTTTGATAACTTTAAAAAAGATTTTGCAAAGTGGTGTCAAGTGCAGACCTGGGTGCTTACAGAAAAGTAACCAGGGCTCCATTCAAAGACATGTCCCTGGTGGAATGAGCTAGATGACAAAAACAGCACGTCATTCAAGGGAACCCATTGTACTTGGGAAGCGAGCTGCTTGGTATGGGTCAGGCGAGATAGCTGGGCTGAATGCAGAGTAAGGGCAAGGAGCTTTCAGAGCTCCCTGCAGACCCCAGCTGTGGCTCAGCCCCTTATTGCTCACATGTGATGCTGGGCTTACAGCAACTTGCCTTTTGGGGAGGTCAAGTTCACCCTGGCACACGGCTGAGTTACAGTAGCAATAATAACAAACCAAAAACTTGTAGTTTATAAGGTGCTTTCAGACTTGTTTTCTTGTCTGGTCCCCATGACATCACAAGGAGGTACCTGGAAATCCTGAGCAGGATCAAGGAACAGCAATGTCACGACTTCCCGAGGTCACACAGCTAGGAAGTGGTGGGTGGGTTCTCAAACTTGGTCTGTCTGATTTAAGAAGGTTGTGATGAATAGCTTTTGCTCCTTGGCTAAAGTGATCCGTGCGTTGTGAGGAGTTTCCAGTACCAGGGAGAAACTTGCTGCAGCAAACATCCCTAAAGGGAGGGCTTTGGAGGCTCACCCATCACAGTGTTCAGCCAGCCATGTAAACCGTATTTAATGATTGTCCACTATGGGCCCAGCCTTGCTTAGTGCCAACAACCAGTAGGCAAAGCTCCAGCCTTCCTGGAGGGGCAGGCGGTGAGCACACACACAGATAATGTGCATTAGTTGGTCTTTTGAGGAAATAGAGTGGGGAAGGGTAGTGGCGGGGGTGGGGCTGTGATGCAGTGGCCAGAATCTCCCGGCACCTCTCTGGCAGGGTCACCTCACCCACCCAGAGGCTGTTGTCTGAGTGCAGACTCCTTGGTTGGGAAGGCAAAGTCACTCCACTTGGGGATGGAGCTTGGCCTAGGGTTGAGCTCAGGCGGAGCATGGCCTGGGTGCCCATGGGGATAGAGTGAAGGCAGGAGACTCATCTGATGCAGCAGAGCATCCTGGCCTGCCTGCTTCCTTTAACCCCTCAAGGGAGCCAGTTATGTTCCCAAGTCCGATGCAGTTTCCTTCTGAGAATCTCCTGAGCCCTGTCTTTGGTCTCCCAGCTCTGGAAAACTTTCTCTGCTGCTTCTCGAGGGGAGCAGCAAGTGGTATGTGGGACCCAGCTCTGAGCATCCCACCTGTAGCCTTTGCCTGCCTGTTCTGGCCACAGGCATAACGCCTCTTTCCTCTCCTGCCTCACCTTTATTTCTTTCACTCAACAAACATGAGCACCGACTGTATTGCCAGTTTTGTGCTGCATTGTGTGTGGCTCCAGCACTCAGGGACCTTTGGTCCCTTTGCTATTGGTCAAAGTCAGTTTCAGCAATGCCAAGGTGGAGAA
Organism: Canis aureus; assembly: GCF_053574225.1. Taxonomy (NCBI): domain Eukaryota; kingdom Metazoa; phylum Chordata; class Mammalia; order Carnivora; family Canidae; genus Canis; species Canis aureus. The sequence continues at coordinate 29,320,529 of NC_135613.1, forward strand.
ACCTGGTGGTGGTGGTGGTGGGGGCAGCACTGCTTCCAAGGGGCAGAACTCAGGGTGTGGGTGGGCAGCAGAGGTTCCCTGTGTCCAGGGGGATAGAGGATGCCAAGCCACTGTCAGACACCCAGACTGCAGGGTTGAACCACTCACAGGTACCCAGGAGTCCACAGCTGACCTGCCTCCCACATGCAGGAGCAGATGCCTGCTGTTCTGCTGGCTCCTGGTGAGACCCACCTGACCCTGGGCGCTCGGGGCTCTATTAAATTGTTAATACAACATTAGAGTGTCAGCATATTATCTCTCTGCCTGAGAGGGATCAGATGCTGTTTGCACTTCTATCGGTTCATTTTAATTTATCCGACTTTCACCTTGAGGCTAACTAGTTGCTACAAAGCCCTGGTGATTGGAACCAGGAACCAGGAACCAGGAGTGATAAACCAGGGTACAGCTGCATGGGGTTTCATGTGAGCAGGCCCAGGGGTTTTGGACATCATACAGGGGCCTATTCCAACTCCAGGAGCAAGAGGGAGGTCAGGCTACAGCGGAGCCACCAGAGCCTGGACTGTGTTTGCCAGTTCTCTTGTGCATTGGTCCTGTTGTCCCCTGCACATGGGCAGCTTCAGGGACTGGGACCCCATCTTGGTGCCGAGCGTGCAGTGCTGAGGGAGGCAGGTGCTGTCCACGCCTCCGTGGGGTTGACAGTTGAGGGCAGTGGCCCTGAGCTACAGGTGATTCTGTCTTGGGGATGTTTGGCAATGTCTGGAATTGTTTTTAGTTGTCATAACGTGGCGGGGGAGGGGGGAGCTCAATCTACTGAGTGGAGGCCGGGGATGCTGCTAAGCCCTGTGCAATTTCCAAGACTGCCCCCCAGACAGAGGCTGGCCTGGCCCTACACGCCAACAGAGCTGCCGGAAGACAGAACGGGGTTCAGGCAGGGCCTGCTGAAGCGTGTGAGCCACGCTGGCCCATGCTAGCAGAGAAGTCCTCTGGTGGAGGTGTGTCTGCGTTGTGTTTGTGTGCGATCTCGTGTTGGGGGGAGACAGCGGAGTGGGACGAGTGTCCCGTGCAGAGTGTGAGCAGGTGACAGAGCTGGGAGGTGGGAAGGACAGTCATCATGTGGGGAAGTGGGAGGATCGTCCTGGAGCTGGAGTGGCAGGAGGGCCTGCGAGCCATGGAGGCTTCCGGCCTCTGCTAAGTGCCTTGGGAAGCTACTGGGAGACTGTAAGCACTCGTGGCGTGCTCCTCCGGTTAAAAGAAAATCCGCTTGACTGCCTTTCAGATGAAGGGCTCCTATCAGTTTCCTGTGGCCGCCCTAAGAGCACCACAGATGTGGGCTTGGCCAACAGGAACCCACTCTCTCAGCTCTGGAGAGCCAGGAGTGGGCAGGGCTGGGCCCTCCCGAAGCCTTCCTCCCTGGTGCTGGGGCACTTGTGTTCGACCTGTGTCGTCACGTGCCCTTCCCTTTGTGTGTGTCTCTCTGTGTCCACATGACCCCTTTTTTATAAGGACACTGTTGTACTGGGTTAATGGCCTTGATGGCTTCAGTAAAGGTCCTATCTCAAAATATAGTCACATTCTGAGGTCCCTGGGTGAAGACTCCAACATGTCTTTTTGGGGGATGTGATTCAGTCTACCACAGGGTTGGCAGGGGCCGTGTGAGAGGCAGGGACTGGTGTGCTGCAATGCATCGGGGATGAGGGCAGGATGGCTGGGAGCGGGGAGGGCAGGTAGCCTGGGGGTCAGAGTTTGAGTCAATGGTCTGGGTTAATCGGGCCCCATGGGGTTGGCCTTACAGTCCTGGGCTTCCACCTTGGGAGGAGTCCCCTCCCTTCTCTCTGCTGCTCACAAGGTGGCCTCTCTGTATTAGCAGAAATGTGACCATGGGCCAGCTTCTTTAATTGGGCCTCAATCACCTTGTGCGCTGTTTTCAAATGCTGAACTCCCTTACCCTTAGGCATAACTTAAAAAAATTCATTTATTTGTTCTTAATAAAGTCATGCATTCTCTTTGTAGGACCCAGATGATTCAGAAAGTGCTGAAAAGTATAAATGTAGAAATAATAAGACAAAGACCAGTTGTAGTCACGTAAACACAACGTGGAATTCCTCCGAATGGTTATTAATCTAACTGTTCTCCCAGGGTTGGATGTTTGAATTATTGAAAAAAAAAACCTTCTGTATATTAAAATGTCAGCTTTCCCCAACCTCATTATCATAAAAATGTTTGCTGCTAATTGAAAGGAGCACTGTATCTGGGTTATACTTCGCATTTCTTTATCGGGCAAGGGCTGACATCTCTCCTGCTTTTCTGCAGTCACCCTGTGTGAATGGCCTTTGTCCTTCTCCCCTTTGTTTGTAGGGTCTTGGGTGATGTTCTCGTGGCTCTACATGAGTTCACTGTGAAGCAGGAGGGAACGCTTCCAAAAAGAGAGTTGATGCCCATTAGAACCTGTGCCAGGAGTACCCTGGCCGCCACCTCGACCTCGCATAGGTGGGGGTCCAACAACATTCTGCCCAGGTGTCCCGCTGCAGATGAGGCTTGGGAAGGGCGCAGACTCCCGGGCACCTGGCCACGTGGTTTGTCGCATTTGGTCCTTGCTGCCGGGGGAGAGGGGACCTTGAGTAACTTGCAACATACCACACACTTGGAGTTGGCTGAGCTGGGGTTTGAACCTCAGTGGTCAGACTCAGAGTCCCCCCACCTCTCACCCCTGCCCCTGTTTCTGCCTTCCTGTGTGCAGCAAGGCGGGGTCTATGTAGAACCTGGTGGGGCACTTCCTGTCCCGAGGGTCCCCCCCTCAGGGACGTCCTGCCTACACAGCCCAGCCCTGACCTGCTGACATTCTCTGGCCACACCCCAGGCTGGAGCCTGCACTTCCCTGCCATCCTCAATACCAGCAGCCTGCAGGGCTCCAGGGGGGAAAGCGGGTCAGTGTGTGCACCCCAAAGGGTCCTTAGCTGCACAGCAGTGTAAGATGACTCCCATTTTACAGAAGAGCAAGCAAAGCTGGAGATGCTAAGTAATTGCCGGTAAGGTCTGTCAGCGAGCAAGCTGCGGAGCTGGGGTCTGAGCTCTGCTGCCTCCCGCTGCCTGCCCTGCCCCCCTGTGTGACAGTGGCCTTTGGGGACTCGTTGGCTCCAGGGTCCTCCTGTGTACTGTCACTCACTTCTGATCACATGCAGGTGAACACACATGTTCACATACACACATCCTGACATGGCCCCACATATGTACTCACACCTTCACACACTCATGTGGGTCTGCACTTTATACATACACACATCACACTCGTACATGCACACTTGCCCGGCGTGTGCTTTGTTTGCTCTCCCCACGGTTTACGAGCTTCTCTGCGCAGACACTGGTGCTGTCCGAGGTCTTTATCGCACCAGGATATCGACTCTTTGTCATGTTCGATGCTATTATTTCTCCCAGTCTGCTGTTTCTCTTTTATTCTAGTTTTGTGCGCTTTCCCCGTACGGCTCTCCTTTCCGCTTTATTTCTCACTGCCTCATTCTGGATGTGTTTCTATTACCAGTGACTGCAAATCGTTTTCCAAAGAACGTGCTGACTCACACGTGCATACAGAGCAGGTCTGGCTCCCGCTCCACTCGGGGGTCTCAGCTGCTGGAGCCTGAAGGGGATCCTTCCCGACGGTTGGGGCCATGGCCCAGCTGGGGGGGGGGGCGCATCTGCAGAGGGGACCAGGCAAGGGGATGGAGAGGATGGTAGGGGGTGGGGGGGGCAAGATGGGAGGGGGCAGGGCGGTGGGGATCTCGGCTTCGCTAGGGCCTGCATTGTAAAAGGGCAGTCTTTCAACCGAAGCGTGACAAAAAGACATTTTTCTAGGAGCTATTGTTCTAGTGACTTCATGTGGCTTCAAACACAGGGAGACTCTTTTAAGGGTTTGGAAACAGTTTTTCCTCCTGCTGAAAAGGGTAAATTTCATACCCTCTCTATGGATTGCTGGAAGAAGCTATTCTTGGAAATATTCTGAAAAATTCTATATGCTTGGAAATGCCGTACATTGCAGGAAATTTGAAAGGGAGGGAAACTATAATTCCCCCAAACAATTGTCTTCTTATGTTGAACAAAGATATCATTAGTTCTATTTTTATTCAGCAAATGCTCTATTTCCAAATATAAATATAAAGGGCCCCTGCCAGCTCTCAGCCCACTCAGGAGACGAGCCCTGGAGCCTGGGTCTAGCCAGCAGGGCCTGGGTCAGGTCCCTGGGTCAGACGTGGCCCCTCTTGCTCAGGAATATCTGGGCTAAAAAGTCGAATTACCAATACCTCCTTCCTCCCTGGTCTTGGTGTTAGAGTGACCGGAACCCTGGTCATTCAGAGAGAGGCAGGGGGGACCTGCAGAGCACCCCAGGCTCTGAACCCTGCCAGGAAAACATTCTGAGGACCGCCTTTACTTCCCAGTGAGGAGCTCCCTTGGTCCTCTGCAGCCCCTGGCTGCACCTGTTGGGGTCTGTGCCCGCACTGCCCTCCTGAGCCACCTCTGTAGCTGTGGCTCTGCCGCAGGCCAGGGGACAGTGCTCTCCCTGGGGGATGAGCGGCTCTCCCAGCCCCCCTCCTGCCTGTACACGCAGTGAACGCTCATTGCGTCTCCAATGCATGTGGCCCCCTACTGCTCGTGTCGCTGGTCCCCGAGGCCCTGGAGCTCTCCCAAAACGCAGGGACTTCCTCCTGTCCAGTCTGGTCAACTCCACGTCCCAACAGCCAAAGTGCGGCTTCCTAGGGAAGGTGCAGTTCTCACTCCCATGCCCCCCTGTATCCTCTCCTGAGTTCATCCCCCGCCCCCGGCACCACCACATCAGGCTCTGGACGGAGAACCGTGCCGACAGAGTCCAGCGGGACCTCATCCTGCTGGCCGTCATCCCCTTGCCTGGGCTCCCACTGGGACCCGGTTCCCTCCACCTGGCTCTTCACCACTCCCTTCAGGGTGCCACAGCTTGCTCTGAGGGTTCAACATACCACCTGGGCTTGGGAAGCCGTTGGCCCTTCTACACCTACGGGTCTCTGAACTCGGGATGCCTTGTGCTCCCTTGCCGTGTGTCTGCAGAGCTGCCGGCGCTCTCCCGCCCTCCCCGCGCTTGCAGACCCGCCAGCCCTTCCCCGGGGGCAGCAGGTCTCTGGGCGCAGGCACCGCACGGGCATGGTCACCAGGTGCCCCCGCGCCGGGCGCTGTGGCCCCGCATGTCCCCAGCCCCTGGCGTCCGCGGGCCTGGTCACGGGCACAGGCCGCACATGCTGTTATTTGGCCGCAGGGCCGCCTGGCTGTGAGGGATCCCCGTATTAGTCGACACGGGCTTGACTCCGATCCGATGCCGTGACAGTCAGCCCCAGGCTTCAAGGGCGAAGCGACAGACGCGTATTCATGCGCGGCGTCCGCGGCGTCGGTGGGGCTCCGCGGCACCCAGTCGCCCTGCAGGGGGCGGCCGCCCGGCCCTCAGCATCCTAGGCGGCCGTGGGAACCGACCACAGACCCTCGCAGGCCCGGCGGCGCACACACGTCCCCTTTTTCCCATTGGGCAAAAGATGTCACATGACCAGCCCTGGCTCAGCGAGTCACGTGCCCACACCTCGCCCCTGCTGCCCTCCCATTGGCCACCGGCGGTCACATGACCACGCTGCTCCCCGTCCATTGGCTGCAGCGAGTCTCCTGACCACACCTGACTGCGGCGAGGGCGGGAAAAGCAGGTCGTCGGCGCGGAGCGGGAGGCCCTGGACGCGGGGAGCCGCTCTGAAGACGGTGCTGGGTGGTGACGGACAGCGTGGCTTCGCCTCGGTATTCCCTCCTGCTGGCTGAAGGCCCAGGCTCCTCAGCCGTCGCTCCGGGGCTGTCCCGACCCGGGCGCGCCCCCGAAGCCCCTCTGTCCTGGAGCCGCCCGGCCCGGGCTGTGGTGCTGCCGGCACAGGGGAGAACGGGGCTGCCCACAGCCGCGGTGGCGCGATGCAGCGAGCGGAGAGCCGCAGCCGCAGCGCGGCGTCCCCAGGGGACGGGGGGCCCCTTGAACTTCTGCATCCCGTCCGAGAAGCGTCCTGCGAATAATCGCTGCGCGCACACCTGCGCCTCCCTTGGAGAGCCCGAGCTTACCTGGGCAGCCTGCTCTGCGGATCTGAGAAGCCCCAAGTCAAAGAACGTCCTGAATTTTAATTTTTTGCCGTTTGTTTCCAGTTTGGTGTGTCCCCGACATACTTGACCAGACAGTTCGCTCCCGGCCCCGCACGTTAGCCTGGAGGTGCTGCTGCGGCAGGACCAGAGGCTTGCGTGTCCCGCTGGAGAAAGCCTTCCCGAGTCAGCACACTGCTGCAGGCACCGGCTGCTGGGCACAGATTCAGCGGTGCTCTGGCTATTAATCAAAGCAGGCAGCTGTTTATTGTTCTGTGTACTCCAAAGTTGGAGAGATTCTTTCTTAATTATAGTTTGGAGGATTCATCCAAATGAATTAGTAACTGCAGCCTCCACCCCCACCCTGCTGCCCCCCTGCCCTATGTCCTCCCCCTCCGTTGCATTATTCTACTTGTGCGCTGTGTCCCAAATCCACTGGACGCTTCCCTACAGCTTGGGTTTTCTCAGGTCAGCTTCCCAGGCGCGAAGGATGCATGAGCATCATCAGATCCTTAAACCCCCAAATTTAGGGTGTCTCTGGGTCTCCGGGATCTTTGTATCTCTGTGCCTATGGTGTAACAATTGCTTAGTCTCTGCTCTTGGAACGTAATCTACTTCTTTGCAAAGAAAGATGACGTTTCCTTTTCAGATAGCTGCTGTCTTCCCAGGAAGAACTGGGGTGGAGATGTTGCATGCCGCATGCTCCCCTCTCCTGTCCCAGCCCCACGAGGTCAGCCAGCTCAGAGGAACTTTTTTTTTTATTATTTTTTTTTATTTATGATAGTCACAGAGAGAGAGAGAGAGAGGCAGAGACACAGGCAGAGGGAGAAGCAGGCTCCATGCACTGGGAGCCCGATGTGGGATTCGATCCCGGGTCTACCAGGATCGCGCCCTGGGCCAAAGGCAGGCGCCAAACCGCTGCGCCACCCAGGGATCCCCTCAGAAGAACTTTTAATTGCTCAGACACAGGAACAAAATGACAAGTGGAATCCCTCATCCAACCTCAGTATGCAGGGCCACTCCGCCAGGCTCTCTCTCTCGGCTCCAGCACCACGCAGCCAGCCCCAGGCCCCGACATTAATCTCTTCTCTCCAAAAGGTCAGTGCCTTCTCTTTTCTGAACGTTTTAAAAGGCAGTGAACAAATCAGATGATTTTTAAATAGTTATACCCAGCCTCCTCACAGCTCCTCTGGTCCATGAATTAAAAGTGTGATGTGGTAAAGCAGCTCAAGTACAGTTTATTGACTCACCCAGCAAATCTTCATTGTGGTCAGACATCATGCGTCACAGGTGCCTGGCGGAGGGCTAACTTTGGGACTCAAGGAGGCATGAGCTTGGATCCTTGCCTGAGGTAGGTACGGGGTCTGGTGGCTGGAAAAGGTGGGAAGACTCTGTGAAGCCATCTGAGCAGGGCCTGGAGCCATGGAGAGGAGGGAGCCGTGAGTCTCTGCATCTGATGGGATGGGGAAGGGCATCGGAGATGTCTCCAAGGGCTGCCCAGTCCAGTGGAAGCTGTCTCGGACACACACGCGTGTGCGGGCGACTCTCCCGTGTGTCTGTGCTGTGCTGCTCACGTGTGTATGTCAGTGCCTGGGCGTCTGAGTAAAAGGCACATTTGGGGTCCAAGATTCTGCATTCCTAGCTCCTTTGGGCTCCTAAAACGTTTTCTGCACATGTCTACCTGAGCTTTCATCACACTTTCTGTGGCTCCTCCAGGTATGTTTCTTTTCTTCCTTTAGTACGTGACACCTGAGATGGAGCCACAGCTCCATCATCCTGACACCTGAGGCCCTGGCTTGAGAACACAATGTTTGTGTGGTGATACATCCTCCTGCCTTCTCTGGTCTGGTTGGCAGGACTAGATCCTATTCACTCAGCTTTGGAGCTCTGCCCTCAAGACATAGGGATTGCCCAATTCATGCTTCTGGAGTTTAATTTACTTCTCTGCCTATGCATGTAAAACTTCTTAGCTTGCTTGCATTGGAGTTCTGTGACAGTGGGCAAGGTTGTTAGGTCTGATTGCCCCGGTTGGACACTGCACAAAGATTCCCTGCCAATGTGATCCATATAAGCAGGGTGGAAATTGCCTTAGGGAGGTGTGAGGACTTGCTCTGGAGCTTGTATTCTTTTGGCCTAAGGTAGCATCTTACCATCAGCAATAGCTTCCTGCTTAATCTCTATCCTGGCCTGACACCTATTTAAAGTGGGAAACTAGTGTTCACTCCCCAGCATGGTGGCAGTGCCGTCTATCTGAGATGGCTGTGAAAGTGTGAAATCTGGGCTCCAGCTCTCCTATCATGGGACCTAATGCACTTGTTGCTTCGTGTGTTAGGAAATGTGTGCTCCCGATGGATGGGGTGGCCCCTCGTACTTGGCTTCCCAGCCCCAAAGTGTTGTGCACAGCTGGGGACCCATGAGGTGTGATTGGCACTGGGTGTATTGGTGGCAAGTTGAAAGAGGAGCACCCCCGGCCCAGTTCTCGGAAGCCAGGATGGTGTGGTGTGACAGTCTGTGGTGATGCCAGGTCCTATGTGGGGTCAGTCATTGGGGGAACGTGCCCTCTTCAAGGCCCACAAGCCTTCTGCTGAGAGGTCTGAGGTCTGGAGAGGCAAACACCGAGGTCTGGTGCTCCACCACCGCCCCCTGCCCCCAGACTCCCCAAGCCTAAACAAATGGGTCCAGATTAAAATGACAAGAGACTCATAGTGATAACTGCCACCCAGTCCTCTCTTCTTGACGTTCTGGTGCAGTGCTGTGGACACTTGGCGGCGGGCCCATGGGGTCTGTGCTGGGGGATTCAGGCCACCCAGAGGGAAGGGACAGGCTGTAGCTGTGGTACAGCCACTTTGATTTCATCTAAGTGGAATCCATGTGCCAATGCCCTGACCCTGTCTTTGCTGGTTACCTGGTTCTTAACAGGACCCTCTTTATGGGGGCGTCTTTGTGACTTTGTTGAGCTGGGCGCCTTCTGTTTGGAGGCAGGTATCTAGGCAAGAGCCCGAGGAGCTGAGATGTGTGAGTGACCATTATCATTTCAACTAGGGGCACAGAGGTGGGCATCTCAGTGTCTTGCCCCCATGTGGCTTCTTCTGCCAGGAGCAGGGTCATTCTCTCATTCTCTTCTTTTCCTTCAGCATCTTTGCAAAGGAGCTTCTGGGTTGGGATGGAGTCCCTGGTGAGTGGTGCTGGCCACAGGCTGGAGGGTTGGCTGGGATTTGCACCAATTAAAACCTCTGACAGTGAGAATGTGAAACACACACCTTGGGCTCTGGGTAGAGTGGTGGCTGGGCAGTTTTCCGCAGACGCAGACCCTTGCTGCTCCTTCCTCTCCGGTGCTCTTCTCTCCAGCCTTCCTTTCCCAACAGGAACCAGGAGGCCATCCTAGGGAAGGTTCCAGGCTCCTGTCTGCATGCTGGCTCCCCAGGCTGATCCTGTTTCCAGCTCCACAAAATGCAGTTGCTGTGAGAGTGAAACGGGGACATTGCAGGCAGGCCTCACACGGTGGGCACTCAATGCTTTTAGTATGTCTATGACTCGGCGTGGTGGTGGGGAAGGCGGGTCACTGCCCAAAGCCCTAGGGCTGGTCTGCGACTTTTGCATCATCAGTGCAACTGCTTTCAGCAGTTTTACCTCGGCTCAAGGTTTTTACTTCCATGGTTTCTCGTGAAGCTAATTGCTAACACAGTGTAAGAGGTGGGAGGTGAAGCAGGCTGCGTGGATGAATTAGAGCCAGGTTGGGGCCGGGGGAACAGACAGTGGGTGCCATGGATCTATGTCCACCTTGCTGCACGTGATGGGGAGGGGACGGACAGAAGAGGAAGATAGATGACAGGCTGGCAGTTTGCTCCCAGTTAGGCCTGAGTTTTCTCACCTGGGAAGGTTGTGGTGTTGGGGCTTGTGGGTGGGTACCAGGAGGTTTGCAAGGCTGGAGCTGGTCCTGGGTGGACTTGCCAGGCCAGAGGGCGGGGAGGGGTGGCCGCCTGGCAGTCTCCAGGAAGCCCTGGGCTCCCCTTCTTCCCCCTCTCCCTGGCTGAGCTGGGCAGTGCCCCCAGACTCCCCACAAGGCTGTGGACTTGGGACCTGCCTCGTGCTCCAGCTGTCATGGCACTGTCCGGGTCTTCCAAGCCTGACTCAGGCTCCAAGCTGCCCTCAGAACGTGTCCTTAGCCAGCCTTTCTGGACCTCGAGGCTCCAGGACAACCCCAAGTCCCCCACCCCCCTACCCTGCCCAGGAGTGAAGGCTGGACTTTCACTCACTTAGAACATCTATCTTTTTGGTTTAAGCCTCTGTCGCTGACCTTTTTGCGAGAGCAACTATTCTGCTGCATTGGTCCAAGCACATTCCCTGTCTATTGATGTGAGGTTGCTGTGGTAACTGAATTGGGAACATTGTGTCATCAGCCAAGATATTGATGGGGGACCTGGTCCCCAGCAGGAAGGGGTGGGGGAAATTAACATCACTTTTGGGGGAGGTTTTTTGGGGGGTGGAAATAAAATACTTCATGTTTATCTCCTGATACGTTACATCTTCTCTTCAACTGGCACAAAGAATTCATCCTTTGATTCCTCTTAAAATGCAAATGGGGTATGACAAGGATCTGTGGCCGGTACCTTTAGTGGTTATTGGCCATCTGGACCTCAGTGAGAATGAGTTTCAAGTTCCTTTCTCGAGACTGTGGTTGTAGGGAATGGTGCAGCAGTGGCCTGGAGGAGAGCAGAAGGCAGGATGCTGGTGGTGGGGGGAAGAAGCTGGCTAAGAGGGCGAGGGTGGGGATTTGCAGAAAAGGAAGGCTGGTTGTCAGAACTAGCCACTAAGACTCAGTGACAGTGGGCCCAGGCGTGGCTGGTGCCGGTTGCTCAGCAGCCTCTGGATGGCTGTGGGGCAAGGAGGGGGTTGTGGGGGGCCCTGGACCTACTCCTCTCGGGATGGGGGCTGGAGAGCGGACTTGAGGACAGACATGGTAACTGATGCTGCTTCTGGAGGCCTGTGTCCCTTCTCCTCTTCAGGTGGACAAAAGCCAGTGGCTGCTTTCATTCAGCCAATGGCATAGGGGCCGAGCATAAATTACAGACCATTAGTTTCACTCCAGTTGGAGAAGGACCCTCTTGGAGGATGGAGCAGTGGCTCCTGCCAGGGGTGTGTGTGTGTGGGGGGGGCGGTGAGAGAGAGAGAGAGAGAGAGAGAGACAGACAGACAGAGATGGTGGTGGGAGGGGTGGTGGCCGGCTAGCTAGTGAAACTAGTAGGTAGATGTGGCCAGGTGGGCAGGTGTGGGCTGCAGGGACACAAGACCCGTGGGCAGGACAAGATGAGCGGCCCTGCCTCGCAGGACAGCACCCCTGCTCCGTGAAGACTTCTCTGCTGCTAAAGATAGGTCCGCGAAGGCTGTAATTAATTGAGACAGGACAAGATGCTTTAAAAATTTTATGATCAATTTGCATAATGGATCTTTGTTTCGAAAAAAGAAAAGCACAAAACGCAAGCTCTCCGGCATCCTGGCAGCGCTCCACCTGCAGACGCAACCTGACGGGAGTTGGTGTTTCTGACCACAGAGCTTTTCTAAGAAAAATCAGTCTTATTGCCTTTTCTCGTCTGATTATAAACACAACGCAGGCTCACTGTGTAAGGTTTGGAAAGTGCGGGAAGGGACAGCAACGTTTTAATATCTTGCCACGGGGAGGATGTGGCAGTGATGGATGGTGTGTTTTTTGTTCTTACCTCGGAAGTGGTCCCCTGACAGACTCTCCTGTAGCAGCAGAAGCTTCCGTGCAGTTCATAAATTCCTCTGGCAGCCCAGCCGACGGCCCCGTGTACTTTTATTACTGAAGGCTAATTGCTCCATCTCCGTCTGCTCCTGGGTTTGGGGGGGGCACTGCAGGTGGGGAGCGGGAAGGAGAACATTGTGGGGAGAGGCGTCTCAGTTCTGGCATAGCACCGGGGAAGAATACAGAAATCAGGCCGAGTCATCACAGCAGGTGGCTGCTGAGCACTTCCTGCATGCTCAGCTCTGCTAGGCAGACCCCACGCCTTTGTCATGTGACCTGGAAAACACCTTACCAGGTGGGTACTGTTATGGGACCCTTTTACAGATGAGGAAGCCGAAGCACAGATAGCTTGCCTGAGGCCACCCAGCTAATAGGAGTCAAAGCAGAGGTTCACCCCAGATGACCTGAGCTGCAGTGCCACTGAGGCCAGGCAGGGATGGACAAAAGATGCTGTAAGTTGCAGTGGGCACATTTATAAGCTGGCTGCCTTTATAAGGGGCACTCCTTTATATATATCTCCTCTTTTCAAGTGGGAGGGACTGTGAGTATGATGAGGTTGCATTATATGGCAGGGTGAGGTATTTTGGCAGATGTGATTAAAATCTCTACCTGGTGGACTTTTAAGTTCATTAAAAAGGAGATTGTTCTGGGTGGGCCTGACCTAATCAGGCGAGCCCTTTGTGTGTGTATGTACATATGTATAAAGTCTAGAAGTCAGAGAAAGAAGTCAGATTTGAAGCAGCAGATACTCTTCTGTTGACCTTGGGAAAACAAGCTGCCATGTTGTGTAGAGGGAAAGGGCAGGTGACCCCTAGGAGTTGAGGGTCTCAGTCCTAGAGCTGCAAGGAACTGCATTCATACAGCAGCCAGGACATTTAGAAGACGACCCTGAGTCTATCACCCAAGATCTGTTGTAGGAGGTCATCAAGAAGGTGTGAGGCTCACCATTTTCCCCCTGTCTGGGGAAGGTCCATTTGGCTTGCCTCCCCGATTTCCAGAAGCTCCCTAAGGATACAGCCTTGAGATGGTGATGTGCTGACAGCCTCTGGGTGATATATGTGACTGGACCAATGTTCTCTACGTAAGCTTTTTTTTTTTTCTTTTTTCTTTTTTCTACGTAAGCTTTTAAGAGTTGGTTGGGGAGTGGGGAGAGCCACTCATCCTGTGGATTACAGGACAGATCTCGTTAAGTCAGTGACCTTCCTGAAACTGCCACCCACCAATCTGGAGTGGTCTGCTTCTTTCTTTGCATTCTCTCTGCCCTCTGAGTATGGGAGCTGGTTTCAGATCACCCCCTGGGGAGCTCCCAGGCCTGGCTGTCCCCTTGATTTCAGCCTGGTATAGCTAAGCTGTACCTTGGCTCTTGACCCATGGAAACTGCAAGATAATATGTCTGTGCTATTGTAAGCCTGCTAATTGTTACTCAGCCTAGCTTACTGATACACGCAGAAATTAGTGCAAATTAGAAAGGTACAGTGTCGTTGCATAGTAGGGGCTTAATTATTATTATTTTTTTAAAGATTTTATTTTTTTTATGATAGTCACAGAGAGAGAGAGAGAGAGAGGCAGAGACACAGGCAGAGGGAGAAGCAGGCTCCATGCACCGGGATCCTGATGTGGGATTCGATCCTGGGTCTCCAGGATCGTGCCCTGGGCCAAAGGCAGGCGCCAAACCGCTGCGCCACCCAGGGATCAATTAGCATGGCCCTGCCCTCCCCTTCATCCTAGAAGCTACCTGTCTTGAGCAAGGGCTGGGCTTCTCCAGGCAGGCAGGTGGATGTGTAGGCAGTTGTATTCAGGAGCACTTCACCACTCCTTTGTCCATGTCAGGTGGCCCGGGCACTTAAGAAAAGTCAGCCTGGGCTGGATTCCTTTCCCAGCTCCCAAAAGGCTCTTAAGAAGCCCCAGCAGTCACATGATTCCATAACTTTTTCCCCTGTAGGCTTAGAGGCTTAGAAATGAAAATATTTTGTCTCTTTTGCATGGTGGGGGAGTGTGGGGGTGTTGGAGTCTTCAGCTGTAATACATAGCACCGTAGGCAGCCCTATTACCAGCCCCTAAAATATGCAATCGGGTGGAGTGGGGGAGGGAGTGGATAATGAGATGAGGTTTGAAGACTGAGCTCTGCATGGCTTAGGATGCAGCCAGAAGACAGAAAGGGAGTCATAAACATCAAAAGTGGAAGAGAAAATGTAGCAATCACGTCCTTTGAACAAATACCCTAATCATCTTTCCAAGGCTGCATGCCGAGCTGCCACAGGGCATGTGTATTAAGAATGACACCCTCTGCTGCTTCTGTTCCAACAAGTCACCGCTTAAAAGCCCCTCTGTGTGCTCAGCAAGACCTAGCCTTGCAAGGCAGAGGGAAGGACTTTTAAGGACTCCAAAATGATGTGCTTTAAGCTGGAGGCAGCACTGCTATCACAAACGAATGAGTCTCCTAGGGCCTGACAAGGGGTCTGCAGGGCTGGGATCTATCCCACCCCACCCAGACCTCAGTGTGAGACCACAGGGCACTGTTATCTCTTCCTCATCATCTACCTGATCTCTTCTTGTTCATTTGTGGGAGCCACCTCCTCCAGGAAGCCTCCTTGACTGCAGTCTGGGTCAGTCTCCCAGGTCAGGGTCCTGTTGCTCCCGGACTTTGCTTTCAGAGCAGCAATTAAAACTATGATTGGCAACCTTCTTGATTTACTCTCTGACTTTACTGTTGGGACTCTAAGCTCCAGCAGGGTAGGGACAGTGTCTGTGTGGCTCATTGTTGTACCCTAGTGTCTAGCCCAGTGCTGGATGTGTAGGAAGAGTATGTATAAAATCAACAAATGAAGAAAATACTGGAAAAGTATGTAAAGAGTAGTACAAGCCCTCTAAGGAGGGGTTACCTTGAAGGTTTTGGGGAGCTTCCTACCTTTCTTTTCCACCCCTATTTTGAACCAGAGGTGAGCCCAACCTCCTTTGTTTTACAAAGAAGGAAACTAAAGCCCAGAGAGGGAAGAGACTTTTTCAGGTTCACACAGAAAGCTGATGACGTGTTTCTGGATCCAGAACCATGGAGGTGGTTGTTCTGTTCTGTCACCTTGACTTACTTGGTGAATGGCAATGAATGGGAGTGGAAAGACCATTGGGACACCCTGGGCATTTGCACACTGACGGAGCCATCCATCTGATGGAGGGTCCATTCCCTTTCCAGAAGTGTGTGGGTAATGCTTAATGGGGCTGGGACTAGGATGGGGTGATTGAGGTTCCTAGGGCACCAAATAAAAGGAGGTGTTCACTTTCAGATATTTGCCTGACTCTAACAGTGAGCCCCTCACCGCAGTTTGTACCCTCAGCACTTCTCTCACCTCACCTTTGTCCCGGCCCTGACACATGGTGTCTTAGCAACAGAAAAGGTGATACTAAAGGACTGCATACTTGAGGACAAAGCCAAATGCCAGCATCTCAGGAAGATTTACTCATCCATCCATCCATCCATTCATCTACTCACTATCTGTTTACCATCCATCCATGGATCCATCCATCCATCCACTCACCCAATCATCCATCATCATCATCACCTATTCTCCCATCAGCCTATCCATCCATCCACCCATCCATCTGCCCATCTGCCCACCATCTGTTTGTTTACCATCTGTCCATGCATCACGCTTGCATCCATCTATCTATTCATCTGCCCATCATCCACCTGCTCACTGTCCATGAATCCATCCATCCACTCACCCATCCATCCATCATCATCACTTATTCACTCATTCATCTATCCCTCCTTCCAAACATTTATCTATCCATTCATTTATCTATCCTTTCATCCATCCGCCTCCTTACTTCAGGAAGCTTATATTTTCGATAAATCATCCTCTTCTTCTCCTTCCTTCATTCTTCCTTTTATCATCTTCTTCCTTCTCCTCCTGCATTATCATCATTATCTATCCACATACATATATATTTTACTCTCTGTGTCTTTATATAGAGATAGTTCTCTTTCCTCTAAATAATGGAATTCACCTCACAAACTTTCACCTCTAGGCCTTTGCATATGCTGTTCTCACTTCCTAGATTGCATTTCCCTCCAGTTTCAAAAGTTGGTTCCTCTTGATTTTTCAGTCTGAATTCTAGCCAGTGTCTCCTCCAATGGGTGATGTTTCCATCCATGCAAAATCAGTTCTCCATTCCTAGCAGCCCCTAAGTTCTTTGTTGGGAATCTCCTCCATCTTGTTACAAAGAGCCTCAACAAGACAATAAAAGTTAAGATGTTCTGTGGTCACCCAGTCAAGGAGTGTGATCCAGCCTAGGCAACTGGACTTTCCCCTTCCTCACCCCACTTCCCAGGATTTTTGTCTTGAGTAGAGAGAGGAAAGGAAGGGAGAGCAAGTAGTTAGAAGGCATTCATTCCCACAGCTTCACCAGGAGTGATTTCTGCTGCCACACACCAGGACGACCCCATTCCTGACCTCCTCTGAACTCTAGCCCCTCTCCTACTCTTGAACTACCCACTGATCCTCCAATGTGCCCATTACCCTGAAGGTCACAGAGATGGTCTTCTTTCCCAAAGACTCCTAATAGACAGACCTCTTTTTTTTTTTTTCAGACAGACCTCTTCAGAGAGGACTCTGATGACTTTCCTTTCTCAGACTAGTCCCCTGATGCCCCATGTCTTCTCTGTTTTGTAGAAGCAATCCACAAAACTTGCATTTATTTTATTTATGCCCGTATACTTTTTTTGTTTCTATTTGTGATTTCATTGTGTCTATCTGTCTCTTACAGTAGAATGTAAATTATAAGTGTCCTGAAGGCAGGAGTGCTGTCTGTCTTGATCAGTTTTCTCAGGGTCTGACACAGTGCCTAGCACATAGTAGGCACTCAACATATTTGTTTAATTGTGATGAAATTTTGAAGTTGCTGTCAAAGAAGTAGATTCTCCCAAAGCTGCTTTCTCAGTTGTGGAATCAGGGCACTTCACCTTCTGGTCCTCACCTCTCTCACTCTCTGTCCTATATTCCTATTTACTTCTTGAAGTGTTAATGCAATCATGGATTTAATGGTGCCTTAGAAGAATAAAAACCATAAGGGGTTGGAATCAGAAAGGCCCAGCTCAGGAGTCAGAGAGACCTGGGCACTGGTGCTATTCTTACCTGTAGGTTGTTGAGCCTCAATGTTCTCATCTTTAGAATGGGAATAATAGCACTGCCATCAAAGGGTTGCTGCGAGGATTAGATAAGGTAAAGTGGAAGGAGAGTAGCATAGTATGTGACACATGGAAAGCATTCAATAAGTATTTGTTATAAAAATGAACTCATGAATGGAGTTTGAAACAGTGTCTGTGCTTGGAAGAAAATGTTCTCCTTTAGAATTCTGATGAACCATAATGCATTTAAAATGCATACTGTTGTCACTGTCCCCTTACTCCTCCCCGTCCCCCTCTTCCCTCCCCACCTGGATAATCATGGGGAGCTATTTTTATATCTGACGTAGTGGAAAAGTAGCAGATTAACAACCCCAGAGACGTACATTGCCTCTATTAATATTAAACAGGGTATTAATTTTACCAGTAACTGAAACATTAAACATGTATATCCATTAGTGGTCATTATTTTAATCTCCAGAAGCTGTCTAGCGTATTCCAGGAATAGGTCTGGTCCATTCTTCTCTACCTCCTTTTCCTAAATTCACTGGTGAATCAAGGATCATGGTTTTCATTTCCCTGAGGGGACATAGATAATTATAAACTCATAGTTGTTAAGGGAGAAAGTCTGAGAAGTCCTCACACCCAGTTTCCTTATCCAGGAGTGCAAGCCCCCCAAAGATGAGATTTCAGTATGTGGAGTACCTGCTGAAAGTGGTCTTCTTAAGACCCCCCCGCCAGCCCCCACTGGGGCTGCCTACCTGATGTGCAGGCTCTGAGCACTAGCTCTTGATGGTAATTGGTAGACATCTCTGTCTTGACTGCTAATGACACTGTCAGTGGATCTAGCTCAGCGCCTTTGCAGTGACAGTAAGAAGGACTAAGACTAGTTCATAATAATAGGACACATGGTATAGGGTGAGTGATTGGCAACTTACTGAGTAGTAACATAGAACATCCAACAACTGTTGATTTCAACTCCTAATTACTCCTCAACTAGCAGCCGCTGAAACCCTCAAGGTGGAATTGAGGGACAGACAAGTATGGCCAGTGGTTAAGGATGGCCTCTGGTGTCAGACAGTTGGGGTTTAAATTTAACTCTACAGCAGGCTATCAGACATCAGGCAGCACAGGACAGTGATCTCTGAGAGAGAGCCAAATGATTGTCTCAACTCACTGCCTGAAGAACTCCTAGGGCGGCTGGGAGTGCGAACCCAGGCTAAGTCTGGTGGTATTCCTGAGTTGAGGAGGTGGATCTGGAAGTCTGGGGAGAACAAGAAAGATAATTTATGCAGGATGAGTATCCAGAATACCAGAGAAGAAAACATTGCAACAGAAAAAGCTCCAGAGTCTTCAGGTAAATACTAATCAGTGCATGTATATGAGTCATCAGGTCTGGAAGAAGAAGAAAAAAACACCTGAGCAGAAGGAACAATGCTTGAAACTCACGCAGAACCAGATATCTTTCATGTTCCCACCAGCAACAATGGAATTATTTATAATTCTCAAGATGTGCAGTAGTTTATGGAGAAAAAAATCACCTCAGCAGTGTAGACTATTAGGCCTCAGCTGCCCTAGTCCCACTTAAAAATGCTTAAAGCCTTCAAAGCACCCAAGTCTTCCCAAGTAATTTAACTTAACCCTAGTACAAACTCAGAAATATTTAAAGAAACATAATAATATACAGTATTCAATACAGTAAAATTTACATTGTCATTTAATAAAAAGTTTCCAGACATTCAAAGAAACAAAAAGCTACTATGAAGAATGAGAAGAAAAGTCCATCAATAGATACAGGCACGGAAGTGACACATATAATAGAACTAGTAGAAAAGGACATTAAGACTGTTATAACTATTTTTCCACATCAAGGTTGAGCGTGTTAAGTGGAGACATGAAAGACCAGAATTGAACTTCTAGAAGTGAAAAATACAATGTCTGAGATGAAAAAAACACTGGGTGAGGTGGTCAACAGATTTGACAATGTGGAGGAGATTATTAGTGAACTCGAAGACAGCAATAGAAACTATCAAAAATGGAATGCATAGGAAAAAAAAACGATTACAATAAATGAGCAGAGAATCAACTTCCACAGACTAATATATGTGTAAGTGGAGTCCTCTGAGAAGGCATGAATGGAGAAAAAAAGATATTTGAAGAAATTAATGGGTAGAAAATGTCAGATTTGATGACAACTATAAACCCAGAGATCCAAGAATACCAATGAGCCCCCAGCACACACAAAATATGAAGAAAACTACATCAAGGCAAGTCATAATCAAATTGCTTAAAACCAATGATAAAGAGAAAATTTTGAAAAGAGCCAGAGGAAAAAGAAGCATTAGAGAGGAATAAACATGAGAACCATGGCAGACTTCTAGTCAGTAACAATACCACTCAGAGAATAATGGAGCACATCTGTAAAGCACTTTAAGGACAGAAAAATTGTCAATCTAGAATCCTGAACCCAACAAAATATCACTCAGGGGCACCTGGGTGGCTCAGTTGGGTAAGCATCTGACTTTTGATCTCAGGTCAGGTCTTGATCTGTTGGGCTTCATTCCTAGCATGGAGCCTACTTAAAAAATATTATTCAAACATGACAGGAAAGACTTTGAGACACACAAAAGCTTAAAGAAATTATTGCTTCTGATTATCATTATAAGAAATGATCAAGGATATCCTTTGGGCAGAAGGAAAATAATACCAGATGGAAATCTGGATTTACAGAAAGCAATGAAGAGTACAAAAAATGATAAATGTTGGGTAAAAGTGAAACATTAGAAAATATCTTGTAAATATAATTGTTTAAATAAAAGCAATTACATATAGTAGGAAATATACAGCATATGTAGAAGCAAAAGGCATACAAATAACACCAAGAGCCAAAGGGGGGAAATAGCATATTATTTTAAGATTTTTATACTACATATGAAATAGCATAATAACATTTGAGAGTAGCCTATGATCTGTTAAAGATGCATACAGTGAACTGTAAAACAATGACTAAAAGTCAAAGCCAAACGGAACAAAATAGTTGTACCTAATAAGCCAACAAAAAAGACAGTGAAATAAAAATAATCCACAAGGAGACAGAAATAAGAGGAAAAAGGGAATAAACAACAGATGGGACAAATAGAAAGCAAACAGCAGGATGGTAAATTTAAATCCAATTCTCCAACATCCTACCAGTTGTGCATGATTGTTGAAGAACTCTGTGCCCCAGACAACAGCATGATGTCCGCACACCAGCAAGCACTTGTTACCACTCCCTAGTCTTGCCATTGATGGATGGAGAGCTGTGTCCATGTATTGGTCATGTTGAGAGGTTCCTTCTCATCCCGTTGCTCCAGTCCTTTGATTCCTTCCTCAACTTCCACACCCCATGCCATCTGGGTCTGCAAGTGCTCCAAGTCCATGAACTAAATGGTCAGCAAGTGTCTTCATGTACTTTTAGCTGCCACCACTCATGGATCCAGGAGGGATACTTTCTTTTCTGCAAAAACGTTTGTGGCTGGTCATGTCAGGAATGTGCTCTCTCTGTCCTCTTCTTATCTGCATATTTCTCAGCTTCCGTGCATCTCTGGAAAGGGATAGCTGCAGATTTTGTAGGAAAAGGAAAAGCTGCCCATTTGGGAGCCACCCATGAAATATTCCTGATTGTGTAGACATGCCATGCTTCTTGCCTCTGTCCAGCACCCACCCCCTCCCACGTTGGCCATAGCAAGTTGGATTTGATGTTCAGGTGTCGCAGTGTCTACCTTGGGGGACTGTGACCTATTTTATACCTCAACCAATAAGGCAGTATCCCCTTGTATAAAGCAGGTCCTCAATAGACATCTCTTGAAGGGATTTCATCATCCCTGAGCCTGTGTCAGGGGGCGACCAGTGGCTAAGCGAATTGCTCACTTGTCAGAGGTTCAGCTGGGCCTGGGTCTAGGACCTTCTGCGCCCTAGTCTGGTGCTATGTTCATGCTGTACATGGTCTCTCACAATGCTCCTGCTCTGTGATACTGCCACTGTGCGAGGAATGGTTCTTGGGATGGTGGTCCAGCTTTATGCTGCAGGCCTGGAGGAACCCATTCGCTGCCTACCCTCCTTCCTGACTCAGGTTTGTGGGTCCTTCCAGGCTCATGTGTCAGACATCTCCACCCCATCCTTACCTGTCCCACCTTTCTTGGTTCCCTCTTGCAATTAGTGGCTGCTTGGGGAGCCAGAGGTCATCACTGTTAATTCATGCTCTTGGCAGCTGTTTGGTAGCAATGCCCGGGCAAGAGAATCTCTTCTCTGTTGTCTTCTAAGAACACATGGGCTTCCTCTAGTCTCTTGACTCCACTATCCTGATTAACTCTTCCCCCTTGGTGACAAGGGGCAACTGGGGACACAGCACAAGGCTTTCTCCTGTGTGAAGAGCTTCTAGTCTGTGGCTCTTGAGTTTTCTGCTGGCATCCAGACAAGACACTAAAGGTGAATGCACTCCAGAATCCCAAAGCATTGTCAATTTCCTCCCCTTAGCTCAGAGCACTCCCTCTGCTCTCCACTTGCCACCCAGGGCCCCCTCAATCCATACCATAAAATGTACAATGTCAGTTTGTTCGACTAAGGATCCTGCTGAGTATTTAATCCTTACTTAACGCTGATGTTTATTTTATTTTAGAGTTTAAATTAATCAGCCTCAGGATACAAAATTAGATAAGGCAAAGATTTAGCTCCCCTGGAATGATTCATTTCACGTCAAGCTTTCTTAACTCTTTGGCTTCAAGGGAGAAGTGTCCACATACTTCTAGGCAGAGCTGCCCAGGGGCTAGCCAGGTGAACAGCTGTGCTCTCTCCTCACCATTCTCCCAGCCAGGGCATAGCATTCTTTGACACAGGGGTTTTTAAAATACATTCTTTTCCATCTTAACTGTAAGAGAGCCTCACAAAAGGAAAGAGATAATATGAAAGTAGAAAAAAAAGTCAAAAGAACCTCCCTATAATTCTACCGCCTGAAGATCACCATTGTTACCATCTGGACATGCTTCCTCTCATACTTGTCTGCCCTTTGAAACAGTTACGTGATGGTACAAACATATAGACCTGTGTACAGAGCAATGATATCAAACTTTCATGTACTTGCCAGGTAAGCGTAATGCATAGTAGCTTTATGGCACGTTTGCTTCAGAGTACATTTTTGAGGACATGATACAATACAGCTTTTATTGATGCTTGACTTAGATGCCCCTTAATGTAATCCACTTGCCTCTTTCCTCCCCACAATTCTGAAGTCACTGCCTACCCTTTCCATGCACCTGTTTTACACCGAGTATGCATGTGCGTGAAGAATACAGTCTTTTGTTTATTTTTGAATCTTTATACAAACAGTAGCCTGTACATATCCTTCTGAATATGCTTTGTCACTTCACCAGCATTTTCCAGAAGGGTATAGAATTCATCTCTGACAAGTGGGTGGTACTCCCCTCCTCGGGCTGCTGGTGTCCTGGTACCCTGGTGAGGTGATGTCTTGGGACATGTCCTTTATCTCTGCCAGTGAGACGCGGCCCATGGGTGTTTGAGGCTGCCGTGCACCATAGGCTTTCACCCGCGGCTTGCAAAACTGTTTGCTCATCTTCATCAGTATTTGTTGGCACACCTAACATTTTGTCAATCTGATGGATGTGAAATAATATTTCCGTGTTTTCCCCTAATTACTATGCAGTGGCACAGCCTGCATTATATTTGTTAACTTTTGAGTTTCTTCCTGTGTGAATTGTTTCTTTGTCTCTGGCTCATTTTTCTGTTGGGTTTTTTGGTTTTCCCTTGCTGACTTGTGTCATTTTTTGTGATCTGGAAATCAGTGCTTTTGTGGCCAGATCCTTTTTTATGTATTATGTTTGTCTTTTTTCCTATGTTTGTCTTTTAACTTTATTCATGGCTTCTTGTCAGATCAAAATGTCTGCTTTTAATATTTATTAGTATTTTCCTTGATGGTGTTTGTTTTTTTGTGTTTAATTAGAGAAACACCTTTGTCTGTCTACTCTATTGTCCTAAAAACAGTATCCTACATTTTCTTCTAAAAATTGAAGATTTGTTTTTTATCTGTCATTTTTAATGCTTTAGTTATGTGTTTGGTAGGAAGTGTGAGGTAGGGATCTGTATTCAGTAGCTGCTATGCATCACAAATGGCCCCACTTATTGGAATCCTACAGTGATAGGCAGGTGTCTGGGTTGGCCCGGCAGTTTGGCTCAGAATACAGCAGGTGTCCAGCATCACTTTTCCTCTACCACCCCCTCCCAGGCCAGGGGCGAGCCTGGGCACGTCCTCCTCCTGGCAATGGCAGAAGCGCAGAGGGCAAAGAGAGGTGTGGAGTTCCCTCGAGTCCCAGGTTCGGAACTGCCCGCTGTCGCATCCACCACGTTCTGTTGGCCAAAGCAAGTTGTGTGGCTACACCAGCAGCTGAGGTGCAGGAAGTTCACGTGTGGTCCTCATCTCCACTGGTTATCACAACGCACATTTCAGAAGGTGCATTTGCAGGTGGGTGGATGCAGGAGACATTAACTCCAAGGGAGGAAGTGAACCAAAGGTCTTTCACGTGAATGATCTGAGTGTTTGTGTTGATTACTTGGGGCCCCTTCCTGAGACATGTTTCATCGATCGCCATTCTCTAACTTGGGCATTCTGAGCAGCAGCCTGTGAGCAGGAGGCTGTGGACCCCTCTGGACAGAGATTTAAGGGGCAGCATGTAGCTGATCCTTGTTTTCTCAGCTTCTGGAACTGTGCCAGCACCTTTGGGATAGGTGTCCATCTGTCTGAGTCCCTGGGTGACTGTGATGAGCCCCCAACTCCTGTCTCCCCCTGTTGTCCTGTGACAGATGTGAAACCTGAGTGGAGCCAACTTTGTTGGTTAAACGCTGAGATTTTTCTATGTTCCAGCAGCATGAATGGTCTGTCCTGACTGACGCGAGGTCCCACTGAATCCTTAACACAGCCAGTAAGAAACGTTTATCTCACAAATGAAGGAAATGAGCCTTGGGGAGGTGAGCAATGGGACTATGCTCTTGCAGTGAGGGGTGGCATTGGGATTTGAACCCAGGCCTGTGTAACTTCAAAGATGGGGGCACTTGACGCGATGAGCACTGGGTGTTATTCTGTATGTTGGCAAATTGAACACCAATAAAAAATAAATTTATTATTAAAAAAATAATAAAATAAAATAAAATAAAATAAGAGAATCCAGCAAAAAAAACAAAAAAACTTCAAAGATGGGGATGAAAATAAATTGTTGACATCTGAGTTGCTGGATGGTGCTGGGAAGTGTTTCTGGTTCAGAGGTAGAAAGAGGATTATAGGTCATGTCAAGTTACTCCTTTTGTAAAAAAAAAACCCAGGAGTTTCACATGTGATGATGCACAAGGTTGTTGGAAAGTGGAAAGGGCCAGTGGGTTGGACTTTGTCCTTTGTGACCCTGGAATGAACCTCCTGTTAGAAGCCAGCCATGACCAAGACCTCACAAGAAGCTGCTGCCTCACGGTGCAGCTTCCCAGATTCTCTGGGGTCTGCTGTTACAGACACACCCATTCAGCAAGTGCTCACCGTGTGCTTGCATGAGCACACCACCACTCTGAGCCCCAGAGATGAATAGGGCTTTGGTTTGCCTTCGGCTCAGTGGGAGGAAGATGGTTCCCTTCCTCAAGGTAGGCTTCCCTCCCCAACCCCAGAGAGGGTTGGGTGCGCCTGTGCATTTTCATAGAGCCCCATGCAGATCTTTATGCTGTGATACAATTGCTGCTTAAGAGGTCCTTCTGCTCAGACTGCACGCCCCCTGTGAGCGCACAGGGGACATTTCACCCCAGTCCCTCCTGCTCTTACCCTCTGCCTGCACATAGTAGGTGCTCAACAGACACCGGGGAGGGAGAGAAGGAAGCATATAATACACCTGTCTACCCCTTTGCCCCACTTGTGAACACAGGCACATGAACACATGTACATAAATGTTCACGTGTATCACAGATACATACATGTCAAGTAGGTGTACGTACACATGAACACAAATGTGACATGTAAGCATGTGTCCCTGTGGCACATGTGTACACAGATGCACAGCCCGGCTGCGGCTTATGGCTGGGGGGAGGAGGGCTGGTCCTTGGGCTGACTTTACCTTGGGTCATGATGCTTCTACATTCCCACTCTGTCCACACCACCAGCAGTTAGGAAAATTCACTTTGCTCAATCATAGGCTTTACCAAACCTTTCATTCATATTTTAGAAGCAAGTATTTTCCTGGGCAGATAGATTTATTTATTTATTTAATCTTTTTAAAAGATTTTATTTATTCATTAGAGGCAGAGACACAGGCAGAGGGAGAAGCAGGCTCTCTGCAGGGAGCCTGATGCAGGACTCAATCCCAGGACCCCAGGATCATGACCTGAGCCAAAGGCAGATGCTCAACCACTGAGCCATCCAGCTATCCCAGTCTGGGCAGTTTTAATTTTGCTGTCAGATGCTTGGTTCCAAGGCCAGAGGGGCGCTGTGAGATCATGACATTTGGCTGAGCACTTTCTGAGGTTTCTGTGTTCTGGCTGAATCCTGTTGATGAACTCTGAATGCTGAGGCCTGGCACCCCTATTCATGCTTAGTTTGGAAGGTATCTTCTGAGCCACCAGCTGCTTGCCACGGAGGACACTGTGACACCCCCTCCCGAGGTGCTACATGCCCTGCCTGGCTGAGGCCTCTCAGCCCCTTGCCTCAGGCACACTGGTCTGCGTGCATGATAGTGGGGCCCCAGGAAGGGGTGCCCAGGGCATGCGCAAGAAGCAGGAGTGGAGGATCCCTGGGTGGCTCAGTGGTTTAGTGCCTTCGGCCCAGGGCGTGATCCTGGGGTCCCAGGATCGAGTCCCACATCAGGCTCCCTGCATGGAGCCTGCTTCTCCCTCTGCCTGTGTCTCTGCTTCTCTCTCTCTCTTTCTCTCTGTGTATCTCTCATGAAAAAATAACATCTTAAAAAAAAAAAAAAGAAGCAAGAGTGGTCTTGGGTTGATGCTCTTTCTGGGAGGAGCTGGATGCCCCTGTAATTTGCTGGGGTAAGGTCACCTACTGAGGCATATGGAAAAATGGGTGATTAAAAGTGAGTGATTACAATTCTACACCTGGGCTTCCCCTTCACTGCCCCTGGAGTCCGAGTGACTGTGCTCTTGCCCATGAAGAGCACTTGGGGAGCAGGAAGTGTGCCTCGCGGCCTTGTCAGAGACCAAAGGCGTACTGAAGTCCCCTCAGGGTTCCGCAGCTAGATGGGAGGAAGGGCCCCACCTGTGGTCATAAGCATCCAGGAGACATTTATAATCAAATTACTCAGGGCCTTGGGAGCTTTGGCCCAGCGAATGCAAAGTGAAGGGCATTGGCAGATCGGGGCATGGAGGCCTCTTGTGGAGTTGCCAGCATTTGGGGGTAGGGGGGCTTGCCGTCTCAGCAGCGTGTGGGTGGGGAGACTCAGGCTTTGGGCAGACGCAGCACTGGGTCCTCATTTTGGCTTTGGAAATGCTTCTGGGCCATTTTGTCACAGCCCTGGCCTCAGTTCCCTGCTCTGAGAAGTGGGCTGGACCGTCTGCTCTACAGAGCTGTCCGGGCAATGCCTGGCATTCGAGGGGTCTAGGTGAGAATGGGGCTTTGGAGGCAGGCAGCATGGACCCCGCCTGAAAGCAAGCTCTCTGCCCTCTGTAATGGAAGTGATGACAGTTCCTCCCTTTTCCTTAGGCTGCTCTTCGGCGCTGCTCACACAGAGGACAGGATTCTCTTCCTCGGTCATCCCCTTGACTGATGTTTGCTGCAAGCCAGCGCCACAGGAGGGGTGTGGGGTGTGGGGGCCAGAGCCAGGGGTTGGCCTTGTGGTGGATGGGAGGGCAGCCTGTTGGTGCTGAGGCTAGGCTGCTCGTGGGTCCCCAGAGCAGGGCTCCAGGCAGCTCATGATCACTAATTTCCCTAGTAATTATGGTAATAACAATAATCATGAAGGTTCATTTGCTTTCAATGTGTGTGTGCATGACATGTCATTTTGCAGGAGTCATGGGGTGGTTAGGTGGTGCTTGGCAGGGACAGGTTGTCTTACAGAGTCTGTGGCATGGGGAGGGGTTGTTGACCAAATTTCCCTGGAGGTAAGGGGGGCAGGCATATCAGAGATTAGACAGAGGGAGAGGGAGAGGGAGAGCGAGAGAATGAGTGTATGCACACACATCCAGTACCGTGCTGCATGGGAAATTCTCAAGCAAAGATTCACTCCCCCCAGCACCACCAGGCTGCAGATGCTGTTGCAGATATGGCCAGAAGCAGGGGAGGGATCTGGGCTATACTACATGCCTGGCAGGAGCCCAGAATATTCACTGAATGTTGCACAGATGGATGTGTATGTTTGGGTGTGAGGGGACAGTCAGAGGCTGTCCAGCCCAGATAGACCTGAGCAGCAGATCCTGGGGGTGAGCACACAGTCAGGATGAGGGTGTTTATGTACCCAATAAACCTGAGCAGAATTTTAGGGGTGAGGGTCTGGAGGCTCATGGAAGTGGGATGTCCTTCCAAAGTTACACCCCACTAAGTGCAGGAGGTGAGACCAGAGCTCATGTCCATCTGGGTGTCTCATGCCCAGGGATAGACTTGGCCATGGCAGCAGGTGGAGGCAGCTCGTGACAGCAGGTCTGGCAGCCATGGCTGACTTCCAATGCTGCCAGGAAGGCTTGCAGGGATGGGGCAGGCCAAGCCTTGGGTTACTAGGTATTAGACTATGTCTTCCTCCCATCACCCCCATTCACATATTCAAGTCTTAACCCTTAGACCTCAGAATGTGACCTTATTTGGAGGTAGGTTTGTTGCAGATGTAATTGGTTATGATGAGGTCATACTGGAGCAGGGTGGCCCATATCCCATAGGACTAGTGTCCTCATAGAAGGGAAGTTTGGCCACGGAGATACACACACAGGGGGAATGCCACGTGAAGATGAGGCGGAGATCTGAGAGATGCTGGTACAGGCGGGTCATCACGGGGGCTAGGCCTGGGACCGATTCTCCCCAAGAGCCTCCGGGGGGATCTGGCCCTGCCGATGCCTTAATCTTGGACTTTTGGCCTCCAGACCTGGGGGATGATACATCTGTAGTGTTTAAATCAGTCTGTGGTTCTTTGTTCTGGCAGCCACAGCAGCCTAATCCACTGACCCGGAGTCTCCAAAATCCCTCTGGTCAGGGTGGGGACAGCTCGGCTGGGGGTGGGTGCTGCTTAAAGGGTTGAGGAAGCCGGGAGATGCCATCTATGTCTGAGCAGAAGCTTTCGGCAGGCCAGGACCGGGTCACAGAGCAGTCAGTGGAGATTTGCTGGGAGGCGGAGGAAGGTGGCTTGCGGGAGACTCAGGGGTGAGGGAACCTTCTTGTCCCAGGCCTCTGTCCCCCAAGGACTAAGACGGTTATTTATTTATTTATTTATTTATTTATTTATTTATTTATTTATGATAGACACAGAGAGGCAGACATAGGCAGAGGGAGAAGCAGGCTCGCTGTGAGGGACCCTGATGCAGGACTTGATCCCAGGACACCGGGATCACGACCTGAGCTGAAAGCAGATGCTCAACCACTGAGTCACCCAGGCGTCACTAAGATGGTCTTTTAGTAGCAATGTTATTTATTAATATGCTAATAAATGTCTCATCAGGTTACCGCATGGCCAGAGTGGATCTGCAGGTACTAACCAGCGGGCCTCTCAGTTTTCCTGTCCACATAGAGAGTTTTGGCTAAATCCTTTTTTTTTTTTTTTTTTTTTTAAGATTTTATTGAAGTAGTTTCTACACCCAACGTGGTGCTCGAACTCACAACATAACCTGTAGATCAAGGGTCACATGCTCCTCTGACTGAGCCAGCCAGGTGCCCCAGGAGAGTCTGCTGTATCATTAAACAGAACCACAGGAAGGTGCCCCAAAGTGAGTGGCGTCCTGCCCACCTGCGGGGACGTGACATTGGGTGCAAACAGTCTCTGTGCCAAGGATATATCTGATCATTCACTTGTTTAGCCAGTCTTCAGTGAGAACTTCCTGGATGTCAGGCACTGTCCTAGGTGCTGGGTGTACAGTGGTGACTAAGACAGATGAGATCTCTGGCCTTGGAAACTTCCATTCTCATGAGAGAGGCAGATCATAGAAAAGTTAAGATAATTTCAGCAAGTGACAAGGGCTGAGGGGAAAACAGAGCAGAGTTCTGGAACTCATGGAGCTAAGAGACAGAAAGGTCTGCCTCAGTGTTACTGGCAGGGAGACTGGATTGGCGAGGGCCGGCCAGCCCTGCAGGAAGGGCATTTTAGGGAGAAAGAACAACAAGTGCAAAGGCCCTGAGGCGGGTGTGGCTGAGCTGCACGGACAGGTGAGGGCCACCACATGGCAGCTGAGTGACCTCCCTTCTTGGGCATCAGCTTACGGAAACTCCTACACCCCCCTGAGGGGGCCTGATGGATGGGACTTCACAGCAGGGAAGGGAAAGAGTTTCCCTAGAAGGGGTAGAGGAAGGACTGTTTCATTAGAGAGGCTGGTCACCGCCACCCTCTGTGAGGTCTTTGTGTGCCACGCCCTGTCCTTAAACTTGTTTTGTTTAATCCTTGCCCCAATGGAAAGTAGCATAGTGGAGGAGCACAGACCCTGGCACCACTCAGTCTTTCTGGTGACCTTGAAAGTCCTCTTCTTTTCTCTTCCTTCAGTTTCCTCACTGGGAGGATGGACTGATGATGGCTCCCACCTCAGGGGGTTGTTCACACTTGTGAAACACTTAGAGGACAGTGTTTGGCACTGAGCACTGCTGGCCCACTTTCCAGATGAGCAGAATGAGGCACAGAAAGGGAAGTTATGCTGTGCACCCAAGGTTACTGGCCAGGCAGTGGCCAAGTCAGCATCGAGTCCAGGTCACCTGGTCCCACTGGAGCTACTTACCCAACCTGATGTGCATTTTCCACAGCAATGGCTTTACCATGAGTGGAATGGTATGGTCCCCACATGGCTTCTGGCTCTTCTCTTGGGCTTACTCTTATCTGCTACCTTATCTTTCCTGGGGCATCATGTTGCTTGGCTCCACAGATAGACTCTTTGGAGGCCCCCTTCAGACCTGCTCTGTCCCCTGATTGCTGACCCACTGCTCTCTCCTCCCCTCCTTCCACACCCCATGAGGGGCATGGGATGGGATGACAATTGCATAAACTCAGAAATCAGCCCTTGGCACCTATCTCACCAGCTGAATGAAACTAGGGGCCTGAGACTATTTGCTCCATAATTAGCCCAGGATGAGGATAAATCCTGAAATAAGACATAGCTAAAGATTTACCCAACTTCTCATCTGGAGTCCATCTTTCAGGATCATATCCTGGCAGGATTGCAAAAACATATTCTTTCATGGTCCAGAAAGTCACATAAATGAGTGAATTGAACCCACTCTGATACAATACAATAGAAAATGGGTAGTATGGATAAATGTAAAATATTTAGGCTAAACTTCCAGTCTTGAAAAAAAAAAAATAAACTTCCAGTCTTGGACCACCATTTGAGACTCCTGGTAGATAGGGAATGGGGAGGCTGACCCCCTCAGGGATGTTGTATAAGACTGCATGCTCTAAGTCATGAACCTGCCAATGGGGATCACCACTCTCCATGTAATAGGGGTTTGATCAAGTGAACAGTCACAAACATTTTGGCAGAGGGCTGTGTTCTAGAAGCTGAAGCCATGGTCCATCTTTGGACTGACATTTTGATTAGCAGGCTACACATAAATCTCTGAGTGCCCTGAGAAATGAACATTGGACAATGTGACTCATGGCAGAGGCTGAAATATCTAGCAGGACTGCCTAGGCACAGAAAAGCAATAGACAAGGAGCCTGTGGCTTGTGGCTTTCTCTCTCTCCCACCATGTCTCTGACCAACATGCTCTGATCCCAAGCACACTGTGTGGTACCAAGATTGACTCAAGAATCAAGAAGAAATAGAAAGACTGAGGAGTCCTATAATATTAAGAAAATGAGATCTTCCACAAAGAAAGCACCAGGCCCAGATGGTTGCATGGATGAGTTTTACAAACTTTCAAAGAATTGATGATTCTAATCATGTGCCAAACAAGTGTAGCTGGAATATTACTGCCAATTTTTCACAAGCCACATTTCAAAAACCTGTTAAGTGTGAAGGTTGATTGGCATATGTGTTGGAAAATCCTCAAATGTGGGATTCCTTGGAATTTTATTTTACTTTTTAAAAAGATTTTATTTATTCATGAGACACACACACACAGAGAGAGAGAGAGAGAGAGAGAGAGAGAGAGAGAGGCAGAGACACAGGCAGAGGGAGAAGCAGGCTCCATGCAGGGAGCCCGATGCGGGACTTGATCCCAGGTCTCCAGGATCACGCCCTGGGCCAAAGGCGGTGCAAAACCGCTGAGCCGCCTGGGCTGCCCTCCTTGGAGTTTTAGTGTTAAGAAAAAAAGGGCTTGTCTGCATTAACTTTTCATTTATTAGTAGTTACCAGTTATTGAAGATTCTCTATGCATTTATATATATATACTGCTGTTTTACGGGCACAAAGGCACATTATACACATTATTCTGCACCTGGCATTTTTACCTTAGAACATACTTTTGACATGGTTTTTGCGTGTGCTGTCTTTATTTCTTATTTCAAAAAAATTAGCTGGAAATTCTTCTGGGTGCTAATACAGATGTCTATAATTTAAATAATCCAACTTCCGTTGAAGAACATTGAAGGTATCTCTGGACTTTTGTTCATTAAAACAATAATTAAATAATTATCCTTTGAGCCCTCCATCAATGTTGGGTGAGATCTAGGTCATTGGAATCAATCTTAGTCATACATGATTCAGACATGAGGAGTGTGTCTGTAGGCTAAGTTTCTGGAAGTGAAATTGCTAAATCAGATGCATTCATTTGGAGCTTTGGTAGACATTGTTCAGTCACAATCAATAAAACTCTACCAATTCATAGTTGTAGCAGCAGTATTTGAATACTGCTGTAACTACTGCAACCATGTTTTATCAAATTTTTGATCTTTGCCAAGCTGCTGGATGAAAAAGTGAAAAATACTATCTTGTAACTTTATTTTGATTTTCTCTTTTTATAGGTGAGGTTGGTCATATTTTCATACATTTAAGAGCCATTTAAAGTGCTTCTTCTATGAGCTATCATTTTCTATTGGGCTTTTTTCTTTACAGATTTTACAGGGACTCTTTATTTAATACAGAAATTAAGTTTATATATAAAGGAATTGTAGATGTCTTTGTGGTTTATCCCTAGGGGAAAAAACAAAACACTCTATTTATGGTAGCTTTTACCCAGCAGAAAAGTTTCACCTTTATGTGGTTGTTTTAGTATTTGTTCTTTTGTGGCTCCCAGATTTTGTATCTTTGTTAGAAAGACCTTTCCTCATTGTGAGATTGCTTTTTTTTTTTTTTTAACTGTGGTCATCAAATCCTTTAATAGTTCCTTCCTTCCACCACCCTCTGTCTCTGCCTTCTTTCTTTTCTTCCTTTTCCCTTCATTTAAATCTTTGAACCACCTGTTATTCCTTAGTGTAAGGTGTGAGGTAAGAAGACAACTTTCATATTTTTTTTTTCAGATGGTTCCTGAGTTAGATTTATTTCTACAACACAAGTCAGAGCCATTTCCTACTATGGATATTTTGTACACACCTCCTGCTACCAGGGCATAAAGCTGACTCCTGCTCCTGCCATTTTGGCTCTAGCTCGACCCTCATACTCATGCGGCCCAAAAAATAAGACATGTGCTTCTACCAGTGTCGCTCCCACCTTTTCACCTAGGGGGGGTAGGTACTGGGATGCAGGGTGGGGTTAGCAGAGAGCAGGGCAGATGCATAAATCTGCCAGGAAACCAGACCCTTGGAATATGTATTTCCTATGCAGAATATAGGCTGCTGTGGGGGGACATGTCTTGGAGGGGCTTGGCCAGATGATTTCTTCTCCTCTCTCCTCCTCCCCTTCCTGGGAATGCTCTCTTATTCTCTCTCTGGCTTCTGTATGTTCTTTGTTCCCTGCCAGGGCAGTGCCAGTAAACTTTGTCCAGAGGATCAGGGAAGGCATCCAGCTTCTTGATATTTACCAAGTGCAATGGCCCTAATACCAAACCAAAACACCCACCAATTAGATTTCAGATTATCCTTTGAGCCCTCCATCAATGTTGGGTGAGATCTAGGTCATTGGAATCAAGAGATTGGTGTCCATCCATCTATCCCTCTGCCTCTTGGATGCTGGCTATGTTGCCTGCTGATGTTCTCTGGAGCCCCCTGGTCCTGATGCCCTCTGTGCACCTCCTCCCTGTATCCTGGTAACACTTCCCAGCAGCCTCCCTCCCTCCTGTGCTCAGGTGGTGTTTCTGGAGCAGGTCCCTGCCAGAGATTATCTTGGCAGAAGAAGGATGAGTGTTATCCAGACCTTAGACAGGCTGTGTGAACTTCAGAGATCAGATGAGCTGGGGTGCATCTCCTTGTGTTCTGTGGCCTGGATGCACCCCTAGTCATCTATACCCTGCAGCCAGCAGGACCTGGTGCATTCAGATAGTGCATTATGCTTCTTATCTCCCCAGCCTTGGTCACATTAATCATTTTCTCAGGGCCCCACAGATATGTCAGCTCATTTTGGTTCGCACCTTTTTGAGCGCCAGACTTGGAGGTGTGGTTGTGCAGGAAGTGGTGCTCAGCCATCCTTTTCTCTAGCAGATTCTACTGCTGGCCAGCTGGGTGCCTTTAGGCACGGACATGACTGCTGTGCCTCAGTTTCTTCATCCACAAAATAGGGATGCTTTTAGCACCCACATATTAGGGTGTCTTGACAACTGACTGATGTGCTATGGAAAGGTACTCAGACTGATCCTCTGTTTCCCATTAGGGCTTAGCAATTACTGTTCTCTCTGGTAGGAGGTATCAACTATAACCAGCTTCCACATAGTTATCTTGGGTGCTTTGGAGGAGGGCAGATGGTCAGTACTCCCTGGGAGGGGAAGGACACACACATCTGCAGACCTAAGTTCAAATTCTGCCCTGCCACTTGCCAGCTGAGTGACCCAGGACAGGTTACCTTCCTTAAACTCTCTGAGTTTCAGTTTCTTTACATGCAAAGAAGGGATTAGAATGCCTGCTTGCAGGGTTGTGGTCAAGGTCAGAAGTGCCCAGCCTGGGGCCTGGCACACAGGGAACACTCAGAAAGAAAAGGCAGCTGCCTCTGTGAAAGCGCTCTCATCGTGGTCCTGCTGTGGCCTGGCTCTCCTCCACAGAGACGGCTCGTGCTTTGGGGCTCACACAGACATTACCGCTTCTGAGTCACAGCCCCGATTCCCACTGCTATTTCCTAGCACCTAGAAACAGTCTCCTTGTATGCACCTGACCCCTAAATAATCCTTTCCTCTGGGGACCACTGGGGAAACTGAATCTCCTCTCACAGGGGACTTCCTGACTTGGGGTCAGTCTGGGTTTTGTGGCTTTCACGACAGCTGCTTCTTCCTCCACCTCTGGCTCCTCGGTTGCCCAGAAGGCAGTCTCAGGGCTGGTCTGGCCCATTTCTACACCAGTTTAGCCTGCTTGCACCTCTGCACCCCTGCAGGCACAGGTCTCCAGCTGGGGATGCCCTCCCTGTCAACTTCAATGTCACACTTTCCCAGCCCACGCACCGCCCTGCCTGGCCAGCCTGACCCTCCTCAGCCCTCTTTTCCCTGTCCTTGTGCACCTGGACAGGATGGGGCCCCTGGCACCGCCCCTCCCCCCCATGCTAAGTGCATTTCCTGCATCATTCCAGAGACACCCTTGCCCCACTTTACTGAAGAGCAAACCAGAGGAGGTCGGAGTTCAACCGTCCAGCCAGCAAATGTCACAGCCGGGTTTGGACTCAAGTCTGTCTGATGCCAAGGTCATGCCGCTTGTGATGATGGATACACCAGGGGGCTTCCTGGTTTACCCCTGCAGCCCAGTTCTGCCTGTCCTGTCTTGGCTCCTCTGAGAGCCTGGTGAAGACCATCGGGAGGCTCTGCGTGGTGTCCTCTACTGGGACACAGTCTTGGGAGGTGGGGTGACGTGAGACTAGGGGGCCTACACCCCCAGCTTCAGTTACTCCTGCTGTTTCCCCCTCTGTAACCCACCCGAGGTTCCCATTTCCAACCCTGAACCTACCCAGCCTTGTGGCTCTTGTGCTCTCCTTGACTTTCAGCTGGGGGTTGGCTGGCATGTGTGGTGGCTTCTCAGGGCAGGCTGAGAACTCTGTGATGGGAAAGGTGACCCCAAGCTGTCCCAAGCTTCCCCATCTTCCCGTAGGCCGAGCTCACTGCTAGATTAATGGTGTGTGTGCAGAGCAGAGATACACATCACTCACCCAGTGCAGCCAGTTTCCACCTCTGTCAGAGACAAATGTCCCTGTCCCAGGCTCCGGGAGTACAGAGCCTGAACTCGGGGAGAACACAGGGACCCCTGAGTCTGTGGGTCCCCTCAGATACCTCTCCTGGGCTGGGATGAGTCTAGAGAACATGCTCCAGTCCTTCCACCCTCCTTCCTAAAGCCAGTTACATCCAGCCAAACAAACCCTGGCCTCTAGTTTGGGTTCATTACTGACTTTTCTAGGCATGAAGATGTTTTTCTATTTTTTACTGCCTGGATGCTCTGGAGAGTTTATTGATTACTTGACTCATCCGAACTGAAGATCTGGCTCTAGCCAGGGGCCAACTGAGGAAGGCAGCTTCCAAGTCTGGGTCCTGGGCTCTGTCCCCCAGCCAGCCCTGTGGCCCATCAGGTTGTCAGGGAAGGGGTTCTTCTGAGGCACTGTCTTGCCCATGAGAGGCAGGAGGGCACAGGGATGGCATGCTGGGGCTGGGCTCTGCCCCTGGCTAGCGTGGTAACCTTGGAGGCTGGCCTCCCCCCTCGTAGGTGCCAGGGCTTCACAGCTGCACTTATGGCCTGTCACTCCTCTGGGTCCCTTTTACAGGTTTACTCGGATAAACCTCACAAGTCCCTCATGGGGGAGAAAGTGCCATAATGCCCACTTGGCAGAGAAAAAAGTAGGTTCTGGAGGCCCCTTGCTCATCTACCTCCTGGGTAATGGTGGATCAAGTGCTTATCAGGACCCAAGCACTCATCCTTGCATAGTAAGTGCGCTGCGAGTGTGAGCTACCGCCAGTCCTGTGAAGGCTCTGTGGCTGACTATGCGCCTGCATTTAAATCAGAGGAAGCTGGCACTCCAGGCACCATCAAAGTCATGGTTTTAGGTGAGGTTCTTCCCCCAGGGATCTCACCTAGGTTACCTCTTCCTTGTCGTCTTTGCTAGAGCCCTAGTCAGATGCTATCTGTACTGGCTGACAGGTGGCGTCTGGGGACCCCTGGTTGATATGGAGGGAGGTCTCCAGTGAGATGCCCAAGGGCTCTGACCTCAGCACTATTCTGAGAATAGTGACTTGGTTGCGAAATACCAGTACTCTTCCTTAGCTCTAAGAGCTAAGCCAGATCTAAATGCTCCATATTTTTTTTGAAAGATTTTATTTATTCATGAGAGACACAGAGAGGCAGAGACACAGGCAGAGGGAGAAGCATCCAGGGAGCCTGATGTGGGTCTCAATCCCAGGACTCCAGGATCATGCCCTGAGCTGAAGGCAGATGCCCACTGAACCACCCAGGTGTCCCTAAACTCTCTGTATTTAAGGAGCCCTCCACGTGTTTCCCTCATTTTCCTCACACAACCCTATGAAGGAGGGTCAACATCCCCCTCTACAGCCAGGGAAATTGAGGCACAGAAAAGCCAAGTAACTTGCTTAGGACCTCACATTTCCTGACGCGTGTGTCAGGGTTCTAACTCAGGTGGTCTGGCCCAAGTCCATGTTCCCAACCCCCTACGGCCTTCTGGGATCACTCAAAGCAGGGAGAGAATTTCAGGTGACAGAACCAGGATTTAAAACAGCTCTGACAGTATCAAGTGATAGAATCGATTCTAACAGGATGAGACTTAACAGGGTAACATGGAAGGTCGTGAGCCTGGGTCCCCAAGCCAGCGGCATGCTGGTGCAGAGGCGGTGCTGTGTGCCAGATGGGAGTGCAGGTGTGAACTCCCTGGGGAGCCGCCTGTCCTGACTCCCTGTACCTTTGGTGGTGTTTATAGAATAGTGTCCAGAGGAAGGGGGATCAATATCTGATGAATCCTCTATACAGCTCAGGCCACGCGCTGTAAGGGAGGTGGCTGGAACGGCTGTGTCTGGAGGAGACCAGACAGGCCAGGCCGTCCAGGTGGGCAGGAAGCAGTTCAGAACCACTGGGCCATGCGTTGGGCTCCCAGCATGGAGCCTGCTTCTCCCTCTGCCTGTGTTTCTGCCTCTCTCTCTCTCTGTCTACCATGAATAAATAAATAAAATCTTAAAAAAAAAAAAAAAAAAAGAACCACTGGGCCACCTGCCATGGAGTGGTCCCAGCAAGGCTTCTCATGAGCTTTGAAACAGACCAGAGATTGGCAGATTACGGTCCTAGGGCCAGAGCTGACCCATTGTCTGTTTTTTGTAAATAAACTTTTATTGGAACACAGCCTTGCCCATTCATTGGCGTGTGGTCTCTGGCTTGCTTTGGTGCTGCCAGGGCCAATTTGATGAATCACAGTGGATATCGCACGCCCTGTAGAGCCTCACACACTTACTCTCTACCCCCTTCTAGAAACATGTGTTTGCTCTGGAGAACATGGATAGCTCCACTGCCTGAGTGCCCCAGGTTCTCTTTGCCCAGGGCGTTCATGGTGCTCTTTCTTGGAGGCCTGGGATTCCCTGACCCTGTGTCTCACCAGGTCACCAGGCTGGTCCTGCTCTCAGTCCCGTGGCCCTCTTCTGCCAGGCGCCATCCTCGTGGTTACAGGCCCTGCCTGTTGCCTACTTGCCAAGCCTCATCCTTTTCGTTCACTGCTTCCACGTGGGAGTACAATTTGGTGTGGTTTCCACGCATCTGGTGGACACGCAGGGTGCATGTCCCCAGGCTGACCCTGTGTCCAGCCTGCGTCCCAGCGATCCCGACTCCCTGAGGCTGATGGCTGCAGGGGGATGAATACCTCCTCACCCCTCCCAGTGGACTTTCCCAGAATGCCTCACAGGTACCTCAGACTCACCATGTCCCACAGTGTCGTCACTGCCACCACATTGGCCAATCTGTCCTGCCAGGCACCCTCCGGCTCCTGGGCTTGGCCCCATTTTGGGTGTCATGCTGTAGTGTTAGGGACAGTCTTAAAGACGGCCCTCACATTGGATGGTTGATGGCTCACTGGCCTTGCAGCTCTCTGAAAGCAGTTTCACTCTTGGGTGTCCTTATAATAGCAACAAGACGCAGATTAACATCAGTCCAGGGAAGAGATACACGGGCCAGAGTCCAGGGACTTTCCAGGAGCTTCCATTGGAGGTTGTAGACAGCACAAACTCCTCCAGGTGTGACATGATGTGTGGCCCTCACACACGGGGTGCTTCCCTGAACCGTGGTGTCTGGTGTTCTTACTGGGGCCCACCCAGTCATGTAGCACCGGTTGGTCACCCACACGCCTGGCTTCCAGCCCCTGCTGAGGTTGAGCTGATGCCCTGCAACCCAAAGCTGCCATCCTAAATCACAGTTAGACTGGTGGCTGAGGCCCCCATTCTGACAAGGACACTCTTACCTTAGGGATCCCCTCCCAGGAGCTGAGGGCAAAGGGCAAAGGTTACATTCTTACTGCACACAGATCACACCTGCCAGCTCCAGTTTATCATGCCCTCCCTCTCCTGGCTCATTGATTCTGTCTTCATCTGTCTGCTGGTCCAGCTTCTCCCTCAAGCTCTCCTTCTGCTTGAGCAGAACCTTCATCCCGTCCTGCTTGTAGTTCCTGCGCCAATCTGCTAACTCATGAGTCTCCTCTTCTTCCCCACTCCATCCTGGGGCGTGCATTCCTGTGGACTGTGCCATCCCACAGCCCTTGGACCGCACTGACCACCCCTCCCAGCTGGCCAGGGCTGCCTTTATGCTGGCTCCCCCTGCCTGGAGCCGAGATGCCCTTTCCTCCTCCTCAGGCTGTCTTATCAAGGTTGATAAGACAAAATGCAGCCCATTTCACATTTGCAGATGATGCCGGCTCTGTGTGGTCAGTCCTTGGGGGACCACAGTACCCTTCTGCAGGGTCGTAGGCCCCAGGAGGGCCGGGACGTCGCTGTCTCACTCGCTGTGGTTTCTGGGGCTGCAGGAACTCCTGGTCCCTGGCAAGTGCAGGGATGCAGGAAGGAATTCATAGAGGAGGTGACACAGGGCAGTGGGACCTTGGATCCCCTCACTAGGGTCTCAGGTTCCTATGGACTCAATGGGGGCTTTGGGCCACAGGAGCCCTTCGGATAAGTTGTGTCTCCCAGAAATGGAGCCCTGTGGTGCAGGTGACTCCAGCCAGGTCCTGCCCTGAGGAACCCTGGTGTGTGAGGCCAGATGAATGCTCCCACAGGGTAGCGCAGGTGCTGTGGAAACTCAGAGCGCAGGACGTCCCGTCAGAGTGTGGGTTGCCCTGACTGCCCTCTCCTAAGGCGGACGCTGCTCCTCCTCTACCTCTGAGCAGCTTCTGGGCCCCACAGGGACAGTGGTCCACTCTGCCTCATTGGTTCAAGTTCCAGGATGCGGTGGAGGGACTTGGAGCCCACAGAGAGTGGCTGAGGAAGGACACTGGGCTGTGCCAGGTGCTGACCTGGCCACCCCCAGACGTCCCACCCCAGAGCACGTCTCTGCCCCTCCTGTTGCCACCCATTCCCTCTCCCCTTGGTGCTGGCTCACATGGCTCGGTGGGCACTCCTGAAAAGTGTGGCTGCTGGGAGGCTTGGTTTTGGCTCCTGTTCCTGCTGTCTGTTCCCAAAGAGGACTTGGGGCCCAGGCAGAGTGGGGGCCTCATGGGGTTGGGGAAAGGAGTGTCTTCTCTGGCAACCGTGAAGCTGGAGTGTCCCCATGACCTGCCATTGGCCTAAGGAATCCCTAACTCTAGCAGTTGTCAGCAGATGCCAGCTTCCTGCAAAGGCCCTTGGGTCCCCCACCTCCATCCCTGCACCAGGGCATCTTGGGGCGAGGTCATGAGGCTGCTTCCTTTCCCTCTGGCTCAGCTTGTGGGGTTCTTTTCCTGCCTCTTTGGCCAGCTGCTGGAGGGCAGGTGCCTCAGGCCTCCTCTGGGGCCAGGACCTAGGATGTGCTGCTGTCCTGTCCCGCTTGTGTTCTCAGGAGGCTGCAGATGTGCTTGTCTGTGCACCTTTTATCTGCCACCTTTGCCATCATATTGAATTATTTTGACCTGTTCCTCACTCAGAGCAGCAGACCCCGAAGGCTGCAGAAGCGGGCACCCAGCACTGGGGCTGGGCACATCCCAGGCACCTGGCAGTGGTTGCTAACAGAGGAGGGAAGGGGGATGCCAGGCTCAGCAGAGCAATAGTCGCAGCCCCCATCCCCATGTGTAGAGTGGTCCCGGAGCCCGGCCATGCTGGGCAGGGTGCTAGATGGGGCGGAGGGACGTCCCGCAGCCCCTATCCCCATGTGTGGAGCGGAGCAGTCCTGGAGCCCGGCCCCCATTGGACAGTGGGACGCTTCCAAGTGCCGCCACCTCCCGGGGCTACAGTGCATGCCTCTGTCCACATGGCCCAGCCAGTTCTGAGCAAGTCTGTCTTCTGCTCCCACCTCCTTGTTTCTGTCCTTTTGTTTGGCCTTTTCACCTAGGTCACTCATTCTGCTGCTGCCTGCCATGTGGACCTCAGAGTCTGGGTGTCAGCATCCCAGCCTATGTCCCAAACCCAGTGAAACCAGCTCTGATTGACCAAAAGTTGGGGGGGGGGCAGGGTGGCAGGCAAGTGCCCCGATGTGATGCCTCACTTACCAGAGAGGATCTAAAAATACGTCTTGGATTGAAACCTTTACTGAGTCTTTTTTTGTTTTTTAAAGACTATTCCTCAGAGTAGTTTTAGGGTTATAGTAAAATTGCACAGAAAGTACAGAGACTTCCCACTGTCTTCTCCCTCCCCTCCCCCCACCTCCCAGCCAGTGTCTCCTGATATTAACAGTCTGCATGGCTGTGGGACGCTGGTGACCGTGGAGGAGCCAACATCAGTATGTTGTTATGAACTAAAGTCTGAACCCATGGTTTTGGTTTGGTTCACTCTTTGTGGTGCTGTTTGCTGGTCTTTCTGTCCTGCCAGCAGAAGCAGACAGGCATAGTGGCTGAAGGACAAAGCTGGGCCATGTGCAGTGAGGACCCTGCATGCATCCAGAAGTGCTTTTCCACATTCACCCAAAAGCAAGGTTCAGTGGCATCTGTGGCCAGGTAGGCTGCCGGAGACTGGCTGCCCTCTGGGCCTGGGTCCTGCAGTGTGCAGGTGGCCTGTAGTCTGGGCTCTGCAGTGTGCACAGCAGCCCATAGACCTGAGCATGTCACTAGAGGTCCCATGGTTCATCTACCTGAGCGGCCAGGAAGACACAGCTGCGGGTCCCCAGACACCCATCCCAGGAACTAGCCCGGAGCTGGAGGAGCAGTGTTGCAGTGGGGGCGGTGTGGGATGTGGGTGCTCGGCCCCTCTCCTAGCCTTCCCTCCCCTCTGGCTCCTGTGGCCTCTCCAGACCTTTAGCTCGAACCCTGGTCTTGAAAGCACATGGTCAGCTGTTCCGAGGGGGGCACGAGACATCGCAACAGAGTCGGTTCCAATTTACTTTCAAAGCGTGCTCACAATTTCTGGAAGCAGAAAGGCAGGTGATGATGGGGTGCAGCTGACACACCGGGTTGGCAGTGGTGGTGAAGGAGGGAGGACAGACCAGGGCTCTGGGCGAGGACACATTTCACAGCAGAGGGACCAGTAGGGGCCTTGCGTGTATGAGAAGTGAGTGACCTCTTTCTTAGTATGGAAACTGCCCCTCCCCCTTACAACAAGTCTGTTTTAATCTGCTGGATGGACAGAGACAGTAAGGAAGCAATTGTTCTTATGGTGGAAATATAAATTGGAATCACCTTTTTTGAGGAGAGGGCAATTTACTGACATCTGTCACAATTTAAGATGCACACACCCTTTGTGTTAGCAAATCCCAGCATAGGATTTGATCTGACACATATTTGCACATGTGCACGAACGTGTATGTGTGAGAATATCTGCTGGGGGAGAATAGGCAGGGCCTGGATCCATCCCTTATGGGGCATCCTTGCAATGGAGCCCTCTGGAGCCTTTAAAGAAGGAGGCATCTACATGTGGTGCAGTATTCAGGACACACCATGAAGCAGCCACAACACAGACCCCATGTGCTAAAATGTGCTGCTTTTGTGCTGAAGAGGGACACATGTGCACATGTGGCACGGATGGGTACTCAGCTTGTCTGAATAATACATGAGAAATGTTCTCGTTGTGTTTAACCTTCAGTTTCTTCCTCATTCTCTCCCTTGTGTGTGTTATCACCCACTCGAAATTGATAACAAGACCAGCCAGTCCATCCATGCTCTTTTGTGACAAACCCTACCTTGCATATTCCGAAAGGGCTTCCTGGTTGAAGACCGCTCCTCCTTCTCAGTCTCAGCAGCCAAGAAGATGCTGTGCACGTTTTACTGTGTGGTTTGCCCTATGCCAATAACCAGATTTCTGTCATTTAATTTAAAAGGGCTTCCATGTGAAGCATGGGGCTGTGCTCCATCCCTCCCCAAAGGGTACTGATGCTTCACATGAGAGCAGGGCCCTCATCTGCTTTGTTTATTGCTCTATCCTTGAAGCTCGTCTGACACAGAGCAGGTGCTCCACGAGGACTTGAATCAGCAATGAGTTCCTGTAAGCAGTGTGTCTCACCCCTGAACCCCCAGATGCTGGCTGAGGATCAAAGACCTTCTCCCATTACCTGTGATCCTTGTCTGCACGTTTAGAGCGGAGCCACCAGGACCGATGAGACATTGGCTAGGTCCTCGTTAAGAATAAGGGAAGTCGGAACAGAAATGGAGAAACTAGCCAAATAAGAGTGTGGTCATGAGTCTGCCCACGTGTTTTAATAAGGATCTGGGAGGTGAAATCCAACAGCTGATTCCCTCTTTTGACTCAAAATATTTAAATAAGCAGTGAGAAATTGTGCTCCGTTTCACAAACCTTTGAGCTATTTGCTTCGTTAATCTTGCTATAACGGCGACGGGAAGCTGGCTCACAGGGGAGATGGGGGCTCGCGGCACAGGGCCTGTCCTCTGTGTCCTGCAGGAGCTGCATGTCAGGGCGACCAGCCTGCAGACTGGCTCCCAGGGCCCCCTCCTCCTCAGGAGCTTTCTCAAATCTCACGCCAGCCTTGGAGGTAGAGGTGTTTGGCACATCCGTGAACATTTCCTGATGTTGGATCATCTTTGCAGACCTTTGGATGTCCATCAAAACACATGTTTTTCAATACTGAGCTTCACCCTACAATTTAAAAATGATTTTCTCCTGAATACAACCTGCCCAGTGGAAATGCCTTAATTGTCCTTGAGCCCCTGGAAGTGCTGGGGGTGGGGAAGCCGTTTTCTGATCGACCAGATCAGCTGTCAATCGCCTTGTGTTGGCTCCTCTGAGCTGGGCTTGGGAAAGGGTTTGAGTTCTCAGGTGGGGCGTGCCTTGTTATATCTCAAGTCCAGCCCCTA
Organism: Canis aureus; assembly: GCF_053574225.1. NCBI lineage: Eukaryota > Metazoa > Chordata > Mammalia > Carnivora > Canidae > Canis > Canis aureus. Next base: position 29,364,154 of record NC_135613.1, read on the forward strand.
AGTGGATAGTATTTCTTACACTTGTTTAAACCCAGGACCCTTGTTGGAGACACAAGCATCTCACAGTGCATCCCATTGCCCACTTGGAACATCCCCTCCTGAGGTTGGAGCCCTGGAGGGGAACCTTGCTCCCTTCTGTGTTTCTTTGCAAGCTAAGAGGACTTGGTTGAGGGATGTTTACTCTCAGAAATTTACTACAAGGAGCAAGAATGTGGGTTCTTCTCAGAATGTAAATTCTACTGTTGCCTAAGCCGTACAGCCTGCATCCCACCTGCTTTCCCTACCTGAGCATCCATTCAGCTTCCTAACTAAACTCCCTGTCCACCAGGGCCTCTGTACCTTCTCCGCTCAGCTTGTGCTTCTCATAGGACAGACGCCGAACCACATGGATGTTGGTGGGTTTGTTTCCTGCCCTCACTGTAGGGTCGTCTGTTTTCCTGGCTCTGTGGGGCAGACAGCACACACAGAACGAGGGTTCTGGGCTCCAGGCTCCACCCTCCGTGTGAGGCAGGGCGCCTGGCACCCGGTAGAAGGTGATGCGTATGGACTGTGGTGCACCGATTGTGTGTGTGTTTGTTTGTTTGTTTGTTTTTAAAGATTTTATTCATTTATTCATGAGAGACACAGAGGGAGAGGCAGAGACACAGGCAGATGGAGAAGCAGGCTCCATGCAGGGAGCCCAGTGTGGGACTCAATCCCGGGACTCCAAGATGACTCCCTGAGCTGAAGGCAAAGGCTCAACCGCTGAGCCACCCAGGAGTCCCGGTGTGTTCCTTTCTTAGGGCTGTTGGACTCAACAGCCATGAACAGGGTGTGGGTGGGGGCTTAAAACAGCAGAAATGCATTGTCTTGTAGTTCCCGAGGTCCCACTTCTGCTGTTGGAGGCATTCCCTGGGAAGCTCTCCAACTTCTGAGGGCCTCTTCCCTCTGTGCTGTCTCTTTGTGTGGACTCCCCTATTCTCATAAGCACACTCGTTCCTGGATGGGGCCCAACTTAATCTACTCAGACCTCATCTCACCTCGAGGCCATCCGCAGAGTCTCTATTTCCAAATAAAGGTACACACACAGGTATGGGGGCTAGGATTTGAATAAATCTGGGGACACAGTTCAACCCATGATTCTTACAGATGCAGAAGTGGCAAAAAGAGGGAGGCATGGCTTTGCAAGCAGGTGGCTGCAGGATTTTGAAAGGAAGGAGTGGGTGGCAGGCAGCACGCAGGGCTCACGCAGGGCCTTCTGGGGCCATCCACTGCGGCTGCGGGGGTGATGACGTCTGAAGTCCACAGGCTGTGTCTGATGTGGAGGAGCTACCTGGTTTATGAGCTAATCCCCATGATTGCTCTGCAGTGGACTCCTCACCCGCCTGCTTTCTTATCCAAAGCTCCCTGGGGAGCATCTCTTCTCACTGCTGCCAACGCAGCCACCTTCACCGCTGCTGGGGGGTTTCCTGTCTCCGTCTCATCCTCTCGCATCACCACCACTTTCCGGAGTGCGCTGCCTCCTCATAAATCTTGCAACCCTCAAATTACATTTCTGTCATCTGCCCATTCATTTTAGTACCTGCCGATAAAGGAAAGGTCAAAGTCAGTAATCCCAGATTTCAGAAGCATTTATTCATTGCTGATAAATAGAAATCCTTTCTCTGAAAAGGCAAAATGATAACATTAAAATGAGAAAAAAAATGTTGTCGGAATATTTTTGAGAGCACCGTAACCTTTCCATCTGACCTGCTCTCTGGTGAACAAATCAAATGACACAATTATGTCTTCCTTGAACTTTAGCGGCTTTGGGTCTTAATGCGGGGGATTTGGCTTAAGGGAAAGAATGGCTTTATACCAGTTAGTGCCCCCTGGGTGGAATGAGTGCCCTGGGGAGGCAGCGCGTCCCTGTGGCACAGACTGGAGGCTTCCAGCTCCTGCAGTGACCGCAAGGGTGACAGAGGAGGGGGTGGCAGGCAAGAGCCCAAATGTCCACCAAATAACCCGAGGATTTATTTTAGTTCCAGCCTTCAGCAGATTAGCCTACTGCCTGGGTTTATTTACTACTGCTTTCATTCATTTGGGAACTGCACTGTCAGGATACTCTCCTTTTTAGCTTTTGAGCTATCCTTGATATGCAAAAAATTGCGCCCTTCTGGGGTGTGCCTTGTGATGAATTTGGACATACACAAATACCTGTGATACTGTCAAGGTGCTAAACATATCTGTCCATCACCTTTGAAGATGCCTGTGTGTCCTTGTGTGCACGCATGTGTGTGCTTGTCTGTGTTTTTTGAAAAGAATATAACATGCCATCTACCTTCTTCATGTATTTTAAAACACATACTACAGTATTGTTAACTGTAGGTATTCTGCCTGCCAAGCATGGGACTAAGTGATGGGGATGCAAACAAAGTCTCAGCTCTCAACAAGCTTCAGGAATCTAGGTGCATGATTGGGGTCCATCGTGAGGTGTGGAGCTGTGGGTCGGGGGTAGCCCTCGGACCTCATCTGGGGGCATAGCTTGTCTGGCTCACAGATGTAGCAGCCCTCACCGATAGAGTCCTTGGCACTGACACAGTGACTCTCACCAGTGCTCCAGGCACTTGGGGTCTTGCTCTGTCTCAGTGCCAGCACCTGCGGGTGGAGTGAAGGGGCCGTGCAGGAAGAGCCCCAGAACCCGGGCCTGTTCAGCTCATCAGGGATGGTGAGGTTCCCAAAGGCCACCTTCTACCCATGGATGGAATCCTCGCTGCATTGCTTTAAAGGTATTTTTAAAATGCATGGGTCTCCCTCCCCTACTCTCCCTGGAGACTAGATTCCTTTCTGGCAATGTCTGATGTGTTCACTTTGGACCTGGTGTCACAGCGGCAGATTTCCAAGCCTGTGATCTCTGGGGACCTTTGAAGACCCGGAGGGGCCAGTGGTCTCTGTTCCCTCTGGAGTCTGGGATTGGAAAGTGCTGCTGAGGTGGTGGTGGAGAGGGCCTGAAAGCTGCTGTTGCCATGGACACGGGCGGCCATGGGGATGTAGAAAGCACTGGGTAGCCATAGAGCAGAGCTGTGAACTCTGTCTTCATGGGTGCCTCGGGTGCAGAGGGGCTGAGCCAGGGCTCTAGGCAGGTTCGCTTCAAGAAGGAGGCAAAAGGAACTGAAGGCTCAGAAGCCGGGAGCTCTGGGGTCCTGCCCAGGCCCCAGGGCGGGTGGGCTGTGCTCTTGGAGAGCTCAGTCAGGCCTGGGGCCCGTGACACAGGGCTTCTCCATCTCTGCAGGCCAGGTGGTGTTACTTAGATGTGAACTCCTAGGGGACCTCTGAAAGCAGGGAGGGAAGAAATTGCCCAAGAGCTGCCTGACTCTCCAAGAGCTGCAGAGTGTGGGGATGTGGGGCATCCTCCAGCCGTCGTGAAAACAGCACGAGCTGTCTGCAGTGTTGCTGCTTTGCTTGTCCCTGCCTTCCTACAAGAGGAAGCCGAGAGGCCTGCAGGGGGATGGGTCACTGGCGGTCACTGTTACCACTCCTACTGAGAGGCACCTGGGAAAGCGTCCCCCAGCTGCTGGAGGACATCTGGTCTTATATCACTGGAGGGGTGAATGGCAGGTGGGGGTGCTGAGGGGTGGCATTAAGCAGGTGGCCTCTGGGCACCGCTCTGGGGTCGCGGAACGCCCACATCAGCCTTCATCCCCCTCACCTCATGTCACTATGAGTAGTCTTGGGAGGAAGGCTGGTTGGCCCTGCCAGTATTAGGTTTACATCATTCACGTCAAAGGCTGTTGAGGCATTCCTGTGGGATCGTTCATTCAGTGCACACGGCGGCATCTGCTCTGCGGACGTGCCACGTGAGTTGGGCCAGGCTGTGGACACAGGCTGGGGAGCAGGTCCTCCTGGGTATCGGAGTGGACAAACCCACAGTGAGGAACAGGTGTCACAGGTGGGGATCTTTTTGTGCTGGGGCTATTCTTTTATTTTATTTTATTTTATTTTATTTTATTTTATTTTATTTTTTGCTGGGGCTGTTCTGTATCTGCAGTGTGGTAGCTCTTGGGGTCTGCACTGTCTAAAATTGTGTAGAACTACATATACACACACAGAGACACAAACACACACACATGCATGGAGACTTGCACACACACATATATGCATGCACACACAGACACATGCTCTCTCCCACATACAGACACACACACAAGGATATGGAGGCACTGGTGAAATCTTCTCATGCCCGTAGATCACGGCAATATTAATTTTCTGCATTGGATTTTCTACTACGGTTATGTGAGCTGTTACCACCCAAGGACGCTGGGGCCTGGGTATGTTGGAACCTGTCTGTACTGTGTTTGCAACCTCCTGTGAGCCCGTAATTATGTCAAGTGTAAATATGACTTAATAGTTCGACATTTAGCTCAGTCTTTAGCATTTAATAAATTTTTCTTAATTCAATCTAATTTATATTAAAAATAAATTAAGTTAACTTTAATAAATTTATATAAATATAGATAGCAATCAACAAATGCTTGCAGCGGTGGTTTAAATATTTAAATCACATTCTCGTGAAGATTTTAGATGATTTCTATCCCTAATTATAAAAAAATTAAGTAACTAAGGAAGCACAGAATCAACCAGACAACGGCAGCTTTCTGTGAGTGCTAAGTAGCAGCTCAGGAGGTGTGCGATAGAGGAGGCAGGGCGGTGTGAGCAGGGCTGTCTCACAGGAGGTGCCCGGGGAAGCAGGCTGGGGGATGATCCCACCTCCATCTCCCTCTCTTTGCTGGTATCTCTATACCTTGTCTATACCTTGTCTATACCTTTCAGCTGTAAATTCAAATTTGGGGGAGCCCACTTGCCTCCCCTTCAGGGGATCGTGGGGTAGAAGCACCCTGAGACCACAGTCAGGTCCCTGAGGGCAGCCTGCAGCCAGTGCAGGGGTGAGGCCCACTTGGCCACGGAGCAGGAGTAGGGTGGGGGGACGGGGTGGGGAGCACATCCTCTGGGGCCTCCCGACTTCCTGAGCTCCCTTGGCGTTTTCAGGCCATGCAGTATCAGCCATAAGGGAAACATAAAGATCACTTTGGGTAACCATTTAAAAAAAGTGATGAAACCACCTATAAACCAGCAAATTATACAGGGGAGATATTTTATGTCTTGTTTTCTTTACAGCCATTCTGAAAGGCAACATAAAAGTCACTGGGAAGTTCCGGCTCCTGCCACCTTCGGGCCTCTTTTGAGACTCTACTGCATGACTCATTTGTTACCAGGAGTCCCTGCCTCCATGCCAGCGCTGGGAGGGACAGACTGGGGGATGCCTTTAGGATTCTGTTACCAAGAGAAGGAAATATTGTCCCTGTGTCATGAGGAGTGGAATTTTCTGGCCGTGGAGTGAGAGGCCTGGGGGTGTCAGGCATGGAAGGAGTCAGAGGGCAGACGGCACATCTTCAAGCCTCACACTCACCCCTTATCTGGGGCCTCCAAACCTTCCCTTGGTGGTGCCACCTCTGGTAGCCTCCCCATGTGTGGACAGAGATGATGACGGACAGCAGCCTTTGGTCTCTGCAACTACGTCATGGGAGGTGCATTTCAGAACAGTGAAGAATCATTCTTCCTAGGGATGAGGTTCAGTTCTGGGTGGTGGAGGGGGCTTAATGGTTCAAGGTAAGATTGAGAACCCTCTACCAGCTGACATTGGTGATCCTCTGGGATCACTTATGACTCTGTGCCTTACTTTTATCATTAGTAAAATGGGTAAGTAGAGCATTTGTCCTGATAAGAGTTGATCTGGAAGAGCCATGGACACTGTATGTGATGCTGAGACTCAAGCAGGGAAAAGAAGCCTCTAGTGCCTTCCTGGAGCAGATACGTGTCTCCAGCTCTTACCCAAACACACCCTCACACAGTGGCTTCAGGCTTAATCATAGATAGCACTTGGTAATATGAAGAATCATGGAAAATGGGGGAGGCTCCAGAAAATCAGAGATAAGAAAACACTCTAATTTCAAAATAGGAAGAAAGACAGAATCTAGAAAATCTGCAGACCAGAAAGCATTTGAATTGGAGTGGCAGGAATCTGGGAACTCACCGTCTCAGAGTGTTCCATACTGGTTAGACATAACTTGCGATGCCTTTGGTGTTTGATAACACGTTTAAAACTATCATTTATAAATCTAAACAGATTCTGAAGAGGGTTGAAGCAAGAAGCAATGTTTATCCTGTGTAGAAAAGCTGAATAGTTGGCATGATGTCTGCCTTTGAATGTTGGATGGATATGTCTGTGGATGGGAAATAATTCATTTCTCTATGTGACCCTGAGGGCAGAATTGAGGTTTCAGAGAAATAGATTTTCAACTGATAAAAGGAAGGAGCTTCTAAAAGTCTGAGCTCTTCAAAGTTGGAAAGGGCCACCCAGTCAGGCAATGAACAGCCTTGTTCCTAGGGCTGTCCCAGTAGAGGTTGGGTTGCCACAGGTAAGACTCATGCAGGTAGATCCTTGATGGGCTGAGGTGAATGGATTAAATGGTACCCAAGTTACTTAGAAAGAGCGGAGGTCTAGGAGAGTTGGCACAGGAAATTTTCTTTTGTGGGATTTTTTTTAAGGGCAGTCTTCTAGCATTTTCCCAATGGGAATCCAGTGTGTGATTCCAGTACGTGGCTCTCTGCCTGCTGGTCATTACTGTCCTGTCTCATTTGATCAGGGCTACAAAGGATGATGCTCATGTGGCGATAAAGCTCTACAGTTAGCCAGGCGCTCTCTACCAGGGAAGTAGGCTCTGGCTTTCATACAACCAGAGCCCCGCCTTCACGGTGGGGCTGGAGCTCATCTCAGAGAAGCTGCCCACGTTCTGTTTTCAGCATGAATTCACCATTTTGTAAAGTTCAGCAAGTCTAGGAGCCAGTCCTTTGATCTTCCTGGGTCTTGTGCTTGGAGCATTTTCCCCCACACCTAAATATCATTCTCCACCAGGAGGATGGGGAGAGAGAGAAGGAAACATTGTCTAAGGCTGCTCCATTATCACCCAATTGGTGGGTCAGTAGTATGTCCCATGGAAAATGCATGTCCCATTGTAGGCATGGGTTTTATCATCCAGAAAGTGAACCTGATCTGAGCTGTTATGTGACAGAAGGATCACTCTGAAGAGGTTCAAATCGCTCATAACAGAGAGTAGGACGATGGGAAAACCAGGAGCCATTTGCACCTGGAGGAAGCCGCCAGTTCCTTCTCTCCATTCTTGGCACTGGAGCTTGCTTCCCGCTCTCCAGCCCCACTGCACCTACGTTGTCATTGCTGGCACCTTCCAGGCTGCTCTGCGCTCTGCACACAGCAAATTTCCTCTCAGCCGCCTCTGCCCCTCTTTTATTCCTATCTGCTTTTCTTTTGCTTTTGATCTGGGCAGCGTTATGCCCATCTTGCCAGCCTTTGATGAAAGCAGAGGAGAGATCGCAGCACCAATTAAACATGGTAGATCCTCTCTAGTCCAACCTTCTCTTTCAGACTCTGGAACAAGCAGATTCATTGGTTTGTAAAATGTTCTTCACATGCAGTGATAGAGAAAATATTGTGGACTCCATTCCTAAGATCTTAAAGGGATGGCATCTTGAAGAGTGTTGCTGCTTCGGCTTTGCCAAAAAACACAATAAAAATGGTGTGACGTCTTTCTTATTTTAAGTCTACATTGGTGATTTGTAGACATTTAAAAAACAAGGATATCCTTTTTTTCTTTAAACAAAAATTTGCATGGAACCGCAGTATATAAACCATGCAAAAATGAGGTATTCTGATTGAGGTAGGGGCGGTGCACCCACCCCCGGACATCTGAGGCAGCTCCTAAAGCAAGATTTCCAGCCTGCTGCTATAAATAAGGGACAGTGGCTGGGTTTGTTTCAGGCGGGAGCCTTCCAGTGGCACAGGCTTCCCATAAGGGTTTACAGCCCAATTTATTCATTAAAAAAACATTTATGGAGCACCCACCATGTGTCGGGTTTTGTTAGGTGTTTGGGATAATGTAATGGATGAGGAAAACATGGTCCCTGCTTTACAGGGTTTACATTTTAATGACTGACACAGCCATGTGTGCTAAGTGTGGCGAGGGAAATGAACAGATTAATTAATGAGGTAGAGTGATGGGGTAGGGGCTACTTTCTAAAGGGCTGTCCTCATTGACTTACATATTTGGACTGGACAGAGTCCTTGTTGCCCTGGCTCACTTGTGGTCCTGAGCCACATGTTGTCAGGACCAAAGCAAGACTCAGCATCACCTGAAAGGAGGGCCTTAGAGCGTCCTATCCAGTGATTCCTGGGCAGATGCATATATCCCACAGTCCCTGAAGCAAATTCGGGAGTAGAGACGCCATCTGGGAAGGATGGAAGGAGGAGAAGAAATCTGTAAAACATCAGTCTTTTCTTGAAAATGATTGTGATATCATGCACACATACTCCCTTGTGGACAGATGGAGGAGGATGGTGAGCTTAGTTCTTCTCTCCAGGAACTGTAAGCTGCTTACAGGGACAATATGTCCTGCGTATGGGTCTGGGAAGACTCTCAGGGAGGCTGCTCAGCTACTGGAGCATCTGAAAAGTCATGGTGAGTGGTTAACAAGAGATAGTCTTGCCAATACGTGCTGAGCACGGAAATGGCGGCCTTCATCCTGCTCCTGTTCTTTCACAGGGCCGCAGTGAGCCCTTCTTGTTCTCCATATGGAACATAAGGAGGTCAGTCTGCAGGGTGAAGCTAGTAGAGAAAGGCATGAAAGGTTACAAGAAAATGTGGAGAAGGGACTTGTAAGTGAGGAGGCAGGCCTCCTCATAATAAGCGATTTTATTCCCAACAATTATGCTCCAACCATACTTTGTTGAACCAGATTGCATTTGGTTCAACCAATAATGCAAGAGCTCATTATTAAACAATCAGGAACAAAATAGCCTGAGAGTAATATATTTTTATATGTATATTTTTTTGTTGGAGTTCGATTTGCCAACATATAACACCGTGCTCATACCATCCAGTGCCCCCCCTCAGTGCCCGTCACCCAGTCACCCCATCCCCCCACCCACCTCCCCTTCCACTACCCCTTGTTCGTTTCCCAGTTAGGAGTCTCTCATGTTTTGTCACCCTCTCTAATTTTTCTCACTCGTTTTCTCTCCTTTCTCTATAATCCCTTTCACTATATTCCCTGTATGAGAGTAATATTTTTAAAAAATTTGCTTTATAGAGGTATAGTTAACATAAAATACATTGTACGTATTTACAATGAACAGGGACACAGATGTACACCTGTGAAACCCACTCTTATGCATGGAATTTCATACTTCCGAATTCAAATTCAAATGCTGACATCCTAACCCCGAGTGCACCAGAAGATGACTGTATTTGGAGACAATGCCTCTAAAGAGGGAGTTAAGTGAAATTAGGTCATTGGGGAGGGGGTTCTAACTCAATCTCCTGGATGTCCGTATAAGAAGAGGAAATTAGGACACAGAGAAAGAACCTGTGGGAACATCTCTAGCGCCAGAGAGGATGCCGGAAAAACCAGCCCTGCCCACACCCTGATCTCCTATGTCTAGCTTTCAGAACTCAGAGAAAACCAATTTCTGTTGTTTAATCCACTCAGTGTGCAGTGCTTTGAAATAGCAGCCCAAACAAACCAAGACATCATCAGAACAATGCAGACAATGACCATAGCCACAGCCCTAAAAGTGTCCACATGGTGCTTTCGAATCCTTTTCCCTGTTTGTCCCTCCTGGGCCCCGCCAACACCAGGCACTCCTGGTCTACTTTCTGTTACTACAGATTAGTTTGCATTTTCTAGGATTTTATAGAAATGGGGTCACATTGCATATACTCTTTTTTTAGGGGTGGTGGTGGAAATCCGGCTTCTCTCATTCAGCATAATTATTTTGAGGTTCATTCACGTAACATGTATCAACAGTTCATTCCTTTTTATGTGACTGAGAAGTATTCCACTGTGTGGCTATACCATGACTCACTCATTCACCCACCGGTGGACAATTGGCTTATTTCCCATTTTTGGCCATTGCAATATACAAGCCTTTGGCATGAACATATGCTTTCTTTCCTCTTGACCAAATGTAAACACATTTCACAGGAATTGTGAAATGGCTACATCACATGGCTTGACTTGTTAAGAAACTCCCAGTTATTTCCCAGAACAGTCTTACCATATTACCCTCAGTATGAGAGTTCTGGTTCCTCCACTATGCACAACACTTGGTATGGAAAATCTTTTCAATTGATGTTCTGATAGATATGAGGTGGGATCTCAGTGTGGTTTGAGTTTGCACTTCCCTGGTGACTTATGATGTCAAGTATCTTTTCACACACTTATTTGCCATCTGGACATGTTTGGTGAAGTACCTACTCAAATATTTTGCCATTTAATACGCAGGTCACTGATTTTCTTCTTATATGTTCTTTAAGTATTCTGGAAACAAAGTCTTTGTTAGAGATATGCTTTGCAACTATTGTTCTCTTGGTCTGTACCTTGCGTCTTCATTTTATTAACAGTATCTTTCATTGTTAGTAAAGACAATTATGGTTGCAATCATATGTGGAATATAAGAAACAAAGCAGAGGATCACAGGGGAAGGGAGGGAAAACTGAATGGGAAGGAATCAGAGAGGGAGACAAACCATGAGAGACTCTTAACTCTGGGAAACAAACTGAGGGTTGCTGGAGGGGAGTGGGTGGGGGGATGGGGTAACTGGGGGTTGGGCATGAAGGAGGACATGTGGTGGAATGAGCACTGGGTGTTATATGCAACTGATGAATTATCGAACACCGCATCTGAAACTAATGATGTACTATATGTTGGCTAATTGATTTTAAATAAACTCTTAAAGAAAGAAAAAAAAAAAAGATTTGTTTTTCACACACATACACACACACACACACACACAAACCCAAATCCAGTATCTTTCAAACAGCAGAAGTTTTAAATTTTGATGGGGCCTAATGTATTAATATGTTATTGTGCGGATTGTGCTTTTGGTGTCGCATAAAAATCCCTGCCTACTCAAGGACACAAAGCTTCTGATAGAAGCTTTATAGTTTTATATTTAGGTGTTACATTTAGAACTGCGATCATTTTTGAGTTAATTTTTATATACCGTGCCAGAAATGAATTGAAGCTCGCTTTTTTTTGGATCTATGGATAATCAACTGTTCCAGCACAATTTGTTGAAAATGTTATTCTTTCTCCCACTGAATCGCCTTTGCACCTTTATATATATTTAAAAAAAAAACCCAACAACCAGTTATCCATATATGTGTGGGTCTATTTCTAGGCTCTATTTTATCCCACTGGTCTGTTTGTTGATATTGATGTAATACTACAGTCTTGATTGCTGTATCTCTAATAAATCTTAAAATCAATCACCATTTAAAAATGGTTTTGAGGGATCCCTGGGTGGGTCAGTGGTTTAGCGCCTGCCTTTGGCCCAGGGTGTGATCCTGGAGTCCCGGGATCGAGTTGTGCGTCGGGCTCCTGGCATGGAGCCTGCATCTCCCTCTGCCTATGTCTCTGCCTCTCTCTCTCTCTCTATGTCTATCATGAATAAATAAATAAATCTTTAAAAAATAAAATGGTTTGGCTATTCTAATTTCTTTGTATGCATTTCTATATGAATTTTAGAATCAATTTATCAATTTCCAACAAAAAGTGTGCTGTCATTTAGAATGGGATTGCACTGAATCTATAAATCCAATGGGGAAAACTGTCATCTTGACTATAATGCATATTATAACCCATGGACATCACATATCTTTCTATTTAGTTGGTCATCATGAATTCCTCATGGCAATGTTTTATGATTTCCTGCATACAGATATTCCCCATCTTTTATCAGATTTATCCTTAAGAATTTCATTTTTGACACTATGTTAATGTTTTATTCTTTTCACAGTTTTTTTTTAATTTATTTAAAAAAAAGGAAGAGGGAGAAGCAGGCTCCATGCACCGGGAGCCTGACGTGGGATTCGATCCCGGGTCTCCAGGATCGCGCCCTGGGCCAAAGGCAGGCGCTAAACCGCTGCGCCACCCAGGGATCCCTGTTTTATTCTTTTCAATTTTAATTTCTCATGGTTTGTGGCCAGTATATAGAAATACAGTTAACTTCTATATGTTGGTCTTGTGTCCTGAAACTCCCTTATGTGTCTGGAGAATTTGTAGGGACAGACCTCTCTTGTTCCTGATACTGGTAACTTCTGTCTTCTGTCTTCTTTATTCTGATCAGTGTAGCTAGAGGCTTATCAGTTGTATTGGTCTTCTCAAACATCAGCTTTTGGTTTCATTGATTTTTCTCCACTTTTTTTTTTTTTTTCCTATATCACTGATTTCTGCTCAGATACTTATTACTTCCTTGCTTCTACTTACTTTGGGCTTATTTTCCTATTCCTTTTCTAGTTTCTTAAAGTGGAAGCTGAGGTCATTGACTTGTACTCTGTCTATGGATTATTATTCCCCTAATTGAGGCAAGACCCTTCTATATATTGTCCCCTAGGCCCTAGGAAGTATGGGGTTCTCCGGGCCAGCCAGGGTTAAAGGCAGTATTGGTGCCTTGTGTGAGCATTGGGTTCTGTTCTCGCTAATCTTTGGGGTTGTCTTTCCGTGGACTTTAAAAGTTTCCTCACACACATGTGCTGGCCAGTATCCAGCTGGGTACTCAAGGGGACCATTTGCAGATCCCCAGAGCTCCTTATATCTGTGCAGCTCTTTTCTCTGATTCTCTGTCCTGCAAACTCTTAACTTGGTAGGTTTTCCAGAACTCTCAGCGAGGCTTATTCCACCCTGGTGGGGGGAGGGAGTCCACCATGCTTGTCTGTGCCATGACCTGGAAACAAAACGCAGTTATCGCAGGCAATTTTTAGGGCTCACCTCTTTCATTTCCCATCTCCCAGGGATCGCTTTATTGCCAGTGTCCAAAGTCTTGAATCTTTTTTTTTTTGTCCTTTTAAAATTTGAGCTGGAACATTGACTCTTCTGGGTCTGGAGCCTGCTAGCTTTTGGACTGGAACCACACATCGACCCTCCTGGGTGTCCTCTTGCCAACTCAGGCCCCAGATCCTGGGACTTGTCAGCCTCCATGATCATGTGAGCCAATTCTTTACAGTAAATCTCTTTCTTTGGACACATCTATATCTAGATATCCTATTGTTTCTGTTTCACTGGAGAACACAGACTCCTACACTGTTTTTTGTCTGTTTCAGGTAGGAGGATCAATCCACTCCCTGCGACCTCATCTGAGTCAGAAGTGAAAATGTTGAATATCATTATTTACTGATACAAAGAATTATTTTGCATAACGTGGATAGTGTCTCCATCTTTTGTTGATTTGGGGAAAGTCGGGTTTTCTTATGAGGGAACTCATGGCTACCATGAGGGAAACGTCAGCAGAGTTCTGGGTCCTGCTCAAGAGGACTCTGTGAAGGAGCTCTGCGATGAGTGGTGGGTATGCTCTGCTTTCAACTCCAAAATGCAAGCCAGATGGTGCCCGATTTACTCAAAATTTCCCAATCCTCCACTAGTTTGGCCAAATGGTTGCACGGTGGCCAGGGTGCTGGTGATGGAAAAGTTGAGGTGTGTTTGGCATGCTTTCTACTGCCCTCTGCCTTGTCAGAGCAACAGCTTCAGCCCCCCGTCTGTGTATTACAGGCTCCATAAAGCAGGCTTGATGACATAGTTATGTTAGCTTGCTGACACGTAAAGACAGCCGACCCTGGGATTAATCAGCTCGGAGCTGGGCTCTCTGGGCACAATGGCTGTCCTGAGTAACATTTGACGGCACGTCTGCCTTGGGTATTACACGGACAAAAGCCATTTCTGTTCCTGAGAGAGTTTTCCATCCTGCACTTACGAATTTTTATGGGTTTGTGGTGACATTTCCATTTTAATTTGCTAATTATTATTGGTGAAATTGAGAGGCAACTCCAGATTTATTACATTTCACAGTCTGTTGTGTTCCATGTATAGCTGTGAATCTTAACAGCCAGGAGGGCAACCTGCCCAGCACAGTGAACATTAACCCGCTCAGCACTGGGGGAGCGCCGGCTGCCAGGTGGGGCCTTGCTCCTGCAGACCTGGACACATGCAGGGGGCAAGTGAGCAGCTGCTGGCATTCACCTCCATCCTCCGCCTGGGGCCAGACAGCATCTTGGAGGACCAGCCACAATGCAGAGAGAGCCCCAGGCCTCTGGCTGTTCTTGCCCTGTGGAGCCCTCTCCCCATCCCCAGCCTGATCTTCCTCCATCCCTTGCAGGCATTACTGGCTCCCTGGAAGCTCAACACAGACAACACAAGGCTGGACACAATTCTCTGCAACACACAACATACACCCAGGAGAGCGTTTCCCAGGGCTCTGCTGTGACTGGTGTTTACAACCGTAAGTGCAGTTCAGCGTTCCTCTGGCATTAGATTTCTCTGGAGTCAGTGTGAGATACACAGACACCTGCACCTTTTATTTATGGTCAGTGCTATTTTTTCCAATATTTTTATCCATCTCTTTCTAATTTCTTTGCACCATCATCTTTCTCCTACCTACATGTGCTCCATCAGTTTTGAGCACATGTTGCTGCCCCCCTCATAGATGACTCTTTTAGGACATAGATGAAGTCAGCTTCTCATCCTCCTGCCCAGTTGCACAAGACTGGGCGGATGGGAAATGGGGATGCTTTGATAATGAGTAATTTGGTTCATATGTTTACAACACAGAAACCCTGAAAATAAATGACCAATCACAGACAAGGGTTTTAGTAAATTACAGTGCTTGAAGAAACTCAATGGTGATTAAAAATTAAGCCTATGAACCCATAGGCCTATGGGGAACCTAAAATTAGGCCTAAAGGGAAAAGCTTATACCTTCACGTGGAGTGAAAAAGCAGGATTAAGATATAGGTAACCTACGATTGTAACTCTGTGAATATATTATTATTTTGTTATTCATTTAAAACTGATCTGTTCCAAAAAGAATTTAAGGCAGATTGTGCTATTTATATGGTTCCACACATCTGACAAATATTCACCCAGGAAACTGCCCATTCTCTCCCTTACCGAGCACCATCTGGTAAAAGGCAGTGCCCGTCATTCAGGAGAAGTCCTCACTGTCTGAGCAATGAGGTGATGTTGGGGTTCTTCACTTCCCTGAGGGGGCTGTCTGTGAACAGGTTCTGAAACCCATTGTCTGCCAAGATGATTAACCATGGACATGTGTACTCTGAGCCCTTGTGGTGAACAAGGTCTGTTTCCCCGTGGGGTCTCTGAGGGCATGCGGGGCATCTTCACCATGCCCGCTGCTGCCCATGAGTGCTCCGCCAGGGAGAAGAGGGTGTTTCCAGCCGGGCATCTGTTTCTTGGCTGAGCTTCTTGGAGGCAGGTGTGGCTCCCTCCCATGGGAGCTGTGGGCGGCGGGAATCCTGCCAGGGACCCTCTGCCACTGGAGCTGCCACCTGCTGTGTCTGTGCTGGTGCTGGACACTCACCCTCCAGACGTCTGTGGACTTTGGCTCTCCGGCCAGAAGTGGGGAATTCAGTTCTGCTGAGAATCTTGAGAATCACAGGGAAGTTTCTATTTTGGGGGTAGGAGTGGGAGGCCCTTGCTAAGTCTCCCCAGGGTCCTGGCAGAGGGAATGCAGTTTCTAAAGGCTGGGTGCTCTGGCTTTGGCACTGGGTTCAGATGTGGGTGCTTAATGGGGTTTAGGGCTGGCAGAGGCTGCGGGCAGGCGGTTAGCACAGTGACCAGGCTCTGTCTCCTCGACTCTCTGAGGGGCTCCTACAGGGGAGGGAATAAAATCGGTCCTCCTTGGATTTACACTGAACCCAGGACTATTTAGCTCATGCAGCCTCTTGCTTATGGGGTTCTGCACCCCGGGTTTTCCTGGTCACTCTGTACCTATCTCTGGGACACCCATGGCCTCTATAACCACTTTGCAGTTTCTTTTCCTTTAAGGAAGTCCAGTGTTTTCCTCACTGGACATCCTGCTCCTTCCTGGGTGGACCCCCTTATCAAAGCCTCTCCAGCTGGGCAGACAACTGTAAGTCAATTTAGAGCTCTTTCATGGCTTCTCATACACTGTAAACTAGATTTAAGTGCATAGCAAGTGTTTTCATGTATTTCCTGCTCTATGGAGCATGACTTGTCAGTGGACACATGGTGTCAGGACTGCAGCTATCCTGGGAGTTGTGAGGATAGTGAGGTACCATTGTCCCCTCCTGAGGGTTACTGTGTGCACCTGTGGCTGCCCATCCTCTGTACCATCGCACAAAGGCAGCAGGTGGTCTGGAGCGCCTCAATCCGTGTCCCAGGACACATCTGCTAACTTGCTACCTGCTACCATGTCCCTGAGAGACACAGGCTGCCCCTTTCTGCCCCAGACAGGGTGAGGAGACTGAGTCATGTGGGGCACAGACTGTGATGGAGGAGAGCAGACTGTAGGCTGCAGCATGCACTCCAGCACCTGCTGATGGATTGAGAGCTAATGGCATTGCAATGTGCAGCACCGAGGAGTGCCAGGTAGTGAGAAGGAATGATTGGAGACCAGAGCACGGTAATTAGTTTGAGGGAGCCTGGGCTAGCAGCTGAAAGAATCCAATCTGTCAGCGAGCCCTCTCTGTTCTCCCTTCAAGGCTGACCCAGGGTCCCCTGCTTCCCACACTTGGGCAGGTACGTCCCCCTGGGTCCAGACCACTCCCGTCACTTATCTAGGTAACGGCAGCAGCATCCTAACTTGTGTGCCTGCTCCCGCCCTGTCTCACTGTAGCCTGTTCTCAATGCAACCAAAGGATCCTTTAAAGACCCAATCAGGGGATCTCTAGGTGGTTCAGCGGTTTAGCACCGCCTTCAGCCCAGGAGATCCCTGGAGACCTGGGATCGAGTCCCACGTCGGGCACCCTGCATGGAGCCTGCTTCTCCCTCTGCCTATGTCTCTGCCTCTCTCTATGTGTCTCTCATGAATTAATAAATAAAATATTTTTAAAATTGTAGAGACCCAATCAGATCAGGTCATCCCTATTCCCAAGACCCTCCAGTGGCTCGCTCCCTGCAGTGGGCTGAATAGTGTACAAAAATTTGTGTGCACCTGCAACCTCAGAATATGGCTTTATTTGAAAATAGGGTCTTTGCAGATGCCATTAGTTAAGGATAGAGATGCAAGCATACTGGCAAAGGGCGTGCCCTAAATCCAGTGGCTGGTGTCCTTGTGAGGAGAGAAGGCAGACACAAGGAGAGCACCATGGGAAGGTGCTCGAGGAACATGTAGGGCCACTGCTGCCAACAGGAATGGGAGGCAGGATCTTGGAGTGGGGAGCACGTCCCTACCAACATCAACATTTTGGGATCCTGGCCTCCAGAACGACAAGAGAATACATTTCTGTTTTTTTAAGTCCCTTAGTGGGTGGTCATGAGTTACAGCAGCCACGGGAAATGCACAGTCTCCAACTGCCTTAAGGAAAACTCGAGTGTTTGTGGTCTCTGGACCCCATGCAGTAATCCCTGGCAGCTCCCAGAGTTACCTCTCAGCCTTCTCTGCCGTCACCCACTATCCCAGCCCCTGCCCCTTCCCCTCTTGGGCATCCCCCGACACCACGGGACCTCTACACCCACAGGTCTTCCACCTACAATCCCCTTGTCCCATCCACATCTCCACGACCCTCAAGTACTTTCCCAAATGGTGCCTTCTCAGGGATACCACCCCGGCCACCCTATTTCTGTTTCTCTCTCTCTGCCCAAGTGCTCTTGTCTATTCTAAAATCATATCTATGAATAAGATATGGACAATGCATGCTTCCCAAAGCATCCAGCGTAAAACATACATTTTATTTGATGGTCTGTCTGTCCCTGATGGAATGTGGGCACCAGGAGGGCAGGAGGGGTTCAGTGGGTATGTGATGAATTAATGAGGGAAGACTGCCCCGCCTCCAGGCCCATGCTGGACGGCTGCCCCACAAGCTCCTGAGCCCAGGCCAGGCCCAACACAGATATCAACCCCACATCCAGTCAGAGTCCAGCCCTGCCCCCTGATGAGGCAGTGGTTCCTATCACGAGGGGCAATTTCTCCTGGCCTTAAGAGCTGGGGCAGCCGTGCAAACATTTCATGAAATTAATGCTTCAATTGTATGTGTTACAGCCAACCCTGCAACAGCATGGGGGCTGGGGTGCCCACCCCCTCGCAGTAAAAAATCCAAGTATGAATGACTTTTGACTCCCCCCAAAACCTAACCACTACTATCCTCCTATTGACCAGAAGCCTTACTGATGCTAACGTGAACAGTCGATTAACGCACACCTTGTGTATTATATGTATTGTATTCTGTATTCTCACAATAAAATGAGGGAAAAGAATGTTATTCAGAAAATCACAAATCACAGTACTGGACTGTATTTATTGAAAGAATCTGTACATAAGTGGACCTGCCAGTTCAAAGCTGTGCTTTTTGAGGATCGACCACACACACACACACACACACACACACACACACACAGTTTGCATATATAGTGAGATTATGAACACATGAGGCTTAAATGGAAAGAACAGGTGTGGGTTTTGGGCAAACGTGCACAGTGGACAGTCTCAGGGCCTGAAGCTGCCTCTGTCCCGGATCCTGATTTGCCCATTTTGATGGTGCCTTCTCTCATCCTTCCTCTTTCTGCTTCCAGGGCCCCAAGCAGCTGCCGCCCTGCAGGTGTATGAGCAAACGTGGGAGCAGATGCCTTGGGAGTGAGATCTGCTGCGGGGACCCCGCTAGGGCATCTCCCCTGCGTCCTACCTGCGGACGCCAGAGCCAGTGCCCAGTGGGCCCCTACACAGCTGAGTTGCAGGCTCTGCGGACTCCCAGGTGAGGAAATGTCCAGAGCAAGAAAGAAGTGGGGAAAACCCTCTACCACAGAAGGGCTGCCAGGTATGCTTTTGCCCATGGCTTGAAGCAGGCAGAGTGGAGAGGCCGCCAAGGCTGATGACCAAGGACCATGTGGGGGTTTTCTAGCTTGTGGGCTGCCTGGCTCCTTGCTCTCTGCCAGTGTCTTTTTTTTTTTTTTTTTTTTTTTTTTTTTCTGCCAGTGTCTTTAATGGGTCATTTCACTGCTCATCAGTGTTGCTGTTATGACAAGGCCTGGGGTAGGTGGAGCCAACAGAGGCGTCCCAACTGACACTCATTGGAGGCTCAGCGGGCGGGACGTGGGCAACAGAGGCTCCCTTGGAGCATCAGCCTATTTTCTATCATTTGCTTCCTCTCTCACATTAGCTAATCTGCAAGTGTGCTGTATCTGAGCCTGGACCCTGTTGTCTCTGCAGGGGCCAGGTCTTGGGAGTTGGTGCTGCATGGCCACGTACATGGGCTCAGTCCCCATCCTGATGGCCTTACCCTGTCTGGGAGTGGGTCAGACCACATGTGGCCCCTGTGGATGTGAACTGTGGCTCCCGGGCTCCCATCAGGCCGCTCTCCAGTGCACCTGCTGGCTCTCCTTGGGACACCTTCATCCTCCCATGCTCTTGTTTCTTTCTCTTTTGAGTTGAGTCTTATGGCTGCTAGCCCTGGACTTTCCACCCTTAGCTGTGTCACACATGCTCTCTCTGTCCCCACTGGGTCAGACTGGTCACATGGAGACACCAATAACCCTCGGCTATCACCAAATCCAGTGGACAGTTCTCCTTCCCGCCTACCTGGTATTGTGGGATAATCACCTATACAGAGCTTTGCTCTCCTGATCTCTCACTGGTCTCTTCTTCCATCTCCCCTGTGGGCTCCTTGCCCCTTCACACTCTGCCCTAAACTCATCCAGAGCCCCTCTTGAGAGTGGACTCGAAGAATCTCGGCCCATTGCTCTTGTGCCTGCCATTTCCCACCAACACCTCCCTCTAGGTGTGCCCAGGGTTCATGAGGCATCCTCCTTCTTCTCTCCTCCCATCTTCATGAATAGAATTCAGAATCTTTCTGGAATCTTCTCTTCTGCTCCCTCCTGCATCTAATAGTCCTTCTAGCCTTTGCTTAGTCTTTAAGCAGTTTCTTCCTTTAATGTCCACCTCCTTTCTTTGGTTTTACAGGTGTCACTGACCCCAGAGCATGCACAGTGGTCCTGAGCTAGTGCTCAGACTCCTGTCGGCCTGCACAAACCCATCCCCAGCTGCTTAGGTGGGAATCTTTCGTACACCTTTGTCAGGGTTCTCTGAAAACATGGGAGGACTTCCAGGCAAGGTGCACAATAGCTGGCAGAGAAGTAAGCTGTCCTCCAAATCTGCAGATCCCAGGGTTAGGAAGATGAGAACCTGCAATTGGGGACAAAACAAAGGAAGCCTTTCTCACCCAGACCATCTTCAGCTACTTAACTGACCAAAGAGGAAGCAGAGTGCATGACAGGGACCAGTGTGAGATTTCAGAAGAGGCCCAAGGACATGTTCATGGCACTTTTTCAGAGGCTTGAGAGAACCTCTGGATCCTGGACTATTTTTCTTTGGTTTCAAAGTCATGTCTGTCCCATTGCTGTTACTGTTACTGGGAAAATGATCATATGACATTTATCAGATGTCTGGGCATTTATTACATGCTAGCCCTGGGCATGTACTTTCTCATCTGGACCTGCCAGAGGCCTTCACTTTTTACATGCTGAAGCTGAGAAGAAGGGGAGTGAGGACCTGCTTGGGGCCATGTAGGTAGTGAGGTAGTCAGTGGTCATCCTATAATCAGACCCCGAGCAGCCCAGATCCCAGAGCCTGCACTCCTGACCTTGGACACATGGTAATTGGTCTGCACTCGTGGTTTCTCACTCAGCCTTGCTCTTCTGCTTTTCCTATCCATTCTCACAGACCTGCTTTCCATGGAGGGAGGTAAGAGCTTGTCAGGTCCTGCCTCCAGCTGCTGTCTGTCCTGGCTGTGTGTGTATGCAGGGAGAACAGATAGTTACTCAGCGCCTACTGTATGCCAGGAGCTTTACTGTGTGCCTCCTTTAGTCCCTGCAGAGACCCTATGGAGAGGCTGCTGACTGCAAACTACCCAAAGCAGGGACCTTTTCCCACCTGAATTTTGCTACTCCCTGGCACGGAGGATCTCCTAATAGTTAGCGTATGTTCCCTTCTGTTACAGCTCCCACTCACTGCCAAGGAACTTGGGACTTATGTCACTGCTGTGGTGAGGCCACTCCCAGGCCAAGGGGGCTGTCTGAGGGCCCACACTCACCCCTGACCAATCCCCCATCACAAAGAGGCTGCGAGCTTCCCTCTTCTCAGTGACATTTGGCCGAGAAACAGATTTCTCTTTCCCCAGGCGGCACAGCCTGGCTGACCATTAAGCATTATTCCTTCCTAATATCTTTTACCACAATTTATTTGGTGGTTTGATGGGCAAAAAAAGATTCCTGGTCCGTACCTCTAATGTAACGAGGGCATTAGGGATGCGTAATGGAGGTGGAAATCACTTTCTAATACATAAAACATAAATACAGCAAAAGTGCACAAATGAGCTATAACTCTTCCTTCTTTTCATGGTCAATAAAAAAAAAAGCCCCAATCTTTCCTCATTAATTTGGACCAGGATGAAACTGTGGGGCTGCTGATTTTTCAAAGTACTTTCTGCAAAATAATGAGACTGTTTATTAACATCCAAAAGGCGAGGGAGGGCTTGTGGCTATGACAGTTTCCATAGTAACAGCAAAGAAGGAAGTGAGGCACAGCTGGCGAAATCTGTGCCACCCCCTCCCCCACCCCTTAACTGCAAGGGGCAGGCCTGGGGACCCTGGCCTAAGTAACGAGGTCACTTGACACTGTGTCCCTTGGTTGATCTTTAGGTAGAATGCAGAGGATTCTAGGGTTTGGTAAAGTGGCATTTGATAAGAAGGGACTTTGGTTTTATGCTCGTAAATAGCATGCAATGTCTTAAAATCATGGATATTTGTGTGTTGCCTGTCTGTAAAAAAGGCTAAAAGCAGATTCTTGAATATCAGTTCACACCCACCGTGATGTCTACAATCAAAAAGACAGACAATAGCAAGTGTTGGTGAGGGTGTGAAGATATTAGAATCTTCCCGCATGGCTGGTGGGGATGCAAAATGGCACAGTCCCGTTGGAAAGCAGTCTGGCAGCTCCTCAAAAAGGTTAATCATAGAGTAGCCATACAGCAGGGCAATTCCTCTTCTAAGTATGTAGCAGAGAGAAATGAAAGCATATGTCCACACAAAAACTCGTGCAAGCGTGTCTACGGCAGCATTATTCACAATGGCCCCAACGTGGAAACAGCCTGCATGTCCATCAACTGATAAATAGATAAAGAAAATGTGATATATTCATATGATGGGGTATTATTCAGCCATAGGGAGGAATGAAGCCCTGATACTCGCTACAACACAGATGAAACTTGGAGATATTATGCTAAGGAGATATTATGGAAGAAGCCAGTCACAAAAGACCACGGATTGCATTAGTGTCCTGAGACTGCCGTACTAGTGGCTTGAACAACAGAAATTTATTCCCTCACATTTCCAGAGGCCATAAGTCTGAGATCAAGGTGTTGGCAGGGCTGGTTCCTTTAGAGAGTTGTGAGGGAGAATCTGTTCCATGGTTTCTTTCCCGGGTTCTGGTGGATTGCTGGTGATCTTTAGCATTCTTTGTCTTGTAGACAGTCTCCTTCCTGTGTATGTCTTTGTCCAAATTCTCGCCTTTTAAAAGGACAGGAGTTACACTGGACTAGGCATCCATCCTGCTCCAGCATGATCTTATTTTAACTAATTATATGTACAATGGGTCTATTTCGGAGTAAGATCACGTTATGAGGTACTGTAAATTAGGACTTCAACACAGGAAATTCCAGGGGACACACCCCATAACAGCTTCCATTTATATGGAATGTCTAGAATATGCAAATCTACAGAGGTGAAAAGTAGCCTAGTGGTTGCCAGGGATGAAGAGGTTGTGGAGAGTG
Organism: Canis aureus; assembly: GCF_053574225.1. Lineage (NCBI taxonomy): Eukaryota > Metazoa > Chordata > Mammalia > Carnivora > Canidae > Canis > Canis aureus. Next base: position 29,387,034 of record NC_135613.1, read on the forward strand.
ACTGCTAATGTGGGTAGGGGGTTTCTTTTAGGGGTAATGAACATGTCCTAAACTCGACTGTGGTGTTGGCTGTGCAATTCTGTCAGTGTACTGAAAGCACAGAGTAGCCATTTAAATTGGTGAATTGTATCATATATGAATTCTATCTCAACAAAGCAATTAGAGATCCTTGGCCATCTGAGAGTAGAAGTGTTTTCTTTGCAGATTTCTGCCTGGCGGGTTTTCCTCATTGCTGCCTTAACCAGTGACCACAGAGCCTGTTTCAACCTCCCTGGGTGCCCTGGCCACAGTGTTCCCACTCCTTGTTCTTTCTCCATCCTGACCATCTTCCAGGGGCCTTTCCAAAGGCCCTCTTCCCAAGCCTTTCCTGATGATCAGTTTGCCCTGAGTCCTTTTTTCCTTGAGTTTCTATAGTACATGACTTTGGTTCTTGAGTCTCAGTAGGTTACCTACTCTATTCTCTGATTGTTTATGAGTCTCTTGCCTTCTTGACTAGATTGCACACTGCTTCTGGGCAAGGACTGTGGGTCCTTCACCTGTAGCCCCTATGGTGCCTAGGTGAGATCCGGGCATGTATACCTTTAATAATTCGATAATTTGACTCATCAATTGCACTGAAGATAAAACATCCCTGGCCCCAACCCCTGCCCCAGGGGAGCAGTTACATATAAGAGCATGTAACTTGCTTACTCATGACTCACTGAGCCATGATGTAACCTGCTTGCGGTTGCTGTGAGCCAGGGTCACTTCTATTCAGAGAAGTCCCTCTCTTCTGTAGGAAGCTCCTAGCTCCCTGAAAACCTGAAGCCCCATATACTGTGGTCTGGGCTGGCATTGGGGACATCATTCCAAATATATGAGAACCATTGATCCTCCATCCTGTACAGCCTGCTCCTTGAAAACCTACAATCAGGGAGGTAACTTTATTATGTTCCTTTGTCTCTATAGCTTTTCCTTCCCTGCTTGGGGGGTCCCTGGAACCTCTATCTCTTTCCAGACAACTTAAATTTCTATCTTGATTTCAACTGGCTCATAGAAAATACCAACTTAGTGTATGATTCATTTGCATCTTAATTTCCAGTTCCAAAAGCTTGGAAAATCTTTCTAGCTCAAGGTCTTGGGCATTCTAGTGGAGTGTTTTCCAAGTGATGGCATTTCAGGCAGGAGGAAAGAGTTAGTTGGAGACACAGAATGCTTTACATTACTCTTACTTATTGGGCCGAAGAGACTTCATTGTCAGTGTTTCCTGTCCTGAAACCCTTTCTGCCAATTTCCAATCATTTTTTTATATTAGAAGTGAGACTTTTACCTCAAAAATATTTCATGAGCTTTACCATATAAAGCAGATAAACAAGTGGACCCCTGGTCAAGATGGCACTATAAGTATATACTTCAAGTGCAGACCAAAATCTGACAAAATATAAAAATGGGAAAGTCACAGAAGCATAACCGTCATAGTAAGAGATGTTAAGACATATTTCTCAGTAGTCAATAGAACAAGCAGACAAAATAATCTGTCAGGATATGAAAGATCTAAACAACACAATTAATCAAATTGATCTAATTGACATATATAAAACACTGAACCCAACAAAGACAGAATGTGCCTTCTTTTTGCTCAAATAAGTGCACATGAGTCATTTGCCCAAATTGACTGTACAGTAGCTCATAAAGCAAGGCTTAACAATTTTCAAAGGATTGAAATAATTCAGAGAATGTTCTCTGACCACAGTGCAATTAAGCTAGAAATCAATAGTAAAAAGATAACTAGAAAATCTCCAACTGCTTAGTAATTAAGCCACACACTTCTAAGTAACCTGTGGTTCAAAAAAGAAATCACAATGGAAATTTGGAAATTAGAAAATATTTTCAACTAAATGATGATGAAGACACATCATATTATACTTGTAGATTATAACTAAAGTAGTACTTAGAGAGAAATTTATAGCCTTATATAGAAAAGAAGAAAGGCTGAAAAATCAATAACTTCAGCTCTCATTTTAAGAAGCAAGAAAAAGAAAATCAAACCAACTCCTAAGAAAAGGGAAGGCATTATAAAGAGAAAAGCATAAATAAATGTAATAGAAAGCAAGTATACAATAGAGAATACCAATAGAGCCAAAAGTAGATTATTTGAAAAAATCAATAAGACTGATAAACTCCTAATAAAACTAATCAAGAACAAAAGAGAGCAAGCACATTACCAATAGAAGGAATGAAAAAGGGAAAGGAACAATTTTGCAGATATTACAAACATTATATAGAAAATAAGAAGATATGGACATATATCTGCTAAAGATCTTATATACCAAATATATAATGAATTCTTACAACTCAATAGCAATAAAGAAAAGAACCCAACTAGAAGTGGGCAAAAGATTTGAACTGACATTTTACCAAAGATGATATACCAAAGGCAAATATGCACATGAGAAGATGTTCAACATCATTAGACACAAAAATTAAAACTGATGAAATACTACTGCTACACACCCACCATACTGGCTAAAATTAGAAACACTCTCTATACCAAGGGTTGTCAAGGATGAGTAGTAACTCTATATAAAAATATTAACTCTAAGCAGACCATGACAGGTTAGTTACAAATACTATAGGCCACGATCAAGTACCAAAAAATACTAAAAACAAGTATAGCTAAAAATCCAATAGAAAAAATTAAAATGAAAAACCACAAAAGAGTAAAATAGTGCAGTGCAAAAGAACGCAGAAAATGAGAAGAAATTAATAAGAAAAATGAGAATGTAAATAATAACATAGTTGAGTAAAATTCAGCCATATCAATAATCATGTTAAATGAAATGGTTAAATATACCAAATAAAAGGCAGAGATTGTAAGATTGGATAAAAATATAATACCCAGTTACATACCAAATATAATACCTTGTAAAATATTATTCACAAGAAATCCATTTTAAATATACAGATATAAATAGGTCAAAAGAAAAATGATAGAAAAATATATTTTGTGCAAAAACCAGTAAGGAGAAAGCTATACTAACTCCTGACAAAGTAAACTTCAAAATGAAGAATACTTTCAGGAATAAAGAGAGTGTGTAATCATAAAGGGGCCAATTCACCAAATAGAAGTAATAATTCTAAATGACTACTCACATTACAGTAATGCTTCAAAATACAGGAAACGAAAACACAGGACTGAAAGGAAAAAGAAACAAGCCACAATTATACTTAGGCACTTTAATACTCTTAGCAATTGAGAAAACAAAGAAAATCAGAAAGAATACAGAAGACCCAAGAAACATTTTCAACCGATAGAACTTAGTGATATTTGCAGAACGTTGTACTTAAAAGCAGTAGAGTTCACATTCTAGTAAGGGATTCTGGAACATTCATTGAGATAATGTTCTCTATTCTGTGGAAAAATGTAATAGATTTCAAAGATTTAAAGGAGTTGAAATAATAGAAATTGTCTTCTCTGATCATGAAGATTTAAACTAAAAAATCAGTAAAAGAAGGATATCTGGAAAATCTTGGAAATTAAGCACATATCTCACCTTTGGGGTGAAAAATAAGCCAAAAAGGAAATTAGAAAAGTTTCAAGTTGAGTAAAACTAAGAATACAATATATCAAAATTTGTGAGATGTAGCTAAAGCAGAGCTTAGAGGAAATTTCAAGCACTAAAATTGATTAAATATTAAAAATCAATCCAGTAATTCAACATTTAGTCAATTATATTAGATTAATGAAAATTAATTAGGTTATTAGGATCAATAACCTAAGCTTTCTCTCTAAGAAAATAGAAAAGAAGAGCAAATTAAATGGAAAAGTGTAGGTAGAGGGAAACATAAAGAGAATTTAAAAAATTAAACAGAAAATAAAAAAGTGATAGGAGGAAGTTATGAAACCAAAAGCTATTTTAATTTAAAAGATCAGTAAAGTTGATAAAATTCAAGTCAAACTAAACGAGAATAATAGAAAAAAGATACCAGTTGCCAACATCATGAATGTAAGAGAAGAATCACTGAAGACACTATGATCAGTGAGAGATAACAAAGAACTATTGCAGCAACTTTATGCCCATAAATTTGGCAATTTAGATAAAAATGGATCAATTCCCCCAAAGGACACAAACTCCCTAATTTCACTCAGGAAGAAATAACCTGAATAGTTGTATGCTCCTTTCTTCTTGAATCTGTAGTTAAAATCCTTGCTATAGAACTCCAGGCCTGGTCAGTGTGATAGGTGAATTCTACAGTATGTTTAAACAAATATCAATACTAACTGTACAAAGTCACCCAGAAAAATAGAAGAGGGGTGAACATTTCTCAACTTAGACTCATACCACTTGATTTCAAAACTTGCTAGAAAGCTAAAATAGTTAATACAACATAGTCCTGGTGAAGAATAGTACAGAGTAGAGTGTCCAGAAATAGATCCATGTGAATGCGGCTGATTGATTTTGACAAAGGTTCAAAGGCAAGACAAAGGAGAAAGGAGCATCTTTTTAATTAATGATGCTAAAACATCAAGACCTCCAAATCTGAACCCATCCTTTTCTCCTTATAACCCCTAAGTGTAAAACCTAAAACCTTAAAAAATCTAGAACAGTGCTGTTCAATATCCATGCTTTCCAGTATGGGGGCTACCAGACATATGTAGCTACTGAGCATTTGAAATGTAGCTAGTGTGACTAAATTTTAAATTTTACTTTACTTTAAATTAATTTAAATTTAAATAACCCCATGTAGTTAGTAGCTACCATATTAGACAATGGATTTTGAGAAGAAAACACCAGGGAAAATTTATGTCATTGGACTAAGCAAAAGTCCCTCAAATATGATACTAAAATTATGATCCCTATAAGAAAAAATGGGTAATTTGTATTTTGTCAAAACTAGAAGTTTCTCGAAGAAAGACTTTTAAGAACACGAAAAGACAGGGGATCCTTGGGTGGCGCAGCGGTTTAGCGCCTGCCTTTGGCCCAGGGCGCGATCCTGGAGACCCGGGATCGAATCCCACGTCGGGCTCCCGGTGCATGGAGCCTGCTTCTCCCTCTGCCTGTGTCTCTGCCTCTCTCTCTCTCTCTCTCTGTGACTATCATTAAAAAAAAAAAAAAAAAAAAACCACGAAAAGACAAACCACAGACTGGGAGAAAATATCTGCAAATCACATATCTGATAAATGGCTTATATTCAGAATATGTAGAGAATTCTCAAACCCAATCAGAAGAAAACATCTCAATAAATGGGCAAAAGATTGAACAGATACTTCATCAGAGAATATATGTAGAAAGCTAACAAGCACACAAAAAAGGGTCAATATCACTAGCTATGATCAGAAATGCAATTTAAAACCACAATGAGGTACCATTAGAATCTTAACCATTCTTAATCATCTGACAATAGTAAGTGTTGATAGGGATACAGAACAATTGGAACTCTTACATATTACTAGTGGCAGGAATGCAAAATGGTGCTGATGCTTTGAAAAATATTTTGGCAGTTTATCATTAATTTAAATATAAACTCACTATACGAGCTAGCAGTTCCACTCTTGGTATTTACCCAAGAGGAATAAAATCATAATTCACAAAACATGCATACAAGAATGTTGATATCAGTTTCATTTGTATTAGCCCCAAACTGTAAACAGTTTAAGTATCCACCAGTAGGCAAATAGATAAACTGTGGTACAGCCATATGTTGGAATACTTCTCTGCAATAAAAAAGATAAACCACTGATACATGCAATTACATATTTGAATCTCAAAAATATGCTCGCCAAGAGTCCATACTAATTCTAGTTTATATGAAATTTAATAACAGACAAAAATAATCCATGGTAATATAAAGCATACCAGTGGTTGCCTTTTGAGGGAGGTTACCCATGGTGATAGGGATTGATTGATGAGAAGCACAAGAGAACTTTCTAAGATGATCTATCTAAAAATTGGTCTTGATTGGTATGTTGTATTAAATTTATATCTTGAATGAGGTGTTGATAACATTAACATATATACTTGTAAAAAGTATTAAAATTTAGACTTATGATCTGGACAAAATACTAATTTAAAATTTTTCCTTGATTATAATAAATGAGAGAAATATGTATTCACAGATTTGAGATGACCTCCAGAATAAATTGGTTTTTTTTTTAGAATAAATTGTTAAATGGAAAAAAGTCAAGGTGTGAACCCATGTATAATTTTATCATTTTTGAATAAAACTAATAAAATTATTTCCTCTTTAAAAAATGATTACTTCTTAAGGGACAGTTGGAAAACAGAGGAAGTAACAGGATGGAAATGATACTTTTCTGAATTTATCTTGTTCTATAGTTTCTGCTTAGGTATCATGTGTAAAACTAAATTCATAAGTAAATTTAAAAATCCCAAAAGAAATGAAAATTAGGGGAAGCCTGGGTGGCTCAGCGGTTGAGCGCCTGCTTTTAGCCCAGAGTGTGATCTTGGAGTCCTGGGATTGAGTCCCACATCGGGCTCCCTGCATGGAGCCTGCTTCTCCCTCTGCCTATGTCTCTGCCTCTTTCTCTGTCTGTGTCTTTCATGAATAAATTAAAAAAATTTTTTTTAAATTGGAAAAAAGGAAAGAACTTCATAATATGACATTTATAACATATATAGTTAATAATACTGTGCTCTATAGTTGGAAGTTGCTAAGACAGTAGCCCTCTCACCAAAAAGAAATAGTAATTACATGAAGGTAACACTATGGTGGTAATTATTTTGCAAAATAACATCAAATCAAAACATGTACACAATATTCTATGCCAATTAGACCTCAAGAAAGCTGGGAAGAAACTGCATAGTGGAAAGAATTATTTCATGTTACATTAGAATATAGTACTATGGTTGTATATCCTTACTTGATACACTGATTCACTCAAAGTACAGGTAGTGCTGCCAAGAAATCTTAAATTTCATTTTGAAAGTTGTATTATTTTTAGTAATATTGGTATTGCTTTTAAGAAATATTATATAAGAAAATAAAGAAAGATTGATCCTAGATTATGTTCATATTTTTAAGGTCCAAGATTTTTAGTATAAAAGAAAAAAGACAGAGATACCATTATGAAATCAAAGAAATTAAATAAAATCCATATGCTGGTAAGTCTGAATTGGAAATATCAGTATGATCTTGTATCTTTGGTTTTGATAAAAATGCAGGGGTTGGTGCTACCCACTAAAAATTCCCAGAAACAAGAAGCATCCTTAGCACCAGGATTATGGTTGCTATATTCCATTCCTCATGAACAGGTACCAGGATCTGAGAAAAAGTCTGATTCCGGTTGTGGGGCAGGAAATATACAAGATGAGTCTGCCCTAGAACAGTGGGTCATGTCCCAAAGCTGGGAAGCTATTAAAGACTATTGGGATTCTATCAAAGAATACAGGGGCCAGCATGACAGAGCTCCCATTGTTCAAAGATGGGACAATTTGAGAATAAAAAGTAATGATTGCAACACATGGAATATATAAACCCTCATAAGTTTATAATAATATTCCAAAAAGGGGAAGCAGAATCAGATAAAACAGGAGTGGTAGAGATAGGAGGGATGGGGGAGAAGGACAATTCGTTGGCAGCCATTGGAAGCATGAAATTCATACTCTGAAAATAAGCAATGAAAGGCAAATAATTAAGCATTTATCCTTCCTTTCCTATGACAACTGTATAGCCTTGGTTGATGGGAGGAAGTTAAGAGAAGAATCTTAGCTATTACAAATGCTTGATAGCATCAGATAATAATCATTTTTCACCCCCTAGTGGAATAATTGATTAGATAGAGGCAAAGATGGTCAGTGAATGGGGCCATTGGGTGAAAGGCACAGAAAGGTTAGGGATTTGCCTCAGGTCACACAGCTAATGTGTGACAGAGGCAAGATTCAAACCCAGTCAGCTCGGCTCTAGTCACCACAGTTGTAACCACCGTACCATGTTCCCTCATAAGATGCTTTAATAGTAGTTAAAATTATTCACTTAAAAGAAAGATTATTCACTTACAAGTACTCATGATGCTTTGGAACTGTTGCAGATGCACCTGTGAACACAACACAGAGTTCTTGCTCTCCTGATGACCACATTCTCTGGTGTTTAAATCCATGTTTGTGGGTACGTGGATGTTCATTATACTACTATCTGGATTTTGTGGTATGTTTGAAAGTTTTCATAATAAAAATAAGAAAAAGTGAATAAGAGATTAAATTAGTCTTTTATTGGCATCACTTAATCTTAGTGGTCCAGGTTCACAATGATTACTTCTTACCATGTCAGAATGGAGCTATATGGATGCACATGACATTTGAAATTAGGGGTTTTGGAAGCCACGACAGCATCCAGCTTCTTTCAGAAGCTCCTTTGGTTGGACCTTGGCAGGAAAGTTTGCCTTGCAGTCAGAAGATTCTCTTCAATGAAACTGGCACCAGAACTGCTCCTTATTATTAAGACCAGAGTTGGACAGGAAGCCATCAGGTTTTAGGGACATATCTAAGCCACCTCTAACACAGCAGCATCTCCTGCATCCATGCCAACCAGTTATTTTTCTGTGATGAGAGGGAGCCTGACCCTTGTCTGGCGCTAGCACAGCCTGGCACGCGGGCATGTCAAGTGCTCTAGCTTTGCAGCACCCCTCCAGTCAATGACACTAGACTTTGTTCTAAGTCCACCCCCCGCCCCAGAAAGGAGGTAACCTGTCAGCCAGGAAACAGGCTGCTGGTCTCTGAGGTGTGAAACTTTCCATTTAACACCTTGGTGAATGTGTTGATTATTCATTGTATCTCAAAATAGTTCAAATATAATTACAATGAGATTTTGTATAATCATTTTTGGAACCTTTGAATGAATTCTGAGAGGTCCTGGGCTGCATGGTTTGAGAACCCATTTATACCCTCCCTGGGATGCCCCTCACTCAGCCATGGGTTATGGTTATGAGTTCTGAGTTACTCCAGAGGTAGGATCGTAATCCTGAACTAGAGCTTAGCGAGTTCCAGGGCTGTTGTTACAAACTTAATATGTATCTGAGAATGCCATTCTCCTGGCATTCAGGGGACTTGGCATAGGGCCTGGCAGGTGGTAGTGAATGAGTGAATGAGTGAGTGGAGAGGGTCCCTGCCTCCTGGTGCCCTCACCACATACATGCCTGTTAGGGAAGGGAGCTGGTCCTCTTACCCATGTCACTGGGTCCTGGGCTTTAGAACTCCTGCCCAAGGAACCTGTGGCCTCAGCCCAAATTACATGCGTGGCTGCCCACCCCTGCAAGGAGTCATTCCCACCAGAAGTTTCCAATCCCTTATGGGTTGGGGCATCCACCTGCAGCCTGGGCCTTTGAGCTGAAGGCTGAATTTAGAAGAAACGATTTCAGGGTTCTGCTACTTTTCTGAGATGAGGGTCTCCTGGGGAGGAGGGCTCATGATTGGTGCATCTGGGAAGATAGACAGCATGGAGCCGGGGGCCACCTGGCCTGCTCCCCCATACACCTGGGCCTGCATAGAATCTGCCAACTCTGGGAGGCCTTTCCTTTGATAGATTCTACTGAAACAATTGGACTTGTCAGGACCCATCAGGGAAGGCTGGTTTCAGGCAGTGAATTGAATTTGCAAGCAAGATAATCAGTTATTGATTGGAAGGGCGAGCCATGGCTCCTGCCTGCTTCTGAGGAAATGAACTTCTTCTCTTTCTAGAATATTTACTGGTGGGAGTGAAGCAGTGATCACTTACGCCGAGACAGCCAGAGTCAGCTTTGCAGAAGTGATGTTGAGGGAGCCACATCCATGATATTTACGTAGATGAAATGGGGCTAAAGATGCCCTTGGGGGCACGGGTGGCTCCGTCACAGCCCCAGGTGGGAGAGAGGGTTGGCTTGAAAGCCCTAGGGGTCTGGATCCCCCTTCTCTTGCAGGTGTGGCTGCCTTGGACCCAGGTAAGGACGGGGGAGCCCACTCTGCCCCTCCAGCCCACTCCCCTTCACCCCCCAGCATCTCTGGTCCCGTATAGCCCCACAGGGCCCCACACTTGACACCTCTGGCCTCCAGATTTCCCTGGAGGGTCTCTACCCTGAATGGGGGCCAGGACCTCAACTTCACTGTGATCCCCGAGAAACCCTGATTCTAAGATGCCATCGACTGTAGGGGGCACCATCGACTTAACAACAGCTTCCTGGGAGAGAACGTGCAGCCCCATTGTATTTAGCATTCATCATAATTATAAATGTGTCCCAATTCCAGACAAGCTAAAAAGAGAGGAAAAAAAGCGTGTCTTAGAGTCAGGGAAATGTGATGTTGTTATTCTCATTGTTCACATTATTAATTTGTTTACATCTCACTTTGCACCCAAAGGATTTGCTGTGGGGAGCTAGGGTGGTGGCTTCCATGTCCCTCTGACACGTCTTGGCTGAGAGGCGCTCAGTTGAGGAGGCTCAGGCAGCAGGTGCACGTGTGTGTGCTGGGCCTGGCACCCCGTCCAACCTCAGACCTGCAAGCTCCCCGAGACCTCCTCCAGCCCTGTGCAAGGTCTGTGTGACTAGAGAGCACCCTCATCTGCAGCCTGTGCCCCCCCTCTCCCCCATTTACTTCATGCTCTGGGCTCTAGCATTTCCATCCCTAAGGCCCTGAGCCTATTTCTAGGACAGACTCGAGTCCATCCTCCCTGGACAGAAGAGAAGGAGCAAAGGGGTTCTGAGTGTGGCCAGAGCTTGGTCTGTGGTGCTTACCCGAGGCCAGGCTGCTTCCTGCACAGCACAGATCTAGGATGGGAGAGATGGGAGTGGTCAGGGGCAGGGCCAGGGCCCAGGGCAGCTCTCCCCTTGCTGCCCTGCGTATTCTGATGCTTCACTTGGGGTGGAGAATTCTGAACTTGAGCCTGGCCTTTGGGGTCGTTGGTAAGTCTGTCTGTCAATGTGGGAGGCCAGAACATGTTGGAAGCTTGCTGGCCTGACGTGCTGCGGGCCTCGTTTGTACTCTTGCCCTCAGCCTGCAGGAGTTTGGGGGCCTTATGTTTAGCTGGTGAGTAAAGGAACGAAACAACTTCACACAGCACATTGTCTGCTTTCCCCAGGTTCTGTGGCCGGAGGCTGGCGACTGCATAGACTGTGCTTCTATGCATCAGGCAGATTGAAGTCTACTATTAGGAGCTTTCTGATTCAAAATCCAGGTCTCCCCTTCCTCTCTGGATGGTCCATCAGGGGCCCAGTCCTGGCAGGATAATATGCTCCCAGGTGACCTTTTCCGTGGTGGCTTCATCTTTGCCGGGTGGGACTTTGGAGAAAGCTTGCTGAGCTTACATCCCCCTCGTTCACGGGAGGCTTTATGCTGAGGGCTGAGCACAGCACCGACACCCATTCTCCATCCTGCGCAGAGGTTTTGTGTCTTGGTGTTCTGAAGTGACGCTGCCTTCTCTTGATTCCTGGCCACGTCCCATGGAAAGGGCGAGGAAATTCTACGACTGGATCCCAGGCTGGCCGGAGACCCGGGCGGAGTGGTATTTGTGTTTATTCTGGAGGGAGCCCTTTCTATCTGCAAATATTAACTAATCCTTGGCTTCACTCAGAGGGAGACTTGGCGAGCAGGACAAAGGTGGGGGCCTGGGTCAGGAGCGGAATCCAAGAGCAGCATGCAAAGTCCTCTGGGGAGCAGGATCAATATACACACCTAATCCCCAGGCCTCTGATCATCCCCCGGCTCATCGGAGTGTGGCCTCTGGTCCCTGGAATGCCCAGAGAACTGGGAATACTGCCTCATTAATTTTCTGGTCACCTTGGGGTAGGCTGGGGGAAAGGAACTCCTCCCCTTTGCAGATTTTGTTGTGGAAAATCACTGAGCGTGGTTCCCTTCCTAGCCTTGGGAAGCCAGCTGTAGGGCCGAGATGGAGTCTGGGGGTGGTGGTGGTGGTCAGGTCCTCCTTCGGAAAGCAGTTTCTCGAGGGGCGGGTGCCGGAGGTGTAGGGGTTTGGTGTGCTTCTCTTCTGGCCCCAGGACATAGCCCTTGGCTCTTTCATGTTTCCAACAAGCCCTCTGGTATGAGTTAGCTGATCTTGTCAGCTGCCTTTCTCACCCCAAAAGCGGGATTGGGTAAACCACTCCCCGGTAATGCCAGAATGTTGCCAGCTGTTCTCGGCGATTGAAGCTACACTGAATTCTGTTTTGTTTTCTTTCCCATCCTCCTGGATGGTGGCGAGGGGGAGAGGATATATGTCCAGCAGTCACTGCCGATTGGATATGGGGGAAGGGAAGCTGGGGGTGCTCCTTAAGCTGGGTATGAAGCTGGGCCACTGCTCTGGGCTGAATCGTGGCCCCCAAATTTTCCTAGGGTGATGTCCCAGCCCCAGGGCCTCAGAATGCAAATGTACTTGGAGACAGGGTCTTTAAAGAGGTGATTAAGTTAAAACGAGGCCACTAGGCCCTAATCCAATCTGACTGATGTCCTTATAAGAAGAAAACAGGATGCTCTCAAACAGAGCAAGGGCCGTGCGAGGACAGTGAGAAGACTGCCATCTGCAAAGCAAGGAGAGAGGTCTTAGGGGACACAGACCCTGACCACACCTTGATCTTGGACTCCAGAACTATAAGCAAAGCACATTTATCTGGTTTGAGTCACCCAGGCTGTAGGACTTTATTTTGCCAGCCTGAGTGCATAGATGCAGGCACCCTGGGCTTGATGTGGTGCCGTGGGAAATCCTCTTGCACGGATGCTCTGGGATGGCAGCAGCTTCTGGGGTGTCCGTGCCCCGCACCCCTCTTCCCCCTGAAGGGCTGCCCCTCCTCCGTCCCACCTGCTCCTGGGAGATGTCTCACACCAGCCCTGCCAAGCCTCCAGCAGCTGGCCCAGCTGGAACGCCAAGTTCAGGGTATGTGGGGCAACTGCTCATTTTTCTCCACTAATAGAACCCCATTGGAGAGCCGTGGGCTGGGAGAGCTGCCTTAGACAATTTCCTGTTCCACGAATGCTAATATTCCAACCAACTGGCCTCAAGTGAGAAATACGTAATTAACTGAAAGAAGATCACTTTTAAATCATCCCCAGGCACCAATTTTGGAGACCAGTTCCAGGGCTGGATGGGCTGTGGGCTTGGCCCAGGGTGGCTATCCTTATTTTCTTAACTAACAGGAAAGGACATGTAGTCAGGGCAAGGAAATGTGTCTCTGTGAGTTTTTTAAGGGACAAAATAAATGTGTCCAAAATTCTGATGATAGAATTCTCTGGAAGAAGAAACCACTAAATCTATGACATAAGAGCAAGTGGCTTGGGCTTCAGAGCCACGTGGCCACCTCTGGGTCCTCTTCTGAATCTGTGAATGGAGGGACTGCAATGGGCACCTCATTTCAGGTCCCATCACATTCTCCTAACACTGGGTGCTATAGAGTCTCCTTAAAATATGTCCAGATGCACCTCGGCCTGCGTGAGCAGGGTGTGTCTGGGGACACACTCTCCCAAATTCCTGGTCTTGTTGGCTGCTGGTGGTGGGGTCAGGAGATCAGGATTTCAGCCCCCTACCTAGCCACGGTGCTCATTCCCTACAGCTGCTGTAGCAAGTTACCCCAAACCTGGGGAATTGAGTATTTTTTTTTTTTTAATTTATGATAGTCACAGAGAGAGAGAGAGAGAGAGAGAGAGAGAGAGAGAGAGAGGCAGAGGCACAGGCAGAGGAGGGAGAAGCAGGCTCCATGCACCGGGAGCCCGAGGTGGGATTTGATCTCGGGTCTCCAGGATCTCGCCCTGGGCCAAAGGCAGGCGCCAAACCGCTGTGTCACCCAGGGATCCCTGGGGAACCGAGTCTTACGGGAGCCAAAGGCAAGGTGTTGGCAGGGTTAGTTCCTTCTAGAAGCTGTAGGAAGAGTCTGCTCCTTGCTTCTTCCAGCTTCGGGTGGCTGCTGGCCACGTCTCTGATCTGTCTCTGTGGCCATTTCACCTCCTCTTCTTCCGTGTCAGATGTCCCCCCCCCACTTCCCTCTTATAAGGACACCTGTGATGGCATTTCGTGCTCCCCATAATTCAGGATCACTTCCCCATGTCCTTAAGATCCTTAACTTAATCCTCACTGTGATGTCAGATCACAGGTTCCACTTCACCCCGAGTGGGCGTCCCAGGACTGCCTCAGGGTGACCCCACACACACAGTCAGCGGCCTGCTGTCCCCTCATTACCTCCTGGGCTTTCAGGTCTCCCTTTTGCCCCACCTGCATGCCCCAAGCTTGTCCTGCAGAGCCTTCTCTGTCACATTAAAGCTCAGGTGTTTCTTCCTGCTCTTAACTGTCTTTTTTTCCAGTTGAGGTAAAATCTACATAACATAAAATCACCAATTTGGAGTGGACGCATTATTGGCACTTAACGCATTTACGGGGTTGTGCAACCACTACTTCTGCCTCACCCCCAAACATTTTCATGATCCCAGGGAGACCCTGGTCCTGTGAGCAGTTGCTCCCCCTCACCTGGCCCCTGGTAAACACAGCTTTCTAGCTCTGCAGAGTTACCTACTCTGGACATTTCATAGAAATGCAGTCAGATGATGAGTGAGACTTGACGTCTGGCATCTGTCACTGAGCATCATATTTTCAGGGTGCTTCAGTGCTGCCACGTGTGGCAGGGCTTCCTGCCTTTTCTAAGGCCGAATAATGCTCTCTCCTGTGGATCCCACACTGGTTTTTCCCCTGTCTGCTGGGAGGCACCGGGGCTGCTTCCTCCTCTTGGCTACCGTGACCCGTGCTGTGTGAGCATCTCTGTGTCTGTCCTGGTTTGGGACCCCATTTTCAGTTTTTTGGGGATTGATACTGCTGGATGGAAATTCTAGGTTCACTTTTTTGAGGAACCGCCTGACCTGCTTTTAGTTTTTGTATTTTCCTCTGTTGTGGTTTAAAAAAAAAAAATTTATTTATTCATGAGAAACACACAGAGAGAAGTAGAGGCATAGGCTGAGGGAGAAGCAGGTTCTTTGCAAGGAGCTGATGCGGGACTTGATCCCTATTGTGGGTTTTTTTTTGTTTTGTTTTGTTTTTTTTTTTGTTTTTAATGTTCTTGAGCCTGAAGAAAGGAGAAGAGAGGAGGATGCTCTTTTGGAGGGATCAGTGGAGGTCACCCCTTCTTGCCACAGGTTCTGCTCTGGTTGGTGTCTGTTCCCCAGTGGCTTGGGCTTGGGTCATCGGCATGTGAGGCAGGTATCCTGCAGCACGACTCACTGGCTCATGCTCACAGGAACCTGGGTGTCTTGGGCACCTGCTCTTGATGAAAGCAGGGTTCGGGCAGCCCGAGTGGCTCAGTGATTTAGGGCCACCTTCAGCCCAGGGCGTTATCCTGGAGACCAGGGATCGAGTCCCACGTCGAGCTCCTTGCATGGGGCCTACTTCTCCCTCTGCCTGTGTCTTTGCCTCTCTCTCTCTTTCCTCTCTGTGTATTCTCATGAATAAATAAATAAATAAAATCTTTAAAAAAAAAAAAGAAAGCAGGGTTCACAGGGGAGGGTGACTTCTAATAACTCGGTGAAGCCGTCTTTATAGCTGGGCTTCCAGGAATGTGAGACAGAACTTGTGCACATAACAGTACAATCCTGGGGTCCTGGGGAGAGCGGGTGGGGGCCAGGCATGTATTCCCTGATGGTGATTTCAGAGGGTCTCCTGGCTGGGCTTTGTGCATTTGGCTCCATCTTGTAGAAGTGAATTATGTTTTTGTTTCTCCTGGTTCAACTTCACAACCCTGGGAGTGAACCGTGGATGCTCCGTCTCTGTCACTGCAAACAGCACCAATTCATAATGATGACGGCGGATTATGGCTTTGCTCCTATTTCTCACTCCCGCCTCCCTCTCCTTTTCTCCCTCTTCCTCTCCCAAACCAGGATTTCCTCAATGTTCTAGCATGTTCTCCCCTTAGGAGGTGCTGCTCACATATACAAGACTGGCATTTCAAGGGCATTTGTTACTCCACTGTCCTGGTCAACCTCATGGGATCAGCCACCAGGTCCCTCTCCTTTCTCCCCAGAACAACAGTGGCAGCCCCCACCCCTCATGTGTAACACCCACAACCTGTCCTATTCCTCCCTGCCACTATCCCCACCTATTCCGTCCCATGCAGAGAAACGCACACAGTAAGATGCCATTTTAGTAAAACCAACTAAAATTTAAAAGTGAACATCTACGCAAGTGGTGTCCTGGTCTATGAGTACTACATATGTGCACATGCACACATTTATATATGCAGAACCTGGGACAGAGCCTGGCACACCGTCTCCTCATTCAGCATGTGCCTTCATTCAGTCTGCTTGGAGGTTCGACCCCTCAGGTTCTCCACCAGCTGCTCTGCCCAGCTGTGCAGGCAGCTGTGGTGCTCACGGCCCAGGAAACTGCACACCAGTTTGTGCTCAGGTGGCTCCAGAACCTGCCGAAGGACTTTGTGTTGGCTGCTTATGGCCACAACAGGCATGATGCTTATGGTGTGCCTGGCTCCATCCCAGGTTCTGTATGTATAAATATAGGCATGCATGTGCACATGTGTTATATATACAGTATATAGATAGTACTTGTCTGTATGGTAGTGTATATATTGTATTAGTTTCCTGTTGCTGCTTTAACAAAGCTCCACAAACTTAGTGGCTTTGAACAATACAAACTGCTTCTCTTGCAGTTCTGGAGGCCGGGTGTCCAAAAGCACAGGGTCAGCTGAGCTGAGTCTGCAGACACTGAGGGAAAATCTGTTTCCTTGCCCTTCACAGTGTTTAGAGGCTGCGGATCTCCTTTTTTTCTTTTTTTTCTTTTTTGCAGATGTGCCCTTGTGGGCACTTTATTTATTCATCAGAGACACAGAGAGACACACAGAGAGAGGCAGAGAGAAAGGCACAGGCAGGAGAAGCAAGCTCCATACAAGGAGCATGATGCAGGACTTGATCCTGGGACTCTGGGACCACACCCTGAGCCAAAGGCAGACACTCAACCACTGAGCCACCCAGGCGTCCCAAGGCTGTGGATCTCCTTAGCTTGGGGCTCCTTCCTCCATCATTTGAAGGTGCCAACAGAGCACCTTCAAGTCCTTCTTGCTCTCTGCCTCCAACCTGCTTCTGTCCTTACATCTTCTCTGGCTTCTCCTGCTGCCTTCATCCTGATGATGGCAACAAGCCCACCTGGATAATTGAGGATAATCTCCTCATCTTAGGATCCTTTCATGTCTGCAAAGTTCTTTCCTGCCACAGGAGGTCTCATACCCACAGTCCTCATCCATGGATGTGGACATCTCTGGGGACTGTTACTGTGTCTGACACACACCCAAACATATGTGTATTGATAGACAGAGATGTCTACCTTTCTATCTCCCAAAATTTATAATAATATATACTTAAGGACAGGTACCATTATTCTCGCTCTGTTATAAATGAGGAACCCGTGGCACAGAGAATTTGAGCAACCTTCCCAAGAACATCCAGCTGACAAGTATGGGACAAAGATTTCTGAACCCAGGTGGTGCTTCTGGAGTCCAGGCTCTAAACCACTTCTTTTCTAGACTCTTCCAGGGACAATACTAATAGAAATCAAGGATAAGTATTAATCATCTATCCAATAATGTCAGATATTACTGGAAATGCAAGAGACATAAAAGGTGAAACTTCTAGATAAATTGCTCACAAGGGAGCTGAGGGGAAAAGGCCAGCTCAGCCCAGAAGATGAGAGAATGTTCAGGTGTGAGGGAGATGCAGGGTTTCGTCCATCAGATGCTTTATCTGGAAAGTTCTCACGGGTGATGGCTTCATGTGCATGAGGTTCTGATCAGCAAGGATCAGAGTGTGGACGAGCCCAGGGGATGCCAAGCTTCCCCAGCGTGGATCCTTTCCTG
Organism: Canis aureus; assembly: GCF_053574225.1. NCBI lineage: Eukaryota > Metazoa > Chordata > Mammalia > Carnivora > Canidae > Canis > Canis aureus. The sequence continues at coordinate 29,404,831 of NC_135613.1, forward strand.
AAGCAAAGAACGATTTGGCCGTGCCCCCAAGCACACATTCATATATATGTTCACACACATATATATTGGGTACATAGTCAATGTCATCAACTTGACCTACCCTACTTAATGGGGAAGCAGGGTGAGGAACATTAATACAATTCTATTGTGGAATATGTTCTTTTTTAAAAAATGAAGCAAAGTTCTTATTATTTTCAAGTATGTACAGTACCAACCAGGCTACCAAACATAATAATTATTTGTCATCATCTCTTTCTGTGGACAAGTCCCCTTCCACAAGGTTAACGACCGCTCTTGAGTACTGCTGTGATCCACTTATGAGCATGTTTGCTATGGGCGGCTGAAGACAGCTCACAAGGAAATGTCTGCCTGGTCCCCAAGATAATTATCCCAAGTTCCAGCTGAGGATGAGAGTTGATGCCTCCAGGCATATGGAGGGAGCCCTCACAGAGATGTGGAGATAAGATTATCTCATGGTGGAAAAAAATAAGCAGGTGAACGTGCAGACACAGAGTGGGGAGGGGGCAGGGTTCCAGGCCCTGTGCTACCCTTGAACCTGAGCAGATGCATTGACCTAAAAATAGAGACTGGCTCAGTATTATTAGCCAGACAAAAACAGTGACCAGTTGGGCTTGTTGGAGTGTGCTTTTCACCAGGGCTTTTGTTGGCCCATTCAACAGCAACACACCTCCCTGCCTGAGTTCTGGAGCAGTGGAGAAATTACACAACAGAATGAGGCAGATAGAGACTCTAAGTTGTCTTTTTTTTTTTTTTTTCTAAGTTGTCTTTGCTGGGTTACGGCTTGCCGCTAGAGGATGTGGCTGGTAGCTACAGTCATGTAGGCTTCTTGGAAGTGAGCCTGGAATTAGGTAGATTCCCCTTCCTAGGTGTCCCTGGGTTGTGCTGGATGCAGAAGGCTTCCCTGCAGGGCAGGCCCAAACCAGTTGTGTTCTTGATGGCTGCATGGATCTCTGACATTGCACTCTCGTGCACTCCCCAACCCGGTCTGTGCTTGATCTTCCTTGTTGGACAAACGTGAGGGTGGGGTGGGAACTCCTGCTCACTTCTGCAGTTTCCCTTGGGGTGGAGGCTCCACTGCTTAGGCACTTGTTCATTCCCTTCACTGACTCTGCTCCGGGAAGAGATGACTTATCAGGGAAGAAGTCAGAGTGGGGCTCATTTAGCCCTGCCCTTCTTCCTCTTGGGCATAGTTCTCTGATCTGTCTCTGATTTTGTTTTGAACTTTTTGACTTCCACCTGTCACTTAATAGTTTTATTTCTCAATAAGTGGAGAACTCAGGTCAGGGATCATGCCCTAGAAGCTCCAACATTTCTCAATGGACACCAGCACCATTTTCTACTTATAGTTCAAGCCAGAAACCCAAGACCTCTCTCTTCTTCCTTCCCTCCATCCCACACCCAGTCCCCTAGCACGTCCTGTAGCTCTTCCTCAAAGTGATCTCAAGCCTCCTTCTCCCCATGCCCATTGCCTTCTTTCCAGGCTGAGCCAGCATTTTTGGACTGGTGTAATAGTTTCCAGTGGAGCTCCTTCCTTTCTCTTCAATTTACTGAAATAGAAACCAAATTCAGCAGGTTCCCATTCTACTTAGAATAAATTTCAAATCCACTTCTTTGGGCCTAAAGGCGATGCACACTCTGCCTCCACCTGCCTGGCTACCACTTTCTTCTATCTCCATGTGTGCCAACCATACGGATTCCTTTCTGCCTCTCAAACACCCCATTTCCTCCCCAAGGCTGAGACACTGTAGTATGTGCTGGCTCTCCAGAAATATTTTCCACGTGACTAAACTGTTTTATGTACTGCCTAGGGGAGAAGGAGTCTCAAGTAGTGGACATTCTGGGGCCTGGGACGTCCTCTCTACAATGAGATGGAAGTATTAGGATTTCCCAACTTAAACATTTATCTTCACTCTGACTCCATGCTCACCAGACAACATTCTGATTAAGGTTAAATTCCTAGTCAGTCTGGTTCTTCTGGCTGCACATTTTTCTTGGTAAACCAGTGCTGTGGTGTCGTATACAGCAAGCTACCAGCTTTGTTAACTAGGACACACATCTGCGGGATACAGGTGCTCCTGGTCTCTCAGCTTGCAGACTGAGAGCAAGAACATGGTTCTGGCACATTCTCTAAGTAAGAGAGGTTTTCTTGGGAAGTTCTTGAGAAGCAAGTTACAGGTTTTCTTATGGCAACCCAGCCCCATCAGAATGGCTGTTTTGCCGAGACTGTAAATCTTTCTTGTTTTGAACTTTTTATAAGTGGTGTGAGATTTCAAAATTTCCATAAGCAAAAGCTTCCTGGTTCCCATAGTTACTCAGGCCCTCCAGTGTGGCATGAGGCTCTGGGGGCTGAGATGGATCATCTCTACAGTGTATCACGATAGATGTGGGTTTCTGTGTAGCACCCTGACTTTCCTTTCCAGAGAATCTGTTCATTGGTTTTGGTCTGCAGGGGAAGCAGACCCCTGCACCTGCACAGCTAGCTGGTGAATGCTTCAGCTACTCTCAGCCAAGAAGATGCCAGCTGGTGGATGCGCAACCTACTCTCGGCCAATCACTTGCCAGCTGGTGGATGCATGACTTACTCTCAACTAGTCAGATGCTCACCCACAGATTGAACTTCCCCCTTCTTCTTTTTTTAAAATGTATTTATTCATGAGAGAGAGAGAGAGGTAGAGACACAGGCTGAGGGAGAAGCAGGCTCCATGCAGGGAGCCTGATGTGGGACTCCAACCCGGGTCTCCGGGATCAGGCCCTGGACTGAAGTCGGCACTAAACTGCTGAGCCACCCAGACTGCCCGAACTTCCCCCTTCTTATAAGGACAATAGCTATTGCATTAGGGTTTACTTAAAGCCTGTATGACCTCATGCTAACTTGGTTACATCTGTAACATCCTATTTCCAAATAAGGTCACACTCATAGGCATTGGGAATTGCCCTTCAAGACAGTATAGATGTAATATATGGTACCCGCCCTTTATCCTCAGGCATCTCAGTTTGTACAACAACAAAAGCAAGCACCACTTATTGAATTTTCTATGTTTCAGGCACAGTATCTTATATGGACTTCTTCATTAGACACAGGGAAAATGGTTCATAGCCTGGCCTGGCTACGGGCTACCTGGAGGGTGAGTGAGCATGGGAGTCAATCAAAGCAAATGAGATGCAAAGATGTGCTAAGTCCAAGTACCTAACAGCCTGAGGATAGACTCTGGATGCTGGTCTTGCCTCTTAGGGGTGATGTAGGCAGGTTTTCCAAAGTATGTTGGTGGATTGGCTGCTAAACTACAAGGATGGCTTATCCTACCTAAATGCATCGCCATCTATCTTGTTTCTCCAAAGCTTGGTTTGAAAGCCTGGGATGAGTGTACCAAAAAATTGGTTAGCTGCATTGACTGCTCACAAGGCTCTGATCATCGAGGACGGTCCTTTTACCTACTGAGATCAAGAGATGCCTGCTGACTGCTGCTGCCCCCAGCATCCATTCTCCTAACTTCTTGTAAATATAACTTTGCTTTGTAGAATAAGTTTGCTGTACTTGCATGCAGCCTCGGTAGGTTTGTCAATCAAGAAACCTCACCTTCACCTGGCCAGATAGACACATGACCCAGGCTCAGCCAATCAGGCTCCTGGAATTCTGAATTTCACATAAATTGGAAATGGTTTCAGTGACTTCAGGAGCCTGTCCTTGTTGGCTAAGTGGCTGGAAGTGGTTGGGTTTCCGTTCTTTATGATGTTTGGCTTGCTTTACTTTTTCCTCTCATTTTATAAAAACAAGTGTCACTGTATCCTCCCAATAGATACTTAAATTGTCCAGGGTCAAATTCTGCCTTCAAAGGACCTTGCCTGGTACAGATAGATTATCTTAATATTTCTCACAGTACCTTGGAGACCAGGCGTTTGTATTGTCCCATTTGACGGTGAGAAACTGAAGATTGGGAGGTGTGTCACCCAGCGGGTGGGGGACACAGGCAGGTAACTTTGAGTGCTCTGCTCCAAGCAGCTGTAATCTAGGTGGAGAGCCAGCTCCTGCCCCACCTCCCAGCTCTGTAGTTCTCCTCTGAGGAGGAAGCCTTAAGAGTGGAAGTCCCAGAGTGCTGGCACAGCCTTTGGATGGAACATCTCTTCTAATAGTTCCAGCAAAGGCAGGCTGAGGATCTGATCACACTCTGGAGAGATTGGCCAGTTCCTAAAGCATCAGTGACCCTGTAAGGCCTGAGGACTCCAAGTGGCTTGTTGGCCATGATAGAGCCTTGGTGGTGCCCCCACTGGATGACATAGTTGGTGACCTCGCATGGGGCAGGGGCAGGGGTGTGAGGCAGGATGGGGTTGGGCATTGAGGAGATTTGGATGAATTACATCTGAACTAATGTTTTTTAAGAAGGTGCATTCAGCTCTGTTGCAACTCCATCACTGATTTTATCACTAAGAAGTAGAGAACATTAGAGCCACTTATCAAGATAGCTCCCGAAAAAGCCGGCAGGTGAATTGGCTTTTTGTCAATAAGCTTTCATGAGCCTGTTGGGTCTAGAAGGGATATAGTTTGTCTTCTTCCCATCTGGGGGAGATATGCCTGATGAAGGGCCTTGGGACTGAGGGTAAGTGGCAGGAAATATCCATGCTTGGGGGTGAGGGTGTGTGAGGAGCCCTCCCCCTCTCTCAGGGACCTCACCTCCTGACCTGGGGGGTTGTGAAGCTGGAGCAGGAGTATAGGACTCTAAGCAGCATAGTGTGGGATGTAAAACTCCTAAGTTGGGAAGAATTGAGAGAAGCAGCTACAAACGTGGGTGGGGGGGAGATGTGGGAGAAGGGCTCTGGGGCCAACCTACCAGGGGTCTTCTTCTATCACTTCTACCTGGGGTCTGACACTTCCCAGCTCCAACTTCTGTCTGGTGTCGGGCTTTGTACTCCATAGAAGCAGTGTCTGCAGTCACCATCTTGCCACTCCAGAGGCTCTTCCTGACTGAGTTTTGGTTACAGCCACATCCTCAGTGAGGCTCTGGACAGATGGAAGCACCAAAGACCTGTTTCTAGCCCTCTGCTCCGGGAAATCCAAGGCTTTCTCTGGGGGGAGTTCATTGATTCCAATAGGAATCAAATGTCTGCCTTGGGCTAGGCTTGCGGACATGCCGGATTTCAATTGTGAACAAAATAGACTAAGGTCCTGCCTTTTGGAGCCCACATCCTGCAAGTAGATAGGGTGATAGTTACTAATGAGCAAGGAGTGAGATAGTGGGCATGCCAGGATGCAGTAAGTGCTGTGGGTCAGGGAGGTGGGAAGGGCACTTGTGTGCATGCATCTGTGTGTGTGTATGCCTGTGTGTGTGCATGCCTGTGATGTGTTCATGTCCATAGTGTATGTGTGTGTATGTCCCTGGTCTGTGTGTGTGTGTGCATGTCCATGGTATATATGTGTGTGTGCATTCCTCCCTGTGTGTGTGTGTGCATGTCTATTGTGTGTGTACGTATATGTGTGTATGTGTGTCTGTGGGGAGGGACAAGGAGGTAGTATCAAATAGGGTGGTCAGAGCAGAATTTACTGAGAAGGTGATAATTGAAGGAAGACTGGCTGCAGGTGAGAGAATTAGCCCAGCAGCCATCTGAATGAGTTTGTTCTAGGCAGAGAACATTGTGTACAAATCCCCCACAAATGGGAGTAGGTTTGGCAAAGTCAGGGAAGAGCAGGGAGCAAGTATGACTGTTAGGGATGTAATCAGACCTTCCAGAGAAGGTGAGGTCAGACAGCCAAGGGGGTCATACAAGGAGAGCTTGAAGGCCATTTAGGATTGGACTGTTTTCATGTTTGCACTGGGGAGCCTTATCAGGCTTGCATGAAGAGTGCCATGGAGGGAGATTGCCGAGCACCATGTATGACCAGAGGATGGAAAAAGGAGAAGCAGGGAGACCAGATGGCAGCCCCAGGCTGAGAGACATGGTGGAGCTCTGGATGCAGTTTGAAGGTTGGCTTTCCCGCTGGATGAGATTGTAAGAGTCAGAATGGCCCCCCAAACTTAACTTGAGAAGGTGTTGCCATAAAATGAGAAAGGAGAGTCACGGATGGAGCCAGTTTGGCAGGAAGTTTGGGACAAGTTGGGTTTTAAATATCTAAAGTCGCCCAGGAGTTGTCAGTGGTGAGTCCAACCCCATGAGGGTGGGGTGTCAGGGGTCTTCATTTTCATTTTGAATGTAATGAGGAGGCTTCAAATTGACCATTTAGAGAGTGACATCTTCCCCCTTCCCTGACCTTAGAGGCAGGTAAACTACCACCAACAATGGGGAAAGAGTCTTAGTGTTTCTTCCAGATCAGACATAGATGCTGCAGAGAGAGCTAGCCTGGAGATACTTTAAATCCTGGCCAGGACATTCTCGGAGAGATGCAAGGAGAGCCCAAATGGGGTGATGAACCAGGTTTTCAAGGTTGGGAAGTAAACAGAAGTGGCCAGATGGAGGGAAATACATCTTCTGAACCATGTAAATTACGTGAATCACATTGGCACTTGTTCCCTTGGGGGAGTCAAAAGGACCCACAATGAGTCCCAGTTTAGGAACTGCTTTGATCATCTGAGGGTGTCCATGGCCAGAAGAGAGCAATGCCTGCTGAGACTAGTGCTAGATATCAGGAGGCTTCTTGCCCTCCTGCCTGCCTCCCTGCTTTAATCAGAGATGTGCGAAGTCTGAAGGCATCAAACTGGTTCTGGCTGGTGTTGGGGACCTTTAACCTTAAAGTGTGCTTGGGGTTTTGCATATTAAATCATAATGGACATTTTAATTACTGAGGTGACAGGTTTTTGTGACCAAAAGCGAGTGGAAAACTTTTTATTATCTGAGAATAAACATGCCAGATTTGGAGCTCTCTTGAGATTTGATGCAGGGTGAGGGGAAGCACTAGCCCAGCAGGCACATCTGGTCAACAGGGAGATGGTGAGGAGACAAAGGAAGTAGTTCCTTTGTTCAAAGTAGAGTTACCATCAGTCATTCAGGGAACCAGGGGAATGGGAGAAGAGATGAATGGGAGGATGGGGTATGGTCTGTGGGGGAGAGTTCAAAACACAGAGACAAAGGCTGAGCACATGCTGTTTAATGATAGTCCAGCTTTAATTTTCTTAAATATATTTGTCTTTTTTTGGGAGACAAATTATATTTATATTTTTCTCTGGTTTGAAAAGCAGTACACGTTCATTATGGGAAGTTGGAAAATACAAAAAATGTGAAGAAGAACACAAAAATTTATTAATAATTCAGAACCAATTATTTAGCAGTAATGATACTCTTACATTTTTTGGTGTATCATTTGGTGTATTTTACAGGCTACTTTTTTTTGGACACTTTATTCTCTAACGTATCATGGAGAGGATAGATGTCACATAGACAAAAAAGATCGTAAATTCAAACACTATGAGCAGATTTAAGCCAGTAGATTTGAAAACTTAGATGAAATGGACAAAATCCTTGGAAAGTACAAACTTCCCAAACTGAAGAAAAATGAAAAATCTGAATATTTCTGTAACCACTAAGGACATTGAATTTAGTTATCTTCCTAAAAAGAACACAACAAACCCAGAAAATTTTACATTCAGGTTTTACTATTCAAGGAATAGATAATTTTCTTTTTACACAAAATTTTCAGAGAATAGTTATACAAAATCAACATATGAGAAGTATATAATCTTGATATCAAAACAAGGACAATTTGAGAAAGGAAGATTACAGACTAGTCTCAAACATGAACATGAATGCAAAATTCCTAAAAATATGCCAGCCAAATACAGCAGCAAGGTAGAAAACAGATAATCTATTGTGACTAAGTTGGTTTTATTCCAGAAAGCAAAAATAGAAAATGTATTAATTTACTTTTTCTACATTAACAGCTTAAGGAAAAAAGATCTGTTCAGCTCAATAAATATAGGGAAAGCATTTACTTAAATTAAATGCTGTATTATGATAGAAGCTCGTCTTACTCAGACTCTAAATCAGTGATGCAGTCTCTAAAAACCTTTAGCAAACATCACACTCAATGACAAAAATTGGTAAGGCATTCATTTCTCTTCAAGGCAAGAATGCTCACTATCCCCACTCCCTATTCAATAGTGTATTGAAGAACTAAACAGTGGAATAAGATAAGAAAATTAATAAAAATATAGAGATTAGAAGGAATATAAATAAAATTGTCATTGTGTGGAGAATAATATACTTGTTTTAGAAAAATCTGAAATAATGTAAAGACAAATTACACAAAAGTTAATTAAGTTTAGTAAGAGTACTGGATATAAGATCAATATACGGGTTAATTGCATTTCTGTATGCAATCAATGATCAGGTAAACATTTAAATTAAATAAAATTTACAAATAGCAATGACAATAAAAGGAAACTAAGAATAAATCTGATGAAAGATATATAAAATTTTGTACTAAAAATCATAGAACTCTGTTAAGACATCTTTAAAATGCTTAAATAAGTTAAAACATATTGTATTTTTATGCTAGGAAGAGACAATATTATAAATAGTTCAATTCTCTCCAAATTGATCTATAGATACAATGTAATTTAAGTCTTACCCCCAGTACAGTGCTACGAGAAAACTGATGCATGATTTCAAAATTTATATAAAATACTCCTGAAGGAGAAATATAGAACTTACCATTTCTGATATGAAGATTTACTATGAAACCATGGAAATCAAGACAGAATGGTCTTATCACAGCAATAGACAAAAGGATATATCACAGAGGACAAAATGGTATATTATAGAGGTTGCATTTGTTGATCAGTGGAGAATGGAAGGGCTAATCAATCAATAATACTGCAATGATTATTCTTTGTAAAGATGAAATCGTATGTTCATTCTATTAAGATATTCATAGAAATAATACATGTCAGATCAAGTACCTAAAAGTGAAAAGCAAAATGTTTAGGAGACTTTAAGAATTTTATAAAAGAATGAATGTATGAATATATAAACCAGTAAAACAAATGCATACACACCATAAAATAAATCATCAAGTGAAAGACTGATAAAATTGACAGTATATATTTTTAGATTTTATTTATTTATTCATGAGAGGCACACAGAGAGGCAGAGACATAGGCAGTGGGAGAAGCAGGCTCCATGCAGGGAGCCTGATGTGGGACTTGATCCCAGGACCCTGGAATCATGACCTGAGCCAAAGACAGATACTCAACCACTGAGCTACCCAGGTGTCCCTTAAATTGACACTATTAAAATCTAAATACTCTTTTATCCAGAGATATCATGAAGAGGGCAAAAGACACATTGCCAAGTAGAAAAGATATTTACTTCCCATTAACTGAACAAGGATTAGTGCCTTGAAGATACAAAGGAATCCTATAAATTAATAAGAGAAGTGCACGAATGTCACAAATAGGCATTTCCTAGAAAAAGACTCCTGAATTTCCAATAAAATTTATGGAAATTTATTACTCACCATGGGAATGTATATTAAAGTCCAAATGAGAAACCATCTCAATCCCAACAGGTAGATACAAATATAAAGTCTGATGGGCTGCCTATCTTCCTTCTTCACTCTGTCCTCTCTTGGGCTGACTCTTGTGACCACATGTGGCTTGCACAGGTTGAAGGTGGGAAGAGGGTGCATCTTTGCTCCCTTGCTGCTGTAGCTGCTTCTCTAGGCCCAGAGCTCCTGTCTTCCCTCCTAATGTCGCTGGGCTCTGGCTACAGCTCTAGGGGTCATGTTAGCCTCCTGATCCCAGTCCCTGGGTACCTTACCACCTCTGTCCCTTCTTACCCCCATATGCTCTTTGGAAAGAAGTCTGTTGGTCAATGCCTCTTCAAGGAACAATATGCTTTTTGCTGGAATCCTAATACAGATAACAATGCCAGAAATTGGGAGGGGCGGGGTGCATGGAATAGCAGGAGTTTTTATTCATTACTGATGAAGTGCAGACTGGTACAAGCACTGTGCAAAACAATGTGCCTTCAAATCCACATTTGAAGATGTGTAATCCTACATCCGTATATATAACTCCAGAGAAGCTCCAGGATGCTAACAGCAGTCTTATTAGTAATAGAGGAAAAGGAAAGCTGAATGCCCCACAACAGTAACATGCTTAAATACATCAAAGTGCATAACACTAAGGGCAGAAGTGCTGGGACCACGCTGCATCCTCAAACGCAGATAACTCTGAGAAATAGCATTGGTCATAAAGCCAAGTCAGAAGTACATACAAGTATAGTCTATTTATTATGTTTGAAGCTTAGAAAACAATGGCGTGTAGGAATACATTCATACTATGCATTTCTTCTTTTTGATTAGATGAAAAGGGAGGGAGTAATCAAAAATTTAGGCTGGCGAGTGCCTCTTGGAGGCTGGGAGGGGATTAGAACCTGGAGAGCTGCTGGGGGAGGGGGCACCAACTGTGCTGGAGACAGTTCTTCTTCAGTGATGCTCAAACTGGGTGCATATATTTATATATATATACATACTCGCATGAGACTTGCCTAGTTGATGTATCTTAAAACATAAAACTACTAAAAATGAAGTAGACTTATTATGGACATTATTCTCCTGCAATTGATATTTAATACTGGAGAGCTTTTTATTTTATGACTGCATTATAATTGAATCACACCCCTATAGCTGGGCATGAGGTCATGTCCAATAATTGTTTGTTAGTAACAAAGCTGGGTGGTGCTTTGTTTCATTTGACCTGCACTCTTGTTCTGGAGGATCCCATCATCTATGATTTGGGATGGCATCCAGATGATCCTCATGTCATACTGAGTTTTCTGCCCCCACTCTGATCTTGGGCTCTCACCACCAGCCTGTAGGTTGGCCTGATGGCTTTCTTAAAGCTGCGGGGGGCCTGGTCTCTGCCTGATTTGGCTGGGGTTCAAGGCCGGAGATTGGTGGGGCTGGGGCCTGCTCAGGCATTAAACTGCCACAGAGCCACTGCCTGGCCACAGTGGGGGACAGAGTGGCTGTATCCCACCTCCTGCCTGGTGTGGGAGGGACCACACCCTCCCTGTATCCCACTGCAGGCAGGAGGTGGGATACAGCCCAGGCTCAGAAAGTCCCCGAGGCTGGCATTTACCCAGTCTTCAATGTTCTGCCTGTCCCTTGGCCTGAGAGGGGCTGTTGGCTTGGCCTCCCCTGCAAGTCTCCAGCTTGGGTCTGGGTTTTGCCTGGGCTTTGACTCCTACCTAGCCAGCCCCGGGCCCTGGCTGGAACCTGGTCCCTGAGTGTCCTGGCGTGGCTGCCTAAAGGCCTGGACCCAGCCTCATGAAGACCCATGCCCTCATGGCACTGCTTTGTAGGATGTTTTCTGAACCTTAGCCTCAAAACAAGGGGGTTCCCTTCTCTTATGGCAAGAGAGCTGAATTTTGCAGCATGTTGACTGGGATTTCTAGATTCTTTTTTTCTCTGAAAGTCAGGTTTATTCCTCACTTTTCTTCTTTTTGATTAGAAGGTAAGAGCTATATTTCCCAAGGGCTTGTATCCTGCCAGTTGCCGTGCATAGATCTTTCACTTTACACTTATATTCTTAAGTTTATCTTCATATCGAGTGGGTATTATTGTCCTCATGATACACAAAATGGCACTGAGACTCAGAGAGATGAGATGTTTCCCCACATCTAAGGGGGCATCTGAGGCTTTACTCAGCCCTGTCCAGGTCCGTGTTCTCTACAAGCTAGTGCAATACTCTTTGGGCACCAGACCTCCATGTGGATTTAACGCTGCACCAGACTGACCAGGGAATAGGGCGCACTTGCTCTGTAGGCCCAGCAGTGCTCAAATTCCTATGGCTGGTGAGATCCAGTCCTCCCGGGCTGTGTGACCTCAGCTCCTGGCCTCCTCCTTATGAAATGCAATGGCACCCACCTTGCATGGTGGCATCAGTTCAGATGGGCGAATGCCTGAGCAGTTCTAAGCAGTGTAAAGGCTCCAAATATCTATTTTCATTATGGGAAAGGGGACACGATGGGATGCTGTTTAAGAATCTGAGCAGTAGAGCCACTGAGATCAGATTTAAATTGTGATACTCTGAGTCACTTGCTGTGTGGCCCTGTAGAGGTTAAGTCCCTTCCCTGAGCCTCAGTTTACCAGTGGGTAGAAGAGGATTACCCATTGTGTTTTATCTCTAATCTCCAGGAAGAGCTAAGTGAGGGGCTGTGCATCCATGCAGGTAAGTGTGGAACAGGTGACAGCTGCAGCCTCTGGTGAGCTGACATTTCTCCCCGACCTGGCCTCGTGTGGTCCAGAGGTGCAGGGACATAGCAGACTGAGGGGATGACAGACATGCTCCTGGACCCCTTCTGCTTCTTCATTCCTTAGCCCCCTTCAGACGGCGTGGAGTGCAGAGGACCCCGACCCTGGGAGGCAGAAAGGAGGGCTCAGCCCAGTGGACCTCCTGGTAAGTTGAGGAATGGAGAAGGCTTTATGCTCCATTGCTGATTCTGTCTCTAGCCACCACACCTGTGATTTGGGCAAATAGCTATTGGAACTTGAGTGTGGCTGGATTGTGCCCTGAGATGACCCAGGTTGAAGCGTCAAGAAGGGGAATCACACAGGTGCCATCCTCCTGCACAGAGAGGGGATAAGTGTCTCCGGCACGGGGAGGCGGATGGTGCTCAGCCGCCAGGGCTGGGGTCACACGGCCTCCCCTTGTTGCTGGGTCTCAGCTCACAGGACTGAATCACAGACATGATGAGGATTTAACACACTTCACGTGCTTCCATTTCTGTCATGTTTTTAGGAAATTGTTGCTGGTCAGTTAACTGATGCTACTGATTGTCACCAGAGACCCCTGGAAGCCTAACTTCTCTCTCTTGGAATAAGGCTCCCTGTTCAGCTTCCCGTGCAACCCAGAGTCACCAGAGACATCCAGGTGGTCCCTGGGCTGAGCCTGCATTGTGGGAGCACATGGGGCCTGGGGTGTGGGGTGTGGGGACCTGGACTTTGCAGCTGCGGGCCCACAGGGGGACCTTTATGACAAGCTATCACATGCACCTGTGAGATGGCTCGATCAGGCTAACTTAGGGGTCCCTCTAGGGGTCAGGAGTGTCAGGTATTAACACAGTGCCTGGCACCTGACATATCCTTGACAAATGGTCACCCCTGGTTATTTTCACACGTGACTGCAGTACCAGCTTGCTGTCTGGCCATAGGCAACGCACTTTGCTCTTTCCCTCATCCAGAGTATGGACATGAGTCATCAGTCTGGTAATAACCACCAGTGGTGAAGACTCAGCTTGAGCCTCCAGGTCCTGCGAGCGTGCTCCATACAACGCTGGCTGAGTCAGCACACCAGTTGGCGAGCTCTGGGAGAGAGCCCTGCCTCATCGCTATGTTATCCGTGTCCACTCCAGTGTCTGGCGTGTGGTCAGTGCTTCATAAATATCTGGTGATGTATTGACTTGAACTGATGAATGTGCAGAAGAGCTACAGTAATGGGACCCACTGGGAGGTAAATGTCAGGTGGCATAATTTTGCACGTAAGCCCCACGAGGGCAACTGTCTGTCCTGTCTGCCGTTCTATCCTCCAGACTCTGGGACAATGCTCGGCACATAGTAGGTGCTCAAAGACATTTATTGAATGGATGAGTAGAAGGCACATACACTTCCCCCACGAAGCACTTTGAAACACCATAAGGTAAGATTGCACTGGGCAGTGCCACCCTTCAGTCGAGTCGCGATCCTCAGCACAGTGATGAGAGGACTTGTGCTCAGAAGATTAAAGAATTAGAATGCAAATCTGAGCTGTGTTTGTTTCATTTTGAGTCTTGGTTTCGTCTTAGGTAAAGTGGAGATGTTCCCTGTTAACTCGGTTGCGGGGAGTGAAGGTGAAATGAGGCGAGCGCTTGCACATAGTAGATGCTCAATAAATGTCAGCTGTTATTAAACCCGTTTGGGTGTCAGTAAATGTAGGTATCAGTTTTATATCTCTTTATGGAACTGAAATCAATACAGATAGTGTCTTTTTTGGTTTGCCAGCTTTTATGAAGCACAGTAAATCAGTGCCCAAGTAGGGCTTGTTTGAACACCTTGTGACCCTTACAGGAGAAGGTTGGGCTTCACGGAGGCACTTGAGCTGGACATGGAGCTTGCACCCCATCCATCTCCCCATGGCTCAGGCACCCTACTTAAGTCTGGCATTTAAGGAAAGTTTCATTTGGCCCACCTTTCTGGAGGTGCCGTGGGCGTCCTGCCCCTGGCGCCCGACCACTCTGACACGCCCTCAAGGGCTCACCAGCAGATGGCTTGGCGAAGATGCTGGCACAGTGCCTGGCTCAGGGTAGGCTTTTTATATTGTCATTGCCTTTTATTAATATGCACATATTTTGAATCCCCCCTGCTTTGTATAAAGCCTCAAATAGTGTGTGTCTGCCACCAGCATCAACCCCTGGATGCCCGACCATTTCCAAGAACCGTGACTCTGTCTCAGGGACTGTCTGAACTCACAGTCATGACTGGAGGGTCTGGGGGGCTGGTGGCAAAAAGTCCATTCAGTTCAGATAATAGGCTGATGTTCTGGTCCTGCTCTGGGTCAGTCCAATTATAGCATGACAAAAGTTCAGCTCAGCAGGCTGCTTCTTGAACCAAAAGCAAATATTAAGAACATTTTTAAAAAATCCATTTTTGGGCAGCCCCGGTGGCTCAGCGGTTTAACGCTGCCTTCAGCCCAAGCATGATCCTGGAGTCCTGGGATTGAGTCCCACGTCCTGCTCCCTGCGTGGAGCCTGCTTCTCCCTCTGCCTGTGTCTCTGCCTCTCTCTCTCTCTCTGTGTCTCTCATGAATAAATAAATAAAATCTAAAAAATAAATAAACAAAAATAAAAATCCATTTTTTTCAGGGCCCCTGGGTGGCTCAGTGGTTGAGCGTCTGCCTTTGGCTCAGGTCATGGTCCCAGGGTCCTGGGATGGAGTCCTGCATCGGGCTCCCTGGAGGGAGCCTGCTTCTCACTCTCCCTCTGTTTGAGCTCTCTCTCTCTCTCTCTCTCAAATAAATAAGTCTTTTTAAAAATCCATTTTTTCTTTAAGCAATAGCCGTACCATATGCCTTCACACCTTGTACAGAGTGAGCATCCAATAACATTTGTGGAATGAATTATGATAAGAATAAACAGGGGGTTTGGGAGCTCACTCATATTTTGGGTTCTTAACAGTCCCAGTTTGGGTGATGAGGCAGGAGGCAGAGAAGGAAGTGGTTGGGATCAGTTTTGAGGACACTGGTGCCTGTCTGACCCTTGGTCTCCATCTCTCCAGGTGAGCATGGCTGGTCCTTTCCACATCCACAGTGTTGTGTCCTGATCTACCAGCAGAGACAGGGACAGAGCAGAGGTTTCCTACCTTTTCTGGGACACTAACCAAAGACTCCTGGAGGACAGGTCTATACGGAAGACCAGATCAGCAAGCAGGGCAGGCAAGGCAGAGCTATCTCAGATGGCCTGCAGCAAACACTTGGGGATCTTCTGGGGCCCTCGATCCCCCTGGCACCTGTGTGCTCTGTTTCTGCCTCCCTGGGCTCTAGGATCACCCAGACAGCCGGAGGCACCAGGACGCAGCCCCCATGGTGGCCCGTATCGATGGCTGGTGTTTGCAGGAGCCTGTCCGGATCTCTTGCCTCAAGCTGGAGCAGCCTCTTGAAGGGTGATTTCCACTCCTCTAAGCTTCCTGGCTGAGGTTGGGGCTGTGCTGGGCTGGCACCTCTTCTTGCCCCTGCCCCACTTCCCATGGAGCTCGCAGATCTTTGTCTAAGGACCTGCCTGTGGAAATGCACCTGTGACATCCCTTTGCCTGGAGGGGAGGAAGGGAGTCCCTCAAGGGCCTTGGCAGACCCTCTGGAGACTCAGAGCTCAGGGAAAGCTGGCAGAAAGCCTGGAGGGTGCCTGGCTCTCCATCAGAGGTCATGTGGCTCACAGAGGGTGTGGCCTTGGTACCCAGAGCAGAACCTGGCCCCAACTGCCATCCTGCTCTTGGGCCTGGGAAACCGGGCACCTTACTAATAGGGCCCTGAGAAGTGTCCCAGTGGGTGGCTGGACCAATGGGAGAAGGTTCTAGAACATCCTGCTTTGGAAAGACTGGCGAACAGAGGGCAGAGTCTTCATACTCCCTCTCTCATGCCCACTGCCTGGGATGCCCCCCAAAACCCAGTTAGAGGCCGGCCAGAAAGACCAGTGACCAGAAAGCACGCTCTGGTGAGCATCCTCACCAGAGGGTGCTGGGAAGCCCCTGGGCTGGTTGGCTTTGCTTTGGTGCCCTCTGTGCTCCTAGATGGGATGCTAGCCTCCTTGAGTCTTGGGGGGTTTACTCTTCTGTAAAGTGGGGACACCATCCGTCTCTTCCTGGAGATCTTTCTGGCACTTGTCCCACCTCCTCTGCACCCTCGGCTTTCAACGCTCCCAGCTCATGAAATGAGAGGGAGGCCCCAGCTGTCCTGGATGGCCTGCACCCCTCCCTGCAGCCCTGGGGCAGCGCCACCCCCCCCCCCCCGCCCCATCCCACCCCCTCCTGTGCAGCGCAAACAGCAGGCAGGTGTTGAAGTGAATTATGTCTGTGCTGTTTTCCTCTCACTGATGGTGGCTCTTGGAACAAGTCCAGGTCATCGCAGAATCTAATTTGTGTGCAGAGTCACAGATGCAGGGGACGAGCCCGCTCCTCCGTGGGGACGGGTGGGGTGGGTGTGGCCCTCAGCGCCCAGGTGCTTCAGGGGTGTGGGGCAGAGAGGGGATGGGCAGATGATGACACAAGGTCCCATCTTGGGGTTTCTCCAAGTATCATCATCTTGGGGGCTAGGGCTTCACCATGTGGATTTGCAAGGGGGACACAGACATTCCAGTGCTTTTTCTCAGAACCCAGCCACCTTGTCATGAGGAGCCCACGCGTGTGGAGAGGCCAGGTGTAGGCATGTCCATCAGAGCCCCAGTGGGGCCCCCAGGTGCCAGCCACATGAATGTGTTATTGAGGTGCCCGGCTCCCAGGGCTCCCGGGGCGCGGGTGCAGAGCAAGGAGGCAGCAGTGACTGCTGCTCTGAGGCACTGAGCGTTGGGCAGGTCCTTCGTCCACGGCAGGTGGCTGCCCTGCTTCCATGGGCCTTTATCCAGCAGCCCCAGACCCAGTAGCTCGGGTTCAAGCGTTGTCAGCGTCCAGCCTCCTATCTGCTCCTCTCTGGCTGCAGGCCCCCCTCCACCCGCTGCCAACAGCCTTTAGCCCTGCAGGACCTCCTGTGCACTGACGCCTCCAGCTTCTTGCTCGCCCCCTCCCCTTCCTCCTCCCCGCGCCCCCTTCCTCCTCCCCGCTCCCCACTTCCTCCTCCCCGCACCTCCCTTCCTCTTCCCCACACCTCCTTCCTCCTCCCCGTGCCCTCCTTCCACACCCTCCCCAAGGACTTTCCTGCAACTCCTACCTGGGTTCTGGCCACGCCCAGCCACTCCTCTCTGCAAGCTTTCACCCGAGGGGCCCCTGTGGCCCAAAGAGCCCCCCACGGCCCTGCTGAGGTTCACGCCCACTGGTCCAGCGCCCCCTTCTGTGCTCACAGCCTGCTGTGCCTAATGGACTCCTGGAGCGCTCTGGACCATGCTTCCCCAGTTGACCCTGCACACCTCTAGTAGCCCCCCCACCCCTGGACACCCCATCTCCTGCGAGCAACCCCCTCCCACCAGTGGGGACTTCAGTGAACAGCTGCATGTCCCCACAGGCCTGCACCCCGCTCACCGCTGCGCTCCAGGCTCCACGTGCCTACGGAGGCGGCCTCCTGCCTGCCCCTGATTCTGGGTCTTCCTTCCTCGCCTCCTCGCCAGCATCCCATCCCATCTTCTCTTGCTCACTGCTTTCCCCTCTAATCCATGGCTGCCGCCAGCCTCTCCTGCTTGGAGAAAGAGCGCCCTGGCCCCGAACCCCCTGGCTGAGCCCATTCTCTCTGCCCAAGCCAATGCCTCCATTCCTCTCCCGCTTCCTCTCCAGCCGCTCAAATCAGACTTCTGTGATAGCCCGCCTCCGAGACGAGATGTGTCAGATCACTCCTGACATCTTGCTTTCTCGTATGGCGTGTGGCAGGGTTTCGAAACAACGTTAGGGCCAGAGCACCCTCCTCTTGCGGGTGTCTGTCCCCGCTGCCACTCCGGCGAGCTCCATGTGTGTGCACACCTGCTCTGCTCGGCTTCTGTCTTGTAGCAAATGACTGCTTCCTCCTTAGGCTGCCTCCAGAGGCTCCCTATTCCTTTTTCTCCTGTACCCTGCAGCTCATCTTTCAGCGGGTCTGGCCAGCAAGCCTCCCCTCCCCCCCAGGTCCATGCCACCCGCCTCTCGCATGAGGAATTCAGGGACGCCGCCTCGCTGGGGCCCATCTGTCTGTGCAGCACTCAGAGCGATCCTCGAAAAGCATGAGTCGGATCAACTCATTCCTCAGAAGCACCAGAGGCTTCCCATCTCCTTAGGAGTAAAATCCCTCTAATGCCCTGGCAGGCTCACCATGTCACCCCTCTTGTCCATCGTCCTCTTCTACCTTCTGTCCTGCTCCCTCTCTGTGCCAGGGTCTGCAGGTGTGCCCACCTGCGCTCAGTGAGCTGGTCCCAGGCTGGGTCCCTGTCCCCGAGGAACTCCAACATGGTGTTGGGAATGGTTGGTCAGCGTTGGGCAGCCGAAGTGGGACAGGCCACCTGGGAGAAGCAGGGTTCGGGTGTGGCATCCAGCTCCGAGGGCCCCTGCGTGCCGGGGTGGGGTGGGGTCTGCATGTTGCTCGCCACGGGACCGCCGGTGCGTGATGTCGAGCACGCAGCCAGCGAGGAGTCTGACAGGGCCTGATGGATCCCCGTGGGGAGCGGCGGCCCTAACGTCCCCTTGCGTGAATTAGTGCTGAGTCTTACGGGCGCCGCACGGCCCAGCTGATGGATGGGACAGGCTGGTGCAGCCTGGAATGCAGAAGCCACTCATCGTCAGAGAGGAATTAAAAGGGATTCTGCTAAGGAGATAAATCTCGGACGCGGTTCTCAGTGCCTGGCTTTCCTGGAGCGTGTCTCCTTGAACACTTGGGAGGGGGGAGCCGCCTCCGCCCACCACCCCAGGGGTCTGCCCATTGTCCGGCACGGTCCTCGCATTTTACAGGTGGCAAACTGAGGCTCAGAGAAGGGACATGACCACAAATCTAGTCATCAGGGAAGACGAGCCCCTGATGCCAAAGGTCCCTCTGTCACTGTGAACTTGTGCCGTGGTCTATTGGAGGATGGAAACGGCTCATCCATGAGTACCTTGCCTCGGTGACCTTTTGCGGTGGGATGGCCCCCCGGGAGCCACTTGGATCAGGAGGGGAGAAGTCTTCTTGCTGCAGCCATGCTCCCGGGGGCTGAGCAGGGACCCCAGAAAGAGGGGACAAAGGAGCCTTCCCGGGTCCAGGTTCTAGGGTGTAGTGGTAAGAGCCCAGCCACGTCTGCTTATTGCTCCTGCTGTCACCCTAGCACCCGGCCCCGAGCCATGGGAGCCTGCATCCTATGTTTGTTGAATGCACACACAGATGCTCGAGCCCTGCCCCCAGGCTGCCCCCAGCGTCACCTTCCTCAGCTGGACCAATGGCCTCAGGAGTGGGTCACGCATGTCTGTTCAAGCTTTCTATCAGCTGGACGAGCAGCTGTCCTGCCCAGTGGCTAAACCGAAGCACCAGACAGTAACTGGTCTCACAGTTGGTGAGTGAAGAGGCAGGGCTGTCCCCACAGCCAGTGCGGGTGGGGGGGGGGGGGTCTGAAGTGCTCTGCAGGGGGCTTTAAATACAGTTGTCCTGCCCAGTGGGAGTTTCCAGGTGGGTTGACATCCCAGGTTGCCATGGAGAGTGGATTCCTCAGAGGTATTAGAATTCGGGGAGTCACTTCTAGGGCAGCCACCGTGACCGACCCTGGTGGAGCGTCCAGAACAAGGCACGGTGCAGACAGCCTTTGTCCTGCCCGCAAGCTCGGGGTGTGCCGCGGGCCTGGGGACCGCAGCCCCGGGCAGGGCTCAGCCCTTATACGCAAGGATCTATGTCCTGTGGCATCCTGCGGCCCAGCTTCCAGACTGGGGACGTGGCATTCACACTGCACATGCCATCCTTGGGAAGAAGAAATTCCATCATTACCATTTCAATTAAAATTGTTCTCTGAAGCGGCAGGTCCCGAGGCACAGCTATTGAATTCCAGAACACAGGGCGCGGGTACCAGAGCCATGGGGCTCATGCCAGCTGTTCCTCCTGGGACACTCCGTCGGGTGGGCCCGTGAGTCCCACAGCCTGGGAGGACAGAGCGGCCAACCTCCAAAACGGGTTTCTAAGTGGCAGCGATGTCGGGAACAGCTAAGCGCCGAGAGCTGGATGAGACACAGCCCAACATGCCTCTGGCTGTCCTGAGGGAGGAGGGGTGCCAGCAAAGTGAGGCCAGCCCGCCCAGCACCCTTCCCGCCAATAACCTGCTTCTAATTTTAAGGCACTCTGTGTTCATTATGGAAACTTGGAAAAAAAAAAAACAGGGAAATGATAAAGGATAGAATCCAAACGAGTCCTTGATCCCACCTCGAGGGATGGCTGCTGGTTTTTTTTTTTTTTTATTTTTATTGTTTGCATTACCTTTGATATATGTTAGCTCTAAATGTCACAAAATTAAAATGATGTCGGATATTTAGGGTTGGGTCCTGGTTTTTATTTTAACCTAATAGTAGAGAATAAATATTTTCTTCTGTCTTAAAGTATTCTTTGAAAATAGGATTTTTAAAAAATGGCTAGATGCTATTCCCTTTCATGGGTGTACCATAAATTACCTATAATTTCCATGACTTGTTCCCTCGTGGGTGCCCTTGGAGGTCACCTCAAAGGCATAACCCACTGCCTTCCTCCTTCCTCGGGGAAGGCTCTGTGTTCATTGCAAGCTCCACCCCCAGTCAGGGACCTTCTGCGTTTCTAGGGGTTGGGCCTCAGTTACACCCCATCTGGCCACCGGCCCATCTACTGGAAGGTTCCAGAAGCTCTCCATCCTGTCCTGCTGGGATACAGAGGGGCCACAGTTGGCTCAATGTGCCTGGATCTTCTAGAGTTTCCAGGAAGCAGTATTTGGGGGGAGGAAGTGCAGCCTGGGCTGGGCTCTAAGGTCAGACATGCCTCACTTCTATACAGTCCGTGTCCTTGAGCAGATGGTCAGCTCTGTAGCCTCAGCCTCCTCATCTGTGAAAGAGGCAGCAACAGTGCCTGCCTCTCTGGGTCGCTCTGAGGATCCAGTGTCTAGCACCAAGCCCGACACCCGTTGTTAAAAATTTGACGAAAAATCGGCTGTAGGGACAATGATTTCTTTCTTTCTTTTTTAAAAAAGATTTTATTTATTCATTGAGAGAGAGAGAGAGAGAGAGAGGCAGAAACACAGGCAGAGGGAGAAGCAGGCTCCATGCAGGGAGCCCGATGCAGGATTCGATCCCAGGTCTCCAGGATCAGGCCTTGGACCGAAGGTGGCACTTAACCGCTGAGCCACTAGGGCTGCCCTGGGACAATGATTTCTGATTTTCTCTGGGCTTCCCAGCCCCTACCGCTGGGCTGGCTTGTCTCAATGACAGGAGCTTTGCCACGGCATCAGAGAACCCAGTTCACACTGGCTTGACAATAGGGATTCATTTTTTCCTATAAAGAGAAGTCTGGGGGTTGGCGATGGCTGGAGTCAGTTCTGCAGTTCACTGATTCCACCAAAGGCCCGGGATCTCTTTAGTTTTCTAAACATGCTGGGGTTTCTCTCCCCTCATGCTTGTTGCCTCATGGCCCTAGAATAGCTGCCACAGCTCCAGGCAACGTATCTGTGTCCATGGCAGGAAAAATGGCAAAAGAATCACATCTGTGAGCGCCTCTATTATGTCTGAACTTGCAAAGGGAAGGAAAAGCCACCCTGGAAACTCGTGATCATGCATCTATCTACTCATGGTTCCTTTATCATAACCAGGGCATCCAGCTACCCCTAGCTAATGGGGCAGGGGGAAGGGCATGCCTGGCTTCTTCACCCTTTGAGTAAAAGCTGGGCAGGCAGATGTGGGAAGGGCTGCTGGCTGGCCAGTTAACCACAGAGCTTACGGTCTGTGCTCCGACTTCTATTTATGGATAAGTAGGCTGCTTCCACTTTTTTTTTTATTGCAAGTAATGCTCTAATGAGCCATATTTGTAGTATTTCCCCAGGTTTATGATTATTCCCTCACAATAAATTCCTTTAAGTGGAGTTATTAGGTCAATAGCACACACTGCTGTAGGCTCTTAATGAGTGTGGATGGGACAGTGCTCACTTGAGCTAATAGCAGCCCCGTCCTCTCTGCGCCCCGAGCCACTCCCCGCACCTTCCCTCGGCCCCTCTGAGGCACCCAGGCCACCTGCTTCCCTCCGCCCTTCTCACTTCAGGGCCTCCTGGTCTCCCTGCTGCGAAGGTCTGATGTCTTGATGCTGGTGACACTTCTGCTCTGCCGGGAAACTCCGGGAGGCTTGTTTTGCACCAAGTAAAGGCCAACGTTGTAATGGTTACAAGGCCCCACGCCATCAGGTCCCCGATTATCCCCCACCTCATGGCCTCCCACCTCCCATCACTCTGGCCAAGGAGCTCCCCAGTCCTGGAGCTCACCCCTGCCCTGGGCCTCACCTTCCTTCGTGCTGTCCTTTTGCTGGAACATCCTCCTGGAGTCTGCACGGCACACCTGCCATCCAGTCTTTGCTCTGATGTCCACCATCTAACTGTGACCTCACATGCCCCCGTGAAGAGTGGCATGTCCTCTTGTTTGGCAACTAGCCACACGTCCAACTGGTGAGCCACTTGCCTGTCCTCACTCCCCACAGTGGCTCACACCCCCCTTCCTGCCAGCAGCAGACACCAGAGGTCTGTCCCAGGGTGAGTTGGGATCCACCCAGGTGTGCCCATCTCCAGAAGTCAGTTCCTCTGTTGGGCCATTTCCTATGACTCCTGTTGTTGTGAGCCTGGGGAAATGTCAGCTGTTCTTTGGGGTGGGAGGTGGAGGGAGAGTAGGATTGTGGATGGGAACGGTTCCCTCGTTTCTGTGAGTGGACTCCATCTTTCCAGAGTGTGGGAAGAAGACTCCCTTCCTCTGGCCTGGCATCAGCCTGGGGAGTTCTGGTAAAGCCAGGGACCCTTGTGCTTTGATGTCTGGGAATGGGGGGTGCAGGGTTTCTGTGGGCAGGCCAGGGGAGAGCCAGACTGGAGGCCTGCTTACTTCTCTGCAGCTTCTGTCCACCATAGATAGGTCCCATCGGGGACCTGGATGCAAAGTTTTTTCTCCTTGCTCTTTCACCACTGGCCATCTGCTTCTCCCACAGATCGGTCCTTTTACTCCTAAGGGAGTCAGATCCAGGTCTCTGCTGCTGGCAGCCCTACAGAGGCTCCCCATGGAACTCCCTGGACAAAGCAGGGGAGTGTCTGGCCTTCCCCTCCACGGGGCACTGGCAGGAAGGCAGGGGGTAAAGAGGACCCAGCCATCTCAGGGCCAAGCACAGTGCCATCAGGGACCAAACAGGGAGCTGCTGCTGGGGCTGTTCCTGCTGTGAGCATGATGTCTGTTGTCACCTCTGGACTTCTGGCCTGGAGGATGCTGGCAGTGTGACCTGATTTTGTTGTCAGGGTGGGAGGCTCAGCCCTGGTTGGAGAGAAGTGCGGCCCCCAGACAAGGATGGGAGGGCTGGTCGAAAGCAGCACTTTGGCCACTGTGTCCGTGGACATTCTCCTAGGGGAAGATCTCCACCACCACCTGCTGCCCGTCCCATCAGGCACTGCCCCTGTGTCAGGGCCTGAATCTTCACGATACCTGGGCCCCCAAGTCTTACCTGACAAGGGGGGTGCAAAGAATGCATGATATCCTGTGTCCCCAGTGAAGTGGGATCATCCAAAGCTGAAGATTCCTCATTCCCAGGTCAGAGGTCAGCAGAGGACTGTTTCCTGGTGAACTCCCATGGGGCAGGCCACAGTGGTTCTGATCACCCACTAGAACCAGCTCTTGGGTGCCCCTTTGCCCCCACAGGAAGGGCCACTGCCTCCTTCCAGCCACCCCAGAGGCCTGCAGGATAGACGATTCTCAGACCCTTCTCTTTTCCTCTTCTTGCTTCTCCCAGAAACTTCTGATTTCAGGCCTGTCCCTCAAACTCTGGGCTCACTGGGTCCGTCTCAGGCTACTCTTTATCTCATTGTGGGTTTTATAACCAAATGATCACCGGGAGGCTTCATCCCTATGGGACACACTCAGAATCGGGGCGTGCATTAGTTTTCTGCCACAATGACATCTGTTTACCACCTTGAGGTTCTGTAGCAAAGAGGCCTGGGCCATCTGGGCTCTCTGCATACAGTCCCACAAGGCCAAAGCTGGGGGGCTTGGCAGGGCGGCATATCCCCTGGAGGCTCTGGGGAAGAATCTGTATCCAGGCTTATTGGGCTTGTTCTCGCTTTGTGGGACTGGGTTTCCTTGATGGGCTTTGTTTCTGGGGGTGCCCCAGTTCCTTCTTGTGTCTTCCATGTGGCCCCCACCCTGGTCAGCAGTGGTGCCCAAGCCCCTCTCAGGCTTAGAGTCCCTGTTAACTCTCTTTTGGCTACATCTCTTTTGCTTGCAGCTGTAGGAAGCTCTCTGCTTATAAGGCTCAGGTGATGGGGTTCACCTGGGTAATCCAAAATTATCTCCCCCTTTTCAGGTCCTTAACCTTAATAAAAGTTTTTGATTTTGATGTGCAAAGTTTTTGCACATAAAGCAACAGATCCTCAGATTCCAAGGATTAGGGCATGGTCCTCTGTGGGGGGTCATTATTCCTACCTACCAGGGAGCCATTGACATTGCTGTCCTTCTGCAAGGCAACACTGAAAGTTCTTTCCCTCGATGCAACCTTTTCCTCCATGCAATGTCCCTGACCCCAGGGCTACTCAGTCCCAGGTCTTCAATCCATTCCTACTTCCCTGAACCCTGTGATTTATATACAATTCCCTATTCACTCAGAGGTAAGTGAGAAAAGCAGCTCTGCCATCTATTTGTTTATAGGACCCATATAATTGTTTAAAAGCCATGTGGGTCAACATTTGCTCAGAAGTCAGGCTTTGTTGTTGGGTTTTTTCCTGGACCATTCTTCCCACTGGGAGCCTTCTCAGCAGACTTCTGTGGGGCCATCCCACTGATTTTCAGAAAACCCCAGATGTCAGAAAATCCCTGAGCAAAGGGTGTGGTTTGAGTTCTTTCCCTAGAGGTCGTAAGCCTTCCTTTGACATTTATCAGCAGGACCCCTGCATCTGAAGCCAGCACAGAATGTCCTTGGCTGAGACCGCTGCCACCAGGTCCAACCAAATGCATCATGTGGAAGGTAGGAGCAGTCAGCATGGAGACCCATGATGCTCAGCTGGAAACCTGGTAGATTCTAAGTCTGAGGTGGGATCTCCAACAAGTGTTGGAAAGGGAAGTGTCTACTCTGTGGGCTTCTCATTATTTTCTCCTTTGGTGGAGAAGACTTAGAGCACAGAAAAACAGACTGCTGTCTTAGGAGAAGGAAGTTTGCATTCTCGAACAACCAGTCTCTGCACAAGACAAACCATGTGAAGATCCTGAAACCTGTATCTGGTGCAGAATCCAGAGTGTTGTCTGGCTTCTGCTGTCCATACCCTAGAGTGGACAAACCAGGGCTGAGTCAGGAAAGTGAGGGCTTTCCGTGGGAGCAGAAGATGGATTCCCAGCAGAACCCAGATGCCTGGCAAAGGTTTTTTATTGCTGACATAGCAGGGTATTTTGTGGGGGCTCAGCAGGGGCAAAAGGCTGAGCTTTTCCTCCATGGGGACGTGCTTACTGCCAATGCTGATGATGAAACCCCTCCATTTGTATAGCATGTTATGCTCTATAAAGAATTTTAGGAATGGCATGAGGTGGACAGAGCAGGCTCACATGACCTCATTTTACAGATTACCAAACAAAGACTCAGGAAGTTTGGCCATCTGTACCAAAGCCACTCAGCTGCCGATCAGCAGAAAAAGACCCAGAACTGACTCTGCCCGTGAATGCGGGCCAGCAAAGGCCATGGCCTCTCTTGCCTCTGAGATGAAGGTGGTCAGGTGGGCTGATGATGTGGACTGCTCAATCTGGTGCAGCGAGACCTCTGGAGGTGGGCAGGGCTCTCTCCCAGGTGTGTGCTCACAGGAAGGGGCTGGGTAAAAGTGCCATGTGACTGGGACTAGAGGTTGGTTGCTTTTGTTAGTCACCTGAGGGTTTTGAGAAGAGGATGGATCCTTCTTGGTCCTATCTTAGATTCCACCTGTTCTTGTTTACATGTTGAATCGACTTCTCTCTATCCCTGCACCTCTGACTTGATTTCCTCTCAGTTGGGCTCCAGCAAACCTATGTCTGCTCTCCTGGCTCCCTTTCCATACATTTTCCACCCAGAAGAAATGATATTTTAAAGATTCAATGAAGATATTTTCACTGTTATGCTTAAAATGTGATCTATAAGGCACCCCACCCCAGACCCAGCCCCTTGATGACTTGGCCATTGGCCTGTTTTTTTCTCTCTTCCTCTCAATCACTTTCATTAAACACATTTTTATTGTGTTTTTACTATGGAAAAGTCCCCATTTGAGCTGACAAATGAAACAACTGGCAAGGTCTAGTAGTTCAAGTGTAAGCTGGATGTCAGCAGAGGTCATGGGAACTGGATCCCAAGTTTAGTGCAGTGCAACTCAATCCAAACCATTGTTGAGCTCAATTTTTCTTACGGCCTGTGGTGTCCTGCTCTTTTCGGGATTCACTTTCCTTATTCCCAAAGTGATCCTTTGGTAGTTCTTCTTGCAAGGGTTAGGAGAAAGTAAGCTCTTTATTTTTTCTGAAGCTAGAGGCAACTTTATTTCACCCTTCCTTATAAATGATAGTTTAGCTGGGTACAGAATTCTGAATTGACAATTATTTTCTCTTAACACTTTAAGGTGCTTCTAAATGCCACCTTTTTATGATGAGTGGTCTGCTTTGGTCCAGCCTTGTGGGATCTTCTCTTTATCTTTGACATTCTACAATTACACTTCCACGTCTCAATGGGGACTTAATTTTATTTATCCTGTTCAGAAATTGGAGTGAATTTTCAGCCTGAAAGACTCATATCTATCATCAGTGGAAACTTGGTTATTATCTCCTCAAATATCACCTCTCTCTCTTGCTTTCTAGTCTCTTATTCTGAAATTTCTATTACTGTATTTCAGTGCCAAGATTCAATCCTCCCCCACCATATTTTAATGTCTAAGGAAATTGGATGCATCTGGCAGTTGGTAGTTTCTTACAATAGCTACCAGCTCGGTGGCAGCTGTGAAGTGGTTTCCATTGCTTGCGCATGCTCAACTTGGTTGTTATTTCTGGTGGCAGATGATACAGCTTCAATCCCTCAAAATTACAGTCAGCAAAACATTTAAAGACCATTTGAGGGAGGAGTGTGAGTCCTGCTTGTTTTCCAAAAACCTTCCGTAGACATCCTCTGATAAAATTAAGATAGTCAACACTTGCAGAGTGAACATCAATGTTTTGGGAAAAATTCTGGAGACAATAGTGGAGCACTCTTTTGAAAAAATGTAGCATTATCAATTCTCTTGAGAACCCAGAGGGCTAAACTGTTTAGGGAAGAGATGGATGTTGTCTGCTTTCTGTTGAAAGTGATTCAGAAGTGTTAGCCTCTGAAGGAGATTGAAGACAATCTTAATTTTTTGCTTACATTTTCCTTTTTATAGATGCATGAGCATTTTATTAAGTCTGTGTAATTTATAAAAATATTTACACGAAGAAGGAAATGTTTTCATAAGAAAACAATGTTTCAGTTTAATTGGAAGCATTATTTGTGTTCAGTCGCCCATAGATGTTGGTGCAATGTCCAATCATTGTTGTCTTAGCTTTGATAAAATATGGCAGATATATTTTGGAGTTCTTCACCCTGATATTTTGACTTATAACTCCTCCTACATATTTGTCATCTCTTTATCTTTCTGCTGTGCTTTCTGTAATTTCCTTATTTCTGGGGTTACATGACCTACACTCTCTATTACTTTTCTGACCTCACCTCTTACTAAACTATCTATGTTTCTACTGTCTGATTTCCCTAAGGTAATGCAGCCCCTATGAGGGCAAGGATTTTTGTCTGTTTTTCTCACCATTGAAAGCCCAGCACCTAGAATGGTGCCTGGCACCTGATAGGTGCTCATTAAATGTTGGTTGAATGTTGACTGAATTGCCAAATTGCTCTCAGGAAAGACTGAGGAAATTATGCTTTTGCTATGGTTTTTTTTTTTTTTTTTAGTGATCACATTTTCATTTTTCAAAATTTTTAAATGAATTTTGAAATTTATATCCACTCTCATTTTATTTGTTTAACTTTTAAATTTTTATGTCTTAATTTTTTATTTCTTACTCTCTTCTTTATGAAAATCTTTCTCTTTTCACCCTGTAAGCTGTTTTGTCTTAAAATCTACAGACTCTCCATAAAGTTAATTTTATCTTCTGCTCATTCATGTTATTTTTAAATTTTAGGTTTTGTTCATTGGCTTTCTTAGCATTCAGTTTCATGACTTGAGATTTTGGCTTGCAAGTCATTCTGAACCACAGGTCTTTTGTTTTGTTTTGCTCTCTTCTCCTTTGAATTCCCTGCTTCCCATCTACTGGATTTCTGTTTGATTCCATAGGTGTAGGGGCTCCATGTTCAGAACCAGCTCTTGGGAGAGCATCCAGGGCTTGCATCACACCTTTGGGAAGACGTTGCAGATCTTTGGTTCCTGGTTGCAAGGTTGTGTTGTGGTTTTCTGTATCCTTTGTCGCACAACTTGTTAATGCCACAAGGGCAAAGCAGTAAGCCTGGTTCCAATATCCTATGTCCTGCAGGATAATTTTGATCCCATAGCTTCTCAGGAATGAGACTTTTACACTGCTGCCTGGCCAGGGTTTTGGCTTTGTAAGTTGTTGGCATCTCAGTCTCTTTCCTGATCCATAGAGATATTTGTCCAGTATTTATTTGCTTTAGCCTGGTTACATTTCTCTTACTTCCTATTCTTATATTTTGTCTACCATTGTCCTGTGTTCAGAGCAGATGTATTAAACACTAGCTCACTGCTCTACTTGTATCAGAAGCTGATTGTCTTCTCTTGATAGTACTGTCTAGCTACACTCTCCTCATGTCCTATGATGTCTGCCTCATGTACTAGATTGAGAACTGGGAGACAGATGCCTAGTCTCCTTCATCCTCGTCCTTAGGGCCCTGCACAGACTTGGCATGGAATGCAGTCACCATTCATATCTATGGGACCATCTGCGAAGCTTGACCTGGCACAGCAGAGAGATGATTAGTTTTGGGCAGACACAGACCTGGATTCAAATCTTGACTCAGCCACCTTCCAGCTGAGCAAACTTGGTACAAATAGTTTCATCTCCTTGGACCCTTGGCTTCATCATCATCCATGGGGTTAAATCTCGCAATGCTCTTGGTGGGCCACCTGGTTTGCTGTAGGGGATTCAAACAGCCCAGATGTTGTTAACAGTGGCTTCAACCCTCATAGGTTAGGGAGTGACAATGCATAAGGGATACATGTTAAAGGGTTATAAATGGAGGAAATGAGTTCACAATAAAAACTCACTAGGATTGTACTCCAGGTTTTATTCACATCAGCCTGGATGTATGTATGTGAGGGGTGAGCATGTGGAGAACAGGGCCCCACACAGTGGTCCTCCCTATGCAGAGACTGGAAGCAGGTAATTAGAACTAACCAGCTTGCAGTCTAGCTTGGGAAAAAGCAAAGAAACAGATCTGGGTAATTTATGCGTCTTTGTGTTACAATCTGTCCTTATGAATATAAATACCCATGAATGTGGATTGTCCTTGATAATTGCTTGCAATGTCATCTTTTTAATGAAAATTAAGTGCTTCAGGAGCACTAAGTAGGAGCTTTGCTGACACGTTTAATTGCTGCACTGGGAGCTGATAATACCTGAGAGGATTGGCTATGGCTCCATTTAAAACTATGGGCCCCATTAACTTAAAAGAAGAAAATATTTTCTGAGTTACTACTGCCTAATTGTACTTCACTTTATTTTACCTCAAAGGGATGTGATGAATTAATTATTATACAATCTGTTTTTAATCCAGACTTCCGTGTGACATGTTACCTGGAGCCAACGCCTGCTCTCCCAAGTCCCCCTGGAAGCTGTTAGACCACGTGCAGGAGAGAGAAAATAAAAGTAGGGGGTTATGTGTCTTCCCAGCTCAGCTTCCTCCTGTTTCTAGATTGGATGTACAGCTTACCTTTATTCCACAAGGTACATGAAATCCAGCATGAAGAGGTTGGATATGAAAAGAAGGAGCAACCCAATCAGGGGAATAATTAGTCAAGAACATTACATGATCTTTGTGCTCAAATGATACCATTAATTGCATGTGATTTTTATGTGTTTATTAAAGCAGGTTTTCTCAGCTCGACAAAGATAGAGCAATTGGTTACAAGGAAACTTCTGAAGTGATCTTTAGTGGAAAGCCTTTGCTCTCCTAGATTATTTTCCGACAGCAAGCCCAAATTAATGAGGTTTTACTGTATTCAAACTCGGAGGTTTAGGTTGGTTGGTTCTTCTATTTTTCTTCCTTAAACCTCCTAAAATGAAGTCTTTGCAAAAAATGAGCTCTTCAGAAGTAGCAGAAAGAGGAAAGATTACTCACCTGGTAAATAATGTATGTGGAGATTGTGCCAGATAAAAGTATGCCACACAACATTTGAGTGTAGCAGAGCTTGGGCCAAAACCATGTGCTGAAGTCCTAACCGCCAGGATCTTAGAACGTGACTGTATTGGCAGAGAAGACTTTTAAAGAGGTAATTAATGTAAATGAGGTCATTAGGGTGGGGTCCTTATAAGAATAGGGGATTTGGACACACACACACACACACACAGGACCCAACGAAAAGCCTGCCATCTGCAAACCAAAGAGAGAGTCTTCAGAGGAAGCCAACCCTGCCAACACCTTGATCCCAGACTTCCTGGATCCAGAGCTGTGAGAGAATAAATGTCTGTTGTATAAGGTACCAGTCTGTGGTGCTTTGTTCTGCAGTGTGTGCTGATTGAGGCGTGGAGGGAACCATTGCTGGGAGAGACCCTGGTAGAGGAGCAACAGGGGCTCAGACACCCTTACATGCCCTTTTTGAAGTAGCTTTATGCACAGTTTCCAGTCTAGAAATGATACACCAGTACATCAAGTTACGTGACATGCATTTTTGTGAAGACATCTTGAGAGGTGGTAGGTGGGGGGTGAACAGGCATAGGTCATAAGTCAAAGGGAGCTTGCAGTATAAGAGCAAATCCTACAAAAAACAGGGATGTTCTGAGAGGGACTCTAACTCTGCCCAGAGGAAAATGCTCTTGGGGTACTAGCTCCTGGGCTATTATCCCCATTCTCTCTGAAAACATTGTTTGAGGGGTTGATGTGAAATTTCTTTTACTAAAACCAAAGAAAACTATGACCTAATAGGAACACTGGTTAATTCTGGGTGGTAGATACTGGTGTTTGGCATATGGCTTCTGAGCTTTTCTATTTTTTAGATCTTTAGCTTTTTATTTCAGAAAACTTCAAACATAAGCCCTGATGTACCATCACCAACTACAAGAATCATCTACCTGTAGGGCCAGTCCTGTTTCTTCCACACTCCCATCCACTCCTGCCTCCTTCCTGGGGTCATTTCTTCAATGAATCCGAGACATTGTATCATTTCCTCCCTCAGTATTGGGGTGTCTGTCTCTAAAGGTGATGACCTTTTCTTAAAACGTAGCTGTGAGAAGGGCACCCTCACACGAACATTGTAACCATAATTTCTTAGTCTCTAAGGATCCTAGCCAGTGGTGAGTTTTTCTCCTCTGGGAACAAGGTTTGATTATCCCCTCCTCTCACCTGCACAGGTGTCAGCCCTGCACTGCTCTCTCACCTTGACAGGGGAAGGGCAGATACCCTCCCTGTCCCCAGAGCATGAGGACTGTCACTATTCTAAGGGTGCAAAGCAATCTCTGATGGTCTAACACCGCATGACGACTGCCCATCATAAAACATCATCTGTTTTATCCCCAACTTGGCTACAAGCACCTATTTCAGGATCTTGTAAGATCTTGTCTCCTGAGTGGATCATCTCAGCTGCCACTTACCCAGGCTGCACGTCTGAACCACATGGGGAGCTTTAAAAACGCTGACAGCCATGTTCCACCACAAGACCCTGCTGCCAGTGGTCCTGGGGGAACTTGGTGCAGGTGATTCTGATGGGTGTGAGATCAAGAATGGCATGCTCCTGGCTTTCAACCACCCTGGCTCATGGCTCTGGGCACGAACTTGACTCCTCTGTCCGCACACATGTCTGTGTTATGTCTGTGCAAATATAGGATGAAACGTGCTATAATTTTAAAACATACTTTCATGTAACCTATGTTTGTAAAGCAAACGTAGTCCAGTTCCTTTGAAGAAAATAAAATGCAATGCTTTATTATAAAACAGCTACTATGGGGGCCCCTGGGTGGTTCAGTGTGGTTGAGCGTCTGCCTTTGGCTCAGGGAGTGATCCCGGGGTCCTAGGATCAAGTCCCACGTCAGGCTCCCCACAGGGAGTCTGCTTCTCTCTCTGCCTGTGTCTCTGCCTCTATGTGTTTCTCATGAATAAATAAATAAATAAAATCTATCTATCTATCTATAGCTATAGCTACTACCAAGCATAGATACAAAACTCAATGTACTTGAAGTTATAAGACAAGTTTTCTTCTGCAAGATAACTTCCACACCAAAGATGGGATATAATGGGCCACATCTCCCAGACTCTTACTGTGAGTGGCACACTTAAGGCACCTGCCACGTTTAATTCCTGAAACGATCCCATGAAGTGGGAGCCCTCATTGTTCTCATTTCACAGGTGGGGATGTGGCACCTGGGGAGGTTGATGGGTTCACATGCTGGTGAATGGCTGAGTCCAGCACAGCTCAGTGGGGAGAAGTTGTGGGCTGGAGTGGAATAAGAGGGTTTTGTCTGAGTGTGTGCATCTCCTCAGGCTGCCTTTGGTGAAGATGTAGTGGACATGCTGCCGTTACCCCTGCTCTGGGGCCCGATGAAAATCATGCCTTCTTGGTCTCATTCCAGCACCATCCGCTCCAACCCTTGTAGTTTTATTGCTTTAATATGGAATGACATTGGGAGAAAAAAGTGACATGGGATAAGAGGAACAACAGAGGCAGGTCCATCTGTGGGCAGACATCAGGATGGCAGGTCAACAGTGGGATGCCCCATGACAGCTTTGGCCAGAGCCCACCAGGATCTTGGCCACTTGGGTAGTCTCTTCTTCCAGGGAAAATGAGGATGGGGGAGCTGGTTAAGTCAGGTGGGTCCTCCAAGAAGGTGGTGCCAACATGGGGCTGGATGTGGAGGAGACCAACCGGGAGAAACCCTGGTGAAGGATAAACAGGGACAGCACATGAGTGGTGGGACCCTTCAGAGAACAGGGCAGGGCTGACACCTGTGCAGGTGAGGGGAGGAGAGGACTGGGGAGGGAGAGGCTCAGTGGTGTCAGAATTCTGAAATAGTCTGGACCAAGCTGATGGGGAGTCCTTGAGGAACGGCTGTCCCTTCAGGCTACAAAGGCTGGACTCTGGAAATCTCCCCCCTCAGCTATTGGCTAAAGGCAACCTGGGAGCCCATGAGAGGCTGCCAGTCACCATACTCCCCACAGCAGCCCCCTTGATGGGGCACCTCCAGAGCCACAGCACTGATACCCCTCCTCCTAGGAGGCTGGGCTTGCCAGTCATGGAGTCCATCCAGCAGGGTGGAAGGAAGATGAATGGAATCATAGATGTAACAAGCCCAGGGGGAAGCTGGGCACATTCACCAACCTTGCATTTCCAGGGCATCAGCCCTGTGATGCTTGCACCTCATGGAGCTCATTGCCCAGTGGGGGAGCTGCTGAGAGCCAGCAAAACAGCATGAAACAGTTACAAGTTGTGAGACTTTTAAGAAGGAAACAGACACTGCCTAAAATGGAGAGAAAGGGAGGCCAGAAGGATGGTGCAGGAGGTTTCTCTGAAGAGTGCCATTTATACTGAGCACTCAAGTGTGAGAGGGAAGTGACAGGAGGCCTAGAATGAAGGGCCACAACATGTGCAAAGGCCCTGAGGCAGAAAGGAAGTTGATGCATTTGCAGGACAGCAAAATCCAGCATGGCTGGAGTGGAGCGAATGGCAGAGAGGGGCGCAGGGGAGCTGGAGACACGGGGAGGATGTGAGCAGGAAGGTCTTAGTTGGGCACATTGGAGGTCATGGGCAGTTTCAGTCTCACAGCAGTGGTGAGAGGACTCAGTGATATTTTGGGATGTCCATACGTGGTTGAGGACTGGGCACAAATTGGGGATGCTGGGAGACCAGTATTTGCAGGATGAGGAATTGACAGGCGGGTGGACTTGAGGCTGCACAGACTTCCCTGGGGATGAGGGGGAGGGGATGGATCAGAGGGAGTGCTGCCTTGTTTCCTCAAAACAAAAACAAAAGCAAACAAAACCCCATATTAGCTTCCTGTGGCTGCTGTAACGAATCACCACAACTTGGAGGCTTACAGCAACTCACGTTTATGATGCGATGGTTCTGAGCTGTAAGTCCAGGCGGGTGCAGCTGGCGCCTCTGCCCACCTCAGCAGCTGAAATCCCGCTGTGCGCTCACCTGAGCTCCTATCTGCAGCCTTGGGGAGGGCCCGCTTCCTTGCTCGTCTGGGTTTTGGCGGAATTCATTTCCTTGTGGTTGTAGGACTGAGATTCCCATCTGTGGCTGGATGGCTCTCGGCTTCCAGGGGCCGCCTGCATTCCCCTGGGCCTGCTCCCCTCTTTCCAGCAGGTGGATCCTTCTCTCCCTTGTCTTCTAAGTCCCATTTCTGCCTCACTTCTGCTGCAACCAGAGAAATTTCTCTTTTACAAGGGTGCTTTTGATTCAACTGAGCCCACCCAGATAACCTAGGATAATCTCCTTCTTGCAACATCTACAACCTTAGTCATACCTGCCACGTCCCTTTGCCAAGTGTTGCTCAGACATGTGCACATCATTGGGGGACCTTTTTCTGCCTACCACAGGCTCAGAGCATAACCCTGGAGGCTGTGCTCATTCATGCCTTCTGTGAACATTTATTGAGCACCTGCTATGTGTTGGTTCACACCATGTTGAAAAGGACAGTCCTGCGGTCATGTCTCACACAGCTCAGCACAGGGACAGTGGGGAGAGGATGCAGGGGTCCTTTGAGGGCGGGACCTTGGTCAAAAAGTTCGTGGTGTGGTAGAGCTGGCCCCCGCTCAGGGAGCCTGCAGGGAGCACTCCCTGAGGATGAGGGAGGTGAGGATCAAATCACTCTGGCACTCTGCCAAATACTGAATGTTGTGGACCTGCTTTGCCGTCCACGGGAGTCTTCAGGGACCCCACATGACTTCAGTCACTGCTGCCCAACATCGGAGCCAGAGGGCACTTCAGAAATTACGTGGTTCCAATGTTTTCCAAAAAAACAGATTAAAAAAGAGAGTAGTTTTGATTGAAGGTGGGGTTACAGAGAGGGCGAGGATAGCCGCCCCCACCCCGACCTGGTTGGCAGGGTGTGAGGGATGGAGGTAGACCCTACCCTATCCAGAGCCCACAGGGCTCCTCAACAGAACCCTATGCCCCTCAGGACTCAGTTTGAAAACTAAGGGACCCTGAGGCCAGGAGAGAAGGCTTTTCTCAAATTCGATCAGTTAGTTAATAATGACCAGGACTCCTAACCCAGTGCTCTTTGCCTCTGCATGGTGCCAGCGACTCCACATTATAACTTCTACAGCTGGGATGGGCTGGAAGGCCAATTTATGTCGGTCAGGTCACTTCCAGACATGTGGGAACTGTGTATATAATGATGCTCCCTTACCCCATCACCGATTTTAGTTGTATTTTCCCTTTTTATTACAGGATCTCGAGATGTGGAGACCAGTAAGCCTCTTGCAGAATATTTCAAAGCTCTTCCCCTGAGAGCCTGATCTTTCGTTCTCTCTCTCCCTCTCACAG
This sequence comes from Canis aureus, assembly GCF_053574225.1. Classification (NCBI taxonomy): domain Eukaryota; kingdom Metazoa; phylum Chordata; class Mammalia; order Carnivora; family Canidae; genus Canis; species Canis aureus. The sequence goes on from NC_135613.1 coordinate 29,440,870, forward strand.
AGCTGCTTGCTTTTGCCATTTTGGAGGAGGGTAACGTCAGATCGGTGCCCGATGGGAGCACCCAGGCTCTGTGCCGAGACACCGGTCTGCAGGCTTGCTCTTTGGAATGTGTTTTTGTTTTAAGCTGGGTAGACTCACTCCGTTAATGTCCCTTCTGTGGCCCATCAGCTCAGCATTTCCTGCCTCTCAGCTCTCCCCATTTGCCAGAGAGACTCAATTATGTCCTGGACTCCACACAGGGCAGATTTATGGGGCCTCGCAGGCTGCCTGAGGCTTGAAGGAGCAGCCTGACCCAGAAAACTATGCCCGAGGCATCAGCCAGATGTATCAAGGCTTGGGGGCACAGCTGGCTTGTCTCCTGGAGCCCCCTCCCGTTCCCTGTCTCTCCTCCCTCTCTTCCTCTCTTTTCCACTCCCTGTGAGCCTGGGATGCTTCACAGATGCTCCCGGGTTGTGGGTACCACCATGGTCCAAGGGACTGTTCTGTGGACTCCTCTTTGGGAACTGGGATGCTTAATCCTTGCTCGTGAGTTTGCTCTGCTTTCCAGAGGAAACTCAAGTGAAGCATCCTCATTAGCTGTGGTCACGCCACATGCCTCTCCCCAGCCCTGATGGCCGCTGTCATCCCCCAGCAGGAAGGGCACATTAAGCCACAACCAGTCACCACAACCTTGCCTAAATTAGGTCTGCTACCCTCTGCAAAAGAATTTTGTAGGGTCAGACAGCCTCATCCCACCCTGTTTCTAATTGATGGAGATAAGGGGAGGACACGTGAAAGGCAGGAATGGGGGTTCCAGGAAACCAGGGGGAAATGCTGTGACCCCAAGGTTAAGAATGGGGTCAGGCTCCCTACCAGCCTTGGATGTGTTGAGTTATTTCTCTTCTGCTTGGCTGCTCCTCTGTGGAGTGGAATGATGCTGCACCTGCCTTACAGGCTTGTTCTGAATGCTATTGAGGAGAAAAGCTGTGATGCGGTAAGCACTGGGTAAAAGTTAGCTACTATGGTTAATATTATGATTACAGACTAATTTTAACCCGAAGTTTATCAAATATGGGCAAGTGCATGCATTTCTTTGGAGGAAACAGCTTCTCTTGGAGACTATCTCTGAAACCCTCAGAGTTCAGTTTAAGGAGTCGTGGTTAAGGGAAAAGTGGCATTTAGGAAGATGGTGTTTCCTGGCCAACGTCCCTGTAAGTTTTCTTTAGATCTGGGAGGAAATATTTCGAGCTCATCTAAATAAAATATACAAAACGTAACTTCCCAGGGAACTTCTGGATTGTGAGGGATTTGTCCTGGGACGGATGTGAAGAGCCCCCTGAGGCCGGTGGGGAGGGGCTGGGAGGGCCCTAAGGGGGCGGCGCCAGGTAGGGCAGGCCTGGTGCTCAGGGGTCCTGCAGGCTCGGCTGGTTCTGGGCGCTGGGGCTCACTGGATGAGCCCTGACCTGGTTCACAGGGCTCAGTCTGCTCCAGTGAGTTCTCAGAGCGTCGGGGATTCCCACCTGCAGCTCCCCTCCCCCCACAAAGCGGCTACATAGTAGCAACTGGGATGCCCTCCCCCCGCACCCCCCCTCGTGGCGGTGGCGCTGCCACCTGGCGGCCGGCCCCGCGCACTGCAGGCGCCCCGCGCCCAGGCCGACCTGGGAACCACCCCAAGCCCACCTGTACCCACACCCACACCCGCACACTCCGACTGTCTGGCTTCCAGGGACACTCCTCATGGTGGATCCGGAATGGGCCCCTTTCTGTGTGTGCCTGTGCCACCGGAGAGCTTGATGTGGCAGGGTCTCCGCGCCAGGGGTGCCCCAGGTTGGCAGGGGACCCTCCCTGTTCCTCCCCGGCACCCGGTTTCTCGCAAGGGGTTCCTGCCGGTGGAACCCCAGCCGCCCCCATCCATCCTCCACCTCCTAGCCCGCTGCTCCAGGTCCTCTCTGGGGTCAGCCCTGCAGCCTGCTGGGTCGCAGTCTCCACACCTGTGCGCAGCACACAGGCCTCTGATTCGCTGCAAAGCCCTGCCCTTCTGTCCTTCTCCAGAAGCAAAACATGGCAGGTTCTGAATCTTGGAGGCGGCTGGGGCCTGCTGACATTATCAACACGAATTAACCGGCAGAGCTAACTTATTTTAAGCACCTGTCATGGGCTTGCGCTTGGAATGCTTACCTGGTTTGCTTCCTTCCGCCACTGAGGGAGGCCAAAGAACTTAAGATAGTGGAGCAAACTCCTGATAGTGCCAGGGTCCCCTGGAGGGGGAGTTCCTGCGTGTGCTTTGGGGCTGGGACTTGAGAATTGGCGTTTCTAACAAGTGCCTCCAGGACCCACTTTGAGAACTGCACCTAGGCCCAGTGGTTCTCACCTTTGTAGTTCTCACCTTTGCAATCACCTGGGGACTTAGGGAAGTGCAGGTACCTGGATCGCCTACCAGAGCTGCCGTGTTATTGGCAGTTGGCAGCGCCTGGGTCCGGAGAACCTCCCCAAGCCAACGTTCCTCAGGACGTTCCGGTGTGCAACCAAGGCTGAGAACCAAGGATGTAGTCCCCCCTTGTTTGTTTGGGGGAAACAGACTCCCCAAGAGGGAGAGATGTACTCCTGGGTCATAGGGCACATCAGCCTTCCTGGGGCAGGGTCTTGAGTTGTTGCGGCCACACAGGGATGGGGCTCTTTGGGGGGGACGCATCTCTGCGTGACCACACAGGGACTGGAGGCGAGTGGGGAGCTGGGCTCAGGGGACAGTGAGGGAGGGAGGCCAGCTTCACGGAGCCAAGTGAGCGTCCTGCTGTGCCCTCTGACTCTCCTTCGCCCAAATCCAGCGCAGGAACACACACAGGGAAGAGATCAGATCACGCGCCCTGGTTAGGAGGCGGGCAGGACCCCAAGGTGCCGGGAGAGGAGGGCGGGCAGGTGGTACTGAGCTTCAGAGCACGATGGCCGGGGCTGGTGGTGATGAAGGAGGGGAGGAATCAGGCAAGAGTCAGCCCACCCTGAGGCCAGGGCTGCGATCCGCCCTGGGTCCCAAGTTAGCCCTGGCCCTCTCTTCTATCTTGGCCACATTCCCTACCAGGGATGCTGTGACACTGCGATGCTGCGACACTGTGACGGCACGTGACCCCATGAACTCCATGCTGGAGAGAGCGACTGTGCCACCGTGCCACACCAGCGTCAGGCATTCTCCTCATCCCTACACTCTTTCCCAGTAGAGTGAGGTGACGGGGTCACCCACATCCCACGCCCCCTCTGCAGGGTGCGGGTGGCAGTTCTGGCCAACCACAGAGCCACACCTGCCACTTGCTCCGAGCCAATAAGCCACTTACTTACTTTGGTGGCGCATGCAATGTTCTCCATGGAAATGTGGTGTGTCGGCAAGGCAGGGCTATAAATTATTTAGTGATCCACTTGCCCATTAGTTAAAAAGAGGAAGTGCTTCCAAAAAGAATGAGATAAATGGCCCCACGCCAGAGTCTTCCTCTCGCCATAAGTGTAAATATTATAAATAAGCATATCTCACAATCGGTCCATCAGCCCCAGCGGGTCAGCCCATGAGGGTGCGCACTCCCTGGGGGGCATTTGTGCGGTCCTCCACTGCCTGGGCTCTCTGCTCTCACCATGACCTTGTAGGAGGAAGCCAGAGGCTTCTGCTGAGTCTAAGTGACACTATCCTTAGGGAGGGGGAGAGCATACATACATAATGAGGTTTTGCCCCTACTGCGGTACATCCTTGGGAAGGGCACAGGGAGGAGTCCCAGTGCTCGTCTCCCTTCCTCTCCAATTAGGAAGTCAGGAATGCCATGCTTCTTAGGAAAAAAGCTCTGTTCTCTTCTGGGGTGACCAAGGCTGGTTCCTGTCACAAGGATTCTACTGCATAAGTGGTGTCTCTCATGGCCGTCTCCCTCTGGGTCTTGGCCACTGGACTCTAGGGATGTCATAGGACAAGCTGGCCATCAAGAGGGTGAGGAAGGGAGCTGTTCTCTGCCCTTGGGCCGGACACTTGGTACGGTGGCAGTTCCTTATGTCATGGCTGTCCATCTGTCCACCCAGCCCTCACGTCTCCGTACTCTCCGGAAGTGGAAGCAGTCTCTCTTGTGAAGGGCTTCTCCCTCCCCCCTATCTTCCTGCCTGCCCCAGGGCAGCCATTCCTCAGGCCCCCTGGAGTCATAGCACCTCTCTCTGCCTCTCCAGCAGCGGTGAGCCATGTCCTGAGATGTCCCCAGCAAGTGAAGGCTTAGTGGCCATTGCTCGGTGTCTGTGGCCAGCCTGGATGCCATCTGCGGGTGAGGCCAGTTCCCTGTTCTCCTTGTTCCTCGGCAGGAGCAGGTCCAGAGCCATGGGCTTTATGAAGGCTGCCGAATGGCCAGAGGGTGACGGTCTGGGTCCAGACTGCTGCGTGATTGTTGGTGGCAACCACACGTCCTTCCTGCCTTGGACTTCAGTGTGTGTAAGCTGTGGCTGATATGTCATCCATCACGCTCCGGCAGTCATGAAACGTGCTCACATCTAGACTGTCCCATGGCTCCCTCTACCACACTCTGAACCTCCAGGAAACATCCCCATTGACTGTGAGGTGTTGGAGCACACCAGTATCCTTGGTCTCACTCATGCTGGGTCATTGCCAGTTCCTTGGGAAAGAGGACAGGAGACTAGAACTGGTGCAGTTCTATCCAGTGGTGCAGGACATGGATGCTGAACATGGGTCCCAGGCTTGGAAACAACACTTCAGTTCACCAATGACCCAGGTGATCCCGTGACCAACTTGTATCAGAGCTTAGTGGAACTTGGATGACAGTGGTGGGTGTTCCAGTGGGGCAAGGGTGGTCAGGGCTCAGTTCTCAGGGAGCAGACATCAGGAGGCTGCCCACCAAAGCTATGACCTGTGTCTGGGGGTGCTGCCAACAGCCCCAGGAGGAGGGTGCTTCTGTGTTTGCTCCATGTTCTGGGGCTTCCTGTGGGCAGGGCAGGGCCCCAGGCCCAAGGAGCCAATCACCAGTGAATGGAGAACAGACAAATGACTCCTCTTCCCCAGAATACATTTCTTTGAGGATGGCAAGAGATGCATTCCCATTTTGAAGACACCTCTCTCAAGTCTGGATGCAAAAAACACACACTTGGCAATGTCAGATAAGGATATTTTCTGTGAACATTGAGCTGGAGGCGGAGAACACAGCGTATTCAAAGCTAATTAATGCAACAGGTTTTGTTGGGAAGGCCCCCGTGGAATGGACGGTGATAATGTCGGGGTTAGCAAATGTCCAGGGAACTCTTACTGTGTACCGGGCACCATGGCAAACCGGTTGACAGTATGCTCCTCCAACCATGAACGATCCAGCAAGGGAGGTGCCTCAACCACTCTCTTTTACTGAATCAGAGAACCGAGTCTCAGGGCACTGGGGAAGAGGTGCTCCAGCTGGGAAGAGGTCTGGGTGAGACTTGTGACTCCAACATCAGGTGGGACTCTCACTAGGGCGTCTTTTTTTTTTTTTTTTTTAGGGCGTCTTTCCTGCCAGATAATCAAGCCATTATTACAGTTAAGCAAAAGTCCCAAAGATTCCCTTTGGCAAATTTAATCCTATGGCTTCTGTTTTTGGTATCCTATTGCATTCCAAAGTGTACATGACAAAATGCAAATGATAATTGGGTTAACATCGTGCCATCCCAAGCAATAATAAATTAACCCTCATTTAACCACCCACTTTAAGAGTGGGAATGACTATGCTAATATATGATTTAAAAAAAAAAGCTTGGTGTGTATCTACACAAGACCCTGGAAAATACATTAAAAATTAATTACGTTAAAATCGATATGATTAGAATCAAAAGTCCTTTATGCAAAAGCAGTAAATGTGCTTAAGATCTTACGGGAAAGAAAAAAAAAAAAGTAATGCTCTGTGATTAAGTTCCTGGGGAATGCTTATGGAAAACTTTTAATAAAGGTTGTCCCCTCAGGCAATTTGCGTGACAGATAGAATATGACTCTCTCTTTCTGATGCAGTCGTGTGAAATAGTCTCTGTCACTCTTTCTCCTTCTGTTGGGGCTTCCTGGGTGACGTGCAGGTGCCCAACTCCTCGTCCCCACCAGCCAGGAGTCTCTGGGTGCTGACCTGGCTTCCCATCTGCCCCTGCATTGATCAGGATGGGCCAGGTTGTGGTGCAGTAACAAACAGGCCCCACTCGGACTACCTCCAGCAGAATGCTACTTCTCCTTCGCATGGGGGTCACCGCAGGGCTGAGGACTGTCCAGAATGAACATCTCTTCGTATGATGGCTCAGAGTTGAAACTCCCAGTCAATGTGCTCTTCCTAAGTCACTGTGGCTGGATAAGAAAGCTCTGAGTGGTTTTCTCCCAGCCATGTGATGCCTCTACCTGGATGCGACCTTCATTTCATTGGCCAAAGAAATTTGTGTAGCTATTTCTTACCTCATGAGGTGGGCAAGCACAGTCTCTGTGTGCCAGGAAGCAGGTGCAGGAGTACTGAGCTGCCTTGGGGACCACGTTCCCGAGGGGAGACGTCTCCACTGAGTGGGTCTCAAGGAGCCCCTCTAACTCAAAGCACTCCTCTTGCTGCTCAGGTTCTGAAGATGCTGGGAAAGGTAACAAGTTGTCACGGAGGCGCTGGAGCCCCACCTTTAGACACAGAGAAGCCAGGTGGGGATGTAGCTTAGGTGTGCTGGCTCATGCTTCCCCTGAACTGGCTAGACTTGCCCTCGCCCCTATGTTGAGCCCAAGGCAAACTCTTTCCTCGAGGGAAGTCACTCTGCAGTCAGCCTGTCCCCAAGGGGAAGATGATGGAGGTGTAGATGTACCAAGCAGGTCTGTTATTCTTGTCTGTAAATATAAATTTTATCAGTATTCAGATATGAGGAGGCCAAGAGACCTGAAGACATGGGGGCATAGCATGCCATGCTAAGGCCACTCGGGGAGGCATGAGTGTTGGTCAGAAGCTTTATTAGGGTTCCTACAGGAAGGAATGGGAGAGGCAGAAGCACAGGCTCAGCATCAGCCAGTCTGAATGGTTTCTTCAGGCTCCGCAGCATTGGGGATGCCCCCTGGTTGTCTGGTACCTGGCCTGTGTGATTAGGACATGGGGAGTGTGAGAGCCTCATAGAGGAGGTGATGGGATGTGCCTGGACTCTGTATTCCTTGGTTTGCATAAGAAAGATGTGTTTGCAAGGCTGGCCATCTAATATCTCAAAGAATTGGCTGGCCGTAGGAGGGGCTGTCTCTCCAGGGTCAAAAGGGCACCAGCTATCAAAGCATCAGAAAATAAAAAGGCATGATTGAACTCTACTTACCTGCTGTTATCACAAGGAATGAGTGGAAGAAACCACCTCAAAATCTGGGTTTGTTGGCTGATCCTGAAGAATTCTCTGTGTCTATCATGTAACCTGTGAGTAATTTAGTGATGAAGGTGGTTATTCCCATAACACAGGTTCAAGGGGGGAATGATCAAAAGCCCAGCTCAGGAGGACTCCTTGTCCCAGGGGACTTTACTGAGGCACAGCCGCCCATCTGGGAGGATGCTGGGTGGGTGGAGCCCTCATTCCAGCACAGACATTCCCCAGATGCCTGAGGACAGGAAGGCGCTTCTGCTCCAGGATGGACTCCAGGACTGACTTTCAATGCCATCTTCGCCAAGTGTCCAAGCTCATTGTCCAGTGTGTCTCCCAATGTCACTTGGCCATTTGTCTTCTCATTCATTCCATACTCATCCCAGCCAAGGCTTGCCACACCTCTGAGATGTCCCCTGTGTGGCTGGGTGTGCTGCCTGTGGTCACCTACAGAGCACCAGGGAATGCTTGCAAAAGCCTCTGCCTTGTTAGGGCCAGTGTGGGGCAGCTGCACAGCACAAGGTCCCAGCTAGCATTTGTGGTTCATGGCATTGCACCCCAGCCAGGGACAGATCCTGGCAAATCTTAATTTTGCCCCAAAGTTCCGAGTCATTCTGCCTCTTGTGCCTTTTTTTTTTTTTTTTTTTCTCTCTAGGCTCCTTCTGGACACTGCTCAAATTTTCTGCCTCTGATTCATGACATGGCAGCCATCTGTGCCAACAAGAAATCCGAGTCTCTGGGTGAAGGAGCTTTTAGGAATAAATCCAAACAAAACTTTAAAAAAGTCACACTTAATCACACTTTCTCTTTGTATCTGGGACCCGGCCCAAGAACTGATTTGCAGTCCTTTAGTACAACTTGGAATTTGCTGGATTATCCTTTGTATTTATGTAGCTCGTAAGTCTCCCTTGACTGGTGGGATGTCTCCATAAATACTCCGAGGCAGGAACGCCATGAATGTGGGCTTGCTGGCAATAGTGGCGTTCATATTTCAAAAACGGCTGAATTGAAGGAGACGGATCCGGGTTTCAGGTTCTTCGTTCATTCTGCAGACTTACTTGGGCATGAGTGCATGTGACAAGTTTGCTTTTTTCCTTCTCACCTGTAATGCCCTTGACCTTTCTTGACCTCCCATGCTGTGTGCTTTCCGTATGTCTCAGATGGGGAGAGCTAGAGGATCTCTGTTCGTCCTATTGGAGCACCTTGAAATGGGTATAATATCTCCATTTTAGTGGTGAGGACAGTGAGGCGGAGAGAGGGCCAATGGTCCAAGGTCGAAACTGGAGAGGGACTAGGATTCGAACCTTTGTCTGTGTTCTAACTCCACGCCACGTATTTAATGTCTCAAGCCAAAATAGAGCCATTTGGAGCCTAGGATGAAGCCAGATCTAGTGCTTGATGCCTCCTTGTCCTTTTTAGGGTCCACTCTGCTACACATAGGCTGGATTTCAATCCTGACATACACATGTACGGTCATGACGAGGAGACTGCTGTGTCCCCATCTGTGTCAGAGCAATTGCCTCCATAAACTAATCTTGAGAAGGTTGGGATGGCTTCCAAGAAGGAGCTGGCTTCAGTGTCAAAGAAGAGACAGTCAAGATGCCCCTGAGTGATGTGAGGGGTGGGATGTGGGGTGTGGTGGGGGAGGACCCGCCACACCATGAGCACTGAAAACCTCAGATGCCAAAAGGGGTGAGGAGGTTGGGTTGTCAGAAATGCCATTAAAGATAGATGGAGGCCAGGAACGAGGGACAAGTCATGGGTAAATTCTTCATGAAAGGTGTTGCTGAAGGATAGAGAAATTCAGATGCAAAGCATCCATTTTCTTAGGTCTCCAAGACTGTTGTTTTAAGTAAATTGCAGTTAACTTTGCCCAAATAGGAGTGGGTTCAGTAATGAGGCTTGGTTTCTTCTCTTTGTACAGAATGAGCATTGTGAGGGGCTGGCCGGAGGAGCTGCTGGGCCTTAGAAAAAGCCCCTCGTCCATAGCACTTTGATACAGGAGCGTTTCAACCATGCTAATGCTTGGAGAATTTTGAAATTGTCCAAAAGGTCATTTGCAAACGTAACGTCTTTTTTTGTTCAGAATGTTCAGTTAGCCAGGATAACCCTGGTTCAATCATTCTGGGGAAAATATGCTTGCTCTGGAGGATCCATCTGTAATTATTTATCTATTTATTACAATTTCAGCAGAACATAATTGAGCAAGACATTTTCTGCTCCAGAGAAATGTCTGCATCAGTCTAAATGCAACTTTTGTTTTCATATTTTATATGCATCTCTACATTCATCTGCTATATATATATTTGCCTATATAGATATAGATGTAATATCATGATTTATAGGTAGATAGAGGCATGGATGCATAGATGGTTGGATAGAGGATAGATGGATGGATGCATAAGTAGGTAGATGATAGATGGACACTTACATACGTACACAAAGATAGATCAATAAGTAGATAGGTAGATAAATGCATAGATACATAGACACACAGATAAATAGACAGCTCACAGCTAGCTAGGTGGATGGATAGATACATGCATAGATGCACAGATGGATGGATGGATGGATGGATGGATGGATGGACGGATAGATGATAGATAGACAGGCATAGAAACAGAGAGGCTCTTCAGTCTAAAATAGAGTTGTTGCTTTCTTTTGCCACGAGGGGCTGGTGTGAGGATTCCCCCATCTAGTCCATCAGGTGACTCAGTTTCCTGGGATGCTTTCCTCCGGATGGAAGTTATCGGTCATTACAGCCCAGCTCTCCCTCCTCTCCCCATACCTGTATACCTTCATAAGGACCTGAGTAGGTGCTAGTATGGACTATTCCTGAATGTCTGTATTCACTGTGCCTGGGCCCTGCTGCAGCTCCTATGGCTCCTCGTGCTTCACCAGATGTATCGCTTGCTTGTTTAATTGCAGAGACTCTGCTCTTGGTGCAAAGAGGAGAGAATGTCTTTTTGTTCATGGCTACATCCCAGCTCCTAATGCAGTGCCTGGCACAGAATAGGTACTCCCTAATTGCTTTTCGAATGAATGAATGAGTGAACAAATGAATTAAAAGACAAGTAAGGTCACAAATCCTCACTGTGGCTTTCACTGCTCGAGTCAATCCAACCTGTTCGCCTGCTAATCCTTCCTCCGAACATGCTCAGGGCTGCTCACCACATTGAAAACATGTTCATTGTCCCACCAAATACTGATCAGAAGATCTGGACTTTCCACGGCAGGAGGGAAAGGCCCAGTCCTGCCAAGAAGGATGCTCTGCTTCTGCCTTAGGTCCTGGTAAGGGGCAGCATGTGTCCCGCTGGACAGTGTCTGCAGACCGCCCTCTGAGAGGCAATGCTTTCCACAAGAGTTCCTCCTCAGTAACTCTCCACGTGGCTCATCTCCCCCACCCCCATCTTTCTGAGTCTCCCCTGATGCTCTATGCCTGCCAGAAAGCCTGAGTTTTCCTTGATTTGGGGGGCCTTTCAGGGTCACCCTAGAGATGAGAGATGGGCAGGTACTAGATTATATAGACTTCTGATGGTAGCCTCCCTGGGCCCCATCCTGGAAGGTTGGCTGGGAGCAAACCTGCCGCTCCAGCTGTCCTCCCACTGAAGCCCCTCAGAGGGTTGTTAGAGGATCATCTGCACAAACTTCTGGGGGCTCATTAGAGATAGGATCCAGTCTCATCCGAGGCTCCCCTCACTGGGATTTGGAGGGGGCCGAGAGCAGGTGGTTCCACACAAGCATCAACCCACCCCACAAGGTGCCAATCTTTGCACTGGAGAGCACATAGGTCTAGGGGCTGTCCTGGATTCTTGGAGACCAGCTGTATGACTTTGGGTGAGTCCTTTCCCCAGGCTCAACCTAATGCCCTGTCTGCTCAGAGGACAGGAGTGCCTCATAGTGGGGATGGGGCTTCAGTGCATGAGATGCATTGGCCACCTTGTCCGGCCCCTGGCAGATTCCCAGAAACTGCGAATCCCCTCTTCATCGTCCTCAGAGCTGGGACACCAGGAGACACCAGGATGAGGCAGGAGTGTGAGGACACCAAAAACCAGTGTGTTCTTGCTGCTTGTTATGGAGAATACAGCCCTGTTCTTTGAGGGGAGGGCTCTTGGCCGCCGGAAGACAGATTCACTGTATACAGGCTCCATTAGAAACAAATATTTTACAGCCTTTATGTTAACCAGCCCCATTTATGTCTCATAATTTTTAGTGCTAATATTCTGACAGGGTAGGGAATTACAGGCCTAAAGAGGATATAGGTCTCCTGGTAATGTTTCCTAATTACGCCCACATAACTAAATATGCAGACGTAGGTCCATGTGCGCAACATGCACACACCTGCACACCTATGTACGTCTGTACACACATAGCACACATGCATATTCTGCACACACATGGGCACCCCCCACCCCCATACACACGTGCATTCGCTCATACCTGCACTGGCCTGTGCTTATGAGTAGCTCCTTCCCTGCTATGGAGGGAGGGGGCCAGGCTGGGGTCCTGGTGCTCTAGGGTGTCACTGTAGCCAGCTCATTCAGAGCCAGGGGCCTGGGGCCCGCAGGAAGGGGCCCTGATGTAATGCTGCTGCCTGATTTGAGGAGGTGGAACAGAGCCCTGCAGCCTGACCTGGGAAATGGGGAGACGGTATCCTCTCTGCTGGGCTGTCACGGCCTCAGCCTTAGTCTCCACCCTGTAGCCACGCTAGGGCACGGAGGCATCCAGCTGCCCACTTCCTTTTGTTTGCTGACCACTGTAGGGGGAGCTGCTGCTTGTTCATGCATGCATTCATTCATTGGTGGGGAGAAACTCTTCGTATTGGACTGAATGGTGGCCCCCAGAACGACATGTGTGCATCCCTGGAAACTGTAAATATTACTTTCTTTGGAAAGAGGTCTTCGCGGATGTGATTAGAGATCTTGAGATGAGATTACCCTGCATTATCTGGGTGGCCTTTAAATCCAATGACAAGTGTCCTTACAAGAGAAAAGGATGCAGAGAAGAGGAAAAAATCCCTGTGAAGATGGGAGGGATGCAGCCCCAAGCCGGCACACCCGGAGCCTCCAGAAGCTAGAAGAGGAAGGATCAGATCCCTTTTCCTAGAGCCTCCAGAGGGGGCATGGCCCAGCTGATACCTTGACTTCAGGCTTCTGGGCTCCAGAACTGGGAGGGGATATATTTCTGTTGTTTCAAGCCACCAAATTTGGGATACTTTGGTATAGAAGCCACAGAAAACAAACACAGTTATAATGAAATGGGATCAGTACGGTGATAGGGGTCTTGCAGGTGGAGTTGGGGGTCAGGGTCCATGCTTAAGAACACCTCTGGACAAACACAGCACATCAAAAATAAAGGCCAAGGCTAGAGCTGGGTCTCTCCTACATCTGTCCTCCCAGCACATACTAGGAACTCACGGAAGGTCTGTCCCACTGTAGTCGGGCTCAGAGTCACGGTGACAAGCAGGTGTCTAAGTAGAGTGTGTGGTTGGCAAAGAAAGTCTGCAAACCCAGCAGTGTTTCAAGCTAGCTGCTCTTTGAGTCATCAGCAGCTTGCGGGGGGGGGGGTCCTAAACAGGAGGCAGGAGGAGCCTTCACCTCCCCAGTGACCCCATGAATGTCACCACCTGTTTCCCCCTGAACCACCTCTGCTTTCACTTCTCCCATGAGCCAAGCTCTGTCCGGGGTGGGGATCCGGTGAGCGCTGGTCTGCCTCTGAGTCCCCAACACATCTCCTCTACAGTGGGAGTTCTGGCAGCTAAGCCCAGTCATCTCCCTCAAGTGTTGACCAAGAACATCAGGCTTCTATGGATGGGGCATGATCCATATTTGAATCTTGGAAACATGGGCTCCTGTCTGACTCTGCAGAATTCCAAGAATTGCCAAATTGAAAGCTGAATGTTGAGAGAGGCTCTTCTGGGGGGGATACCAGCTGTGAGCTGACATAGCTGGCCAAACTCTAGCTTCACAGGGACCCCATCTCTCTGGGGACAGGCTGGCCCTGGGTGCTGGCAGGGTGCTTGTTAGCAGAGGTCCCCCTGAACATCTTCCTGTGCTCATAGCCCCTACTCCTGCTGGGCCAGACCCATACCTGGCCTGCCAAATAGGTTATTCTGTTTGATGTCACAGCAGCTCTGGAGGTGGTGATGGCTATGGTCATTTCTATTTCGTGAATGAGGAAAGCTACTCATGATTCATCCAAGCTCACCTAGGCTCCCAAGGGCAGAGTTGGGATCTAGCCTTCGTTCTTTAGGACCCACAAGCCAGAGGGAGTGTGGTGGGTGGTGGCCAACGGGTAGAAGAGGCTCATTTCCAAGTGGTTCCTTGACGAGGCCCCTCTCCCATCCTGTGTCCAACGACGGGCTCAGAAGGACCACTAATGTGCCCATTGAAGGACAGCGCCCTGATGTGGATCTCGGTTTTCAAATAAAAAAAAGATACTGATCTTGACTCAGGACAGGGACCCGCATGTCATCCAACCATGTGGGGGAATTTTACACCGTTCATTTGTATAGTTTGGGGCTATTTTGGAATCTTGCTTTAATTTAATTTGTTGAGATTTGACTCGATTAAAGGGTATTGATCTGGAGTGCCTAAAATTGCTGCCATTTGTCAATAGCGGCTTGCTTGTAAAATCTCATTGTTAATAAATCAAGTCTCGGGCTGCTCAATATGTAGTTATTACAGTTGGGATACAGATGCAGCTTTTCCCCTCTGGCGCGAGGTGACAGATTAATGCCATTAAAAGTTGCAAACACGCCTTTCAAAGGCTTTGCCCTTCGCTTTCAGTTGGGCTTTTTTCCCACCTATAATTTGGGCCAAAAAAGAAAAGTTCAAAGAACTAGAAGAGTTGCCAAGTTTCTGGACGGATGGCAGGAGAATCTGCACTCAGGACTGTGTGGGGTTGCCTTGCTTTGTTGGGCAGATAAGGGAGGCGATCTGGGGAGCACACCTGCCTTGAGATCCCCATCCTGACAGAGCGGTGGCGGCAGCAGTGGAGGTGGCGGTGGTGGTCCTGGGTGTCAGCCGGGACAAGACCATGTGTGCTGGATGGCTCCGCAGAGCACTCCGAGGCGGGAATAACAACACCAATGAATAAACCATGCAATATTTACAAACCACCTTCTTTGTGTGAATGGTTCTGCTAGAAGCTCAATAAATATTTGTTAATACATATTTCTGTATTTTAAGTAAGAGAAGTTACCAATGGATAACGGGACCTGAAAAGGACCTAGTGATTCTTCAGCCAAGCGCCCTTGTTTAGAGAGGGAAACAGGGTCTTCCCCCAAGATTGGCATGGCCTCAGCAAAGGCTGTGACCCAAGAGCCCTGGGCTGGGGCCTTGGGCAGGAGCTCACTGGCCCCTCATCCGGCTCCCAGTCCATGCAGGGAGGTGCTCGTGTTCCCAGGGCAACCGCAACGAGCGAGGTGGGCAACTCTCAGAATGGCCCCTGGTGCCCTCACATGGCAGGATGCATCTCCGCCCAGGATGCTGACCAATCAGGCCACCTTCCCAGCCATCCATCCAGTTTGCTCAGATCTGTCTCTTCCCAGTCGCTCCAACCTCGCTGGCACGGGATGAAAAGTCCTTTGAAAGGTCTTTGCCCTCCCGAACACTTCATCTTCTCGTTTTGAGTTCCAGAGATGGTTTTTCCCTCCTGTCTCCTTTGTTCTTTCTTGAGCCCTCTACAGAGAGCCCAGGCTAGATGCTGTCCCAGAGCGGGTGGTCCTCTGCAGACGGCGCCAGCGGTGCCAGCTCCCTGCGGAACTCCTGCTGGGGCCTGGCCACCACAGAATAAACGTATTTTCTGCAGATTGACGGGGGGCAGCAGAGCCAGCCATTCCTGGCAGCCTCTGCCAGTCTCACAGGATGCTCAGTGGAGGCCCTTGGGGTATTTTTCTGTTACTGCTTTGCCTGTCTTCTGACTTAGTGCCCAAGGGTTGGCCTCAAAGTCCTCCTCTCGAGTTGTAGGGCAAGAAGGGGCTGGGATGCTCAGGAGGTCAGGAGTCCTGCTCCTGGGGCTTTGCGGCATTTCCAGTGACCATGTATGTTGGACTGTGGAACAGTCCTTGAGGAAAGCCCTCGGCCGAGCTGAAGGCCTGGGGAGGAGGAGGAGCTCCAAGCTGTTTGCAATGCATGAAAACCACCGAAGCTTGTTTTCTAGCATTGTTCTTTTATTCATAAGCTTGCGTTCAAGAGGATTGTAATGACATTACCCATTTTGCATTAAGCAGGCCTGGCAAGCCTGGTTGCAGTTCCACATTTGGGGCTTCATTTGGAGGGCAAGATTGACTTACGGGCCAATTGCTTTATTAGGCATCTTAAGGGGATGCCAGTGTCTTGGTTTTTCAATCTAAAATTCATTAAGGTGCTCTGTGCTGGGTGGAAGTCGATGGGCACGGCACCCTGTCTCTGTGTCCTTGATGGCTAATCGGAGAGGGCATAGTTGGTACCTGGCTCTGGTGCTTACTCCCTCCTTCACCTCCAGGGCAGCACTCACATGTCTGGGAGGAGGACTGGGGCGGGCAGACACAAATCTGTTGTTAGTACTGTAGAGCTGGCTTCCCTACTCCAACGGAGCAGTGCCAGCCGTGGGAACGGGGAGCCATCCTAGGCTAGCTTCAGAGAGATGGGTGGGCCCATCATCCCTGTGTCCTTCACCGATGGCTCTAAACTGGCTCTAAGTGGCATCACCAGGCAGCTTTTAAAATGATGGGGCCTGCAGAGGGGAGCCAGGAATGTGTATTATAAAATGCAGCCAATTCTACGCTGCTCTGGGGACAAGTGGGAAACACCTCCCTTGCACCAGGTAACAGAGGACACAGTTACTTGCTGGAGGCACAGCACATGCCAGGCGTATGATAAGTGCATATCACATGTTTGTTGAGTGAATACATGAGTGACTTTGTATTGTCTCCCAGTCTGGGGAATCATCAGTACTCATTAAAAAGAGACATAAAGTCAAATGGCATTCATTGCTCTTGTGGACAGGGACTTCTCCTTCTGGAATATTCTGCTGCATGTCAATGAATGCTGTATACATCTGCCCAGAAAAGAGATCCTGTGGCTGAGTAAATTTGGGAAACATTTGGATAAAAGAAGTTTAATTGCTGCACAACTTCTCAGGGCCCTTAATCAGCTCTTAAGTACTGGGGAGCATCCATGGGGGGATGTCACAATTAGTGTTTCCCACTCTTGTTTGAGTAAAGAACCTTTTTTCCCTTTCAAATTGGGAAATTCTGGAAATGATTGACAGCTTTCTGTGCAATTTGGCAGTCACTGGTTACACGTGGCCTTGTAAATTTCGATTAATTAGAAGTGCACTTCCTCAGCCACAGTGGCCCCATTTCAGGTGCTTGGGAGCCAGACATGGCGGGTGGCTACTGAAACGGGCAGTGCAGAGGGGAATGTTTCCATTGTTCTAGAGAGTTCTGTTTGACAGTGCTGATCTAGAGAGATATTGGTTCTGAGAAGACCGTGTAGACAGACCTTGAAGGGACCCTGATAGCCTCCCAGAATTGTTATTCTCCAAGCCCTCTGTAAATATCTCTTGCCTAAATAGTGGGCATAAAAATGGTGAATACGTAGTATTTATCGTGTGCTAGAGACTTCTTTAGTACCTCACATACTTTATCTTATTTAATCCTCAGAATTCCCAGAGGTAAGTGCCATTCATAGTGACCAAACTCTGCAGATAGGGGTTCCGAGGCACAGAGAAGGGAAGTCACTTGCCCAAGGTCACATAGATAACACATTTCTTTTTTTTTTTTTTTTTGATAACACATTTCTGACTCTGGATCAGAAGCCAGGCTTGGAGGCCAGAGGTTGTGCATGTAACCACCAACGGAGGCTCTGCCGACAGCCCCGGGGACACTCAGCTCTGGGTCACTTGCCCACGCACCTGAGACTCTGGACTTGGTTCCAGCCAGTAGCTGTTTCCAAAATTGTGTTTGATTTCAACAGATGAAAATGATCTGTCACTGAGAATAATACGTCCTGGCTCTGAAGGCACTTTCCAAAGAGGAGTCCAGGAATGCATTCTCTACACTGGCACTGCCATGCATATTCAGCCTCCCTCAGCTGCAGCAGGGCAGCCACTGTGATGCAAGGACGCTGGCATCTTGTGAGCAAAGCAGGCATGGAGTGCAATGTGTGGAGGACAGCACGTGTGGGCATCCTCATGCATGCATATGGGGGGTTCAGGGGATGTCCTGATAAAACAGCTTTCTTCTGCAGCTCAAGAAGGTGAGACCATTGCAGTGCTTGGAGGGGATGTCAAAAATAGCTCGAAAGACTGACAGCAACACACAACAGGCAGCTCCACTGAATTTGCTGCCTTCTGTTCCACTCGATGCTGGAAACATCATTGGATCCTATTGAAATAGGCTTGTCCGGCTCCCAGGTCATGCCTGCATGTTGCCAAAATGGAAACATGAGCTTTTGGGGGAGCCTATGGAGCTAAACTTTCACTCTGTCTGCTGTCTTGGACACAGAGAACAAAGCGGCTGGGAGGCTTTGAGTCAGCCTGACGCTGTGTGGGAGCTGAGGCAACAGAGGCCCTCATACCTGAAAATCCCTGCCTCCCTTTCCAGTGGGTTCCACCTCTGCTTTGCGGCCCAGAGCAGATTGGGAAAGAAGCCAGCCAGAAGCTCAGGCCAGTGCTTCTTCCTGAGAAAAGCCAGGGCCACTCCAGGACCTACCCTTGGGCCACTCGCCTTACCCTGTGCACACTTGATGGACCGCCGTAGAGTCCCACAGGCCCCACACTCAGAAGGGGCCACGTTTGGTTTAATGCTCTGCTGTCTCCATATTGAAATTCTTCCTGATTTTCTAACGTTGAATTCGTGTTTTGTGAGCAACATGAGGTGGGCGTTGGAGTCGAGCAGATGTGTGCAGTACGTGTGTCCACCATTCCTGGCCACTCCATTTGCACATGAAGCTCATGATGCTGCCTGAACACAGGGTTCCAGGGGAGCACGGTGTGTGGGAGTTCAGAGAGACTCAGAGTGTGTAGGGGGGCGGCGTGCTGCGTCTACAGCAGAGCGGGGCACCCACAGCCCCGGGCGGCCACACGTCCCATTTGAACCAGAACCTGCTTTGAAAGCAGAGAGAAGACACTTGGTGTGGTCCTAAGAAGCACGAAGGATGACCTTATCTCCTTCTTCACTCATATGTCACTTCCTGTGTTAGGCCTCGTCACACTTCCTTTCCCTCTCAATCCTGCCTCGCTGATGTGTGTGCCCAAGGCAGAGTGCCCGGCTGAAATGTGCGCCATCAAAAAAGGGAACAGAGCTCATCGTGTGCAGCACTTCCGCTGTCCCGGCAGGGATGAAATACATATCCACGTAGGAGCCACCAAATACGAATGGTGCAGTTTCGATGATCCCACATAAAAGTTAAGTGCTCTTACATTTGCACTTCAAACCGGCTTTGCACAGTGTCAGGATGAAGGGTAAAATCCATGCTAATAATTTAAAATGTAAATGTTTCTTTACTTAGAATGATACCATGTAGCAATTAAAAATCACCCTGACAAGCCCAGAGAAAGACTGGAAGAAAAGAGGTTCTATATTTTAGTACTTTTGATGGCACTTCTTACAGCTTTTTGAACAAGAAGTGCCGTTCTCACTTTGCACTGAGCTCTGCAAACTGTGCAGCCTCCTGCCCGAAGTGCTCTAGATGGGGCTGCAGGTGGGGGTGGTCCTCGCTGGCGTCCTGGCGACTCCTCTTGCTCTGACCTTTCTGGGTATGTTTCTTGCTGTGTGAAGGCAAAGTGGGCAAGGACGCTTTCTTCCTGCTGCTGGTCTTTGGCCACAGTCTGACAGTCCTTCCCGGGCTCCTGCCCTCTGGGCACAAGCGCGTGACTTTTCTGTGCGTAGGTCAGTAAGGACACGCCAAGCCCCTGCTCGGTCCTGGCCAACCCCCGTGTGCCACACAGAAGCAGCTGAGCAAATGACCTCAAAGGTCCCTTTCAACGTTTCTGTTTCTGTGGACCCTCCCTCTGTCTGATGGGGTCTGCCCCAGAGCCACTCAGGTGCCTTTTGTTGCATGAATGGATGAATGGATACGTGGGTAGATGGTGGAGGAATAAACTCTTCAAATATTTATTGAGTGCCTGCTCCATGAAAGACACTGTTCTGGGGGCAGAGGATACACCAGAGAGCAGGACAGACAGCACCTCTGCCCCCGAGGGCCTGTGAGGGCTGGAAAATGAACGGATGTGCAAACCAGTGGATGCTCTGTGGTGTCTGCCAACAGAAGACTTCATCTCAGTAGTAGTGGATGCCAACCAACACCCATAGCATGGGCGAAAGCCACCAGGTGCAGGTGGGGTGGGAGGAGACCTAGGATCTAGGGCAGCCAGAGAAGGGGGCACAGGGCCCAGATGAGGCCTCCACGAAGGAGTGCGTGAGGTGGCCGGACTTCCTGGGAGAAGCTGCAGGACAGGAGCAGAGCTAGCTAGGGGTGGGCTGTCAGCCCAGTTGCCAGGTAAGGCAGGAAGGGATGGGCCTGCCCGCAGCCGGGGTGGCTGTGCGGAGGGCTCCTAGAAGGCCGAATGGCATGAGAAAGGGGACCAGTGAGAGCCATCGGGCTGGGATCTGTGTCATGTCCTGAAGCTGTTCCTAATTACCACATATAGGACAGTGGGGTGGACAAAATATAGACAAAGCCTGGGGTGGGGGCAGGGGCCGAGGTTCTCTGACAGGCAGGAAGGGACTCTGGCTGGCACCGTCACCGTCCCTGGAAGCCTTGCTCCTCACTCTGCACTGGGCCACAGAAGAGAGACCCGGGGATTGAGCCGGAGCAAGGACGCGGAGGTAAGCAGCAGACCAGACCTTCCACTTGTGGGGCCTGGGGCTGCCCCGGCAAGGCCTGGAAGCCGGGTGAGGCTGGGGTCAGCCAGCGCTGGGGCGGGGCCCTTTCCCTCGCAGCCCCCCGAGGCTGTTTGGGCTCGGGTTAGATAACGGGAGTGCAGGTCGGGGCGCTACAGAAAGGATTGCCAGGGGTGGTCCACTCCCCCGGGCAGGGGCGGGCATGGGGCGTGGAGGGTGAGGGTGCAGTGTAGAGGGGGCTCACTGCCCGCCCGGCACTCCGCTGGAGCTGCCTGCTGACACCCCTCCTCGGGGCCCAAGCCCAGAGGTCCCGCCAGGCTGCTCCGCCCTTCCCCTGTTGGCCTTGCCCCCTCCCCGTCCTGGCGTGGCTCTTAATTTCTCTGTGACCTTGGGCGGAGCCCCAGAGAGGCTGGGCGGTTGCCTGGCAACCCCGGAGATGAGGTTGCCAGGCATCTGATGGGGGGCGCTTGGGTCTCTGGTGGCTGCTTCCCTCCAGGCCGCGGGTGTGGGCGGGCCTGTCCGCCTGCCCTGCCATTCTGCCACTGGGTTTGGACAACTGAGCTCGTTTTTCCTAGAAATCTGACGTTGGATACCAGCCTGGATTTATTTGATAGCTTCCAAATGTGCCTAATGCAGCGGTAATCAAGGCCCTGCTCAGACTCTCCGGCGATACAGTGACCCTAGTATTTTATTCCTCGCTAACCTTCAATTTCTGCTCCTGACCTTTCTCTGTGAAATATTTCAATATAAATAATGCAGTTTTGCAAACACATTGCCCTGATTACTTTGCAGGGCCCTGATTCTCCATGTGTGAAAGTCTGAAGTAAGTACTAATTTGTTCCCCTTTCTGGTAATTGCTGTTTTAGAAATAGCTTCTTCAGACGTCTGCCACAAATTGGCATCTCCCTGGCTCTCCGCTCACTTGCCAGAAGCAGCTGCCGGCGCGCATCTTCTGCAGAGCCCCGGTGTGGAGTCCCAGAGGCACACAGCCCCATGGCGGGCACGGGGGCTGCAGGCGTTTGGCCGACCCCTGGTATGTGGACGCTGAGGCAGCCCCTGTTGAGGCGCCCAGGGGAGAGGCAAGGGGGTGCACTGCTTCCCTCTGTCTGCCCCTCTCAGCTTCAGGGCTTGGGATGTCAGTGGCCTGGGACCCAGGGTGGGAGCCAGCCCTGCTGCCGTGCTGGGTGGGCAGGGAGGGCATGTGCAGAGGCACGGCTTTGGTCCTGCTCTGGAAGATGCTCACAAGCAGGTGTGAACCTGGAGCTTCCCCATCACGAGTGCTCCAAAATTGTCCTTTGCTTTAATTTCCAAAATCAAACCATACATTACGTGCCCTGTTGCTGGCTATGCTGAACATCACGGTTTTGGTCACCAATTCTCTCTCCTGGAGGTGGTTCCCATCGCCCTCTTTTGGGCCAGTTAGTGGTCATTTGTTATGCAGCCAAAGCGAGCTGATATGGGAGCCAAGAAGGGGATTTTACAAGACACAGAATCTCCCCATGAGGATGTTGGTTGGCATCTGTAAGGATGACCTGGGCAGCGCTGGGACACAGGCCTCAGATCAAAGACAAGAGCTGCCAGAGTGAGGGACAGAGCTGTCCACCAGGGGAAGGCAGGAGGGACTTTGCAGACCTCTCCCCTCCGGGGCTGCAGGGGGACGGGTGTTCTACGATGCATGGCTGCCCCTGCAAGGTCCTCCCGAGGGCAGACCCCTCACTATGGCATCAGAGGCCACTCTCTAGTCACTTTTCGCTCACTCATCTCCCCGCTGCCCACCGCCTCATCCCACATACAGGTGCCTCTGGCCTCAGGGCCACCACCCGCCCCATACCCGTGCTCCAGCAGCTCTTGAAACCTGAAGCAACAGCAGCAGCAGTGATAGCAACCCCTCCTGTGTGCAGTCACTTGCTTGCAAGTAAGAATTCTGTGGCTGGAGCATAGGCAGTCACATCTGCTCAGAGGCTGTTGTCCCACTTGGAACCTCCATGTGTGATACGGGCTGCTCCTTTCTGGAGAGCCTCTCCTATGGCAGATGCCTGCCTATGCTTCAGACCAAGCTCAACGTGTCCTCTTCTCTATAGAGCCCTCCTGACTTTCCCTCTGGGGAGCTCCCATATCTCCTTTTTCATGTGCCCAGGAAGCTCTGTTCTTGTTCAGGCCATAGCGTTGGGATTACATGGTTCTGGGTATGTCCACTGTGCTTAGAATCCCCTGAAGGCAAGGACAGGTCTGGTTGACTGGCATGTCCTCAGCACCAATGCAGGTCCCAGCATGCCGCTGTAGGTGCTCAATAAATGCTCAGTGACAGTGCTAATGAATGCACCATAGGAAGCAGAAATCTACTTTTTTTAACTCTCTGTGTCCCAAAGCTCTTCTCTCTGGGGAGTGTGTGGCTGATGTGTTGACCCAGTGGGATGGGGGCTGGCAACCTTATAAATGGTGATGCCCTTTCCCCTGCCCTGGGAGGCAGAGGCAGGTGGCCAGGGGCTGCCCCACCACAGAGCAGCCATTTCCAACATCTTATCCAATGGGAGGGCTGCTGAGAATGAAGAGGGGGAGGGGCTGCTTCCTGTCCTCACCTGGCTGGCCTTTCACACTCCAGGGCTGTGAATAGAACACGCTAATCTTTGGTGGCTGTTTTGAGCCATTTGGTGATTAATTTCCACAGAAGGTTAAGATCCAAGAGGAGGGAAGAAGTCAATGATGGATCTATTTAGCTCCTGGGGTAACTTAATTTACATGTTTTTAATGATTACTTCCTACCTGGGCATTCTGGAAACTAAGTGGACTGGAATTGCTGTGTTCATTCTAAGGTGGGCTGGTGCAGATAAGGACCAGAGCTGTGGGGTGGGTAGAGAAGGTTCTTATTTAACAGAACACCACCAGTGGGATGGCCCCCGAGGCTTGGCCCACTTTTTTCGAGGGTGTCTCTGCTTGACCATCTTTGGATGTTTTCTTCGGCAATAATCCATGTGCCTCAGTCTGCTGCTGGGGGTGGGGTGGGGCAGAGGTTCTCCCTCCCATCCCTTCCAGAGCCAAAAAACTCTGAGCAAGTCTGCTGTGCTGGCTGCCATTACCCATTTCTCCATTTCTGACAAACCATTCCTTCCAGGGAGCACTCTACCAGACCCACGGGTGATCCGGATAGCTGGGCAGGGCGTTGGGCCAGAGACAGAGGCAAGGGGTCTAGGCAGCAGACTAATGGGGTGGCTGTGACCTTCTCTGGCAGGTGGTTTGGAGCTGAACTGGGCCATTTGATAATGTCATCTTGTGTTGCAAACAGCTTGAGACTCTGTTGGTACCACTGGTCACTGCATTGGATTGAAGTGTGCCCTCCTCCCCCAAATTCATGTCCATCCAGAATATGACCTTACCTTTGCAGGTGTAATTAGTTAGGGTGAGGTCACACTGCGTTAGAGTGGGTCCTCCTAAGAAGAGGAGAGACACAGATGCACAGGGAGATAGCTGTGTGGTGACAGAGGCCGAGATTGGAGGGATGTTGTCCACACCAGAGCTGGGAAGAGGCATGGAGGTGTCCTCCCCTAGAACGTTCAGAGGGAAAACAGCCCTGCCAGATGCCTTGCCTTCAGGCTTCTGACGTCCAGAGCTGTGAAAGAATCCATTTAGATCATTCTTAAGGTCCCCATTTGTGGTACTTTGTTACCCCAGGGAATAAAAGTAGTCACAGCTGCTCTGTCTCCCCACTGCTCCTGGAACCAGGGCTCTCAGGGGGACTCTGTGCACCTGTCCTGGACACTAATGTTCCAGCTGTCTGCTCAGAGTGCATCCTTGGGGATTGTCACCTGAGATGGGGTGGTGGCTCAGGGGGACCCCACTTGTACCGCACAAGCAGGTGTTGTGAGGATTGGGGGCTTGGGGGCTCTGCTGTCTTGGGGTTGCTTCCCCAAGCAGGTTGGAGGCTCTGGGATGACGGACACTGTATCTCTTCCCCCTGGGGTACCTTCATCAGCACAGGGAGCTGCCCACCCTCCCCTGCCGATCATTCAGTCTCTGCGGTGTCTGTGGCCCTCTGCCCCCGTCTCTAGCAGAACTCAGGCTTCACCATTGCATTCCTTCAGCTCAAAGCATTATCCAGGGAGAGGGGACAGGACCATGGGCTCCAGACAGAGTACCCTCGGGGGTGGGGGGTGCAGCTTGCTGAGGAAAGAGCACAGAGTTTGCTTTCATTTACTCACTGGTGCAATGCCAGCAGGACTAGAAGAGCCTTCTAAGAGGGTTGTGGGGAGGCTAATGGGCAAGAAGAGTTTTGCTCAATGTAAGTCTCCATATCAATACTTGTAGCCCCATGTACCTGAGTTGTGGTTGGTCAAGGCAGTGAATGTGAGCAGGAGGTTTTGGTTTCTCTCTTCCTTCTGACTTCTCCTCATGTCTGCCTGGGGTATGACAGTCAGCTATTTTGGAATAATGCACTTTAACAAAGCCCCCCCCCCCCGCCCCCGCCCCATTCTCAATAGCTCACAGCAATGGAAGTGGAATATTCTTGCTCATGGTCTGCAGGTGGCTCTGCTCGAGGTTGCAGGTGATGCTCATGTCTGCTCCATTTGGCTATTGTTCTGTGACCAGTGCTCCATGGGGCACAGTCCTCTCCTGGTGAATGGCGGAGGTGCTAGAGGGACAAGTGGACACTTGCAATGCTCGGTAAGACTTAGAACTGATACCTGGTCAGTCATGCTAACATTCCCTTGACCAAAACAAGTCACATGGCTAAGCCAGGTGCATGGAATGGGGCAGTATTCCACCCTGAGGGGAGCTGGGTTCAGGGAATGGACAAAAAGAAGAATTGCAGGCAAACAAGACCCCATGGGATCTCTGGGAGCCCATACCTGCTGATATTGTCTCCTATGACGTCTTGGTATAAACATGTGGTTTACACTTCCTAGATCAGGGTCTGTCTGTCCCAGGGCTTTGATTCTTGACTGGAGTGATGCAAACCTATATAAATAGCTATAGACCCCACATGCTTATTGGAGATCATTCATGTGGCTGCAGGCCATTCATGCTGATTGGAGACCGTTCATGCTGGCTGAAGTCCACTAGTAAGACTGTAGACCATTTATGCTGCTTTGACCCCATGTATGCTGGCTGCAGACCATTTAGGTTGGCTGCAGACCATTCATGGGGGTGCAGACCATTCATGAGGCTGCTGATCATTCACGACGTTATAGACCATTTATTCTGATCAGAGAGCACGTATGCTGGCTGCAGACCGTTCAGGCTGGGTGTAGATCATTCATGTAGCTGCAGACCATTCATGAGGTTGTGGACCATTCATGCTGCTTGCGGACCGTTCATGCTGATTGGAGACCACGTGTGCTGGATACGGATCACTCATGTTGGTTACAGACCATTCATGCTTCCCAACTGGTTTTGCCCTGTTGTTACCAAGACGTTCCAGAAAGAACTGCTTGACTCCTGGTGCACCATTCTTCCCTTGGTGATCCTGAGGGCCCCCCTCACACTTTTCTGTCAAATTCCATTTTTGCTTAACTCACCTGCATCTGGAGAATGCAGACTCTTGTAAAAGGCTTGCAGAGAAACAGAACACTTACTTCATATCCAGGCTATGCCCCCTGACCTCCCAAAATTTCCCTGTAGAACCAGCCTGGCTTCTCCTTTAGGTTTGTGTGGTCATAGTCAAGAATGCACTGAGGACTCTATTTACCTGAGATGTCCAGAATAAGCAAATCTATGGAGATAGAAAATAAATTAATGATTGCCTGGGGCTGGGGTGGTGGTGGTAATGGGGAGTGACTGCTAATGGGTATGGGTTTGTTTTGGGGATGACAAAAATGTTCTAGGAATGATGGTGGAGATGGTTGTACAGCTCTGAATATACCAAAAACCTTTAAATGGACAAATTGTATGGTGATGTGAATTGTATCTCAATAAAGCTGTTTCAGTCCACTCCCACCCAGGGGACATTTGGAAATGTCTGGAGAAGTTCTTGGTGATCACGACTGGGGTGGTATCACTGGCATTTAGTAGGTAGAGGCCTGAGATGCTGCTATGCATCCTATATGCACAGGACAGCCCCCACAGCAGAGTGGTCCAGCCCCAAATGTCTGCAGGGCTGTGCTGGCAGAGCCCTGGAGTAGAAAGGAACTCATAAGAGCCAGTTCATTAGAGTCAAACTGTCCAATTGTAGCTCCTGGCTCCACTGTGGACCTGGAAAATTATGTTTTTTCCTGGGCTTTGGTTTCCCCACCTGCAAATTTCGGGATGTTTATAATAGCACCAGCCTCCTACACTCGCCAGGCTCTGGGACACTCACCCCTGTCTTGCCTGCATACAGTCATTTAATCCTGTGTCAATAATCTAAGAACCAAAGGGACTCTTTGACTGTTTTAAGAGTAACTTTGAGTTTAAATTACATGGGGATTTAGAGTATTAATACAAAGAGGAGCTGCTCTGGCCCAGGGAGGTTCTGGCCCGGTACTGTGTACTGCAAGCGCTGCTTGTTGATCCTTGAGGGAGGCAGTGCTAACCCTGCAGGAAGGGATCTAAGGCTCAGGGGCTGGAGGGACTATGAACACGGCTGGTGGGGGCCAGGCCTCTGGAGTTCAAGCTGCGACCAGACACCTGTGTCTACTCCCTCATTCCTTGAGGTGAGCGTCCCGGGGGAGGCTCTTGCCTTCTGGCAGCCCAGGATCCCTTGAGACCCATTCAGATTAGCCAATGACACTTTCTGGTCCCCTCTCCCCATGCCATTGTCAGCACTCAGTGAAAAATCTTCCATCAGCATCACTCCTAATGTTTTCAGGCAAGTCCTTCAACTACATTTCGTGGCACTGGTTTTGTTTCACTGAATCAGCTTGGAACGGCTGGAAGCAATCAGGGCAGACAAACAGATGTCTCCCAGGGGGGGCAGGACCTCGATTCCAAGGGATCCTTGCTGTCTTCCTGCCCTAGTGGCTGCCTGTCACTTCCTATCTGGGGGATGCCACAGGAAGAATGAGCAGGGGTGACATCTCACACATGTGAGCAGAGCCAGAGTCAGGAAGGTGTTTTCTAAGGGCTGCTGTGGGTTGAGTGCCAGCAGAGCCTCATAGCGGGACCTTGGGGCCCGGGGATGTTGGGCTGTCATCACCCATCTTGGAGGCAGACAGACTCATCCTCACTTCCAGGGGCAGGGCCAGGCCCGAGTATGTCCATATGCCTCATAACATCTCATTATTTGGCAGTCGAGTATATGGATTTGCTAGATCCAAAATTGCAGTGATGCCTGGCCGCGAAACCATCCTGGGTTTGAATCCAGCTCTGTTGCAAACTGAAGTGTGACCTTCTTACACCCAGTTTCTAAAATAGGAATGATAATTCCGATCCTGGAAGATATTTGTGAGATGTAGGTCAAGGGAGGCCAGAGGGCTGTCTCTGGAGCCAGCGGATCCTCATGATTATCCCGACTGCCCCTCACCTGCCGGATGTGGACATTCCTTTGGTGGGAGCCCCTTGAGATTTTAATGTGTAGTATATGGGCCATGAGCATGATCTGAAGTAACCCAAGGAAAGCCTTTCAAATAATCCTGGGACATAGTAAGTGCTCAATAAATTTAGTTACTATTAGCGGTAGTGGTGTCACTAATTTAGTGTTGTAAACTCTCAGCATAGCATGTTCTGCATTGTTGTTAGTGCAAGAATGTCTCCATGACCACATATTTCAGAAAATGCAGTTGGTTCCACCAAGTGGATTTGCTTAGAGTGAGCTGGAGAGGTGTAAGAAACATAAGGAAAGGCCTAGTTCCCCATATCAAGGGGCCAATGAAGACTTCCGATACCGTGAACAGTTTTGGGCTGGCCCCTCCTGGTTGTGTCTGAGGTCATTCAAGCTTTCATTCTAAGGAACACAGATGGTCCTGCGGTTTGGCTGGACACACTCAGGGAAGCAGCAGCTCTTGGTAGAACCTTTGCTGGGACCCCTCTGTCCTCAGGCACCCTCTTTGCTTCACCGTGCACATCAGGGCTGGTTGGTTTTCTGAGCAGACCAGCCACTGATTAAGCTTTTAATGAGCTCCTTCCTCCTTGCATCCTCCAGAGCCAGGCACACAGGGGGTGTTTGTAGATGAATGAAGAACCCATCATCTGGCCAGGAAGACATTGTTTGTCTATAGTGAGGTCAGTAATGGAAAGCCAAGAAGACGCACAGATCCTGTCCCCAGGGCCCCTGCCCACAGAACTTCACCCATAGGGCCAGGCAATGTCACATGTGTGCTGGAGCTTCTGTAGGACTCTGTAGGCAGGAAGGGGTGTGAGGCAGTGTGGGGGGCAGGAAGGTACCAGCGGAGGCCCAGAGGCTGGGAAGGGCTGCATCTAGGTGGCTGTGAGGCTATAGGCTGGCGGGAGCAAGGTTGTGGAAGGATGTTTAAGCCCTACCTCTCCATAATATACTAATCAATACATTCATCTTCATGCCAACACCTCTGTAATATTTAATTCTTAATGTTTTTTATGGTGGAAGGGTCAGGAAGATCATACAGGACCCTTTAGAAAGGCACACAAAAGGGTTTGAGCTTTTCCTTAGGCCATGAGGAGCTTCGAAGACTTTCAGTAACAAGGGGCAATTGAACTGATGCTCAGGGATGATCCCTGGGGTTGGCAACAGGATGGTGGACTGGGTGTCCTGGGGCTCGGGTCCCTGTGGCTGAGGATGCTCACCCACTGGGGTTGAGGAGAGCACAAGCCCCTGTGTCCGCAGCTGTTAGTCAGAAGAAGGAGAGAGCCTGCAGCTAAGGTTCCCTGTTCTGCTTACTGCTTCTGATCTTTTGTTGGACCCTGGACCTCAGGACTCTTGCCAGGTCTTGTTTTCCTGGTATTGGGCCCAGGGCCCAGCTCATATTAGGGATATGTCTGCAGAGTTGTGAGTCAATTATTGAAACATTCCCTTGACTTTTGATTTAAGTATGCCCCACGCAGATTTAAAGGAATGTCATCGTAATCCTGAAATCCTTGGGGTGGGGGGAATGGTTGCCTCCTCCTTGCCAGAGGTTTGTCGGGTGAGATGACTACGCTGGAACACTCGGGGATGGGTGCGAGCACCATCCTTGTTATTCACCCAATGCGTCCTCGTGAGCAGTGGTTCCTGAGGTCTATCTGACTTCCCTTAGGTGATGCAGCATTTGCTCCAACAAGGAGCTGGAGAATGGGTCCATTCTTGGGGCCTTGGCATCAGTCATTGGAGGATTTAATTAGTGACTTTTCATCATATATTCTAAAATGGTTGGATGTTCATTGTTAAAATCCAAATACCTGCACACTCTATAAATGACTCAGCCCCAATTTAGAAGACAGACAAGCTTTGATAAGAATTGGCCAGGGAACAAATGGCTTATTTACTTGAAACTTGAACATAGCCAGGAGAGCTTCTCACTGGGTCATCCCCAGATGAAGGACTCTAGTTGATGAAGACAGTAAAGGTCAAAGCCATGTATACAGTAAGGTGACCGTGTTGGACACAATGGCAAGGGAGCCTGCATTGGCCTGTCCGGTGGCCGTGACCAAATAGCTCTATCATTTCATGTCCAATGCTACAGTCTGAATGTGTCCCCCAGACCTACATGTTGAAGCCCTAATCCTCAATGTGATCGTTTTTGAAGGTGGGGCTTTGGGGAGGTCATTAGGCTTAGTTGAGGTTGAAGGAGGAAGGTCCCACTGATGCTCTCTGCCATGTGAGGATGCAGCAGGAAGGCAGCCATCTGTGAGCTCAGAAGAGGATTGTCACCTGACACTGAGTCCCCCAGCACCCTGGTCTTGGACTGCCATCCTCCGGAACGGTGAGCAATACGTGTCTGCTGGCAAAGCCGCCCCGTTTGTGGTCCTATGTCAGAGCAGCTGAGCAGACGGATATACCCAGGTCAAGAGAACTGTCTCCTCAGACAGAAGAGCTGATCACGGTTCTTAAATATAAGGGGAGGCTGAGCCGAACACAAATGGTGTGAACTGACAGTAGGAAGAAGGATGTTCTGTGTGGAGATACCTGGTTTTCCTGTGTGATGTTGATTTTGAAGGACGGTTTGAAGGATGAAAACCGGAGAACACGACCTTATGAGATCCTTCTTTTCCTAAGACTCTGGGGCTCAATGTGATGTGGAAAACAAAGCCAGAAGAAAAATTATTAAGTGTCCTTACTACCTACAGCCCAGGGACACGTCCTTGAAACAGGCAGAGTGACCTTCCTCCAGGGATTCAGCAGCCTCGATGTTGATACTTTGCTGAGGGCAAAAGGCAATCTTAGCCTTATCCCTAGGATCCTCTAAGTCTATTTTAACATATTCCTTTAGAAATTTCCTTATCTCTAAATCCCCTAAGATAAGTGCTGGTGATCATCCCCCAAGCACATGGCCCATCGATACACATCTGAAGGGTCTCAGGACTCAGGTTTTATTAGATGGTAGTAAGTAACCTTTCTCCAACAATAACTAGTCCCCTCAAGGTCCTGGGAACCTTGCTTCCAAAATTCCCTAGAGATTTATGTTCTCCCTAACCCCTCCCAGCTTGAAAGTCTATAATGGGCCACTCCTCATGATCCCAGTGCAGCTCCTTCTGTCCACAGGTGCTGTCCCCAGGCTTAAATAAAGTCACCTTTTTGCACCAAAGATGTCTCAAGAATTCGTTCTTGGCCATTGGCTTTGAACCCTACTGTTTTTTCCTACATCAAGTGGCTCCTGGGAAGCTTTTCAAGAATCATCTGAAATACAGCCCCATCATGCTGAACAGGTTTCACATTCTAATACCCGATAGCTGGGTTTGCTCTCACGATGACCTCAATTCACAGCCTCCTGGAGCGCTGAGCAAGCCTCACATGTGGAAGGACTGGAGGTCTAGTTAGGCACTGATGTCCACTCCTGCAGCACCCATAAAACCCTTTACAAGAGTCTTTACATCATTGAGAAAGCAGAGCCTGAGGCAAGTGTTAAAATGCTGATATTGTCTTTGGAAGTTGCAAGCTCAGGGTGGCAAGAGTGAGAAGTGGGAGTTAGGGCAAGAAAAAAAAAGCAAAGTCATATAGTGGGATACATTACCTTGTCTTCACTGCTCCATAAAGAGTGGTGGCCAGACACAGCCAGTGGCAGGTGTGCTCACTCAGTGAGCCGTACCTGGGAGCAGTCTGGGAAGGGGAGAAAGGATGCAAACTCACTTGTCTCTCCTTCCTGCAGTGCTCTACTGCAGAGCTGATTCCCCTATGCTCTAGGTGCATCATCCGCTCTCCATAGGATTCTGGAAGCCCCTCCTCAGAGCATCTGCCCTTTTATCATCTCGTATTGGTCAGCTTATGTGCTATTTAACTAAACTTCTTAGTTACGATAGTAAAGGCAACTGGCATAAGCATGGTAGACTCAGCTGCTGCAACAATGTGCTACCCTGTAATACGGCTTTCACCCAAGTCTGGTGGTGGAAGGGCAGCTTAGTGTGCAGGGGGGCACTGGTCAAGAGAGAAGACTGGCTGAAGGAAGCAGAGGAGATGTCTGAACATTTATGCTCTCAAGCGCTGTGCACTGAGGAGCCAGTCACGTGAGTGAGCCTGCCTGTGGTGGGCTCCTGCCTTTGAGGTGCTCACAGCTGGGGAGAAAATACACACCCAGGATTGCCAGATCACTGGGTAACAGGATCTGAGGGCCAGCCACGGGGCAAGTCTCAGGCCTGGCCGACTAGGCCCATACCAAGACCCTAAGTTCTTTGTTCTTTTGCTGTTCCTTTCGTAGGATTTTTCTTCCTGTCAGCACAGCTAGTCTTGGAGAAAGAGTGAGGACAAGCAGCAAAGATACTGACACAATGGAATGATTTGGTTCAGGAAAGTGGAGAAGCAAAAACAAAACAAAACAAAAAACAAAAAAGCACTACCTGTATGCCACAGATGTTTCCTTTTCAACAACAAATGTATAACATGTATTTTATTGAGCTCACCCTTGGGTGGAAGACAAAGTCCTTTTCTCTGGCTTCCTGATTAGAATTTCAATCTCTCTACCCCCTCTGTCCTTTTGTCTCCCCTGTAAACCACACTGGCAATAGTCAGCTTTCTAGTTTAGAGAACTTGAAGTCGTATTTAAAACAATATGACGTTAGGATCCTGGATTCCTGTGATTAGGTCTTTCATGGCTGACTCGCCCAACCTAACTCAACTGCACCATAGTTAAGAAATTACCTTTATTTATTCTTTCTGAAACAGTCTATTTTCAGAGTAGGTGTCCTTTTATCATCTGGAACGGGTAGGCTTGTGTTGCTCTTTCACTAAAGTACTTAGTTACAATAACAAAGGCAACCACAGAAGCAGGTCTGGGGATGACACACAGGAGAATTGGCTGCTGCAACAATCGGCCACATGCTGGGCAGCTTGCAATGGTTTATCCTCCAGGATTCTGGAGGCCAAGGTTCTGAGATCACCGTGTAGGCGGGGCTGGTTCTTTCGGAAGCCTGGGAGGGGAGAACCAGTTCCAGGTTCTGCTGGATCACTGGCAATTCTTGGTGCCGTGGGTTTGCAGATGCAATCGCTCAAAACTCTGTCTCTGTCGTCACCTGGTCTTTTCCCTGTGGGCATATCTGTGTTTCTTCTCTTACAAATACATCAGGCATGTCGTAGTTAAGGTCCAACTTAATCGAGGATGACCCCTTCTTAACTTGATGACATCTGTGAAGACCCTATTTCCAAATAAAGTCACATTCATGAGGTCCATGGGTTAGGACTCCACCATATTTTTTTTGGGAGATCCAATCCAAACCATAACACTAAGCTGTTAATCCTGGTGGGAGCAGAAGTGCACAGGTTTACTTCAGGGGAATCCATCCCACTAAAGTATTTGGTGAACACCAGGCAATCGCATGCTCCGCAGCCCACTGGCCCAGTAAGTTGGTTAAATAGGGAAGGTTAAGAGAGCCTCAGCTACCTGTGGCCTCTGACGTTCCAGGTCCCAGCAGTGTGGTGTCAAGGTTCTGGGGTGTCTTTGCATGGCCAGGAGGACCTTGGCTTCTATCTGAGACCTAGAGGGCATGTCCAGCTTCCCAGGCTAGGACCAGAGCAGGAACCCCCTGGGTATCTATCAGGTGCAAGGAGGGACAGATAAAAGCCACAGTCCCCAACACAGACCAAATCACAAGTCATCTTCCTCCCCTTAACCTCTCAATTTGATCTTTTACCAGGCCCTGCAAATTTCACCCCCTCAGTGTTTCTCAAATTCCTCTGCTACTTTTGGTTCTTTGGGTCCCAAGCTGAACCCAAAGTGTGGTGTGGCAAAAGACCTCCCGAGGTCAACTGTGGTTATGGGGTTCAGAGACACTAATTAAATCATTTGTATTGTCACCATCATTATTAGTTGATTGACAAGTAATTTTTGAATGAGCCCCTTCTGTGAAGAGACTTCCATTTACAAGGGGAGCTGGTGCCCGGCGCAGGAAGTATAGAACAATGCCTCATAAAAGCACATCACACACATATATGGACACACTTTGATATCTAAGACTAAAAACAAGAAGTGAAACCCATGGTCCCAGGAGCCAAGAAGACACCAGAGGTGGAAACCAGGCAGCCTGGGGTCGCTGGCTGGAGGGGCCTGGCAGGTGTGGGGCCCATGCTGCTCAGAGCTGGGATGTGAGTCCCCCATCAGACTCCACAGAAGCCTTGGGAGGGATAAATGACACGCCAGGACATACAGAAAATGGGTCAACTTCAAAGGAAACATTAAAATAAGTGTGTGTAAAGTATTTAAAGAGATAAAGGGAAGAAAAGATGGTCCAAAGCAAGAATGCGACTTTGGGGGAAAACACAGTGGGCGTGGGGAGGGTGCTTCCGCAGAAGGAAACAGAACCACAGAAAATAAGTAAAATGAAATGAAATCAAATAAAACCAAATGGGTACATTGACAGTCAACTAGAATTAATGATTTGGGGAAGCCACCCAAGAAAGAGAAGCTTCGAGACCCAGGCAGAAGGAGGAGCAGATCCAGTGTATGACGAATGGGAGCCAGGAGGAGAGGTGGAAGCACGCAGGACCAGGCAGCTTTCAAAGCTCCAATAGCGAGGGTTCCCCCCCCCCCCTCCCACTGATGAGATGCTGCGCAGATGGAAAAAGCGAGTCTCTGAGCAGGGTAAGTGAGAACGGAGCCCCCCGCCCTCCCGTGCAGACACATTGTGCTCCGTGTTTGGTGACTGCAATGCAAAGAGATAAATCCTAGCTGCCATCGGAGAGAAAAACGAGCACTTTCACACTGTGCTGGGGGGAATGTAGATTGATAAATCCTCTTCGGGGGAGGTGTTTTGCTCTAACAGATAGGAGTCTAAAAAAACATATCCACAAACCCATTCACTCGTCATGTTCACTTCTAGAAATCTGTTCTAAGAAAGCAGTAACTGATATGTACAAGGATTTGAATTCAGCAGTGTTTGTAATGGCAAGAACAAAAATTGGAAGAATCTAAATTATCTTTAAAGAAACAAACACATATAAACCATGGTACTAACTATAAACTGACATGTGACCCAGCCATAAGAATTTTGTCTAAAAAGAGTATTATATTTAATGATGTCGAAGGATGAGCATGACCAATTCACTGGATTGTCAATGGCCACGATAGCCAAACTGTGGAAGGAGCCTTGGTGTCCAACGAAAGATGAATGGATAAAGAAGATGTGGTTTATGTATACAATGGAATATTACTCAGCTATTAGAAATGACAAATACCCACCATTTGCTTCAAAGTGGATGGAACTGGAGGGTATTATGCTGAGTGAAGTAAGCCAGTCGGAGAAGGACAAACATTATATGTTCTCATTCATTTGGGGAATATAAATAATAGTGAAAGGGAATATAAGGGAAGGGGGAAGAAATGTGTGGGAAATATCAGGGAGACAGAACGTAAAGACTGCTAACTCTGGGAAACGAACCAGGGGTGGTGGAAGGGGAGGAGGGCGGGGGGTGGGAGTGAATGGGTGACGGGCACTGGGGGTTATTCTGTATGTTAGTAAATTGAACACCAATAAAAAATAAATTAAAAAAAAATAAAGAGAAAGCAGATGACGAGCCACGTGTAGCATGGTCTTATCCTGACTCTGCATGCGTTCACATGTGCCCATGCATGCATGCGTGTGATCAGAAGGATTTTACGATTGCACGAATTATCTGTGGGTAGTGGGCACACTGTGATTTCATTCTGTGTATTTGCATTTTTCCATGTGGGTCTTGCCTACGATAAATGTGTTAATATTGTTGTAATAAAAGTATGACCTCTGAGCTCCTTCCTTGGAGACTCCACGTTGGCCAGATCAGTAACAGCACAAGGGTGAAGAGTGGTGCTTCAGAGCCCCAGCAGCCTCACTCAAACCCCAGCTCAGCCACTTGCCCCCCTGGGAGACTGAAGCAAATCACTTAGCCAGTCTGAGACTTCATTTCCTTACCTGGGCGATGGGGCTGATGATACCTGCCTACCTCTCCAGGCTGGGAAGCATTAAAGGCTGTAGCCCATGTAATGTGCTTAGCATGGAGCAAGGTACAGTGTAGGTGCAAATAAATAAGTTGTTTAAATAAACCAATACCATTTTTGAGCATGTAAAGTCATCAGCTATACTTCTATGGAACTAGCCTTGCAAAGTTTCTGCTGCAGAAGGAAGCCAGATGGGCACATGGAAGGGGAGAAAAGCCCGATAAGGGGAGCAGACACCTGACATGTGGGTGGAGTTCAGGTTCAGTGTGCTCTGGCAATGATCCTAGAGAGCCCATTGGTATGAGGTCTTGGAGCAGATGATTTTCTGAAGATGTAACTATGGATGGCTTGTAGGGGCCTGGAGGTATTGTCATGCATGAGCTTAGGGAATCAGAATCCTATGCAAAGTGCACATGGTTGAGGGCTCTCAGCAGCCTGGCGGGTAAGCCTGGGGAATGGTGGAGGGCTTTCAATCCAAGGAGGTCCGTCAAAGACTCTGTAGAAGCAGTGGCCTCTCCCAGGGGACCTGGCCTTTCCAGCTCAGCACGTTCCAAACCACACGCTATCCAGGGCTTCCCAAAGGATGGCCCCAGGTCTCGGTAGGTGGGTTGGGATTCAAGTAGGTCCTTGCTGAGAAAAGTGGCCTTGGCCTTAGCCACCACTGCTCCCAGAACTCTGGTTGCTGAGCCCTCTTTGCGTGAAAAGCCTGAGCCACACAGAATGCCATTGGGCTGAAAGTCACAGACAACCTCACCGAGCCGTGTACTAAACAAAATACAGATTTCTTTTCTTTCTCTCACAATGTATAACATAGTGTCTGGTTTCAGCCAGAGAGGAGAGAAGGGCAAAGAGCAAGAGGAACTGCCCCCAAGTCTGTCCCCTCTTCAGAGCTCTAGTTGGCTAAATAAAGTCCCCAAATTATGGCCCCCAAATGTATCCGGTGCTCATACCTGGGACCTGGAAACGTTACCTCATATGGACATAGGGTCTCTGCAGACGTGATCAAGGATCTTTCAGGGGGGATGCCCTCGTCTATCAGGGGGTCCCAAATCCATCACAAGTGTCTGCGTGAGAGCAGGGAAGGGGAGACTTGACTCACAGAGGAGGAGGAACCA
Source organism: Canis aureus (assembly GCF_053574225.1). Taxonomy (NCBI): domain Eukaryota; kingdom Metazoa; phylum Chordata; class Mammalia; order Carnivora; family Canidae; genus Canis; species Canis aureus. The sequence continues at coordinate 29,477,556 of NC_135613.1, forward strand.
GGAGCCCAGAGGCAGGGATGACAGTGTCTCAGCCCCAGCTGCTGGAAGGTGCAGGGAGCAGACTCCCTGGAGCCTTCAGCGGAGATGGGCCCTGCTGACGCCTCCCCTGTGGCCCAGTGATGCGGATTTGGGACCTTCCAGCCTTCAGGATGTGAGAGAGAATAAGTTCTGTCATTTCAAACTGTCAAGTTTGCAGTGACTTATTGAAAGAACCGCAGGACTCGAAGGCACAGGCTTTCCCCGAAGCACCGCTGATGGCTTCTGTTTATTGCCCAGCGGCCAAAATTATATCCTGCTTCCCTCTCACCCCTGACCCAGCCCCAGGTGCAAGGGAGGATGACTCAGGGCTCCTTTCAATGAAATTTGGGTTCTGTTAATAAGAGAGCAGGGTTTGGGATGCCTGGGTGGCTCAGTGCTTGAGCATCTGTCTTCGGCTCAGGGTGTGATCCCGGGGTTCTGGGATGGAGTCCTGCCTTGGGCCCCCTTAGGGATCCTGCTTCTCTCTCTGCCTGTGTCTCTGCCTCTCTCTCTGAGTCTCTCATGAATAAGTAAAATAATAAAAATCTTAAAAAAAAAAAAAAGAGAGCAGGGTGTAGTGGGTTTGAGATGGGGAGATGGAGGTCACATCCCAGGGATGGCTCCCGGGTCCTTGAGAAAGACAGTCCCTGTTGTAGGAAGTTTTTTTTTTTTTTTTTAATTTTTATTTATTTATGACAGTCACAGAGAGAGAGAGAGAGAGAGAGAGAGAGAGAGGCAGAGACACAGGCAGAGGGAGAAGCAGGCTCCATGCACCGGGAACCCGATGTGGGATTCGATCCCGGGTCTCCAGGATCGCGCCCTGGGCCAAAGGCAGGCGCCAAACCGCTGCGCCACCCAGGGATCCCAGCCTGTTGTAGGAAGTTTACATCTCCATGGGGTCAAGGAGGAATTTGCAGCTGCAAGTTCTTGCAAGTTAAAGCTACAAAAAAAGGGGCCTGGAGTCTGGAGAGAGCCTGTCTGATGTGCTGTCAGGCTGAGGGAAGGCTGAGGCTGGCAGACGGGAAGCGAGTGGGCTGCCTGCCCCTTCCCAGCCCTGGGGCCTGGTGGGGAGGGGGTGGATGAGTCAGTGGTGGGGACATGAGGCAGGCAGAGAAGCGTGTACCCTCTTCCCCACTGGGTTCTGGAGGAGATGGTCTTGCACACTCCCTTCTCCTCTCTGTGCCTGCGCTGGACGCGGTGGTCACATCCCAGTAGAAGTCATGGGGAAAACCAGTTAGGGACAGAGGCCTTCTGTAGGCTCCCAGAAAGGCCCGGGTGGCAGGGCGGGTGATCGGAAACCGTGCCATGGAGGGACCCAGAGGGCCGCCAGTGACGCTGGCTGCTCAGAGTCCAGGAGGACACACGGCATGTCTGCAGTGGAGGGCTCCTGCGGGTCCCCAGGCTGACTGGGAGGGACCAGCAGCTGCACTAGCGAGAGCCAACCCATGTGAAGACCATCGATCCCAGATTCATCTGAAAACGTCTGTCGGGGTTTCAGAGCCCTGGTCTGGCTGCTGCTGCAGCTGTGGGGTGAGCCATGGTCAGTGGGGGGGCATGACGGCCCTGGAGGCCAGGAGGCCCGCTGGACCCGAATGCAAGCAAGTCCCCTCCTCTCTCCTGCACCAAGATCACGGCTCCTGTGGCCTCATCTTGGACAGGGGATGGGGGAGGGGCTTAGCCCCTATGGCCTAGCTGTGCGAGGGTAGGATGCCCCAGACCCTGTGAATGGGCGAGTTTAATGTCACTAAAGTTCACTGTGTTCTTTAGCGCAACAGCCCCTGGGGGGAGGCCCATTAAGAAGACAGGCTCAGGGCAGCTTGGGAGGCCCAGCGGTTTGGCGCCTCCTTCAGTCCAGGGTGTGATCCTGGAGACCCGGGATCCTGTCCCAGGTCGGGCTCCCTGTGTGGAGCCCGCTTCTTCCTGTGTTTGTGCCTCTCTCTCTGTGTCTCTCATGAATAAAAAAATAAAACCTTAAAAAAAAAAAAAAAAAAAAAAGACAGGCTAAGTACCAGAAAATAAAGAAGCATCAATCTCTTTGTGCATCTGAGAGTCGGGAGCAAGCCAGCAGTGCTGCTGCTGCACATCTATTGGGTGTGTACAAGGTGCTGGGCGCTCCCCAGAGAAGACCTTTTAGTCCTCACGGTCCCCCCAGGTGTGGATCACTCTCCCTGTTTTACAGCTGAGAACCCAGTGCTCATGGTTTGTCTGGGGCCGCCGTGTTCACTGAGTGCAGGCGAAGCTGCTAAGGAGGGGGCCCCCACTCCAGTGCCTTCCGTGGCACACGGCTTCCTCTCTCTTCCACGCATGTCCAGAATGAACAGGCCAGGCTGTCCCTGATTCCCCGTCATCATTCCCCCAGCAGGGAGGGGAAGCCAGGGGAGAGTCCAGGGTGAGAACCTCCGAGCTGCGTGGACCCTTTGTGCTCACAGCACTTGGCCGGAGCTCCAGCACGCGGCCACCCTTACCTCCTAGACGGTCCGGCTTGGCTGAGGAAGCAATACCAGGGGCTGGGGAGCATAAACACATGGCATCTATTTGTTACAGTTCTGGAGGCTGGAGGTTCCAGGATCAAGGAGTCGGCACATTCGGTGTCTGGTGAGAAATTGCTTCCTAGGATGACAGATGGACGGCCACCTCCTCGCCTTGCTCTCACGTGGGGGACAGTCAGCGAGTGAAGAGTGAGCAGTGGTTTCTTCCTCTTTTTACGAGGGGACCAATGGCACTGGAGGTTCCCTCCAGCACCTCACCTAGACCTAGACATCACCCAAAGGACCCCCTCCTCATTCCAGCACATGGAGGGTGTGGAGTCAGCACAAGCGTTTGAGGGGAGGGGTGCGCAGGAGTGTGAGGAGGTGGCCTGTGCGCAGCAAAGCCTTGCAGGGGAGTAGTGTCCATGCACGTCGTCTCCGCTCTGGCATGTGGTCTGCACATCACAGATCTCCCCACCTTGGCGCACACTTGCTCCTCCCCAGGAGGACCCATGGTCCTGGCCTCCTGAGGTACTGGGGCTGAGGCCTTCAATCGTAAACTTTTGGGAGGACACGATGCAGCCCAAGGCGGATTTGCTCTTTGCAGCTCCCGCGTCCTCACGCCCAGCCCCTGGCCCCCGTGGTGGAGACGTGAGAGAGCGCTTGGCACACAGAGGGCTGACTTGGCTCTCCGAGTTGCAGTGGTGCTCATTTAGGGCGCAGATCTTGAGAGTTCACCGTGCGAGCTCGCTCCCCGGACAGAAGCGCTCAGGAGATGCCCGGGAACAGGGGGCGGGCCCAGCTCTGGAGGAGCTGCTGACCCCGACCCCACATCTGACCACACTTGTCACGTTCACAGGAAATGGAATCAGCTCCATCCACTTGAAAGCTGCAGAGAACCCCTGAAGGGGGCTTTTTCCTAACGGAGCCGCCGGTGAGCGAATGCTGGGCAGACTGAGGGTCCCCCAGGAAAGGCACAGGCACCCAGTCCGGAAGACTCGTGGCCTACAAAGGGACACAGGTTACCTGAATTCAATTCCACGATGTCCTCAGGATCCTGGCGGGGGCAGGACAGCCCCTTTGGCTGCTGCGTTTGATGGGAAGGGCAAGTGGCCCCACGCTGGGTGCGAGAGCACCGCTCACTCGCCGCCGTGCCCTCTTCCTCTCACTGTGACCAGAGAGCACCCGACCAGAGGGAGGCACGTGCTGGCCGCCCAGGCTTCTGCCTGGAATATTTAAACACCAAACTCCACTGGCCCCAAATGTAATCACATGTTAAATTATGGGAGGTCTCTGGGTTCGGCTTGGCCGCTGTAGGGAGTGGATGGGCTGCAGTAATTCACGAAGCAGGTGCATCCCTAACTGCCGGCGAGAGCGTTCTTGCCTGACTCATGATTGTCTTCCCCGTCCGAGGGGTTCCAACCAAGCCACCAGAGCTAGGCCTTGTCCAGGACAGTGACCTCCACACGAGCCTCTCACCTTTGCCAGTGGGATGGGGTCGGCGTCCTCACTGTGAGCGAACCCTCTTGTCTGTGGCCTACGCGCCAGCGGTGAGGTTTTAGCAGCGTGTTTAAAACGATGTCGCTGTTGGACACAGCCCCTGCCTGACCCATTGCTAACTCCTTGTAGTCAGCTTGGGCCTCAGGCCGGGCGCTTGAATGGCAGGCGTTAATTCCTCACGGTCCTGGCGGTCCTGGCGGCTGGAAGTCTGAGATTGGGGTGCTGGTGGATTCAGATCCCAGGGAAAACCCTCTCCCTGTCGTGTAGGGGTGTGCCTTTTCGCTGTGTCTCCGCATGGTGGGGAGATAGCAGAGGTCTCTGCTCCTCTTCTTTGGAGGCGCCAGTGCCAGCAAGAGGCCTCCCCAGGACCTCACCTGTCACCAACCACCCCCCAGAGGCCCTGCCTCCTACAGCATCATATTGGGGGTCGGGTTTCAACCTTTGAGTTTCCAAAGGACACAAGCATGTGGCCACAGCCCTGCCCTCTTCCTGGGCACCCCCAGTGAGCTGTCATGCCTGTGGCTGTTGGGCGCTCATCATGTCACACCCTATTCACCCCCACCCAAGCTGGGAACTAGTAAGAGAAGCAGGTGATGGGATGGTGGGATAAACTTGTCTCTCTCTTATTCAGGAAGCAAGGGCCTCAGGGGACGGCCCGTTCCCTGGTCTCTCTCGGCTTCTAGAGGCCACCTGCATCACCACCCTCCCTGCCCTGTCCTCAGTCTCCCACTTTCCTGACCCCCCCTCCACTTCCCCTAGACTCCCCTGTGATGCCATCCTGAGGACACTGGGCCACCAGATCATCTAAGATCATCAAAATCCTTGACGTGATCACATCTGCAGTGGCCCTTTGGCCAGGTAAGGTCACAGGTCCATAGGCCTCTTGAAGGATGTGTCCATCTCTGTGGCCATCGCTCTGCCTGGCACAAACGTGTCCTGAGGTCGGGTCCTGCAGCCGTGAACAAGCAGACACGACCCCTGACCCCACGGCTCACATTTTGTTGTAAACCATGTTTCCCTTCCCGGGTAGAGGTGGGGGACAGAGCATGGAGGAACGTACAGCCTGCGCCCACAGGGCTCTCCTGCCAGCCCTTCCAGAATGAGAGACACATTCTCTATCCATGTCCAGCACGGGAAGCACCAGAACTGAAATGTGGCTAGGGGGACTGAGGACCTGAAACTCAAGTTTTATTTTGTTTTAATGGAAGAGGCAGGTGTGTCCACAGGAGGCGGCTCAGCATGGCCAGCCTGTGTCTCCCTGGGCACCCCCCTCCGCTGCCTGCGATCCCTCAGGTCAGATCCCGCTGCTGCTCTTTGTCTGTTCTGGATCCCCTCTTCCCCTCCCGCACATGGGACACTGGGACGCTCGGGGCGGGCAGGGCTTGCCAACTCCTGGGGCCTCCCTCCTTGTATTTTCCTTTTATTTGCTAACCCAGGCACTTGTTTCCTGACATTTTCGTCTGGATTCGTTCCTGTAGTAAGAAATATGAAATCAATAAGTCCTAAGTCTGCCAAAACCACAGTTTACACAAATCTTTCCCTCCCTACCTTCCTGATTTAGAGAATCCCATCGTGGTCCCTGATCTAGCCAGAACCGTCTCCCGGGCCTGGCCCCTGCCCACCACCACCCTGCGGGCCTCCACCACCACCCTGCCGGCCTCCTCCCCCACACACTCTCCCACTTGCTCTGCAGATACTAACTTGTTAATTTCTTATCAGTCGTGCAACACAAGTCAGGTGAAGACACTGAGTTATGGATGGGCTGAGGGATGGTCTGAGGCCCACTGTGTAGGGGACAGAGACAGGACTTGAATCCAGCACCCAGGCGGTGGCAGAGCTGTGCTTGCTTTCTGGGCACCTCCTGGAGCCTCGACCTCTAAATTTCTCTTGTAGGGACAGCAGCTCTCCAAAATCTCTAGGGAGGGGACCCTTGAAAGTTATGTCCCCTTTCCCACCCTGTGAGCTGTCCATCGGTCCTGTCTGCTTTCTGGAGCTGTCACCGTCCTCCAAAAGGGAGACCCAGGTGGCTCTGGCCCAAAGCCTCACCTGCAGTTTAAACATGTCTTGGCTCCTGCTCCTTGCAGGGACTGCCTTCTGTCCTTCATCCTCTGAGGTAGGAGCTGAGGCACCACCTCCTCCCCCAGCAACCCCCACCCCCACCCCACCCCCTGCCACTGGGAGCCCTGCACCTGCAGACGGGCTGCTTCCTCTTTCTTGCTGGTCTAACCTGGCTGGATGTTCTCACTCTCCTTGCTCCTCTGGGACCGGCGAGCCCTGGAAGCTCCCACACTCCCCTTCCCAGCTGCCTGGCACCTTTCTTAAGGTTTCCAGCTTCCCTCAGAAGGGATCCCTCTGTTGGAGCCCTGGGACTGCGTATCTGACCTCTTTTTGTCTTCCTTCTGCACGGATGTGTTTTTGAGAGAGCTCCCCACTTCCCCCGAGCAACTGTGGTTTTGGAGGCAGAAAGGGCTGGGCCTGAGCTTTAGCTCACAGTCTTCTCAGCCCTGGGGTCTGCAGCCACCTGTACCCTGTGCCTCTTATGGGGAGGGTGCTCATGGCCCCCTAGCCTCCCTCAACACCTTCCCCAGGCTTCCCAGTGTGGGTGGAACTCGGGTCTCCAAAATCTAAAGACATGATCAGAACTTATGTGACCGAGAATCCAGCATCCACCCGAGACCATCTGTGAGGGTGGTGGGTCTGGACTCCAGGGGATCCAGGTGACTCTCTTTACAGCCCCATCTCTCCACCTTGAAGGCGATCAGAAGACAAAGGGAGGAAGGGGGGAGCCTCCTCTCTGTGTGCTGAGGGGCCCTGGGCGCTGGACACTGGAGCCCCAGGCCGGCTCTGTACAGGTAGAAAGCAGCAGCTCCTGCAGTGTCCGGTCCTGCTTCCCTGGCCTGCCAGCCTGGCTGAGAAGCACAGTTAAAAACAGGGGGATAAACAGTTCCATCCCCTAATGCCTTAAGGTCTGTATACCCAGAGACTCTACCATCCAAGCCGTGCTTTCCCTGTGCTTGCTGACAACGGCACAGGCTACAGAGTAGCCACTGGGCTGTGGTTAAAGCCTCTATAAGCTGCAGTGACCTGCCAAGGTCAAGATCTGGGAGGGCTCGAGTGTGTGCTGGCCTGAGGCCCAACGCGGCCTGCCCAGGCTGCACCCCCAACCCTGGCTGCATGGAACCTGAGTTCCCACAATGTCAGAGACGCACAGGGGTGGGACGGTGGACACCAAGGCCTCAGTCCCCTGCTCAGATGGGTCTCCTCCATATCTGTGTTCATGGATTTCATTCTCGGTCTGTTTCATCCATTCCTGGAAATGCAGTAGGTGACGGCCTCCCTCCCAGACCCCACCCTGAGTTCAGAGCTGAACACAAGAACCAAGTAGGTTAAGGCTTACAAATCATCTTCACTGGGGCGCCTGGGTGGCTCAGTGGTTGAGCGTCTGCCTTCGGCTCAGGGTGTGATCCTGGGGTCTTGGGATTGAGTCCCGCATCGGGCTCCCCACATGGAGCCTGCTTCTCCCTCTGCCTGTGTCTCTGCCTCTCTCTGTGTGTCTCTTGTGAATAAATAAATAAAATCTTTAAACAAACAAACAAAAACATCTTCATTTCTGGCAAGGCTGTGGAGGAAGGGGGACCAAGCTGCTGCCAAATGGACTTGTTCATATCCCCAGGCAGCTGGCTATGCCCAGGCCAGAGGCCCTTGTCTGAGTTCATGACACGGTGCAGGAGAGGGGACCTGGACCTGCCCCTTCTGCAGGTGGGGCTGGGGCACCCATGTCCACTTCCTTCTCCCAGCTATGCTCCCTAACGCCTGCCCCCAGAGATGCCCACACCCTGACCCCGAAACCTGTGAATGCATGACCTCACACGGTAGAGGAGACTTTACCAGATGGGATGAAGTCAAGGACCTTGACAGGGAGACCATCCAGTGGGCCCATGGTCATCAAAGGGGGTCCTTACAGGGGAAAGGCAGGAGGGTCCGAGTCTGCAGAAGCTGATGTGAAGGCAGATGCACAGGTCAGAGTGATGAGGCCATGGGCCAAGGGCTGTGGGCACTGCCAGAGGCTGGAAACAGCAGGGAAATTCTTGCCAGGAGCCTCCCCAGCCCTGCCAACCCAGTTTTGGACCTTGGGCCTCCAGAACGGTGAGATAAGACATGTGTGTTGTTTCGAGCCACAACATGAGCAGTAGTTTGTTACAGCAGCATTAAGAAGCTAGAAGGAAAACCAAAATTCACCAACAACCACAGCCCCTCGTCTGGAGAGGAGGGAAAGTGTGGGAGGAAGGGCAAGGCCAGGAACATCCGTCCACGGGGAGAAAAAAGGGGTGAGGGGGGAAATCATTTCCTGTCCTCATCTCGGGGGGACGGGTCTGGCTGTTCAAGCAGGGAGAGACCAAGGCCCCAGAGTGAGTGGCTTCCAGCTCACGGCCGCATCAGGATAAAGCAAACCAGAGGACCCACACTCACTGGTGTGCTTCTGTCCCTCCTCATCGTCACGAACGTGACACCCCCTCACGGCTGGCCTCTTAGGGAAGCAGAGCCTCGAGCAGCAGGCTCAGGGCTTGGGGAAGAGAGGCAGTGGCTCCTCGTCACAAGGTCACACAGACGTGATGGAGCGCGGCATGCAGATATGGACCACTCATTATTCATCCTAACCTATTTACGCCTCTTGATGGCGTGAGTCAATTCACACCATAAGGACTTTTGCTGCCAAGTGAACAGTGCATTTTATTTTCCCACTTGGCAGGAAGAGCAGGACATGGAAATCAAGTTCAACGCTGTGGCCCCGTGTGACCCTGCTGGTCACCCTCCCCTCATCTTCCCCAGGACGCCCGCATCAGCACCTGGTCCGCCCGTAGATGGGGCTGCTGCTTTGCTCCCGTGATGACATCATCTCCGGCCATGTGCTATTTTCATCCGCTTGTTTACTCAACAGATATTTGATAAGTACCCGCTACGGTGGCCTGGCGGGGAGAGAGCAGTCAACCAACCCTGTCCCTGCCTTCGCAGAGCCGGTGGCCTCGTGAGCAGGGGCAGAAGGGGACTGCATGCACATAGTTGAGTGGGCCTGTGCGGCTTCTTGGCTGCTTGGGAACCCCAAGACTGGTTCGAGTTTCCCTTCGGAGCTGCTGACCTTGAGTGTGTGTGGACTGTCCTCTGCAGCGGGGGCTGCTCACAGCACCGTGACAGAGGCCCCTAGTGTGGGAGCCCTGCTGGGATGCAAATGGGGACTGGGAAATTTTGTTCCCAGGACCCGTCTCCACCCATCGCTCCTACTCCCTCCCCTTGCCATCCAGACGCCTACCCACCCACTGTCTTTAGCACCACTTAACCCTTTCTTCAGTGTGACCCTGGGAGGACCAGGTTCTGTCCTTTGGTTATTTATTTATTTTTTAAAGATTTTATTTATTTATTCATGAGAGGCAGAGAGAGAGAGAGAGAGAGAGGCAGAGGGAGAAGCAGGCTCCCTGCAGGGAGCCCGACGTGGGACTGGACCCTGGGACTTCAGGATCATGCCCTGGGCCAAAGACGGTGCTAACCCGCTGAGCCACTTGGACTGCCCCTGTCCTTTGGTTATTGAAATATAAATGTAGAGTAGTTCCAAGAGCATCAGAGACTCTCCAGTGTGGTCATCTCTCTGTCTGCTGCCCTCCCGAGAGCAGGGCTTTGCAAACTGTGCTGTGCTTAAGAGTCACTTAGGGTGTTAACATACAGATTTTGACTCGGTAGGTCTGGGGCAGGGTGTGGTTGATCTGCAGGGTTTAACAGGCTTGGGCTAAAGCCTGTACCAGGCCAGGGACCCCACATTGTGTAACCAAGTCCTAGGGAGGTTGGTGCTGGAATTATCATGCTGGTTGGTGCACTTGTTTCTCTTTGTGACCCGGAGCCCTGAAATAGAGCCACTGCATAGTCGGGACTCAATGCACATTTTTGTGGTCAGGTGGTGGCAGCTGGAGTATATGCAAAGACAGAGCGGACCCCACCCTAAAGGATTCCCAGATGCTCGGTCCCCCTGGCCTAGAGAGCTCAAAGGCTCAGCCAGTGTTGGTCATCTTGTCTCCTGTCCCTGACTAATCCATCTTCTTCTATTAGGAGGTACATCTGGCCCAGGTCTTTGCCCTGACCCTGCCTCTCCCCAGGTGAGCATGTCTGGAAAAGCTACTTGACTTGCTTAAGCCAGTTTCTTTATCCTTAAAATGATGGTGCCCCTTATGTCTAAGGGATGCCATAGGACTCACAGGGACAAGGTGCAAGGAAAGGGGCTGGAGATATGAAATACCCTTTTTATGTATAAACAATGTACCCTGAATGCCTTGCCCATCCCCTATCTTAACCCAGGAGATTCCAGATTCAGGAATCACCTGGGAGTCTCCTCTACCTGGAAGCCTGCCCTGATTTCCTCAGGATGGATCAGGTGTTCTTCGTCTATGCCCAGTGGTGTGTGTGTTTTCTCTCTGCCCAAAGACGGGGCTCCTGCAAGCCGTTCATGACGGTCTGCACCTTTAGCACCTAGCTCAGCACTGGGCACTTAAGGAATGCTCCTTTGGGAAGAGCCAATGATGGAATGGACTTCCCTGAAGAACTGAGTCTAGGGGAGTAGAGAAACGGGGAAGAAACTGAGGCCACTGGTAGCACTGGGGCCCCCGATGCTCTGGGGGCTCATTGAGCAGCTCCCAGAAGAGAAGAAGCAGGTGCTGGCTCAGTTTCAACTCTAGGTTTAAGGGAGAGGTATTAAAGAGATATTCCTTGTTTCTTCCGAGTTTGACCCATCACTTCCCTAGGGCCAGGCCACATGAGTGAGGACTTGTCTAGAAATGGGGATTAAATTTTAGCCATCATGTCTTCTGTGCTCACTCAGGGGAACCCAAACTTGTCAGGCATCTTAGAAAGAATGTGGCATCTTTCAATCCCTCCCGACACTCTTAGGAAGGACACTTTTCCTGGCAAACTCCTATTCATCTTTGAAGACCCAACTCAAATTGCCCCTTGCCTCTGCCCTGTATATAGAAGACCCTCTGAATTTCCCAGTCCTCTCAGGTCAAGTTTAGGAGTTTATGTGTCCATGATTTCCACTATACCAGAAACCCCTGGAGAACACAAACACCACCATTTACCTTAAATCTCCAGGCCCTTACTAGGGCTTGGCACACAATAGTTGCTCAATAAATGTTTGAATACATGGATGCTACTTTGTGCCTCTCACATTCTATCTGACCGGCACCAAATGAATCTTCTTCTCTTTATGTGGTTGTTGCTGATTAGACTTTCAAAAGCCCCTGTCCTGTCCCTCAGGGCCCTGGACACATCCACACTCTCGGCTCCTGGGGGTACAGGGCTTGCAGGGCTGGGGGCGTGTCCCTCTGATGTGCTCATGCAGATGGAGGTTTGGACGCGTCATTGGGATTGATTTTCGTCTTTATGATTTAGGTTGCGATTGATTTTCTCAGGTAGAGGCTTTGCACTTAATGAAGTGAGGGCTGTTCAGCTCCATCCAGACAGGATTACGTGCAAGGACAATTACCCTTCTGGTGACAGCTTCTCTCTTTTTAAAATATGTATAATGCAATGAAAATAACTCAGCTGATGAGGTGAGATATGATATGAAGTGGGTGGTGACATTCAAGTGGTCTTCATGCCATTTTCTCACCACTGCGGGAAGATGTTGTTAGAAGGATTGGACTATTTTATTGCTCTGTGTGTGTGTGTGTGTGTGTGTGTGTTTGTAAACTTGGGAGATGCTCACAGTGTTGATTTAGAATAAAAGGATGAAATATTTAAGTGAGCAAGAGAATGTTTTAGATTTGCTTTTCTTTAGCTGAAGCCTAAGAACTTGGTGGAGCCTGAGATCCCCCCAGAGGATTTGAGGCTATGTGGGGCTGGGACCCTGCAGGCTCGCCCGTGCAGCCTCCAGGTGGGGCTCCTGTGTGTGAGTCCTGTTAGGATTGTTCTTTTTTCTAGAAAATGGGGGAAACCGGCTCTCAGACATCCTCATCTCATCTTGATGAAGGACCGGTGCCCCTTAGATGTGTTTTCTATTTGAAGCCCACCCGTAAACCCATTTTATGCAAGGGGTTCACACAGTCCCATGGTCCCATTCTGCTGGATCTTCCAGGTTTGAGTACTGACATCCTGCACCCCAGGAGACCTCTCAGTCCCCAGGCAAACTGGGACAGTTGGCAGGTGGACACTTGGATAAGCTCCTGAGAGGGAGAAGAGAAAACAAAGTGCATGTCTCCCTGATGCCATCAGCAATGTGGAAACTGGGGTGAGGACACAGGTGGCAGACAGTAGGCCCCTTGCTCTGATCTGAAATGCATCAACGGAACTGCCAAGCTGTTCTGAAAGTACAGAATATCAGAAAGTAGATATGCATTTTAAAGGACTTGGTTTCACAGGACTATGTGGTTCAGAGAGAAGAGATCCAGCAGAGGGTGGTCCAAAGCTGCACTTTGAGTATAAGAGGTGCCTGGGGGCTCCAGACTTGGCTCCCGCCTTGGGCTCAGGAGCCCCACCAAGTGTGATCACCAGAGCTGCTGAATCCAGGCCCCTGGGCTGCTCATGGCTGTCATCCACATCCTCTGGAGAGAGGAGGCCTGCCCCAGAGCTGCAATGTCTGACTCTGGGGGATGGTGGGGAGGCCTGTGTAGGACCAGGTGTCTCCCCTCCCCCACTGATCATAAAGCATTATGGGAGATCAACTTGGGCGCAGGGTGAGTGCTTTAGAGATGATCCCAAGTCAACACTAACTGCCATGAAGAGTGCCTGAAGTGAGCTGGGGAGGTGACCTGTCCAGTTCTTCATGTGCCAGGGACCCTGGATATGCACAAGTTGGCTCCTGCCCTGAGCCTTGGCCACGTGGTGTGGCCACCATTTGGGAAAAGAGTGGGAAAGGTGTTGGGAGGGCAGGCCTGGGCGCCCCATGTTAGATTCTGGGGGAGCAAACAAGAGTGTTCTGGGCGAGGAACCCTGATGCACCCGGGGGTCAGTGAGCAGACCAGTTTGGAGGGCGGTGAGTTTGGAGGGGTGTATGGGCCTCCACGGGCACAGCCCAGGACAGGGAAAGCACAGTCTCATTCCCTTTTGGGGTGTACTGTGTAATTAGGGTGACTGGCCTGCCCAGTGTGCCTGGGACTGAGGAATTCCCAAGAAGTGAACATGCTTTCTGGGCCAAAGCAGTTATTTTGGGCAAATGGGGCCAAGCTGGTTCACCCCATGATTATCCTGATCATTCTTCTGACAAGGAAGCAGATGGCCAGAGAAGTCCCCAGGCACCTGACATCCAAACTTGTGCGCCTTCCAGTGTCTCTCTATGAGGGCATCGTGCAGTGGTTTTGGGGGGGGGGGGCACAGTTGGAGCTTCTGGGAGTCAGTGAGGCCCTGGCGGTGTCACTGACTGTGCCCCCAGGGGCCACCGGCTGCTGGTGGGCTCCCGCACCCCTCTGGTGCCATAGTCTCTACCAAAGGCAGCAGGGAGCATTCGCTGTCTGCATTTGAGATACTGGCTGTTACCAACTTTCTTAAAATGAGAGTGGTGAGGATGGGATGGCCTGCGGGATGGTTGAGAGCTTTTAAGGAGATTGCACCAATTGGAGCCCTAATTAATGTTTGTTTTATGATGTTCCAGGGAATGATCGCTCGATAAGATAATGCAAATAGAATTTAAAAAAAGCGTATGTTCCATTTAAACAGTGGGTGTAAACAGACGCATTGCAAAGTAGCCTGTTGGAAGATGTTATTATAGGAAGGGATATTGCTCCTTCTGCAATCTGTGCTTGGTAATCATTTCATTAATTGTAAACAGACGCGACTGGGTGCCTGGTTCCCAGCTCGCCGCAAGAACAGGGGTCAGAGAGGAGAAAGCCCTTCAGGCGCAGCCAGCTTCCTGGCATCGGAGGCCGGAGGTGTCAGGCAGCAGGAGCGGGGTGTGGGTGGGGAGGGCGGCTCTTGGCCTAGGGTCTGGGAAGTCAGGGTTGCTGGCCCAGTGGGGATCGGGGTATCATGGGGGGAGGGAGCCCCGGGAGCAGCAGGGCCCAGAGCACTCTTCAAAGCTTCCATAGCTGCTCTAACACATGCCACGAACTTAGTGCTTGTGACCCTACTGGTTTGGAGGTCAGAAGTCCCGAGGGGCTGGCAGTGGGCTGCGCTCGAGGTGTGGGCAGGGCTGCGTTCCTTCTGGAGGCTTTCGGGGAGGATCTGTTTCCTTGCCTCTCCAGCTTCTTTTTTTTTTTTTAATTTTTATAAATTTATTTTTTATTGGTGTTCAATTTGCCAACATATAGAATAACACCCAGTGCTCATCCGTCAAGTGGAGGCTGCTCCATCCTCGGCTCCTGGTCCTGCCCCCAGGTTCAGAACAAGCAGGTGGCTGGTGAAATCTGTCTCTCTGTTCTGACTCTTCTGTCCCTCTCTTCCCACTGCAGGACCCTCGCGATGACGTTGGGCCCACCTGGATCTTTCAGGACAATCTCCCCACCTCAGGGTCACCTGATTGGCAACCTTGATTCCACCTGCTGCCTCAGTTTCCCTCTACCTGGCATATTCACAGGTTCTGGGGATCAGGATGTGGACATTATTCTGCCTCCTGGAGGCGATGAACACATTTTGCCTTAGAACTCACTGAGCTTACTTTTATTTATCCATTTATTTTTATTTATGAAGAAAAGATGCATGGAAGGTTCCAGAACAGGGACACCGAGGTCTTGCCTCAGCAATGTCACTAACTCCGTGTTTGGCTCTGGGCTGTGCTTACTCAGCCTCTCTGAGCTGCAGGTTACTCTCCTTTCGATGGGAACGAAGTCACTTGTCCTGACTGTGTCACCCTGGGAAAACAAGACGAGGGGGTGGACTTGGAAATGCGTCAGAAAGCATGACTGCTACACAATGAGCTGTGATTGGACTCCCAGCATTTCTGGCATTGAGCACTTTTAGTGCATTGTCTCCAAAGCCCAAGCTCTAATTGATCTTCAGCAGGGGTACCCTCACGGGTCTCCAGAATATTCTTTCCAATCCCACTCCAGGGCAGGCATAGGAGAGCTTGGAGTGATGGTCCTTTTAAGGAAGAGCTCACCCTCACTTGTGCTTTGGGGTGGATGATGAGACCTGCGTGCACGTTCTCAGCCCTCTGGCCAAGGGTCACTGCCCGAGTGGGGCACCTTCTCAAAGCAAGGCCACCACAGTCTCTGTCCCGTTGGCGTAGAGGCTACGCAAGTCACCATTTGAGTTTTGGCAAATATGTACACATGTGTAACTCAAGCCCTACCGGGATTTAGAACCCCACGACGTCCCCTCCTGCCTCTGCCTCGTCTGTCCAGTGGTGCCCTGTGGCCAGAATTTTTAAGGTCATAGGTGAGGTTCGCCTTCCCAGAGCTTCACACGACTGGACCACACGGTCTGTACCCTGGTGTTGGCTGCGATGACCCAGCACGGTGTGTGGTTGTGAGGATCAGCACTTCATTCCTCTTTGTGGCTGACTAGTATTCCATCAGGATCAGGCCCGTTTGCTCATCTGTTCTTCTGCTGACGGACCCCTGGTCCGCTGCCAGGCTTCTGTGGTTCCGAGGAAAGCCACCATGGGCATGCGGGTGGAAAACAGAAACCACGAGTGTGTCTCGGCCACGTGCCCCCTGGCTCATGGAAGGAGCCCTGGCAATGCCCACAGGAGTGCCAGCGCCCCACGGCACGTGGTGTAAGGGCAGTCGCCTGTGTTGGGGTGGGAAGGGGTTCTGGGGACTCCTCTGTGGGCCGGCTGGGGGCGTCCTCTGAGCACCAGGTTCCAACCCCACCTGGGCCCTTGTCCTGTCTCCTTCCCTGAGCTCTGTGCTTGCGTATATATTTATGAGCCCTGCAACTGCTGCTTCCGGCACACTATTTACTTAACAATATAACAGTAATTGTAGGATAATTGGGCTGCAATGAAGGAACAGCCAGGGTCTGTGCAGTAAGTGGATAATAAAAACCAGGGTTTATGGGTTCTGTTCCTGGGAAGATTTATGGCCTTAATATTGCATTATGTAACTAATCATTTCTAGTTCAGCCTGGCCTGGGACTTGGGGCGGGACCCTCAGCTGGCTGAGCGATAATCAGGGAACCGGAGGAAGCACCAGGCCACGAGGCTTCCCCGCGAAGATCCGTGGATTCAAACCTCCTTCAGCTTGGACAGGAAGACGGTGACAAGGAGGTATCTCGCTGCACTGTCCCCTCCTTCCAGCCTCTGCTGCCGCGTTCATAGCAGACAGCAGGGCATCGGGGGCCCTTTCTGGTGACAGTGTGCAGCAGCCCTGACGTCCCCAGGCCCCACACCACGCCCTGGGCATCTGCAGGGCTTGGGTCCTTCACCAAAGGCAAAATATCCCTCGTGGGTCTCAAAGAATAATGCATTCTACGTTTGTCTCCTTTTTCCAGGGCAGGGGCAGGAAGTCAAGACCTCTGTCCCTGTGTGCCCTGTGTGCCCCTGGCCTGGCCTCAGTGACCCAGAGAAGAGGACCCAGGCACTCGAGCCATAACACCTGTGCTCATGGCATTGTTCCCGGGAGTCATGGGCAGGAAACCCAAGCCCACGTTGTGTCCAATGGGCAGAGCCGACCATGTGGATAATGGTCTGCCCCTACCCTCGGGCTCCTGGTTAGTGACTCAGGTGTGTTTTCTTTGTGAGCTCCATCAGCATACATTTTTTCTAATTTTTTAAAATTTATTTATGATAGGCATGCAGTGAGAGAGAGAGAGAGAGAGGCAGGCAGAGACACAGGCAGAGGGAGAAGCAGGCTCCATGCACCGGGAGCCCGACGTGGGATTCGATCCCAGGTCTCCAGGATCGTGCGCCCTGGGCCAAAGGCAGGCGCCAAACCGCTATGCCACCCAGGGATCCCCATCAACATACATTTTGATTGGAACACTTTCTTTTTTTTTTAATTTTTATTTATTTATGATAGTCACACACACAGAGAGAGAGGCAGAGACACAGGCAGAGGGAGAAGCAGGCTCCATGCACCGGGAGCCCGACGTAGGACTCGATCCTGGATCTCCAGGATCGCGCCCTGGGCCAAAGGCAGGCACTAAACCGCTGCGCTACCCAGGGATCCCGATTGGAACACTTTCTTAAACACATTGTACTCCGAGACAACTGTGTCAAAATTGTCCATGCTTTTTCTTTTACGTGACCATTCCGAATCTTGGTGAAAGTCAGGGTGGGCAGCCCGGGTGCCTGAGCGGTTTAGTGCCACCTTCGGCCCAGGGCCTGATCCTGGAGACCCGGGATCGAGTCCCACGTCGGGCTCCCTGCATGGAGCCTGCTTCTTCTTCTGCCTGTGTCTCTGCCCCCCTCTCTCTTTGTCTCCCATGAATAAATAAATAAAATCTTAAAAAAAAAAAAAAAGAAAGTCAGAGTGATGGGTAATCCTGATGTGCTCCTTAGTGGGAGCAATTTAAAGGGTTTTCTGTAAGTTTGTATTTTTTGAGCAATTCATTTTGCTTCTGGGAGTCTACCCTGAGGAAATAGTAAAATATTAGACAAAATGTGTGTACCACATGTTCATCATTGTGATTTCAAACAGTGTTTTGGGGCTTAAATGATGCATTCCGTATCTTGGGAGGGGTGTGTGTTGCACAGACATAGGCATTTGCCAGAACCTGTGAAATGGCTCATACAAGATCTGTGTGACTCCGGCACGGCGTGCACATTTTGGCTAAAAATAACCAAACTTGTGAACGTGCATTAAGCCATAGCTGGCAGGTTTGCTTGTTACGCTGGCACGGGTTAGCAGTTGCCAAAGTGTTTTCTAATGTCTAAAGTGTTTTATTCTAATCATGAGCAGTTGAGTAAGTATATCAAGAAAAATGGGAGCTCAGTCTCTCATTGATGGGAAAGAGAGTTAACAAACGCAGAGAGGAGGGAGATTAAAATGTACCTTATGGATTGGGATTGGAGAAATCAGTGGAAATGCATTTCTGTGCATATGTGTATGTCATTAGCAACGAATACATATACGTATACTATACATACATAGCTTTATACACGTGCATAAAGGATATGCATGTATCTCTATATTAATATCATACAGATTAATATGAGTATATTTACATTCATCCTGTGACTCGTCTATCATCTATCTATCTATCTATCTATCTATCTATCTATCTATCTATCATCTCTCAGCTCTGTGTCCTGGGAGGGCTGTGATGTGAGGGCACCCCCGTTTCAGTGATCGCGCCATCCTTGGCACTCAGGTCCTGTTTCCAGTACATTCTTTATCCAAGGGAACCAGGACTCCTTGGAGAGAAACTTTCTCTCAGGTCTAAGGTGGGGAAAACACAGAGCAAATCTGAATGGATGGAAGTGCTCCAAGGCGGATATGCTGTGGAGGCACATGGGTCCAACTCACAAGGCTGCTGCTGGACCAGTCTCAGACAATCTGGACATCAACATAAGTAACACTAGAGATGGATTATAGTCCATTGAATAAAATAAAAACAATGAATCCATACTGATCCAGGGAAGTAAATAAACCAAGGAGAAGGGTAGGTGCTCCTCACATCAGAATCCTCCCTGAGAAAAGATTCAGAAAGCCCAGTGGCTGGTGCTGAAACCAGGGGGTGAAAGTCTGGATACAAAGAATCAAAGTATCTCCCTGCAAATTCCTTAATTGTGGAAGGAAAAGGTAATTTAACAGTGGAGAGACCTGGTGGATATGCCTTCCCAGGGAGGTCAAAGATTCATCCCAGTGTGGAACATTGGATGCCTCCTGCCCTGGGACAGTGGGGGATGCAGCAAAGGGATGCATCAAGGGGGATGCAGTGAGGGGATGTAGCAAGGGGGATGCAGTGAGAGGGATGCAGTGAGGGGATGCAGTGAGGGGGATACTGTGAGGGGTTGCAGTGAGGGAGATACATCAAGGGGGATGCAATGAGGGGGGATGCAGTGACGGGGATGCAGCCTCGCCTGCCCATCCCTGATGGAAAGGGGAGCCTGGATCCTGTGGTAAAAGCACCAGCCAGAGCGTCATTCCCAAAGTAACCACCTTTGCTCTCCAGAAATGTCAAGGTCAAGGAGAAAGAAGTGGAGGGAATGATCTGAGAGTGAAGAAGCCTGAGGAGACAGCGAGGCAGTGAGAAGGTATGGGCCTGGGCCACGGGGATGGAGGCTGTGAAGTACCCCGGTGTGACCGAGATGTGAGTATATGCCGTGGGCCAAGGCTAAATTTCTTGATTTGGGTAAGTGGCTGTGGCTCTGTAGAAGAACGCCTTTTCTCCTTAGGAAAGATGGAGGGAGGAGGGGTGGTAACAAGGCAGCTGGGCCCAAGGATAAGCCTGCGTGAATCTGGGCGATGGGCCCGTGGGGGTTCCTTGCACCATCTTTTCTGCAAGGTTTTCTGTGACTTTTCTGCAGGGTTGAAATCACAACCAAATCAAAGTCCTGGACAGACAAAGCCTGAGTGCATCTCTCTATACGAGGACGTCGGCACGAGATGAGTGTGCCCTGGGGATGAGGGGGCTCAGAAGAAACACGTGGGGCGCCTCAAACCAAACGTGGGAGGCGTCTGTGTGTGATGAGCCAACAGAAGCTGTCCAGAGGCGCCCGAGTCCACCCCTGGCCGAGAGCAGGTGTGGGTCCCGCCTCTGGCGAGCATCACAGCATCACAGCGTCACAGCTGTGGCGAAGGCTTTCTGGGGCAGCTGGCCTCGGGACGTGCCAAAGAACGGGCTGCCCGGGAGCTGCCAGGGGAGCGCGAAGGGGACGGGCAGCCTGCTTGAGGGGAGGTCTGCTCCATGTTCAATGCTGAGCTGTCCTCCTGCTCTACTCTTTTCCCTCCAATTTGCCCTCCTCCAAGGCAGGAAGCAGGAAAACTGCAGCTCCATCGCGTTCCCCAGGGCAGGCGGGGCTGGCTGTGCTTTGTGCCACTTTCCTAGTATGTTAATGCACATCTGTGGACACCCCCTCCCACGGCCTTGGGGAGTAACTGCAATTGTTCTTTCTGCTTTTTTCTTTTTTTTCTTTTTTTGTTTTTAATGACCCCCTTGGTTACTGGCCTGGCAGTAACCAGAATCTCTGAAAGCAGAGATTCAAGAGGCTCCTGGGAGAATGAAAAAGCAAATTTCTGGAAGGGAGGTAGTAGCCAGGAAGAGGTATGCGAGCAGCAGGTGCTGTCCAGCTTGGAGGCCGTGACGGGTTGGGGCAGGGAAATGCTGGGACAAAATTTGGATGATTTTGTCCAGCAAAGAAAGAACCAGCACAGCAGAAGGGGGACATTGATGTGAGCCTGAGGCAGTATTCAAAGGTGGGGGAAGTCTGCCTGCCCAGCCCCAGCCTGAAGACCAGACAGCGCCTGCCTGCCCAGCCCGGACCCCGACCGGCACCTCCATGTGTCACATCGGGCCTGTGCCATGGGAGCACCTACTCCCGCTCGGGCATCCAGAGCGCTGCACTACTCATCGGGAGAGGGAGCAGAAGCCTTTGCAGGTGCTGGGACAGAGTCTTGAAGTCTCCCAAGTTGGCGGTGGCTGCACATGACTTCATACGGGGTCCATCCTTTGTGGTCATGTGGGGTTCCTGAGCCCTGCGGGGGCAGCTACTTCAGTGTGGGGTCTTCCTTCCCCCAGCAGTTATTCCTGAAAACCCTCCAAAGGCCGGGGTCTTGCCAGCCTATGACGCGAGCTTTGGGGCAGAAGGATCACACCTCTCCTGTGCACAGCAGGACCCCTGGGACAGGCTACTAAGGCTGTGACCTGCTAAGGTTCTTCCTTGCAGAGTTGAGGCGACTCCCTCTCATACCACTCCTGTCTGCAGCAAGCAAGCACCCCAAGAGGGCAGAGAAATCCAAGCTATTGTGGTGAGCTTATCCCTGGGAGGCCTGAACCCAGGCTGTGGTGCTTTTCTCAAAGCTACCTTTACCATCCTCCACCCCCCGCCGTCAGAAAACTCGCCCCTGGGGATCCCCAGGGAATAGTAACAGTAACGATCATGCCAAGAATATTTAACTGGAAAAGCATCCTATCCTATAAAACAGCAACTCATCCATTCCTTTACTCATTTACGTGCTCATCCAACAGACTCTGCATGGCATGATGGGGCAGCTGCCCAGCCCTCCAGTAGAAGGAAGGGTGGGGTGCGGGCAGCTCCTCAAGGGTACCCTGGGCCTTGGTTCTTCTCCGCCCACAGCACTTCCACCTCCCCATACCTGGTTGGTATTTGAGACCCCAAGAGCCCCTAAAGGCATGTTCTGAAGTTTCTGTGAGTCCAGCTTCTGAGCTCCTGGTCCTCTTTTGGTCTCTGGCCTCATGGGAAAAGACAGCAAAGCTTTTCCCTGCAGGGACCCCACAAAGCTGGGCCCGCCCCAGAGAGTGCTGGTGTGCGGCTGGCCTCGGACAGCCTTGCTAAGTGGGTGGGGCTCAGGACACGGACTATTTACCGTCTCATTATTTTCTCTGATGGGTCAGTTGGGGAATGTGAGGTCCACAGGGTGGCTTGCCTGTCCTGAACTCCTTTGTCTGATGCCCCAAGCTGCTCCAACCCCTCATGTGAGGCCAGTTCATGAGGCCAAACAAGCTGGTGGGGCAGGTGTGAGGTGTTAGAAGGCACCAGATCCATGTAAGAACACCTAGTCATGGTCACATTAGCAACATAAGGGAGCAGAGACAGGACATTGGGAGACCCACTGTTCCCCAGAGAAAGCCTCTGCCAACAAGGCAAAGAACAACCATAGAGCATGGGTGAGTGTCTTTGGGCCACACTAACTAATGACCACAGCTAATGACCACAAACCGGCACTATGAAACAAGGCTTAGAGGCCAGAAATCCCAAATCGAGGTGTCAGCAACGCCATACTCCCTCTGGAAGCTCTAGGGGAGGACCTTTCCTGCCTCTTCCAGCCTCTGGTGGCCCCTGGCATCCTTTGGCTTGCAGACACATCGCTCCAGTCTCTGTATCTGTCTTCACCTGGACTCTCTCCTCTTTCTCTTATAAGGGGTTTCCCATTGAATTTAGGGCCTGCTCAGATAATTGATGATCTCACTTGAAGAATCTCAACTTAATTGTATTTGCAAAGAGCCTTTCTCCAAGTAAGATTGTAGTAACAGGTTCTAGGGATTAGGACAGGGACAAATGGTATTTTGGGAACACCATTCAATGCATTACAAAGTAGAAGTAGGGGTGGAGCTGGGGTGTTGATGAAACTGGGAGAACACTTGGAGGGCAGGAGAGAGCATCCAGAGAGCAGGGAGGGAGCACTCAAGGGCAGGGAGGGAGCATCCAGAGAGCAGGGAGGGAGTATGTTAGAGCAGGGCTACCTGTGTATGCTTAACAATGTTCGGGGAGCTGAGAAATCTGAGCATTTGCCTGATGTCCACTTGCCCAGGGTGGGCGTCCTGCCTGCGTCCAGGAGAGGAGGGAAGGGCTTTTTATGCCTGTGGGATCTGCATGCACCAAGGCTCTGGCAGTTTGATGGGGAAGGTTGGGCTGTTTCTGCTGGGACGGGCACAGATCCCAGGCAGGGGTCTGGGGAGCCGGGGCTATCACCCTCCACAGGGCAGACGAGGGAGGGGTGGGGAGGACCTGAAAACTGTAGGAACCCCAAAGGTTACTGGAACGTCCTTTGTGTTGCACGCCTGACCAGGCCACTCCTTGGGGAAGCCAGGGTGGACAATGTCTGATTTCTCTTTATACGAGATTGAGCTGTTCACGAGGCAAACAGATTCTTGGTGAGATCGGGGCTGGAGTTAAAATCTACGAAAGCAGCAGCCATGGGGAGAAGCTGGCTGACTTCCAGGCGGATATGTCTGTATCTGCCTTGGGTCCACCAGGGTCTCATTCTCAGGATTTACCGTAGACAGTGAGGGAGTCGCGGCAGGCGGGAGAGGATCACTTTCTCTGCAGCAGGAGGCTGGGGCTCCCAGCAGCAGCCCTTTGCTGCCTCCTCATTTCGGGAGAACCGTGGTTGCCGGTGTCAGACCCCTCACCAGTTGGATTCCTGTCCTTGTTGGACAGACACGCATTTCTTGCTTTATTGCAGGGATCTTGCTGGGTGACTCTCTCAAAGCCAGGACCATGTGATAGATTCCGGGTATCCGGTATCCACAGCTGCATCCAATTCAGGCAATAACAGGGTGCAGCACTCTGGCCCTCCTCCTACTCCTCTTTCTCCCCACCCGCTCCCCCGTGGGATACTCCCCTGGGCGTGTCTCTTTATTCATCAGCTGATGCTCACTTTCTCCTCTGAGGGCCCATGCACATCGGAGCTCTTCCCTCAGCACATCCATCCTGACGGCTCTTTTGGGGTAACGTGAGGGAGGTTCAGTAATTGATGCCAAGGGAGGAAGACCATGGGAGCTGAGTCTTGGTGTGGACCTGCCCCTAACTGTCACTGTGAGCTGAGGTTGAAGCAGGTTGCGGCCTCTGCGGGCCTTGGTTTTCTTCTCTGTGGTCTGGGGCTGTATTAAATGATCTCTGGTCCTTCCTGCAGGAAATTCCTTCCCGTTTTTTGTGCAATGCCCACCTTGGTGAGCACAGAACATTATGCAATAGGCTGGATTATCACTTCCTCTTCTTAAAAGGAAATGATCATTTGGGAGTCAGGGTGCAGTCTATCTGGGATCCCTGTCACCTCCACTCAGACCTGCCTAAGTGCTCCAGGCCACCTTGTATGTGAAGCTTCCCTTTGTTGTGCAGCCTACAACACAGGGAACAAGGCTGTCTGCAACAAGGACATTGTCTGGCTGTGAGTTCAGGTTGAATAAGTGAAGGGATGAATGAATGAAAGAATAAGAAAAAGCAGATGAGTTCACTAAAGGCTGATGATAAGTCACTGGCCCAAGCATGATTTACTGAGTGCTTGTCATGCAAAACTCCTGTCACATTGGGAATTAAAATACCAAGGTCCCTGCCCTCCTGGAGCTTACACTAAGGGACAGAAGATGTAAGATCAATAACCTGAGTAGGTGCTGAAGGGTGGGCTGAGGGGGATAAACCCTTGAGATAAAATAAAGCTGGTCTTTGGGAAAACCGAATACAAGAAGCTTGTTTCTGCCTTTAGTGATTTGTTTGGTAGATTAGAAATGTCTTTGTTCCAAAAAGAGGTGATGGTTGTCAGAGGGGTTTGGTGGGATCAGGGGATGGTTGAAGCAAGCTGGAGCAACAGTCTGGAAGAGGTGGGCTTTTCACTTGGCTCGAAGTTGTCCACTCGAGCTGCAAGTCCCTGTACAATCACTTGGCTGCGCATCGCCCGCAGCTCGGGGTAGACTCTGACCCTGTGTCCATCTCATTAAGCCCCCCGCATGCTTTGCAAGGGGGCGAACGCCCAGCAAATGTGGCAGGACTGTGCCGAGTCCTCTCTGGGGCAGTGGGAGTGAGTGGTTACTGCTGCAGTGCTCGCTAAACAGAGTTGGGAGAGCACCGGATTGCTCTGGAAGTTCTCTTCCTGACAGATGCATGGAACACCTGGTGCACATCCTCTGAATCTTTCCTCAGGTCAGAATGTTCCCAAAGTGCAGTCAATTTTTTAAACCTTTTTTTAAATTACCCAGTCAGCGACCATCGGGAACTCTGGAATGTGCAGGCAACTCTTATAGTCCCTTGATTAATTGGACGTTTTTAAACACACCGAGTCTCTGCTGATGGGCAGATAGTGGACTCTGAGAATTTAACAGGAGAGAAAAATGTAATAGGACTAATTTCATTCCCGAAGAGCTGGGGAGGTGGAAGTCATTTTTTATTAGGGCAGCTATTAAAGGGCCTGTTTTCTCAACACAGAGCAGTACTGCACACTTCCTATAAAAGAGGGCTGATGGTGGGATACACAGAGTTGATGAGGCTGGGAGCCCGTGGGGATGGGGTCCAGCAGGGTTTACTGCTCAGCTGTGACGGACCTCAGACATGTTGCATTTCTTTGTTTCCACTTGTAGTTGTTAGAGCCCCGCGAGTACCGAGCTCTGGATGTCTCACTCTGGCCAGTCACCTGTCCTCGAGGACCACTGTCACTTAGGCGATGGCCCTGCCCAGAGCACTTTCAAGAAACAGTCCTTGCACACATATGCAGACATACTTACTTATATACACTCACACACACACATGCACGCACACATACCAAATGCCTTCCTGGCACAGAGTTAAGCTCTGTAGACAAAAGTCTAACTCCCCTTCCAAACTCAGACCTGAACCCAGAGGGTGCTTCTCTGAGGTCATTTGTCCCAACCTCATTATGATGAGGGCTCTAACAAGCAAGCCCTGAGCCCCTTGACACACTCACCTCTCTGCCTAGCTCCCTCTTCACTCTTCACCTCTGATGGTGACTCTCACAGTTGGAAATCATGTGTTCTCTACCTTCCTCGTGGATGGTCCACTTCCTTTCCTGGGGTCCCCTGGAGCTGACACCCAGCGCAGGTTCCCCTATAGCTGCAGATGCCACGGGAGAGAATGTGAGCTCAGACACTCACAGCCTGAATTCAGACTTGGGTTCGAGCCCCTTGCTGACATAAAGGTTTGCCAGACAATAGACAGGAAACTGAGTTAAATTGCAATTTCAGATAAACAGCAGATAATGTTTTAGTGTAAGTATGTACCATGTGGCACTTGGGACAGACTTAACACTAACAGAAATTGTTCATTTGCCTGAAATTCCAATTTAACTGGGCTTCTTGCATTTTTTTTAAAGATTTTATTTATTTATCATGAGAGACACAGAAAGAGAGAGAGAGAGAGAGGGAGAAGCAGGCTCCATGCAGGGAGCCTGACGTGGGACTCAATCCCGGGTCTCCAGGATCAGGCCCTGGACTAAAGGCCGCGCTAAACTGCTGAGCCACCTGGGTTGCCCGGCTTCTTGCATTTTTATTTGTTAAATCTGCCAACCCTATCCCCATGTGACCTTGGGCATGTTTCTTAGCATTTCCCTCAACTTTTCAAGGGAAGTTGACGATGATAGAGCTGACCTAATGGGGATCAGTGTGGGGCATCAACAGGATAATCTTTGAGTGCCCAAAATGCTTAGCAAAGGTACAGGCTGGGGGGGTCACTCATTCATTTGATCAGCAACCCTGATCCCAGCTGGGTGTGGGGAGGAAAATCCTTGAGCATCACACACAGGCTCTGCCTCTTGCACTTTTGTCATGACCTAGAGTCCAAAAAGGGGCTCCTGCTGACAGCAGGAGGGCCATTTGCTCCTCTCCAATGGTTTCTTATTTTTTGGTGTGAGAAAAATGCACTTGGAGGTGGGTTGTCACTGGGATGCTCAGCATTGGGTCACTGTAGATTATATCAACACCACAATGATGACCCAATGCCTTATAGCATAGGAACACTCCACCTGAGTGTCCTGCTGAGCCCCAGCAGCTGCCCTGAGATGCTGCTGAGACTGTCCACTCCCATGAATGGTGACAGGACTCGCAGCTGCCTTGGCTGAGTCCTACCGGTCAGGGAAAGGGACAGAGGCAAGGCTCCTCCAAAGAAGCAGGTTCCCTGCCTTCTAGCAATGACCAACCTTGACCAAGCCCTGGGTGGTCAGGTAGCCCTACCTGTCTGCCTACCTGTGTCCCATGAGGATGAGCCAGGTTTTAGCTTGGATCCTGGTGTGGACAGACTGGCTGACATACAGCATTTCAGAGGAGGGACTCCTGTTCAGGAGAAGTTGCAGACCAAGGCTTTCTGGCCCCCACCTGGGCTTAGAGTTGTTGACTGCATGAATGAGTGTAGGCCTATCAGACTTCATTTGCTGAGGGCTTGCAGTGTGCACTTACAGGGTATCTGGAGCATGTGGCAGCCTGATCAGCTGCACACTGGTCAAGAGGGCAATTTGAGTTTATATCTCTAGAGATCCAAGTGAGGGCAGACACCAATGGGGGGGGGGGGAGGGACAGAGCCAGATAGAGCACTGGGCTGATCCCAGTGGGCGTCAGTTCTGCCTTCTGGGGTCCATGGCTCCTGGGGAACCTGGTGGTTCTAAGACTTCCTTTTCTGGTAGGAAGACCAACATGCAAAGTACTTTGTCCAATATCTAAGGTTTCACGGATCCCCACATCCACTCAGGGATCATGGGTCCCTTGGTATTAGTCAGGGGGATGAAACCAAGCCCAGGCAATATGCCCACAGGGCAGAAGCAGGTTCAAAATGGGTGGAGTACAATAACAAAGGCTGCAAATTTGGGGGTTAGGGCAGGTGGAAGGGGGAGTGGCCAGCTTATAGCCACAGCTATGGTTTGCCAGGATCTCAGGTGGAGGGGGTGTTCGGAGGACTTACAAGTACAAGGTGGACATGTGGGAAATAAATGTGGAGGTGCTCAGGAAGCTGGCATGACCTGGTATGGGTGTGGGTGGGCTCCTGCCCAGCGCTGGCCTAGGTGGGGCTGTGGGCTGGGTGATCTGGTTTGGTGACTTCACGGCCAGACAACCACTACCTCACCATGGAAAGTTGAGGAATCAGCCATTCGTGTCTGTGCATCAATTTGTGAAGATGCAGGTGGATGCTGGGTCGGGGCTATAGCAGCTCCACGTTTTCCCATCAGCCACTTTTTGTTCTGTTTTCAAAATATTTTCCTCTCCTCCTGACTCTGTTCATGAACTCCTGGGAAGCGGAACACGTTGCCGGCAGTTGTGCAAAAAATCCAGCCACCCTGGGGAGTCCCCCTCAGCCTCTCCAAAGGCACCACGGTGCAGGAAAGGGGCTGCGCTGCCTTGGACAGGCTCCTATTTGACATGTTGCTGCATTAAAATTGCCAAGAAGCTACCCCAGAGAGTCCCTATAAGGCTCAGCCTCAGGAACAACACTGCTGGCAGGGACACCGGAGTGTCAGGATCTGCCACTGAAAACATCATCTCCGAATTTTATACTGAATTGTAAAATCAGAATGAAAAGTTCCCCTGTAATTGTCTGATGGGAGATACATTGTCTCAATGTGACCTCGCATTGATTCTCTTTCATATCTGTATTAAAAGTGAAAAGCTGGCGACAGCCTCCGCCTGCCGGGCGATGTGGATCTGGGGGGTGTGGCAGGTGCATGAAACAAAGAACAAGGGCAAGAGGGCTTCTCAGGTGGCCCGAGTCTCCTGTCTCCCTTCGCACGGAGCAGTTAGTGACGGCAGTTTCGCAAAAGGGACATGGCACTGAATTATCACTAAATTATCACAGCATTATCTACGTGTCTGCTTTCTTTGTGTTGGGTAAACAATGCTCGAGCCAGAGGACAGGCGGTGACCTTGAGCCTGTCAGCAAGCTCTCTGCTAGCTGCTGTCTACGTGAGTCTGCGCAGAGCTTTGGAGGCTGGGGAGCAAAGACCGGAGCATAAACACCCCACGACAACATCAGCGGTTGCTGAGAACGTGTGTCAGGCCCGGTCACCCTTGGTGATGTTGGCTCACGCGGATCTGGAACTTTACGCGGCGTTCCAAGGTGTGTTCGCTTGGGCGCCTCCTGGAGCTGAGATCCAGCTGGGTCCCACGCAGGGGACAAAATGCAGATGCCTCTGCTGTTTCAGACACGTGCTCCAGCAGGAGAGGGGGCCCCCCTTTGCTAACACCGACACCAAGGGTCAGGACCTCGCCTCCTGGTACCCACATCCTTGTGTGCCCCTCCTGCGTCTCAATGGTTTGTGTGACCAATGACACTTGGCAGATCCTTCCGAAACTTGGTCATAGAACCCAGCGCTCCGGTCATGGGCGCCCTCTTGTCTCCTGCCTCTTTCTCTTTCTTGGGGCCCAGCTGCCACGTGAAGAGATGCAGCTTATCCTTCCAGAGGAGCCACTTGGAGAAGAGGACAAGAGGCCAGCCGGAGGAGAACTGGAGCCCCACGGCCAGCGCCCGACCCTCCAGCCCCAACCAGAGCTTCAGATGATGCAGCCTCGCTGGGACCTTACGAGGGAGCTGGAACCGGAACCACCTGGCTGAGTTCCTCCCAGCTTCCTAAAATTCGAGAAAAGCACAAGATGAGCAATGCTAGTTCTGAGCAAAGTGGTTTGTTGCACAGCAACAGATAACTGGTATCAACAGGCACGTCTGTGTTGGGGAGCGGAAGTCAAGTAGACATGGAATGTTCTGGAGGTAGAGAGGGAGATTGTGAAAGTTTCCTGGAGAAGGGGGCTCTGAGACAGCTGGAGGTGAGGTGAGGGGTGGGGGTGCGGTGGTGGGGAGGAGAACAGGAAATATAGGCTACCTGGCTGGAAAGGAACTGGTACCATGAACAGAAAGGGAAACCTCCAGAGCAGGCATGAGGTGGGGGACGAATCTGCACCTGTGGAGATTCCTGATCACAGGTGTTTGCAGGCGGTGTTGGGATGGGGTTATCTGCCTGTCTCGTTTCTCTGTCCTGACTTGGTGTCCCCAGGAGACGAGGCCTGGGCTGGCAGCGGAGCTACAGGCAGGGTGTGGCGCTCATCCGCTCCTGCCTCTCCTCTGGCTCTGCCCCGGCCGGCCCACTCCTCGTCCCTGTGCCAGAAGAGCCTCTGAAAGGTGGTCCACCTGTGCTGGCTTGTCACTTCCTTGCTTCCTATGCAATCTCTAGCTGATCTGGATTTGACTTTCCACCTCTGCCCCACGGTGCCCGGGCACCACGCGGACATGCCCGGGGTCCGCTTTCCTGCCCCAGCTTCCTGGCTGGTCCTCTCTAGAACATTCTCCCCCTTCTCCCCCCCACTGCACTGGCGCCTCCTCCCCTTCCCTTACAGGCTCCTCCTCCCTCCTTCCCAGGCTCTGGTCTCTGTATCCTCATTCAGATAATTCAGATTCCATTAGGTGAAGGTGACCCAGGCTCCATGCGTATCTTGTGGGAACATTTCGGAGGAAGTTAAAGTGAAGGTTGAGGAGTTGGACCCCAGTGGTGTCACTTGTCTCCCAACCGGGAGGGGACAGGATTCCAGCTCTTGTTCACGACAGTGTGACCAGTCACAGGGATTCAGTTGTGCGGCATCCCTCTGCCTGCCCCGTGGCAGGTGCCCTGTTAGCGGAGGTCACACCGGAGATTCCGGAGGCGGAGTGCTGCCAGAGGCGCCCACAGCCGGGAGCACCCACTGCACCCACTCCCCTTCGAGATGCTTCCCCAGCTTCTGCTTTCCGATTTCCAGATCGTGTCTTCCTTTCTCAAACGGACTCCTCATGGCTCCCACTAACTGCATCAGCTTTAGTCGGGTCTTCCCTGTTTCTAGGGACGGTCCTGCATGTGAAGCTAAAGTTAAAGAGCTGGCCCCTTATTTTGATGCCAGAGTCCCTGCTGGATCCCCACGGGTCTCGCTGCCTCTGGAGACGGCCCTTTCCTACCCCGACCCCCTTTCCTGGCCAGCGTCCCAGCAGGACAGTCATATCTGCGTCCTGCGCCTCGGGCTCTCTAGGTGTCTCCCTCATCCTCTCTCCCTCTGTCTCTTTTCCTTCCTCTATTTCTCTCTCTCCCTCCCCCCTCCTCTTTCTCTGTTACTGAGAGCGATGAGTCTGGCAGATGGAGGCTCGTGCTCCCCATGTCCGCCCTCAGGCGCCGAGCAGGGGGCTGCCCCGGCCCACCAGGCAGCCCACCCCCACCCCGCACCCCAGTGCCAAACAAGCCCAGTTGTTTCGGAGCTGGAACAGCATACCATTATGACACACTGGAAACCTGGTTACTTATAAAGCAATTTGCTCCTACAGGCTGGTTTGAGATTAAAATGGTAATTATCTTGCAAATGACTGTAACTGTCTTTCATAAATGTGGCAATGTTTGAGATGTGACTGACTCGGGCCGGCAGCATAATGGGCTTTAATAAACGATATCTTCAGTGTATTGTCAGGGAACAGAGCCTATTAGTTTGGGACGGGACAATACTGTAATTTCAAGTGAGATAGATTCCATTCTTCTCTCCAGCCATATTTTTTTCAATTGCATGTGCTCATCATTTTTTCCTTAATAGGACATTTTTCCTAAGGATACTTTGCAAATTGTTAATCTGTTTTTGTTATCTCTCGTTTCTCCCCCTTAAAAGTTTTGCTTTTCCCGCTGCCACTGGAAAGAGCTCTGCAGCCCAGTACGGATGTGGGGAAGCACATGTGCTTGCTGGGAAGGGGAGGTGGTACCCTGGGGCTGTGACTGTCACTAGGGTCACCAGTTTTAGTGTGTGTCAGGCTGGGAGGGGGCGTTCCCCTCACAACCATTCAATTCTGAGACACCAGCTGGGAGTCCTACAACCATCTACCTGGAGACTGTGTCAGACCACACAGGTGAGGGGCTTGGGGGGGCTCAGCCCCACACAACTGTCCTCCCCTTGAACTTCTGACCAACTGATTATAAATCACAAGTTCCCACGCCCTCCTTTGCTAGAGTGCCTTGGAGGACTCAGGAAACCAGGTTACTCATGAGATGAGTGGTTTAT
This sequence comes from Canis aureus, assembly GCF_053574225.1. Classification (NCBI taxonomy): domain Eukaryota; kingdom Metazoa; phylum Chordata; class Mammalia; order Carnivora; family Canidae; genus Canis; species Canis aureus. The sequence goes on from NC_135613.1 coordinate 29,508,848, forward strand.
TAGAAAAGCTATTAAAGGATAGGAATCAAAAGCTGGATGAAGAGACGCTGAGGGCAAAGTCTTGAATGAAGAAGTTTCTGTCCTTGTGGAGTTTGGTTCCTGGCACAGTGGCACATGGAAGCGTTCTGGTTCCCCAACCTGGAAGCTCTCTGAACCCCCTCCTTTTGGGATTTTATGGAGGCTTCATTACACAGGCGTGATGGGTTGTGTCGGGAAGGTGGGCACAGCGGTGGGGACGGGGAGGAGCTGTCCAAGTGGATGAGGGTTTCATCCAAAATGTCCAAGTGGAGTCGTAATCCCCAGGTCTCGGATGTGGCAGCCCAGAGCAGCCACCTTCATTCAATGTGCGCAGCCCAATGTGTTCATTTTGCAAGGCAGAGGCCTCCTATGGTCCAGAAGCTGAAGATCTCACCCTGAATGGGGAATCCTCAACAGCCCAGAGCAGCACTGGGGATCCTCCTGGGGCCTGGCTGGCGCCCAGTGTCGTCCAGTGATGACCTTTTCCAGGTGTGTGGATTTGCGCTTGGCTCGTTTCGTGTGCTAAATTCCGGAGCGGGGCAGCTCTTCCTTTGGTGAAAGCTATTAAGTGTGTCAATGCTTTGATGTCTTTTGAATCCTTTGTGGCCTTAAATCAAATAGAAGCTTTTTACTTCTACGCTTGAAACATTCTTGTTCCCATCTCCTTTCACCTGCAGGATCTCTCCCCCGTGTGATTATCACAAATCACTTCTGAATGGTGCTTTGCCATTCAGCACTTGGGCATTCATTAAAAAGGCAGACACATGCATACCTACTTACACACAGCCGCTTTTAAACACTGGACGTGTGTCCATGGATATTTATATATCCATGCACAGTGTTCACGGGCACAAACACTGTCTCTCACTTCCATTAATGAAATTATCCTTACAGAATTATCGTCACTAAACAGTTGCCTTTCCACCACCCTGTGACTCATTGCGATTTCTGCTACTTTCCATTACAATGACTGTGGGCAATTACTCAAGGCCCAGCTTCCTGCCTACGGAGAGTGTAGGAATAAGATGCATTTTTTTTTTATAGCTGGAAGAATGTTAATGGATGTCAATAGGTTGAGCTCGAGAGAGCCAGCGCCTGGGAGAAGCAGCCGTGTGGATCTCTAGTTGTCCCTGCAGCGCTGGCAATAAAAACCTTCTCAACTTTTCTGTTGCTTGAACAGCAATTACTGAAACATTCTACTTGGGAAAATGCATTAATTAGATGCTTTCTAGAGATTTCTCAGGTTTATCAACCCAAATGTCTGTATAAGCTCCTCGGAGGAGGCACACAGGTGCTGACGGAGCATGGCTCTCTGGCTCAGCCCGAACGCCAGCCAGCTTCCTCCGGGTCTGCAGCCTGGCTTCCACACTTGCCCTGCTCCTGGGCTGCCCACTGTCTCCCCTCGTAAGAGGCTGTGCTAGCTCTTGACACTGACCCCCAACTACAACAGGAGTGGGGACTGCTGGGTACTCCGTAGGTAGGCCCCAGGTGCCTCTCTGTGAAGACCTGGAGGAGGCCACATGGAGAATGACGTGACCCCTCTTCTGAGTGTTACCACTGGTAGCGGGCCTCCTGCCTTTCTCTCTCCCCAGCTATCCCTGGTGTGAGACCTTGGGCCAATCTCCTAACCTTTCTGTCAGCGTCCTCATTGGTTGAGCAGCCCTTGCCACCACAGGGTGGTCTCAACTGAGAGAAATACGTAAGGTGCTTACGAGTATGATGCCTAGCACGTGCTGAGTGCTCCATAAAGGCCAGCTGCTGTCACTATGACTTCTGTTCCTAGAATGTCAACTATAGAACAGCAGGCTGTGTGACTGTCCCATCCACTGCCACATCTCCGGGCTTCTGAGGAGGCTTGTGTTCATCAGGCCCTCAGCTGATGTTTGTTGAAGAACTGAATATAATGATTCGTGTCCTGGTTATGTTCATCATTCTGTCGCCCCGGAGTATAGTGGTGGAGTTGGAGGGGGACCTGTAGGGGGCAGGGCATGGGGGGAAGTGAAGGCACTGCTGGCAGGCAACCAGGAGGGTTTGCACGGGTGGTACTTGAGCTGACCCTCCAGCAGGGAGGACTCATGTTGTCATAAGCCAACCGTGTAGTATGCTCCCTGAACACTTGGCATGGTTTTAGTGCTGCTCGAGTTTAAACTCATTCATATCTCCTGATCTTTGGCCCATGTGAGAAGCTGGTGTCATGTGAAATTGGAAGGAATAACAGCCAAGGGCTCAGAAAATCCTGGTGACATGTGGTCATCCTGTCCAGACGCTTGCCCCTGAGTAGGACTCTGTTCAGCCCTCTTGGAGAGGAACCTCACAGCCTCTGGCATGGCTGCCACAGCCCATCCCTCCAGCTGGGGAACCCTTGTTTCATCTTGTGTCCACCCCTCATGGTCTTAAGTGTCCCATTATGTTCTCACCTCACCTCGTATGTAAATCCCCCATTTACATACGTGGCCACTGTGTTTTGGAATGGACTTATGCCCTGAAACGAAGCCTCAGCAGAGCTAGATGGTCACTTCCAGCAAGGGTGAAAGCCCACATCTGTGAGGCAGCCAGCTTCCACACAGGCGTCAGGGATGCCAGGGGTGGGTACTGCCTAAGAGGTTTGTGTGGAAAGCGGGCAAGTTTACAGGAATCAGTAGCTCTGTCCAAGGCCTGGGAGGCAGCCCCATCTCTGCACAGCACAGATAACGTGGATCAATGGAAACATCTGAGATCTGACATAAATCCCTGGGCCGGACACCTGGCCAAGTCCTGCTTCGCCCCAGAGACCAAGCCCCTGCCCCCATAGCTCAGACTGCTTCTGAGCACCACGTGGGCTGCCTGGCGGGAGCGGCACGTTGGGGGCAACCCTGGGAAGGCTGAGCTGTGAATGCAGTTTCTGGAGGGGGCAGGGGCAGGTGGGGTTGGAGGGCCTGCATCCATCTGGTACCTCAGAAGGACCCTCAGCTGTCTCCAGGCCCCATCAGGACACATGGACCAGTCCTGTCTGTGGACCCAGAGCAGAGGCACCCCTGGTCTGATGGAGGACGCCATCTGCTGCAGCCTGACCATCCTGTGTGCTGGGGACCAGTGAGGTCCTGCTGGCTTCCTGGGGCTGCTTAGTGAAGTGTCACAGCCTGGGGGCTTAACCAGGAGAAGTTGTTGCTCATGGTTCTGGAGGCCAGACATTTGAGAGCAAGGTGTCTCCGGGGTGGATTCCTCCTGAGGAAGAGTCTCATGACATTCTCCTAGCACCTGCTGGATCGTGGGCGATGCTTGGTTTGCAGAAACATCTTCACACAGCATTCTCCCTGTGTGTTTGTCTGTGTCCAAATTTCCCCTTTTTATAGGAACACCGGTCACACTGAGTAGACCCCACAGTAATGACTTCACCTTAAAGAACTGCACCCATAATGACACTATTTCCAAATCAGGTCCCACATCCCAAAGTGCTGGGGCTTAGGACTCCAACATGCATGAGGGACACAATTCAACCATCAAGTGGCAAAGTCATTTTGTCAACCCTTGGGCCATCTGGGTTTGATCTAAGAAGAAAAGCCCCAAACTCTTCTTCTACCTTTTTATGTTTTAGATCCAACAACGTGGCTGGTGCTGCCTGTTTCCCCAGGGAAAACAGATTCATCCTTGTTTTTCATAAGTGTTTCCCGAGCAGGGCACTCTGAGGTCTTGGGAGCAAAGTGGTGAACAGGACAAGCAGAACTGGGCTGGCTGCAGAGCCTTACAGTCCTGAGTTTGGATGTGATTCCAGAGCACAGCAGGCCTGTGAAAGTGGGGATCATGGTGTTGTGCCCTTTGCATCTAGCAGGAGGATGAGCCCTGCTGTAAGTACCTGCATGGGTGATGGGTGATGGGGGCTGGGGGGTGGGAGAGACAGGCTTGCCCCGACCACTGGCCGGCTCTCCCTCTTCCCCCACTTCTGAACTCTCTTCCCACTTTCCAGACTGCTTCTCTGTGAGCTGTTGGGCTCAACCATGGAGCAGCAATTCTCGGTGGGAGCTTGTTTCTCTGCAGGACTCCACATATTTGCAGCTCGGATCACGGTGTCCCAGAAATGAGTGCTAGTGTCTCTTGTGCTGCCTGTTGTCTGAGAGTGTCCCTCCTGGGAGGTCTCCTATGGACTTGGGAGCTGGGGTAGAGCACGCTGTCTGAACCAGGCGTCTGGGAACCTATCTGCCACGTGTCCACTTAGACCAGAAGCGAGAGGATAAGACCCCTGAGAACCAGAGAAAGCAGGCAGCAGAGTCTTGGGGCTCCTGGTGGGAAGAGGGTGTGTAAGCCTTGAAGCCAGCAAGGAGTCCAATTTTAAAAATTGGACTGGGAGATGAGGGCCCTAGGAAGCCCTATGGGTTCACTGAAAGGGGGAACAGGCCAAGAGTCCCATTGTGGAGGACTAGGCAGGGCTGGGGGTTCTGTGGTTAATACCCTGTTCATGCTCCTTTACACCATGAAGGGGACCCAGAGCTGCATTTCCTGGATGGCCCTGGGCTAGCAGATGCAGAAGGCCTGGGGGCCAGAGGAGACTGTCCCCAGCAGAAGTGTGGGCAGGTGGCACATGTGACATTAGTGGAGTCTTCCCAGTAAGCCCTCGCAAACCACCCACCTTCTGGACCATTCCTCCTCAGCTGCAGACATCCCAACCCCAATCCCCTGCATTCAGAACTTTCTATTGGAGGCCTCTGTGCTCCCCACCAAACCCAGGCCAGTGTGGCTGAGTCACGGAGCCCACCACAGGGAGCACCAGGAAAACACTCAAACCAGAGCTTCCAGAGAGGAGACAACAGCCAACAACGTGTGTATAGCACAATATTACATGAGAAATGTTACAAAAATCTGCCAGCATTGTGACTTCAAGTAAGTTAAAACAAAGCCCCTTGTGATGAAATCCATCAAAATGTTAACTGCAGGATCATAGTTAAAATTTGCTTCCATGCTGTGACCTACCTCTCCATATTTTGAAAATATAATACACAATTATTACTTAAGTAATAGAAAAAAAAACCCTCTAGTGAACAAAGACCATGATTGCAAGCCCCCCGCCCCTGGCCCCAGTTCTTATTTTGACCATGTGCTTCTCATGCCCAGTCCAGCCAGAATTCTCTGCTGGGAAAACAAGTGGGTGAGAAGGGGGCTGGGTGCTGGAGCACATCTGTTTTGAGCGGGGAGGAGGCCGAGCCGCCCAGCCAGGGAAGCAGCATGCTGCAGTTGGAGGGCTACTCAACAGGGACTCTGTTTCCAGGCTTTCCATATGGCACTTGATATTTTGGGGAAATGTGTGAGGGGAAACGGTGGCCAGAAAATGAGAAACGCAGAGCGACAAGGAAGATGAGGAAGACAAGGACCCGGTGGAGGGAGGAAGGAGAAGCAGCATCAAGGTGTTTGAGTGTGTCCTGGCCCTCCATCCTGTGGCCTCTCTGGGTCAGGGGACCCAGGGCTTTACTTCTGCAGAGCTGTCTGGTGCTGGAGGTCAGTGCTGCATGTCTGGAAAGACCTTCAAAGGATGGGCATGTCCAGTCTTCCATGCCATGCAGGGGGAGCAGGGGCGGGCCAGGATCCCTGCAGAGGTTGCACACCCTGCATGCTTGGGGATCCCTGTCCTGAAAGGTGGGCTGGTGCTGGGTGGTGCCACTGTCTGGGGGCTACGTGGGGCCTGAGGTTTACAGAGTGAGGGTCCTGAGCCTCATTCCCATCCAGTATCCTAAGCAGGATTTGCAGGTAGCTCTCTGTGCAGAAGACCCAAGAACGTGCCCTTCCCCCACACTGAACTGGCCTTGGGATGAAGTCACCTCCCCTGAAGACACATTCTACATTCCTCCTCTGAAGTAGCCCTTACGGTGGCCTTGCCACTTCCTGGGCCGGTGTGCCCACCCTCTGTTTGTTTCCCCAGGCTGAGGGCAGCGGACCCTTGAAAGGTGGAGCCACAACACAGAAGGATTCTGGGCCTGCCAATCCACCTTGCAGACAAAGCTGTCCGCTCAGATGTAACTAACACTGGGCTTTCACATGTTTGAGGAACATGCAAGGTGTGACAAACCTCTGCATCTCAGCCGGGCATTATAGCAGCCACCATCACCAGCCAGGGAAGCTTCTCTAAGTGTCTCTTGCTTTCTGGACAAAACTGACTGGATTTCTAGGGTCTGGGCTCACAAGAGTGCCTGTCCCTTTCTCGTTCATTTTTTTGATGCACACAACAAAGAGTAGGCTTTTTTTTTTTCCCAAACAGTTCTGCAGAATGAAACTTTGAGGGTACAGGCACTTCAGACTCAGAAGCTAACTCCGAGAACCTGATGTGGAGGCCGACATCAATCCCCATGGTTGTGGCACCCATGATTCCTTGGGGGAGATGGACATGCAGGTGGGGGAGGCAGCCATCAGTAGAAAGCTCTAAAGCACCTGAAATGCCACACGGGTCGCCCCTTTCCACCGAGGGGAGATTCATCTTTAAGTATAAGAAAGGAGGTGTGGGGAGGGGGTGTGGGATTAGGAGTTGGTGGTCTGAGTCCCTACTCAGCCCATTGCCTGTCGTGGTAAATTGATATGGTACGTTCTTGGCCAAGCCAAGAATCACAAGCTCATAAGCAATGACTGTTGTAAACCTCTAAAATTTGGGGTGGTTTGACTTTAATTGAGAAATATGACCATTCTGAGCCTCAGTTTCCTTGTTGATAAGATGAGAAATAAACACAGTAGCTACCTGTGCCTACATAATGCCCCCCTTCTGTAAAGATCACTGTGGGGATGAAGCAAGGCAAGATACCAGGATGCTGGATTGTGCTAGATGCTTACTCGGGAGGTTGCTCTTCCAGGAACCAAAGGGAGGCTCCCAAAATGGACTGTCTGTTTTTGAGTGAACTTTGACATTGAATGAGGATCCAGGCCAATGTGCTGGTGAGGGAATAAGGAGGAGAGGGAGATGCTGGACCCGTAGGGTCCATTCCTGGTCCCTATGTCTTGTCTGAGGAGGAAGAGGAAGTGGCAGTGAGCTATAAGGAACATCTGCCAGACCTTGGGAGCCTTGGAAGCCATTCGGCCACCAGGCCAAGCAAGGGCAGCTCCACCAGGGACTCTGTTCCAGCTGGAGACACGAAATCAAGGTGCAAGCATTTTCCCTGACACCAGCATCAGAGGTAAGGATGCTCCCCCAAACATCCTGGCTCCTCTTCATAGCCTGTTAGCAACCTGTCACTCATGATACATCCACACCATACAGAATCCTGGAAGGTTCCAAGGCTGGGAGGCTGTGGCAGGGCAGACGCAGGCTCGCTGTTCCCTTGCAGCTGATGCTCAGGGATCAGAAATACATTTTCCAGAGCTCCTGTCAAGCCTAGATGCCCAGAGCCCTCCCCATCCCTCCTGCATAGCTCCGCCAGATCTGTCTTCATAGCCAGGATCATCCTCAGAGCTTGTGCTGGCAGCTTTGAAGGAAGATAGAGCAAGAGGTTGAGCGGGAAGCCAGGCTGGCCTGCAGACAGAGTTTTGCCGGGCAGCTTGGAAGGGAAGAGAGTTCACTGCGCCAGCTAGAAACACAGAAGGGAGAGAACAAAGGAGGGCTTGACCTTTCCCCAGTGAGCCTGTCACCATGCAGAGGGGCAGAGGGTGGGTGCAAAGGGGGTGCAGGCCGAAGGAGCAGCCAGACAGTGCAGGAAAGAGGGTACAAACAGAGCTGGCACCTGGGCCATGGGAGTGCCTGGCCTCCGTCTGATAAGGTGGGTCACGTGTCTGGATGATTGGCATCTATTTCCTTCTCCTGGATGGTTTGACTCTGGCCAGCGAATCAAAGCCTGAATGTCTGCCTCCGAGCACTTGCTGGGCTGCTGGCTGCAGTGTGCGTCCTCCTATGAGCACGTGTGCATACTCACACACACACGTGTGCCGTGGCTTGCTCACAGAGGTGTTCAACAATCGTCTCACAAGAATATGATCTTGTCTGAAATGAATGGAAATCAGGATCTCGAAGAGGACTCTGTTTCCCCATTCTCACTGCAGCACTCTTCACACTAGTCAAGATACAGAAGCCACTTGAATGCCCACCGACAAATGAATGGACAAAGAGGATGTGGCATAGGCACACAGTGGATATTATTCAGCCTTAAAAATGATGGAAATTCTGCTGTTTGTGACAATGTGGATGGACCCGAAGGACCTTGTGCTGAGTGGAGCCAGTCACAGGAGGACAAAATCCTGCATGATCCCTCTGAAATAATCAAACTCACAGAAGCAAAGACCAGAAGGGCTACCAGGGACCAGAGGAGGGGAATTAAGGAGATGCTGCCCAAGGGGGAACAAATTTCAGTTATGCCAGATGAGCAGTTCTAGAATCTGCCTGACAACATCGTGTTTACATATAGTTAGCAAAATGGTTTGTGCCCCTAGAAACTAGTAAGAGGGCCGACCTCAAGTTAACTGTTCTTACCACACTAATGAGTAAGGGAGTAAATAAATAAAGCCTTGCGGCAAGAGCTGTTTGAGGACATCATCAGGCTCCTGCTGTGTCCCAAGGGATCACGGAAGCACCTGACACTCCAGCCCAGGCTTCAGGCTGATTTCACCGGGGAGAGAGGTTGTCTCTCTGACATGGCTGGTGAGCAGCGGAGCCTCCCTTGATTTCAGAGCCACACCTGAGTTCTTGCGCGGCACTACTTCCCATGGCCAAGCCACCATCAAAAAGAGAGACTTCTTTGGAAGTGAAGATACATTTCAAGCCTAGCTGTGCTCAAAGAGAGGCCAACTTCTACATTTTGTGGTGGTGACAGCCAAGATGGACTGGTGGGGGTCCAATACCTCTCACCACTGGGATATTGTTTAATGCCAGCTGGAGAATGTGACCTCCCTCCTGCTCTTAGGACTCATGCACAGCCAAAGGTATATGCTCTAACTATCCATTTGTCTGTCTACAATTCAATGTCCACTCTGGAGCCTATTGAACCAAGGTTGAGATCCAGTGACCCAGACCATGCTGACTTCGCCCTGACCCCCGCCCAGTTCCCGATCTCAGCCACTTGAGCTGGGGCTGCTGCCCAGGTCCTAGGGCATGCTCAGTACTGGTCCTCAGGCTTCCCAAAGGCTGGTCTGGGGTCCTGCCTAAGAAACCACCTCCCAGGGCAGTGTTTTCAAGCTACAGATTCTGGGGTTCTCTACAGGTTTGATTCTCTAGGTTTAGGCAACATCTGAGAAACTGTTTATAGAGACTCTCCAGCTGATTCAGGTATGGAGCCAGACTTGGGAACTCTGGTTTGACCTCCAGGCTTCTGAGCTGCAAGTAATGGCGAAAGCTGGGCGAAAGCACTGGGACCAAGGACACATGCTCCTGCTTTTCTCATTGATGCTCATTTTATCAAGCATTGAGCATTTATCCACTCACCATATATTCATTGTGCAACTTCTGTGATGCAGGCATCATGTTAGGCACTGGCCTTGCAGAGGTGAATTCACATGGTTTCTCTTGTCCTTGAGCTCATGACTCAGTGGAGAAGCAGAGACATAAATCTGTTACAAGGGCTTGAAATTCTGGGGACACTGCTCTGTATGATAGGTACCCAGGATCCTGGGGGTACTGCTCAGTGTCAGAGATGCCTAGGATGCTGGGGATACCACTCAGCATTAGAGATGTGGGGGAAGCTGGAGGTAATGCTCAGGGTTCATAGGTGCTCATAAGCTGGAGATACTGTTCAGCATCACAGATGCCCAGGAAGTAGGACTTTTGGTTGAAGGGACCCCACACTCTCCTGACACACCCGCCTCTCCACAGTCTATTGGCTTCCATGGCTTGAGCCTGAACCAACCCTGGCTGAGATCTTGCTGTGCAGAGATAGAAGGTCTCTGGGCTGTGTCCTGACCACCCTGTTCCAGGCTGATGAGCCATGTGGGCCCTGACCTTGACAGACTGTTCTGCTCATGGCTCACCTCCAGCCTGCTAATCTGAACAGGGCAGAGCCTGTGGTGTTCAACATCCCACATCAGCATATCAGCAGAATGACCGAGTTCAGTGCAGGAATAAAGGGTGAGCAGCTTGCAGACAGCTCATGCTGAAAAGCATGCCCAGGGCACCGAGCAATGGGGTCAGCTGGAGGCAGTTCATACCTAAGAATGCTGTGCTGTTGGTCCTAACATATGGCCACCTGAGGGGCCACCTGAGGATCAAGGTGAGTGTTGGGTCCCAAAGTGAACACAATAAGGGAAAACAGGCAAGACATAGTTCTTGGTGAACAGTAGGTTCTTGTCCAGGGAAATCCCTGGAGTGTTCCATGGGCATTGCCCTACTAAGGGCTTTAGGTATGGATTTGCTCATTTACCCTCAGGCCCAGGTTCACACTGGTCTTCTGTCCTCAGACAGCTATACTAGGAACTTAGCACAAACTGTGTTTACTCAGCCTATCACAGGATGGACAGGGATAGATTAAAGTTGCGTAAAGCTTATATTGGGCAGAGCTTATTTGACTATAGACAAATCAACTGAACTGAAGTAAAATGGGAATTTATTTGCTTAATATATGAAAAAAAACTCAGGTAGAACTCAGACCTGGCTTGATCCATATGTTCATATGATGGTGTGACTATTCCCTGGGTCTTTGCCCCTGTTCTGGTCTCCTGCCTGCTGACCTCATTTCTGTATGATGGCAGATTGGCCAGCAGCAGTGGACCCCCTACCAATTTGGCATCCCTGGTGAAACAGACTGCTTCTTTCCTGAACACCTTATCAGTAGCCCTGGGCCTGGCCCTTCCTGCTTTAGGTGGGGTCTCCTGCCACACCCTTTATCGGTCATTGTGCCCTGAGAGATGCTCCCATTGACTGGCCTGGTCATACACTCAGAATTGGAGTCAAGGGCTTTCCCAGCCACATATGTAGACTGAGAGTTGGGGACACTCTATCCCCAAAAGACCATCCATGTTCAGGCCAGATTGGGGGAAGTTGAGTCAGGAAGGAAGACTGTGGCACAGTCGGCTCTTCTCGTCAATGTGTTCTAACCCTTGCAATGAACACAGGAGCACAGATGTCTATTTGTGATCCTAATTTCAATTCTTTTGGATATATACCTAGAATTGGGATTGCTGGATCATAGGATATTTCTATTTTTAATTTTTGGAGGAGCCTCCATGCCATTTTCCATAGTGGCCACACCAATTTACGTTCCCACCAATGGAGCACAAGAGTTCCAAAGTGTGCACATCCTTGCCAATGCTTGTTATCTTTTGATGCTTTGATCACAGGCATCCTAACAGACGTGATAAATCATTGTGGTTTTGATTTACATTTCTCTGATGATTAGTGATAGTGAGCATCCTTTCATATACCCATTGGTCATTTGTACATCTCCTTTGTAGATATAGGTGCTTAACTCCTTTGTCCATTTTTAAATCAGGTTTTTTGTATTTTTGTTACTGAGTTGGAGAAGTTCTTATAGATTTTGGATGTTAACCTTTTATCAGAATATGATTTGCAAATTATTCTCAATAGTCAAGATACGGAAAGAGCCTAATGTCCAACAGTGTAAATCTATAAAGATGTGATGTGCACACACAATGAAATATTATTCAATGTTAAAAAAAATCCTGCCATTTGTGACAATGTGGATGGACCTGGAGGACATTATGTTAAGTGAAATAAGCCAGGCAAAAAGGACAAACACTTAAGTGGAATCTAAAATAGTGAAATTTGTAGGAGCATAGAGTAGAATGGTGGTTGCCAGGGGCTGGGGGAAGGGAGCCATGCTGGGTACAAAGTTTCAATTATGTAGGATGAAGGAGTTCCAGGGATTTGCTGTACAACAGCGTGTCTGCAGCTAAAAGTGTTGTGCACTTAAAAATTTAAGAGAGTGGAGCTCATGCTAAGTGTTCTTGCTACAGTAAAAAAAAGAATTGATCATAAAATTAATTTTCTCAAAGTTATTTCTAGGATTCTGTGATGATAGCATTTGAAAGGTTTTGAAAATTTTAATTGGCTGTGATCTTTTCTTCATTCTAACCAATAATCATTTTTGCACGCATGCACACGTGCTCTGTCTTCTTGCTTATTTTGCAGTATTAATTCTTACAGTGCTATTAATACTTGGGTACCTGAGGCACTTGTAGCTCCTCCAGGGCCTCCCCAGCATCACCGGTGCTGTAAATCATGACACCGATGATGTTGTAAAGCTGAGCCTTCGTATTTAACCAGGAGCAGCCACTGGGTTCATGAGCAGTGCAGAGAGTCTGCACAGGGCAGGTGATTGGGGGGGACAGAGGTCTCAACTTTTTGAGTACAGTTTTGATTCTTGGAGTGGACGCTGCTCTGCCCTCCCTACAGTGGTCCCTGAAGAAAGCATAACTGGGCAGTTTCCTCACCAGGTAGATAGAACCTTTTTTTTTTTTTTTTTTTTTTTAAGGTGTGCACTTTATTGAACTGGTCTCAAGTCAGCGTACAGGTAAGCCACGGATGCCTCCATGCCTCAGCCCCACTCCCAGGAAGACCAAAAGCCTTCATAAATCTTCAACTGGGGGGACAAAAAATGCAGGCCGTGATGGCAGACCATTCCAAATAAGACAAAAAGAACAAGTATTAAGGCGAAGATTAAAAAAAATTGAAAAAAAGTTTGGACTCCATAATTTACACAAAAGCAATTCTATTACCCTCCCCTGTGTGGACTCGGGTGAGGACAGGCCCTTCTCTGCAGGGAGAAACGGGGTGGCTTTTGGGAAGGCAAAGGACTTCCTGTAACAATGCATCTCACAATATTTGGAATGACTATTAAAGAAAAAAAAAAAAGAACAATGTACAATCAAAGTCCTCAGCTATATTTTCTCCCATGTTGTGCTGGTTTCTTTCAGACCAAGATGCTCAGCTCTGGACGAGCTTGGGGTCTCTGTGGCCCAAGTGAAGTTTGAATGAATCCACACGCACGAGGATGCACAGGCCGATCCCAGGGCCAGAGCTGATGTGCTCTTCACTGAAGCAGAGTCTGGATTCCAAATCAATGCTTAGATGACTCGTGTTGCTCTGGGAGTGAAATATGCTGAAGAAGATGTAGATGCCCTGTTATGTTGGGGACCCATAGGTGAAGTGCCGTGCCTGTGCCTGTATTTAAAAGGGTTAGAAGTGGAGGTTGGATGCCTTCTAATGGCTTGTATAGGGCAGGGCACGTTGGTGAGGCAGATGCAGTGGACACCGGGAACCGGCCGGCTGAGGAGCTGCCCTCTTGCCCACAGGGTCTGGTGATGGTGATGCAGAGAACAGATTTACTGTCACCACTGCTTGAGAGACCACACATCAGGCCCCAGCTTGGTACATTTCACATCTAGCTTGCTTGAAACAACCCCTAGAAGCATGGGCGTGGGGAGTTGGGGGGTGGGGAGCAGCCCTGCTGGAAGTGGCACCCAGCACTGGGGCAAATGGTCAGGCTGTTCCATCTTACTTGACTCTTGCGCCCTCTCAGGTCAGAATTTCTCTTGGACTAGAATAAAAAATCCTTAACACCCATCTCTGACTGGGTCTGCTCTCCCGCCTTGTCTCCACTCCACCCTGCTGCCCGCTGTGAACACCTGCCCCTTCTCCATCAAACAAATGTTTCTGTGACCCAGGCAGATGCAGGGCCACATGTTATGTGTCCTTCCCTGCAGAACCACTGCCTCAGTGGCTTTCAAACAACGATTTTGGAAATCTGTTTGATTTGACAGACTAATTTGATAGCTTGGTGAGGAAAAGAACAATATTAATTCATTTGTTGGGTTAATAGTGGTTGAGCGCATGTTCTCTGTGAAGGGTGTTGAGTTATAGACGGAGTGTGGTGGGAGGAGTGCTCAGAGAAACAGGCAAGTCAGCCGTCTCTGAAGCCTGGGGCACAGCCTGGTGCAGTGACAGGGTTGGGGGCTCGCTGTCCTGCTAATTTCAGATCGCTGCATGCAGTGGGCACCTGCACTTGCACATAAGTCAAATGCCTAGATGAATATAGTAGGCACCCAGCTGCTGCCGGGTCCGGCATCCCCTCAAGGCCCTTCCTCCATGGTTGGTGGTGGCATAGGATGCTCTCAGCCTGCCTGGCCCTTCTCTTCCCATGGTGGCCACGCTTCATGGCCTAGCAGAAACCCTTTGCAGAGACCCTGGGTGCTGAGCTCCAGAATCCGTTTGAATCACTTTGGCACTTCATTCTCTGGCAGCTTCCATGTATTAGATGCTGATTGGCCTTGTCCATAGGTGTGCTTATCTGGGCAATTGGACCAGGATAATTTCTTCTGCCTTGCAGCTACACAAAAGAAGCTGGAGGACAGTGAGGGTAGTCTGGAGGACAGTGAGTGTAGTGGCAGGCGAGGAAGCAGTAGGGGGGCGGTGCTGCAGAAGAATGCACTTCCCCAGGTGACCCTGCTATCCACCTGCGGGGTGAATTGCAGCTTACGGTCTGCAGGTGTATCTTGCATTGAGTCATGGAGCCCTTGAGAGCAGGAGTCTTATGCTGTTCATCTTCGCATCACAGGGCGTGGAGCACAGCCTGTTCAGAAGTTTGACAAATGAAGGAGTGAATGATTTCTGGAACCACAAAGCTAACCTCTGCAGAGGAGGCATCTGCTGGTTTTCCCAACTTCCCGTGAAGTGAAAGTAGTGCCAGGGCATTTCTTGGCTTCTGCTTCTGGGGCCTCACTAAGTGCTTGCACCCTCCTGAGAGATTCCTGCTGGAAGTTTCCATCGTAGAAGAGAGCAGGTGCAGAAGTCTGGGGGATTGAGGTCCGCTTGCCACCCTGGCTCTGCTCCCCCCAGCTGTGAGTTCAGCCACAGTGTTCCTGGAGGCAGGGCAGGGTGAACGGCTCCTGCCAGTGTGCTTGCAGCATTGAAGCCCCTCGGCTGAGATCTCTCCCCCTCAGGCTGGGCCTCTTCCCCAGGGCTTGGCAATGTTGAGGAGCTCGCCCAGCATTGTCTATTCACTGTCTACCTCTCCGGGTGGCACCTGGAGAAGGTCTCCATGGCCACCATTGACTAATTTTTCTGGGTTCATCCTTTCTCTCCTCTTTCATTGTGTCAACTTCAATATCAGATTCAGGGAAGCCAATCCATGAGAATTGAAGATGGTTCTCAGAGAGCATTTCTTCCTACCTCAAGGTACCTATTCTCACAAAGAGGGAAGTGGAGGCCACATGGGATAATGGGAGTTAAAAATAGTTGTCAAACTGGGGGAACTCCCTTCCCATGGGGACATTTGGCCTTGTCTGAGATGTTTTAGTTGTCACAACTGCTGGCGGTTGGGGAGGGGAAGAAGTACTGGCATCTACTAGGTGGAGGACAGAGATGCTCCTAAACATTGTACAGTGTGCAGGACAGTCCCACAGTGAAGAAGGTCCAGTCAAATGTCAGTAGTGCTGAGGCTGAGACCCATAGTGGAATGTGGTGTGCCCCAACACAGTTGTTAGACACCCTGAAGGGTGCTCTCAGTACTGTTACCTGGAGAGAGCACATTGGGCAGGCAGAGGGACCCTCCGTCCCAGCCTGTCCTCGCTTTGAAGTCACGAGGGACCTTGTAGGTCAGCCCCGTGAGTTAGAATGCCATTGCCCGCACACTGTACCCTGCCAGGAGGTTCAGCTGAGATGCTGGGGGTAATGGAAAGCTTTGCTGAGTTTGAAGCACTTTGCAAATACTGGGTAGGTTTTATCAGCCACCACACGCCCCTCCCCGCACAAAGTCCTGCAGAAAGATGGTATTTAAGAGACTTGGACCTTGACCTCCGCCCATTTGAGTGATTCCTAGCAGAGAGGATATTGTTTGTGTAAGCCCGTTTCTAACTGAGTCCACACGTGTGACTTGTGAGTTGTATGTGTCAGGCTGTGATTAATGAGTGGCTCTGATCATTGGGATTGCAGAGTGCTCCTTGGCTGCAGCATTACCCCTCCATTGTCTTCCTACGGAAAGTCCACCATCTGCACATCAATCATGTTGCTCTCTTCACTTTGAAAAGTTTCCTTTATCTCATTAGAGGCTTCTTGTTTCCTGGGAGCAGTCTACCTCTAAGATGCTCTGCTATTTTCAAGATTGTTTTTTTTTGTGTTCCTGGCAAGCTTGGTTCCAGGAAAAGGATGTCAGAGGACTGGAGGAGATCAGACTTTTGGAAGAAGAGTGGGAGTTGTCTGAGGCACAGCATCCCGGTGGCTGGTGCGGGCTTGGGGAGTGCAAGGGCAGGTGATATCCAGGCTGGGGTTTTGTAGGCAGGATCTGATGGACAAATAAGGGAGACAAGTTTTGTTGGGGAAGAAGTTGAAGATCTGCAATACCATAGGCTGGTTGAGCAGAGAATGAAGACAGAGACCAAGAAGAGACAACAGAGTGAGTGGGCCCAGGAGTCTCACAGAAAGTGAGGAGTAGAGGAAATTGGAGAGAAAGGGCAAGGAGAGGAGGAGGTTGCAGATGAGAGATTTGTTATCACCAAGAGAATCCACTCAACTCCAAGTCTGAGCAAGGTCCATGGAGGGGTGACCAAGGAGAGGGAATCAACAGGGTGAGGGGATCTGAGGGTGAGACTATGACACCATCATCTCTGCTCCCCAGGAGCCTTGAGGCATGGAGCAAAGGTGGGTCTTGGGCCTTGAAGAGCCCAATGAGGGGCCTGGTTTAGAGGAGCTGACAGCTAACTCCCTGGGGAGAGCGTGGAGCTGAGATGCCAGGTGGGCCGGGCTGTGGGGCCGCACTACCCTTTGCACACAGCCATGGACAGCACCATGGACAGAGCTCACTGTGACAAACTGGACAGTGGTGCCTGTCACAGCAGAGGCTCCAGGCTGATGCTCGGAGGTGTGAAAGGTACTGTGGTGACAGCTGATCCAGTGACCCCGGAGGACACTGCCAACTCAGGCCTGGCCAGCTGTGTGCTGTGATGGTCATGTGCCCCGTGCAGAGAAACGGAAAGGTGGCCAGGGTAACAGCCTTGCTGCTGACTTACAGGCATCCTGGCTCGGCCACCTCTCCCCATCTCTGCCCTGTGTCTTCTAGCTCATCTGAGCAGCCCGGCTCACGTATGAGGGTGTGAAGGCCATGTTTTGGATAGCATGCAGGAGAGAGTGCCCAGACGGGGGACTGAAGACAGGCTGGCCCTGGGCAGATGTTGGATAGAGGGTGAATCAGGAAAAATCTGAATGCTGCTGCCCCAGCTTCTCGGTGAGTTTCATTTCAAAGCTCAGTAAGGTCACGGTCTCCTCTGCCTGCAGTTGCATCTGTTTCCTCATTTCCCAACCGACTCCCTCTTGAGGAAGGACAGGAGAGGCAGCGGCTCCAGGGGGAGGTTTGGAGCCCAGAAGCAAGGCTCAGAGTCAGACAGACCGGCTGAATTTGGAGGCTCCTCCTCCTGGATGAATCAGTAGGGGACATTATGGAGTATTTCTGAGGTTCTCACGCCTATGCTGCCAGTGAGGCTGGCCTGGGAGATGGATGGGCAAAGTAGCACAGCTGCCATGGCTGCCTCCTCGTGGGTGGGGAGCAGCTGGAGGTGGGGGCCGAGTCTGTCCTGGTCATATTTGCAGGCCTGGGGTCCAGCCCAGTTCCTGGCACAGAACAGCCTCACTAACATGAACTGGGTTCCTGTCCAGGGACCCTCTCTCATTCTTGCACTGTCAACCCTTCTAGAAAGTTTTATCTGTATCACTTGAGCCTTGATATCATTTGGCTTCTTCTCAGGCCTCTACTTTTTACACAGGAAAGGGCTTTTTCTTGGACCCTCAGGGAGAGTCTCTGACCTCTAGAAAATAAATAAATGGGGTTCAGAGAAACCCATGCAAGATGCAGGTGGCCACCACCCGGTAAGAACTGAAAATTTGTAGGTTGAAGTCCTAACCCCAGTGTGACCTCCTTTAGGGAGGTAAACTGAAAAGAGGTCATAAGAGTGGGGCCCTAATCTAGTAGGATTTGTGTTCTTATAAGAAGAGGAAGAAACACCAGGGCATGCGTTCTATCTCTCCAGGTGCACAGAGAAAGGTCTGACTGAGGGCACCGCCAGAAGGCAGCTGTCCACAAGCCAAGAAGAGAGGCTTACCCATCACCAACCCTGATGGCACCTTTGTCTGACTTCCAGGCTCCAGAACTTTGAGACCATAGATGTCTGTATGTAAGCACCATGGCTGTGGCATTCTGTTGGCTGTCCCAGTTGACTCATTACCCACCCAGCTGGGGAATGTAAAATCCACTCTCCTACAGAGCCTTCGCTGTCCCCTCTCCAGCAGCCGGAGGACCTCAGACTGGTTTGTTTACTTGGGGCTCTCTTGGCAGCTTCCATAGAAGCAAGGTGCTCCTTTCCTGGGACCCTTAGGCTTTGGAGAGTGGCCCTGAGGAACAATGGCAGGACAGGTGCCAGGGGAGGAGAGTGGTGAGGACCTCCCCAGGTGTGCTCTGGCCACAGGCAGCCAGCTTGTGTTTCCCTTAGTGGTTTATTTTGATTTTAGCTTCTGCATTGACACCAGGTAACTGTGAGCACAGAGGCTCTCCGTATGCCCTGCTGAGCAGCTGAGTTCCTTCACTGTTCACTTTTAGGAAGATGTTGGTTTTCACTTCACCTGCCATCTGGACTCTTTGCTGTTCAAAAAATGGTGTGTTGGCAAATGTAAACTCTGTGAGGCCTTCACAGTGCCTTGGAGTCCGTGGTGTGCTCTGGAGAAAAGGGCACTTGTTCTGCTCATGCATTTCCATTTAACAAATATTTATGAGTGCCTGCTAGGTACCTAGGTCTTACTCCAGATGCTGGAGATAAGTAGGTAAACCAGCCAGAGAACATCTGTGCCCACGGAGCTTCTGTTTTAGTTGGGAGGGGTGCAGAAAATGAACCCCTACAAAAATATTCAGCAGTGACAGATAAAATGATAAAAGGATAAAATGGGGTACTGTGTTGGCGGGGGTGATAGAGGTCAGGGAGACCTCTCAGAAGAAGGAGAGGGGAGCCGAGATCAGAATATCAAAAGTGAAGCAACCAGGTAAGGATCAGGAGAGACAGCACACCAGGCAGAGGGAGAGCAGTGCCAAGATCCTGGGATAGGAATGAGCTTGGTGTATTGGAGGAACCCAAAGGATCCTGGCATGGCTCCCATGTGGGGAGGGAGGGAGAGAGGAGGAAAGGAAGGTCAAATGAGAAGCAAGGGTCCCTGCAAGTTGGTTGAGGAGTTTGGAAGTTTAGGACAGTAGGAAGCCACAGGCAGGTTCAGGCCAGGATGTGTGATGGCTAATTACATTTTCAAAGGCTCACTGGGGCTGCTATAGGGGTGAGCTCTGAGGGCATAAGCCTTTGCTCATCCTCTGGACCTGTCTGGTCCAGCTGCAGTATCTCTCAGGGCTTCTCTCCCTGGTTTCCCACCTGCTCTCCCTGCTTCCACCCTTGCCTCTCTAGGGATTAGCTTCAACAGGGCAGCCAGGTAGCACCATGCACTCCTCAGCTGGAACCCCCCTGAGGCTTTCTTCTCATCCAGAGAAAAGCCAGAGTCCTCAGAGGTCCCCTGGGACCAGTTCGATCTTCTCTCCCAACTTCTGCCCCCTTCCCTTCCCGATGACTATCTCCCAATACCTCACCCTGACCTCCTTCAGGCCTCTGACCTGCACCCTACTCTTTCCATCTTATCTTTCCTCCTGGCCCTTGTAGCCACAGCTCTTGTTGCTGGCCTCTCTGCTCTAGGGTGAGGGCACCAGGGCAGGGGCTTCTGTCTGGGGCACTGCTGCCTGCCAGTGTGCAGGCCAGCCTCCAGCCCACAGCAGAGGCTTGGCCAATACCTGTGTGCTATTGTCAAAGTCCCGGCTGGGGAGGTGAGGGGAGCTTGCTCCAAGGAGGATCTTGTACACAAGGAGGGAAGTAGAGGGATCCAGATGGACTTGAAGACCCAGCCCACAGGGCTTGCTAGCCTGTCAGGTGTGAGGGTTGCTGGGGAAGGCAGCATTCTTGCAGGGTTTTGGCTTCAGCAGCTGAGCACATGGTGAGCAGAAGCATGTGCACGTGAGGGAGATGAGGAAGGAAGCCGTGGGGCAGAGAGGGACTCCAGGGTTCTGCTTGCCCAGAGAGGTTTGCAACTTCCCCACCAGTACCAAGTTGCTGTGGAAGGAGGTTCAGGATGGGCATTAAGGCTGGAGGTGATACCTGCAGGTCAGTGGCCCAGAGGTGTTATTTAGATCAGAGCCCAGTGGGATCACAAGGAAAGCACATGTGGTCAGGGCAGGGAGGGCAGTCAAGGCCGAGCCCAGGGCATGCTAACATTTGGGCACAGTAGCCAGGAATGCAAAGGGTATGTTGAGCCAGAGTCCTCACCTGTTACACGTATCTTTGTCCTGGCTCTGGGATCTGCCTTTTCAAACAGAGTGGGGTCCACTCTGTAGCCTGCAGTTCTGGAAATGATGTGAGATAAAGTGGGGTACAGTGTGGAGGTTGCCCCTCCCTGCTGGGGACAGGATGGGTGACTGTTGCTGCCCACACTGCACCGGGCCAAGGATCCCAGAGACACATGCCTGGCCAGTTATACTGTCCCCTCTCACACTCAAAGGGAGGTATCAGGAAGCCAGGCTACAACCTTCTGAGGGTTGCATTAACAAAACGCTGGGATGTGTGTCCTGGCTCTCTTCAGTGAGACGTCCTTATTCTGAGCCACACCAAAGGCTTCCTCTCTCCCGGGGGTCCTGCACAATGACAGCCGCGGGCGACTCCCCAAAGGTGAGGCCAGGAGGGCTGCAAGCCCGTTTCCTAGGGAACCAGCAATCAGCCCTCCTCCCGCCCAATTCCACTCTTTCAATTTTCTTCTTGTGGACTGGTATTTTCACTGTGATTCCATCCCAGGCCTTCTGACCTAATTCCAATTTACTTGTTGGATTTTCTTATTTCCTCTCAACGCTGACTCTGATACATGAGGCTGTTTTATCACTGGGTGATTTTAATTTTCATACAGAGACTTGTGTTTCCCATTTTCTGTGATTCCTTTGAGTTTCAGCCAACAGGCGCATAACGCCTATGAAAGGCCCATGGATTCCATGGGCTGTTTGTTGAATTATTCAAGGTGCTCCTTTATTATTCCTTTTGTGTTGGTCTATGTGGCTTCTTACCAGAGGCATGATGTACATGGTAGCCTACTGTGTGTCCAGTACAGATGAGCTTGATGGGAGAAGCAGAGGAAATGCAGCTTCCCAGGAGAAGTTTGCTATCAGTGCAGCCAGAGAATACTCACAGGATCTGAGATCACAGATGTAAGCACGGTTTTCTAGTAGGTCAATGGGATGCCATGAAGAAAGACCCTCAGCCAGAGCAGAAGTAGAAATAAGCTCATGGGATGGAGAATTCTTGGTATTGTTGCATTTTGTGATTGTTTTTTTAATTTAGCCAACAACTATGTGCTGGACATTGTTCTCTGTGAACATAAGGAGGGAGGCATTCACCCATTCAGGCACCATCCATCCATTCATTCATCCTCCCACCCATTCACCCATTCACCCATCCATCCATCTAGTCATCTGTCCACCATCCATCCCACCCACCCACCCACCATCATCCATTTGTCCATACATTCACTCATCTACCATCTATCCACCCATCCATCCATTCATCCATTTATCATGTGTCCATCCATCCATCCACCATCCACCCATCCATCTTCCATCCATCTAAGCATCCATCCACTATATTTCTATACTCTATCCATCATCCATGCATCCACCCATCCATCCATGAGTACCTATCTGCTAAGCATTCTTGAAGGTACCAACAATATAGCAGTAAAACAAAAATAAACCACAAACCCTCCCTTAAGCTTTCATCTTGCTGGTCAAGACAGATGAGGTTAACTTATTAGAGCACAGAGGTTGGAGTGGAGTCCAAAGAACTTAAGGCCTCCCCAAAACAAGTATCTGTTAGATGGAGAGAGCTGCTGTGGGAAATAAAACAGAGTGATGGTATAGAGGGTGGCTGAGGGGATGAGCAGATTGCTCTCCCAACAACAGGGCCACCTACAGCCCCAGCCAGTAGGACACTTCTACTTAGGAGTGAATGGTGTCTTCAGATGGGTGTGTAGGACAGGACTGGCCAAAGCCTACCCTCAAGTGATATCCATGGCCAGCTCTTTGAGGCCCAGTGGTGTTGTCTGTCACAAAAAGGGGTGAGCAGCAGTATTTTCAGTGCACCAGAACACAGACTAAATGAATAACACCACTGGCCGGCAATCAGCCAGCCCCAGGGATGGGGCTAAGCAAGGCTCCCTTTCCCTTCCGTGGCTGCACAAATCAATAAAGGATTAGACTCAGCTCTTGTCATTGGCATTGATTGATTTTGGAATTTGAAAGGATGTTAATTTTAAGATGGCAGCGTTTGGGGATATTTCATTATATCCCATTAGGACATTGAGAGCATCAAGTATTTTAATCTGGGGTCCTGAATTATTTAGGGTCCAGCATTGACATGCCTAATGAAATATGTTTCCTCCTTCTATGGGGGGTTCCATATCTGGCTATGGAAATTATTCATTAACAGAGAGAGGAAGAGAGAGAATGCCCTTATATTAGAGCCATTAAAGTGTTCTATTCTGATGATCTATAAAGGGAAAAAACACTGATCAGACTCCACCAGGCACACTGGAACATTTGGAATATCATTAATTTTAATGATCTGTTCCAAAATCACAGAGCTATTAAAATAAAACTTCAAGTGGGGGGGGGAAGAGAAAAGGAAATGCATTCTAAATTATTGCTAATGAGTGGGAAATATTTAAATCATACTAAATTGACCTTAAAGTTTTGCCTAATACTCTCATCAGACACAGATTATTTTATTTCATGTCAAGTGTCCTCTGCTTGTCTAAATTTCGGTCCTGTCTGCCAGGGTGACAAGTTTCCTTGTAGCAAGGCTCTGTTTGTCTTTATTCTATCCACAGACCCTCACTAGCAGGGAGGGAGTGGCTCCCAGGTCCCTGGTCCTGGGAGCCAGGAAGGTCGAGGGACTGGGGAGCTGGGAACATCAGAGTCTGATGGGTATCTGGCACCAACCAGCAGTGCGACCGGGAACAGGTGGTATTGCCTCTCTAAGTGTTAGTTTGGGCTCCTTCCTCATCCTTAGGACCGAGCTTAAACACCACCTTAGAGCGGGCTTCCGGGACCACTCTACCTGCATGGTGGAGGGTGTCTACCCAGTTTTTGTCATATCACTCTCTGTGGCTCTTTTGTAATACAGATGGCTCCCCTCTTAATGATTTCTTGACTTTACAATAATGTGAAAGCGATGCATGTTCAATAGAGACTGTACTTTGAATTTTGACTTTTGATCCTGTCCCAGACTAGCACATAGGCAGTCTGATACTCTGTGCTGATGTTGGGCAGTGGTCGGGAGCCACAGCTCTCCGTCAGCCACATGATCATGAGGACAACAGCTGATAAACTTACAACCATTGTGCATCCATACAACCACTCTGTTCTTCACTTACAGTATTCAATAAACTACGTGGGTTACTCAACACTTTATTATAAAGTAGGCTGTGTTTACATGATTAGCCAACCGCAGGTGTAATGTAAGTGTTGGAGCACATTTAAGGGAGGCGAGGCTAAGCTATGATGTTCAGTTGGCGAGGAACATGAAATGCATTTTTAACATAATGGTATTTTCAGCTTACGGTGGGTTTATTGGATGTCATAAGAGAAGAAGGTGTATCTGAAATCTTTGATACTTTTGAAGAGTCTGAAATCATTGCTTGCTACTTAGTTTTTGTCTTCTCTGCTCGAATGCAAATTCCACCTCAATGAAGACTTTATATTTTTTGCAAATGCCTGGATCCCCAGTGTCCAGAACCATGCTGGGTACAATGCTGGCACTTGGTAAAGCTGGTTTGAATGGAGGAAGGTGAATGAATGGCTCTAAATGCATCCTCTTGCTCATCTACCAGAGCAACATGGAATGAACCTCTACAGAGTATGGGGAGGACATCCAGTCTTCCTGGAAGTCTGGACCACGTGTGTTCCCTGCTGGTTTACAGCAAGGACAGGAATAATGATACTAGTAATAATAGCTCATATTGATACAACATTGTGTTCTTTTCACTTATATTTGTATTTGCACTCTTCTCTGGTCACCATGGCAACTCTGCCAGACGAGGCTGAGAACTACTTCCACTTAAAAAGTGTAACTGAGACATAGAAAACTTAAGGGACTTAGCTAAAGCCACCTCGATAGTGCAGTGAGTCCTAAATTTCAGGAGTCTTGACATTTAATCCAGTCCCCTTTTCACCCCTGCCCCATGGGCTCCTTCATACTTTGAATTATCTGTGCACTTAGAACTGACTAGCCGTAAATTTAAAAAATCCATTGTTTTCACTTACAGCACATAGCGGCTGTATGTGAGAATTTTTCAGTATTTGTCTCGACATGGACCTGTGCACACCCATGCACACACAGGTGCATAGCCACTTTAGTTTCTGCTATGTCCTCTACATGGGGTGCTCTGCATGTGACCCAAGGCTTTCAGCAGGGTGCATCATCCAGCAGAGAGCCTGGAGCCCCCGAGGGCAAGTCTGGTCATGGCCAGTAGAGCTTGGGGTGATGTGGACAGAGCCAGCCCTGTGCATATCTAGCAGGGATCCCCCATTGCCTCTGGTTCTATGATCTGTTCCTCATGGCCCTTTGTACAAGGATGGGCATGAGGAGAGCCTGGTGGCTCCTGGACTCCAAACACAGCACCTGAAAACTGTCCAGTGCAAGATATTGCAAGGTAGGCTGAAGAAATGGATATGAGCTACCAGAGGAACAAGTCAGGGTCAACCTATAAGGCTGTTTGGAGGAGAACCATCCAAGTGGAGCCATTCTTTATCAGCCAGCCTCCAGCTGACCTGTCAGTGGCCATAATGGCAGGGGTGAGACCAGCTGAGCTCAACCAAGCCCTACCCAGATCAACAGAACTTCCTAGCTGACCTATAGACTTGTGAGCTTAATGAATGTTGTTTTCAGCTGGCGAGCTCTGGGGTGTTTGGTCATGTAGCATTAGCTAATGGATACATACCCTCTGTCTGAATGCATGCTACAGGCTTAAAGCTCAATCAATCCTGGCATCCGTGTGGACTGGGCTCAAGTGTATTTGCAATCCAGTCTCATGAGAAGCAACTGGACCAGCACAGTATGTGAAGTGTAACCCTGTGAGTACTAGGGGGAGAGAATGGGAATCCAAGTCAGACAGCCGGAAAGACTGTTGAGCAAATGGTGAAGGGTCGAGTTGTCACATTGCAGGCTGCGTGTGTGTGTGTGTGTGTGTGTGTGTGTGTGTGTGTGTGTATGTGTGCATACCTGCAAGCATTCCTGCTGGAGGGAGAAGCATAAGAGAGGAAGGCCACGGGGCTCAGGCACAGGCACAGAGTGAGCCTGGGGAAAGCAGAGGTTGGGGCCACCTTACCAGGCACCTGCTTCTCCTTACTTCAGCCAAGAAGCCCTTTTCAGGCAGGTCAAGGCTGTGAAAACCCCTCCTTTCCCCAAGTCCCCCTCCGTAACTCTTCAAACAAAAAGTGAAATATTCTTTGGAGAGATCTTGGTCATTATTTATTGTAATTGTGACAAGATGAACCCGTCTATGAGATGTAAAAGGAAGCCGTGGAGAGTGGTTAATTAAAACCTAGTGCACACCACATTTGAGAGCTGACATCAAGAGCTATTTGCACGAGGAAACTCAGTAATTTTCAATTAGCATGAAAGAAGAAATGGCTCAACGTCAATTCATATAATATGATTATGATCATGGAGAGTGCGTTCAGTGGAGCTGGGGGTGTGAGGAGACCGTCTCCTGCACCGGGAGAGGCTGTTGGGGGTTGTGACAACTCTGATGACATGAGTCATCAGGCTCCTATGGGGACCTCCCATCCTGTTCTAGGTAATTGAAGAAGGTTGCAAAAATGTGTTTTGGGGCTTGGATGGTCATCTCTCCTTAAAGTTTATTGCTTATCTATTTAGTACAAAAGTCACTTCATTATTTGCAAGCAACCTTCTCTTAGCTGAGGGCCACTGAGGAACACAAACAGATGATAGCAGGGCAGGTAGGGATGGGAGGATGGCATCGTGCTTTCTGGGGAGCACTCACATGGGATGAATGTGGTTAGGGTAGAGTTGGAGCCTAGGCTTCCTTCCTTCCTCCCTTCTTTCACCCTTCCCTCCTCTATCCCTGCCTTCATCCTTCCCACCTCCTGCCTGTTTTCTCTCAGCCCAGGGACTGATTGGACCCAAGAGACTGGTACCAAACTCAACCCAAACTGTAAATAAAACTATGGCATTCGTGGTAATGAATTTAATTCTAGTAATTCTGGTAATCTTTGTGTCAAAAAGCTTACCAAACCCTTTCCACATTGTCAAAGTTCACAGGAAACCAGGTCAGAGTCCCAGTCTATTGAGCAGATTCACTGCTGGTGTTCAGGTCTCTGGGAGTTGCCCCCCACCAAGCATCAGGATCACACTCTCCCCATCTTTGCCTGTGGCACTGGCACTGGTGGGGGCTTTCTGAATGCCGGGAAGGAAGGCCATGCCTTCTTATTGTTTCTGAAATGGGACACCAAGGGCCTCTGGCCAAGCTCCCCTCCTCTGGATGATGCTGGCTGGAGTGCAACCCAGGAGTGCCTGGGGGCCCCCCGCATGACCCAGCCTTCCGTAGCTCTGTGGTGGTGCTGTCTGGTCCTGTCCATGTGTCTGCAGGTCACTGGTCTATCAGCTCCCTTTTGTGAAGGCATCATGGGGCCCCTCATCATAGCCCTGAGAACTGAAAGTCCTCAGCAGAGGAGAAATAAGTGCAGAGCTAACGTTCTTTTCTCAGATAGACCTGCTTTGTTCCACTGGGCTTCTCGGGTTAGCTGGTTAAGGGCATGAGAGCAGAGCCAGTATTTATGGAGGATGCATGGTATGCCAGGTTCAATACTGCATCTCCCAGAACTGTCCCTGAAATCTCCTAGAAGCCTGGGGATCTATGTTTAGAGCACCCAGTCCCCTGATCTGGAACCTGTGCCCATAGGAGGCAGGATTGCCATTTGAATCTGGATATAAGCCCCAGAGGGACAATGTCGAGTTCCATGATCCTGCAACACAGTGGAGGTTAAGAAATCGGACCCTCTGTGTTCCGAGAATGGCTCATTACAGGCACCGCCCTATGTGGCTTGGGTGAGGCCCCTGATGCCCTCGATCCCCCTGGGACAAGACCAGCACAGACCCTCCAGATCCCCACCCTTGCTCCATCACTGATGGGCTGCTCAGCTGCTTCCCACCACCACCCACCCTCAGCCTGAGCCAGCAGACAGCTCCTCCTGAGAATAGGGCCATCTCCCCAGCTCCCATCCTAACCTCCAGCCCCGGCTCTTCCCACCTTTTAGTCCTGTCTGTAAAAGAAAAATGCTTTTGCACAACTCCTGAGGCAGTGGCCGACCTTCTGGTCACAGCGATGTCCCCTTGGCCACAGCCCCCTGTCTTGTTAGGGTAGACCTTGTAGTGGGCTAAGCTCCGAGCCAGGTGCAGCTCCCCGTGGAGGGATGGCTCTCGCTGGCCTCCTGCTCCCAACGATGACCAGTTAGGACCCTCCGCATGGTTCACATCCCCACACCCCTGCAGACCTCATCATCACCCGCCCCGTGTAACACACACAGATCCCAGAAGTTGCTCCGTTTGCACTGATGAGTGAAAATAACTAACGAAGCTGGGGGCAGCACCCAGCGGGCTGGGGTCTGGGGCAGGGCACCCCTCCCTGTGTGCTGGCTCCTGGCCTCGAATGAGATGAACACAGAAACTGAGAGGAAGCATCTGGAAACTTTTACAGCAGTTCAACAGATTTATTTTCTTTTCCTTTGAATCTAAGAATAATTTTTAAAAGTTGGAGGTTATCTTTTGTGTGCCTATTTTTATTTCATTTACCAGTGATTTACTACCCCTTTTCCTGGGTTCAGGGCACAATCGGCCAGCGAAAATTATACTTATTTGAGGTATACAACGTGATGATTTAATATACGTATTATTGCTGTGAAACGATTGCCACAATCAGACACAATTACCATTCTGTGCAAGAACACTTAAGATCTGATTTACTTTTTTAAAAAAATATTTTATAGGAGTGTTGGTCTGCAATGCAGTGGTTCCTCCCCTCAGACAGTCTGTGTGTGGGGCTCTGGAGGACTTCTTCCTGGGGTCTTGGATCTGGGGTGGCCCCTGGCCTCTGCTGCACCTGTGTGGACACAGGGCTCAGTCCCAGGGG
Source organism: Canis aureus (assembly GCF_053574225.1). Classification (NCBI taxonomy): domain Eukaryota; kingdom Metazoa; phylum Chordata; class Mammalia; order Carnivora; family Canidae; genus Canis; species Canis aureus. The sequence continues at coordinate 29,537,016 of NC_135613.1, forward strand.
CTGTGAGCACCTAGCACAGCTCCCCACAGAGTTCACATTCTCATCTCAGTTATAGGTGTCTAGGATCACAGCAGAAAGAACCCAGAGTCCCACCAAGGATCTGGGGTCGTCCCCACCAGAGCATCTGCAGGGGGTGGTGGAGAGTGGTGGTTTTCCATGCTGAGTTCAGAGTTCTCAGAGCATCATACCTAGCCTGGCTCAGAACTTGGCCATTCCTAGAACAAACTGTGTGTGTCCTCAGCTCCAGCTTTCCAGGCAGATTGCCTAAAACCAGAGCTGCTCACAATAAGGAGCTTTTTTTTTTTTTGATAAATAGGGACATTTCCTAAAATAGTGGTCTTTATTCAATTGGCAGTCAGTTCAGGAGCTATTGCATACGGTGAGCGCCCACTGGGTGGCAGTTAGGGACAGAGCTCTTTTATGAACGTGTGTATGCGGGGTCAGGGCTTCCCACCAGCGTCCTGGTCACGGGCCCACCGTGGGTGTCAGGGGACGGTGAGTATTTCATGCTCATGCTGTCTGGAAATGCTACCATGTTCTGCCCCTGCAATGCCGGGACTCGAGACGACACATGGCGCTTCCAGTCTGCAGTTTATTTTAATTTCCTTTTCTTTGAAAAGAAGTGCTCTTCATTCATTTACCCACCTTTTTGGCCACAGATGTGAGTCACAGGTGAAAGCTGAATTGTGAAAGAGGAGTAAAAAAAACCAAACATTTCCTGGCTTTGAGACAAAGCAGGAGAGAATGTAAAAATACCTGAAATAGCAATAGTTTTGAAGAAATAGCTTTGACTGGGAGACTCTGTGTCTGAAATCAATGCTGGATAAAACTAGAAGGTTCTAGGGAGAGATTGGGGGGGAGATATCGAGGAGGGGTTATTGGTTCACCAAAATTTACCGATCTTTTTAAAAAACTTCCCCAGAAGACCTGCAGCGTGATGCACGTGACTGGCCAGCCCTGCCCTCTTTCCTCCCTGTCCTCCCGTGGCTCAGAAGGACCCCTGGGCACCCCCAGTGGCCACCATCCGGGGGAAGGCCATGCCACTCCCATTCCCTGGAAGCGTCTTCCTGCAGAACCTGCAGAGTCTCTGCAAAACCCACCTGGGAAAGGGGCACTGAACAGACACCTGTCTTTGCAAAGCCATCTTGTAGTTAAACGGGCAGCTCTCTGGCCTGGTGGCTCCTCTTCTGAACCTCCAGTAACTCTCTCAGAGCCAGGGCCATGAGGGAGATGCTGGTGCCTCTCATGTTCTATGTGTCTTCAGAAATGGACTCTGGGAGCCCTTGCAGGTGAGGTCACAGGACAGCAATGACAAATTACCCAACTGGTTCAGAAGGTCTTTCCGAAACGTCTTTCCTCCTTTGGAGACTGTGGGCTGTTGTCTGGTCATCAAAGACTTGGTTTGCCATCTAGCCAGACCCAGGTAGCTGGCTTTGGGCTCATGCATTTTCCTTAGGGGTTTGCTGGTTTCAAAGGAGAGTTGGATTTACTGGTGAAAATCCCAAAGGGGCTGTGGCTGTTACTGTCCAAAGACCTTTTAGTTCAGAGCCTGGGGTGTTTTCTCAGACAACACCCAATTCTCTAATTCCACAACGTCGGCTGGGTGTCCTATGATTCCATCCAAAGGTGATCCCCATCTCCCTGCAGTCGGTGTCAGACCCCATGGGTTAAAGGGCGCAGTCCCACAAGACCACCACCACGTCAGACGCCAGCTGCAAGTTCTGACAGACTGGCTATGAATCAGGGGATGCCCTCCCCAGGCTCAGTGATGTATTAAGATGACTGACAGAACTCAGGAAAGGGTTTTACTTAGGTTTGCCACTTTATTATAAAGGATACAAGGCAGGAAGCACCAACAGAAGAACACAGAGGAGTTTCCTGCCCGCCCTGCCTGCACCACCTCCTCACCTCCATGTGGTCACCATCCCTGAGGCCCAGCAGATCTCCTCATTCCAGACTTTTTATCTCTGGGCTCCCTGACCTCCCTGGAGGTCGGAGAGTGGGGCTGAAAGTTCAAACCTCCAATTGCTTGGATTTTCTGGGGACCAGCCCTCTCCTGAGGCTCCCCAGGGGCCTCATCCTCAGTTATCTCTTTAGCAGGGACTCAGGATCCATATGAATAATGAAGCATGCTGCTCCTATGCTCAGGGAGTCCCAAGGTCTTGGCTCTGTGCTGAAACTGGGACAAAACCCACAGAGTCTCTTTGGCAAAGGCCGAGCATGTGGAGGAATGGGGGTGAAGGCTTGTGGCCAAGAAGGGAGACAGGTGGCCCTCTGCACACCGTGCTCCAGCTTCACATCCCATGTCTCTCTGTGCCCTCTTCCACCTCGGAAACGTCCTCCTTCTCCTCCTCCTCCTCCTCATTCCCCATAGTGGCAGCTGCACAGCTTCCTCCTTCCCTGACGCCAGTGGTACCAACTCTGAGTCATCTAAAAGGATGCCAGCAGTCCTGCACAGCCGGTGCCATGGTCCTCCTCTTGGGAGCCAGCGACGGGTGTTACAGGAAGACGGGTTGGGTCATCAGACAAGTTCGGGGGTCTTTGGAGTAAACACAATGGGGCATGACTGAAGGGCTTCTCAGAGCCTCCAAGAGCAGAATACGGTCGAAGGCATTTGCCAAAGGTGTGGGATTGTGACAAGGGTGGGATTGAATCGTGTCTCCCCAAAGATAACGTTCAAGTGTAAGCCCTGATAATCGCGAATGGGACCTTATGTAGAAATAGGGTTTTGCAGACAGGTATAATCAAGTGTAGGTGAGGCTATTAGGGTGGGCCCTAATCCACTAGGACGTTGCGTCCTTCTAAGGGGGTGGAGTGTGGGGGAGGTGTTGACATGAGAAATGAGAAAACACCTGTGGAGACAGGCAGAGATCAGATGCAGCCGAAGCCTCTGTCTGCCAGGGATGGACCCCCAGAGGCTGGAAGAGCAGAGGACAGACTCCCCTAGAGTCTCTGCGGGGAGCACGGCCTTACTGACTTGATGGCTCCTCTCCTGCAGCCGTGCAGCCGAACATGGGGCCTGAACACGGCCCCCCAGCCTGACGGTCTCTGGCCCCCTTCCTCCCCGCCCGCTGCCCCCAACATCCCCTCCCCAACTGATGTTAGGACACTCCACTGCGCTGTCTCCTTTACATTCCATTGTTTCAAACATCTTTTCGAAGCCTAATGGCTCTGCACAGAAGAGAAAAGAACCAGCAGGCTCTTGATTTACACCCACCCCCCCAACCTTGCTGACACTTCCCAGAGCCAACCCCTCAGCATTTCACACTCCGACTTCTACTCTGGCCTTGGTATTCGATTAAAAAAAAATGCTTATCTGACTTTTTCTGTTTAATTTCAGTTGTTCCTCCATGGATTCCCCGCTGGGAGGATCAGAATCTTACTCGAAGCTCTGCTTCCCCAACCCTGCCAAACAACAACAGAAAGCGCACACACACGGCTTCTCGGCTTCTCGCCCCCACCCTCCCAATGGCATAATTTGTGGTTAGATCAATATTCAGCATTTACATAATTATGTAATTATTATTCACAGCTGAGCCACAAAGTAGTTCTATGATTGCATTTCCTTTCCTGATCAACCTCGTGTTTTCCCTAGGATGAATAACCACCCGGATTTTCATTTGCTGGGCTTGAGTGCACCTATCACTAATGTGTCCCCAAACAGTCAACCAGGGTTACAAAATTACTTGCATTTTGGCTGAAAACCTCAGGTGGGCTAACAGTTCTGTTTTTATCTTTCGGGGCAGTACCGCTCTCGGAGTCTCTTTCCTCTCCCCCCTGAGGTGAACAGGTCGCTCTCTAGATGGGTCGCAGGGGTTTGGTCTGGGATCTTCCTTTCCACGGGCCCCGACCTCCCGGGCCTCATGTCTTCTCCCTCGTGATTCTCTCTGATTTTGATAGAACCAATCTTCTAATGGCTCCATGGAAAGGAGAGCGCAGGAACCAAATTGTTTGAACTCACCCAGGTCTGAAATGTTTCTCTTCCATCCTCACACTTAATTCGTAGTTCAGGTGGGTATAGATGCCTGGGCTGGAGATTTTCCTTCTGAACTTTGCACGTGTTCCTCCAAGATCTCCAGAGAAATCCGATGCCACTTTGATTGCTGGTGTTTAGGCAGCTGGCTTCTGGCTTCTGGCAGCTTCCATAACATCTCTTAGCCCCTCAGTGTTCTGATATTGTACCAGCACGAGCCCTGGGTGGGTCTTTCTCGTTATTGTGCTGTGTACTTAATAGGTCCCCTTCAGCTTAGAAGTTCTAACTCCTCCTTCCTGGAAAATGTTTTTCTCCTCTTATTTTTTTGTAGCCCCTTTGTGGAATTTCTGTCAGTAAGACATCAAGCAGATGGATCCTCTAATTTTCTTCTCTCAGCCACTTTCCACCTTTGTATTGCTGTCTTTCTTTCCAGGAAATTCCCTCAACTTCATTTTCCCACCCTCCTATTCAAATTTTAATTTCTACTGGCATATTTTGAATTTCTAAAAGCTTTTCCCTGTTCTCAGAACGTATTCCTTTTTAAAGGGAACATTCCGTTCTTTTTTTCAAGGTTACGATATATTCCGTTATATCTGGGATGTCATCAATTTTACATACCGCAGCTCTCCCTGGCTTCTTGCATTATTTCTATCTCCTTTGAGTTCCTTACTTGTGCTTGCTTCTTTTGGTCTCTTGACTTTCATGTGGCAGGCTTTCCTAAAATATTTGTGCGGCTATATTTACGAGTGAGGTGCAAAACAAAGATAAGAATAAACATGAAAAGACCCCACGCCTCTGTGAAAGATCTGCACGAGTGGTGGGGCTGGTTCTGGCAGGGGCCTCAGTGTGCTGATGAGGCAGGTTGTGCTGCTGGAACCGTCACCCCTCCTAGGAAAGCAGCTGCCATCTGGGGTTGTGGGTTTTGTCTCTAGCACTGAGGAAGGGTGTGGACCCTCCCTGCTCCTCATGCAGACTTTACACATTTCTCCTTCAGCATTTTATCCTTATGCTCACATGTGCAGACTATGGACCTCCATTTTCAACTGGGATGGAAGACTGCCCCTTGACCTCAGTGATAGAGGCCGTCTTGGGGTTGAACTGCTCCTGGGCAAACCTGTCCCTCTGTTTTCTGTTTTCATGCCTCCATTAGGATCACTGTACCTGAGCTTTTCTAGGGGTCTTGGGGACAAACTGGCTCGCCCTCTTCCCCAACAGGCTTAGATCCTGGCTTCCTTTAGTCGGTTGAACCCAGGCCATTTGAACATCTGCTCTTCCACTTCCAAAATGTCATTTCTCTGTCCTATCCTCACTGAATCTTATTGTTATTGTGTGTTTGTGCTTCTTTTATTCCTTTCTTGTTATTTTGGTGGGGTTTGGGGAGGAAGCGGAGCTAAATACATGTGTTCCATCCGTCATGCTTAACCAGAATCACTGTGCCAGCTTTCTGTAGTTCTTTGTACAAATTCTGGTCTGCTTTAGGATCTCATTGCAGGTGGTCTTCCCAGCCTGCAGAACCCAGACCCTTCCTGCATGCATGTCTGTCTTTTTCCCATCCTTAAGCTCAACTGTGACACCAGTAAACATCCCCTTTTAAAGAGGTGGCTGTTAAAGAGTTCAGCTTTCAGGATAGCAGCATGAGGAGTTCCATGGACCGGCTTTTTGATGAAACAAGCAAAACCAGTGAAACCTAAAAACAAAAAGTCATTTAAGTTCTCTGGAAATTGTCCCAAGGGCACACAGCAAATGAAAAAGAATTTGTTCAGGAAAATCTACCTGGTAAGAGCAGTGAGTCTGTGGCACCTGGGCCACGTGCTCCCCACCAGAGCACTGTGACAGAGGCTCCCCTCTGCAGGGTATGGCCAGGAAGATGGGGGTCCTTCACCCCCTAGCGCCCTGTCAGGGGATGTGCTATGGCATCTCAGCAAGAGGGCAAGTTGCCAGCATGTCTCGTCCCCTCTGACTCTGCTGGAGATGCTGATTCCTAGTGATACTGACAGGTCAGGATCTTCCTTCCTCCATCAGCCATGCTTGTGGGTTGGAGACTCTGTACCAGGTGCAGTAGACCCAGAGTGCCAGCACCTCCATCCTCCTCACCCGCCTTGCTCACAGGGCAGAGGTCTACATCTTAGGAGGCAACCTTAGAAAACCAGAGGGTCCTATAAGCAGCAAAAGAAACAGATACATGGGAACTCATCAAAATAAAAAAAAAATTGTACTTCAAGGACACCATCCAAAAAGTGAAAAGACAACACACTGAATAGGAAAAGTTTTTGCAAATCATATTTCTGATAAACGACTTGTGTCTAGAATATATAAAGAACACTCACAACTCACTAATAAAAAGGCAACATTTACCCATTTAAAGATGGCTAAAGGATCTTTTCCAAAGAGGATATATAAATGGGCCCAAAGCACATGAGAAGATGCTCGACATCATTAGCTATTAGATAAATACGAATTAAAACCACAGTGAGACACCACTTCACATCCACTAGGATGGCTATAAGCAAAATGACAGTAGTATGTGTTGAGGAGGGCGTGGAGGAATTGTAGCCCTCATGCCCTGCTGGTGGAAATGTAAAATCATGCCTCTAAAATGGTGCAGAACTCAGATTCCCTCAAATGCTTAAACATAGAGTCATCGTATGATCCAGCCATTCTACTCTGAGGTACATACACAACAGAAATGAAGACATGCATGCATATGAAACCTTGCATGTGGATGTTCATAGTATTGATAAAGCTCAAAAAAATGGAAGGACTCCAAATGCCTGTCAACTGGTCAAAGGGCATATAGAATGAGCAACATCTATATAGTGGGATATTATTTAGCAATGACAAGAAGTGAAGTATTGATCACATGCTAAACTTAGCATGATCACATAGATGAACTTTGAAGATGTGCTAAGTGATAGAAGTCAGTCACAAAAGGTCATGTATTATGTGGTTCCATTTACGCAAAATGTCCAGAACAGGAAAATTCATAGACATTGAAAGGAGATTACTGGTTGTCAGGAGCTGGGGGATGGATTGGGGAGAAAGAAGATGGATTGCCTTGGGCATAGCGTGGTTTTGGGGTGATGAAAATGTCTTAAAATTGACTCTGGTGATGGTCATACAGCGTGCGAATGACTAAAAATTATTAACCCATACACTTTAAATGAGTGAATTGTATGATGCATGAATTATAAAAGAGGTGGTCATCCACTTTCATGCAAATATTTCTGTCTTTTTCTGTGATAGCACTTTTCCCTATATGTGATTTTTTTTTCGTTTCTTTTTTTTTAATAATAAATTTATTTTTTATTGGTGTTCAATTTGCCAACATACAGAATAACACCCAGTGCTCATCCCGTCAACTGCCCCCCTCAGTGCCTGTCACCCATTCACCCCCACCCCCCGCCCTCCTCCCCTTCCATGACCCCTAGTTCGTTTCCCAGAGTTAGGAGTCTTTATGTTCCGTCTCCCTTTCTGATATTTCCTGCCCATTTCTTCTCCCTTCCCTTCTATTCCCTTTCACTATTATTTACTTTCTATGCTGTGTAGAGTCTTTACTGGCAGCCACCTAGAGGTAGAGACTCATCTGTGTTGATGCCTCTCATATCACCAGTACCGAGTATAGTACAGATGTAACAAATATTCATTGAAAGAATAAATACTTCTCTTTTTGCAGAGTATCCTATGGGATCAGTGTTCCTCTTTTCCCCTTTGGAAAAGCACTTACCTAAGCAGTGGCTCTTTGCTGGGCATGGTTTGCCCCTCCACTTGGCAGTGCCTGGAGATATTGATGGTTGTTGAGACTGGAGGGCAGGTGCTACTAATATCCAGTGAGTAGAGGCCAAGGATGCTGCTAAACAACCTACTATGCATAAGACACACCCTCAGCAAAGAATTATCAGGCCCCAAATGTCAATGGTTCTGCTCTTGAGAAACCTTGCTATAGAGTATGAAAATCAATTAGCAAATTTCCAAAACCATGTGTTATGGGCTGAGTTATACCCCCTGCTCTCGAATTCATGTCTTGAAGTCTTAAGCCCTAGGATCTCAGAATGTGTATTTGGAGACCGGGTCTAATTTAAAGAAGTAATTAAGGTAAAATGAAGTCATTAGATGGTACTCTCATAAGAAGACATCAGGATACAGACACATGTGGAGGGAAGACCATGGGAGGACACAGGGAGAGGAGGGCCATCCACATACCTGGGAGAGAGGCTTCAGGATGAAACCAAATCTGCTGGTACCATGATCTCAGACTTCTCTCCTCCAGAACTGTGAGAAAATAAACTTTTGTTGCTTAGGGACCCCCAGACTGTAGGACTTTGTTCTGGTTGTCCTACCTTATCACTATACCATGGACATTTCTGCTATTTCCTGTGGACCAGTGACTTTCCTCTTGGGGTTCATTAATACAATTTGGAGAGCATTTGAAAATCCAAGTGTTCCCCACACCAATGAGATCAGTTGAGTACAATGTAAGCCAAAGTTGAGAACCACTGTCAAAGACCATGATTTTGTTAATTAGATCTGTGCCTCACTAGGAATAGGTACATGGAGACAGGTGTGCTGGGTAAGCTGCCCTATTCCCCTTTGCAAATCATATTTGGGGTGAAAGGCAGGAAAAGCCAGAGTAGTAATAGCAATGAACTTGTACCCGTGTCCCTGGAAATTCTGACCTACTTTTGGGAATCTGCTTTGGAAAATGTGTTTAAACCCAGTGCCCTCCTCTCTGGTGCCTCGTCCCCCTGTGTCTTTTGGCACCTGCTGAGCACTTTCAGCTGAGCCCAGGCAAGAAGTCTGGACGGCCCACTGCATTCAGATAGAGGTGGCCAGCAGGAGAGCAGGGCCCTGGCCATATCTCTCTCTTCCAGGGCCCTTCTTCCTTTAGCCTGTGCCAGGCAGAGAGTGGATTTCCATGATTGATGTTGTCCTCAAGGCACTCTTCTTTCCAAAAATGTTGAGGAGAACTAATTAACCTGCAGTAATTAGAGAAATGCTCAGATTTCCTATTTTGTGTGAAGAAACTGCTAACGGCCACTCTGTGGAAATGTTCTGACTCATCCTGGTGGCTCTGGCCCTCTCCACGTTTCCCAACCCCTCCCATAAGCTCAAGACATTTCAGGTCACAAGTTGGTATAACCAACTGTCCCCTCCAAGAGGAGATCCCATGTTGTAGGCCCTTGGAGGCCATCTGTCCAGCAGGCATAGGCTTTTACAATGGGCTGAATCATGTGCCCACCACCATTCATATGTTAAAGTTCTAATGCCAGGACCCGAGACTGTGACAATATCTGGAGATAGTATCTCTTTACAGAGACAATTAAGGTAAAATGAGGTCATATGGATGAGTCCTCATCCAATCTGATTGGTGTTCTTATAAGAAGAAGAGATGGGGACACAGACACACACAAGAGGAAGACCATGCAAGGACCCGGGGAAGGGCTGGCCATCTGCACACCATGGAGAGAGGCTTCAGAAGCAACCAGCCCTGCCAACATTGTGTTCTTAGACTTCCAGCCTTCAGGACTGTGGGAGAACAGATTTCTTCTGTTTAAGCCCCTGTCTGTGGTGTCTTGTTATGGAGACAAGAGCCAAGCCCATTCTGATTGACTGGAGAGGTAACAGAAGTGGGCTCTTCTTTGGGTTGGAAAATGGAGTCCCAGCCCCCCTCACCAGATGTGGTATTATTCCTACCCTGATGCCCTGATGTGACTCTCCATAGAGAGAGTGGGGCCGCCGCCAAACAGAATGCTCACTGCTGAATCTCGCCTTTTGTTTTTAATTGGAGCCATATTGTTAGGAAAACAAAACCCTGGTGACAAATGCTCCAGCAAGATGTCTCCTCTGCTGAATTTCCACCTGTTCCCTTTCTGTCCTAGGACACTGATTTGAGGTTTTGGAGCAAACTTTTAGGGATTCGTAATTTCAGCAGTGCGTCTCAGACTTGCAGGTGTTGGAGAGGGTATGAGATGTGCTCCCAGTGGCTCCAGAGATCAACGAGCCTTTTGCAAATGATGCATCTTCAGTGAATCGGATCCTAGAACAGCAGGGAGTGCTGCCTGCATCCTGGCCATGGCTGCCTCAGATCGAATGTACACAGGGTTTCCGTCTGTGTTTGGATTTGCTCTGCTGGAGTTGGGGCCCAGCAAAGGTGACTCACCTTCACTGCAGGGCCTCCAAAGAACAAGGAAGAGAGAAGACAAAGGAGAGGTTGCACGCCCCACGGTGCCTCATGGGCTGAGAGTCGCTGCTGTTACTCAGGACAGGACCCCTGATGCCAAAACCTGCCTGGACCTGCCTGGAGCAGACAGGCCAGAGCCAACATTCCATGAAGAATTTCAAGTTAAACAGTCTTTAGAGATTTTTTTTTTCAGTAATAAATTTTGTATTGCTCTCTTTAAATGCATTGGTCCATAAAAATAATGAATCAGTGGTTAAAAACGAGTTTACTGTTAAAAACTTAAAAGACAGCGATGATGATGAATGAACTGGTGGTCCCTCATGCTCCGAACCAAAGACTCAAGCTGATTTATCAAACCGCGGACCACAAATACATGGCATATTTGGTTCTAGCAAAAAGCATCGTTAGTCACCTTAGTGATTTAATTTGAAATCTATTGGTTTATAGTTTTGTTCATATTTGAATTTATTTTGTTTCTATAGTTGCGTAGGAGCTATAAACATAAGCAGTTTGCACCTAGCTCTATATTTATGCTTATTTAAATAACTTGATTATAAAAATAATTTGAGTTAAACCACTCAAGCTGTCTAAGCAACAGTATTGTTCTGGCGTCTAGACTGAATCCCAAAAGAAATAAATGTGTGTAAATAAATAAAAAAGAGTGTATATACATGTATTTCTATGTGTGTATGTATTATATTTCTATGTATATTTATTTTATGTGATATATGGGCATATACATAAGCACATACTCAAAAATGAGTATATATATATCATATATACACATACAATGTGTACATACACTATACATGATGTTTATATTATATTATAATATCTACATATTATTTAATTTTGGTTAAGCGATCAGGAACACAGATTTAGGATAACACAGTCCTGGATTTTACTTCTCATCACATCGCTTATTAGTTTGTTTAGTTTGTTTGGCATCTCTGGACCTTAGTTTCCTCAAAAGTAGAATAAAAATAAGAATAATATATATAATACAGTAAGTATATAGTATAGTACACTATAAAATAGTATAGTATAATATAATATAACAAAATAATTAAGAATAATATAATACCTACCTTGCAGTGTTATCATGGAGATAGAATAAAATAATGCATAAAATCCGGGCACATAGGAAATACTCCATAGATATTAGTTGTATATCTGTCCTGGATGTGCAGGTGAGAATAGGGAAGTGCCTCTGAGAACCATTGGTGGCCTGGATGTCCCAGACGTCCCTGGGGCAGCTGCCCTGGAGCTGCCAATGAGCCATGAGCCACCATGGCAGTCAGGATAGGGTGAAGGAACACCGTTTCTCCAAAGTTCAGACTGACTCTGGCCATCTTGGACTTTGGGGTTTCTACTACCTAATGATGGCCACTGGCTGACCCCAAGGATGCTCTGAATTCTGGAAGCCCAGGGGAGGATGCCTGAAGATTGACAGGTGGCTGTGGAGGTGACGTGGTTGCTCCCCAGGATGGTTCAAGTCCATCACCAGTGTGGGTGGGGAGTGTCTGGGGAAGAATGCCCAGACCTTGTAGCTCTGATACCTTCACCTCCTTGGATGTCCCTCTTTGGGAGACAGAATGGGGTAGAGAGAAGTGCCCAGGGGCCCCACAGTCTAGCTTTCAAATCTTACCTATATCACTTCCTGGCTGGGGGCTTGAGAATAAGGCCTCTAAGCACTCTGATCTCAGCTTCTCAGCTCTGTGGTTAAAATGCTCCTTTGGGGACACCTGAGTGGCTCAGCTGTTGAGCATCTGCCTTTGGCTCAGGTTGTGATCCTGGGGTCCTGGGATCGAGTTCTGCATCAGGCTCCCTGCAGGAAGCCTTCTTCTCCCTCTGCTTTTGTCTTTGCCTCTCTCTGTGTCTCTCATGAAGAAATAAATACAGTAAAACAAAAACAAAAACAAAAACCCACCCCTTTGGAGGGCTGCCATTAGAGGCTTAAGAGTCCTCATGGAAGGTGTTCAGTGTCCTGCTAGTAAGCTTACACTTTGCTCCCTCCTCTCTTTTGGCTTCTTCTGTGTGTTGTAGGGTCCCAGACCTGCTCAGCTCCCTGTGGGTAAGTACTCTCATCCCATTCCCTTCCCTTGGGTCATCCAGATTCTTGGAGAAATCACTAGTCCAAGCAGGGCTCCTGGGAAAGTGAGACTCCATGCCCTCAAACCAGAGCCAGACAGAGGCTGGAATCCATATCCAATCCGCCCCAGCCCTGGAAGAGAGTGTGTGTGTACCTTTGGCAATGTAGTTAAACTGTGCCTTTGGACACTGATGGGAGAATAAACCTGCCACACGGCCTGGGCCCACAGGCCCTAGGACTCCTGCCCCACAAAGCCACTAAGAGTGGGTATTGATGGAGTGTGGCTGAAGGCCTGGCAGGGTGATGGAAGTCTCGGGCATCTGTTCCCATGTGGGACCTCGTCTCCACCAGTGTCACGTCCTGACTTAGTACGGCACCCACACCTGCCCTCCATCCCCACTCCTTTTCTTGTCCTGGGTGACCTCACTCACCACTGTCCCTTTTTCCCAGGGGAGGAGCAGGAGTGAGGCTGGTGGGTTATTGATCCCTTCTAAGAGATGCCTGTCCTTGACAGGCTATTCTTGGCACAGCTCCACCCTGCAAAACTTCCCCTGCCATGTTGCCCGCTTTGACACATCAGCTCCTGTGTGCCCGAGAACAGAACCCACTTTCCCTTTAGCTTGAGCAGAGAGGAGTTAGGAGGTCCACCTGTGTGGGGACAACGGGCACTGCATTCCAAGGCTAAGTGAAAAGACAGCAGGCAGAGCCGCACAGCACTCTCGCCCACCAACATTTTCCTGCTTTCTCGAACAAAAGCGTTTATCCCCAAATTTCCAAGTCCCTTGGCACCTGCACAGGCTAGCAAACCTGCACCTGTGAGCCCATCCGAGGCGGTCCTGGGTGAGGCCCCTGGGCTGCATCCTGGCAGCGTCCATGCCCATGCGGGTGTGACTTGGACGCCCTCCTGCCCCTGCGGGCTGTGACTCGGACACCCCTCTCCCAAGACAAATACCTTCACCCACGGTGCTCTCTCCACTAAGATGATTTGTGCCGCAATTTTCGTCTTCTGAGAAAATGCGAGGGGGAGAAAGAGGAGGTGAAAATGGGAATGTTCAGTAATTAATTTAGAATGGAGAAGCAGAGTTCCATCCAGGAGGTAATTGGATTTTAACCCCTTGGGAGTTTTTAAATGCAGATACTAATGTTTGAGCTATCTCTCCTTGCAGTGTCTCCCCCTCAGATCAGAGGAGAGTTGAAATCCAGGGAGAGAGCTTCCTATGTCGGGTGAGCTTACCAACATGCGTGGGCGGTGGGTGATGTGGGAGCAATTCATCCCATGGGTGGGTGCCCCCAAAGAATGGCCATTCTGGGTCACTCAGAGCTGCCCAGGAGGCCACTGTGGAGCTGGGCAATCTTTGCTCGATATTCCTGTTTGGCTCATAAAATAGTAGTATTTTATGCATTTTTCAGAAGTATAGGGGAAATGGGCATTGCTTTCCTCCCGCATGCCCTTGTCACTGTTGAGCTCCAGGAGGGCTGGGACTGGACGTCCAGACTCTGGTTCTTTCAGGTTGGTGCACTCCTGCATCTCCTGCCTCTAGGTGGCAAGCATGTTGTTCCAGCCTGGGTGGTGATTTTAGGGGCAGCTCAGACAGTGGGGTGGGGGTTGCCTCCTTGCCTGACTCCCTGTGCCACCTTGAGAGGACTGTGTGCTCACAGCCTCTCCTTCTGGACTGTGGGAGTCTCAGTACTGGTGCCCCCAGGCTTGTGTAGGGCAGAGCTGGTAGGGAGGCACGCAGTGGCTCCCAAGGCACTGTTTTTCCTCATTTTACACATGTCAAGATCAGCATGTGTGGTAAAATCTTCAAGGGGATTTGCACCACCTTGGTTCCAGAACCAAAGTGGCTGGGAGGGTCATTGCTGAACAGGGACTGGAATCAGTGGGTAGAGGGGTTTTCAGAGCTGCTGATGGGGTTCACTCCCCCTACTCTTTCTTCTCATTGATTGACAGCAGGACCTCGCCTCCCAGTGTCTCCTCCTCCAGCAGATCTTCCCAGAGTGTTTCCATCCAGAACTTGACCTCCTTTGGATCTCTATTACCTTACAGCTGGCGCAAGGCTATTTAAAATCCTGTGGTTCTCTTCCTGTGTTTGACTGGTAAGTCCCTTCCAGTAACTTGCATTTTCCATTTCCCTTTACTCTGGTCCTGTCCTGTCCTGTCCCTGCTCTGTGTTCAGGGAGCTCCCACCTGCAGACCATGTTTCACAGACTTTCTTGCTCCTAGGCTGCCAACTGTCCATGGGGAGGCACAGGTGGGTGATGGGGGGGCAGGAGGAAGAGAGAAGGTATCTCTGCCTCCCTCCTCATCTTTGCAGGATTTGTTTGCTCTTCATCTCCCCATGTGGGATGTATTTCCTCCTTACACAGGAGGAGAGAGGTTGTGTAATTTTAGGGATTTTCTGTTTATGACCCTTTGGGAGACAGGAGAGCTGATGATGAGCCAATAATTTAGGCCTATCTGCCATGGTGTTATGGTATTGGCAGTGACCATAACTCAAGACACCCCCAGGTGTGCTCCAGGAAAGCACCAGACACCTATAGGTTTCCCACATAGTCCCTGACTGCCAGCCCCTGGACTTTGATCCCCTGCTGACCTCTCCCTGTGATGGATGTGGGTGGGCTAGAGATCCTCAGTCAGGCCCTGCAGCTTTGGAAGCTGACACGGACCACACCCGGTCATTTCTCTGCTGATTTTAACTTGCTGATACGGTGGCCTAGGAAACCGCATCATCGTAGGGCAGGATTACCGTGGTACCCAGATGACACATGATTATAACAAGATGTGTGACCGAGAACTACGGTGGAAACAGTCTGAGTGAGCATCTGTCAGGAGGCCCAGAATAGACTCCGTGGAGACAGAAATCCAGCTACATTAAGTCGATTGCCTCCGGGTCTCATGCACATTCGCTCCCTGCACACACAGAGCCTTTTTGTGTCGCTGTGGTACAGGGAGAGAGAGGAAAATATTTGTTTCGCAGGCAAGGCCCAGTTTCATCGTTAACTTCTGGTCTGGCCTTCAAGGGGGTCTTGTAGATTAGGAGTGCCATCCCACAGCCCCTTAGGAGCCCAAATGGACCCGGGTCTACAGTGGACACTTGTGCCTCTCCCTCCCTCCCCATTGAGGGGCAATAGTAGGTCACCTGTTTCCTGGCTGGCCAGGCTGTTGGTGGTGATGGGCTGGTCACCCTCCACCCCTCAGGCTCAGCCCCACACCCATACGGAGAAATGTCCCATCTCCAGGGGTTCCTTTACTTTAGAGCTGATTTTTAAAAATTGAAGAGAGTTTAGAAAATACATATAAAAACAAACAAGCAAAAAATCAAAATCACCCATAATCCCCAAACCCAGAAATAACCAAGTGAACATCGTTTCCTTTACCGATTTTTAATATACTTATATTTATAAAATCCACTTACACAAAATTGGAGGATTCTGTATATTTGGTTGAATATTTAACTTAAAAAAAAAATCCTGAGCAGGAAATTCAAGGCTTGTTGGCTTAAGACACATGTTTGTAATTATGGGGCAGAAATGTCCTTCCGTTTTTAGTTTACTAAGAGTTTTATCAGGAATGAATGTTGGGTTTTTATTGATTTTTTTTTTTCAGTAGCTATGAAAGTGAACAGATGCTTTTTAGAAATGATTTGACCCATTGATGGAGTGTTTGTTATTTGCTGCTTTGCCGTTGCTTAAAGCTGTTTTGAAGCTTCTCTTAGGGAAGGGCCAAATGAAGCTGTTGCAATTTGCTCAGTAAATATTTGTTGAGTGAATGGATATTGACTGGATGAGGATTTTGGAATAATTTAAAGGAAGTGACCTTTGTCCTTTGATCTTTCCAAAAGTTTAGGGGCAAAGATCACTGAATGAGTGTGTAAACCGAGTAATACAAGTGAGTCTACAAATAAGAAACGAAGACCCCATTCCTCCACCTTTGGGCTGAATTCACCTCATTGGAGAATTAGTCTGGGTTGTCCTGGGAAGTCTGACCCAAAGTGCACTCCCACCACGGCCGAGGGACATGAATTTTGGCTCTGTTGCAATCCCTAAGGCAGGCAGATGAGGGTTCCATGGCTGGGCTTCAAGCCTAGAGCTTTTTTTGGGTACCTGCTTGCCAAGCTCCAGGGAGATCCTAGACAGGAAAAGAGGTGGCAGCAGATACCAGAATAGGAGGGGCTCCCTACAATGGAGTGGGGGATCACACAGAAGGTGGCCTCTCAAATGCCATGGCCAGGTTTTTGGGAGCCACATGCCACTTGGAGGATGAAGCCATCTGGGTTGTTCCTCTTCTTCTCATGAGAACCAGGAACATAGGGAGCACTTAGGAGTTTGTGGGTGTCAAGAGCTCCCAATGGTGAGGCGCCTTCTCCATGGTCCCTCACATGGCCCCACTAATGTCATCTGTGACAATCGTCCCTGGGCATCTGGTCACCTCCCCACCTCTCAGGCAGGACCCCCGTTGAGAAGGATCAAGTTGCTCATGTTTGTATCCCCGGGGGCAGCATGGGATCAGGAAAGAATGGACAGTCAAGAAACATTGATGGAGGAAGAAATTAATGAAGGAACGAGTGGACTATAGAGATGGTCCCTAGTGCCACAACGCCGAGAGCTTGTGTGCGTTGTTTACAGCTTCAGTTGTAGTCCCTGGAAAGTTCTCGGCCAACGTCTGCAGGGAGAATGAGTGTGTGGGGACATGGAGACCAGCTGGCACTGGAAGGAGGTGCCAGCCCTCAGGCAACATGGACAGGGAACAGGGCAGGTTGTGGGGGATGGCTGGCCACCATCTGGGAAGATGTGAAACATGCACTTTCTCTGGTTGACAGAGTAGCAGTCGAGACCTGGAGTCATGGGTCTCCATACTGGTGCTGGCAATAAACTCCCATGTGCTGGCACGTAACCCCCCTGTGCCTCTCCCCACCAGAGAAATGTAGAGAAGAACAGACTCTGCATGCCAGGGGCTTTCCGAGGATTAAACAAGAAGCCCAGTGCCTGGGATGGTCCCAGCTCCATAATATTCATCGTTAACATGCATGTAGATTTTTTTTTTTTCAGGAAAAAGTTCTTCATGATACTTTCAGGCTGCTTCAGTTGTGTTCCTGGGACCAACGATTCAGAGCAGGGGTGCAGCTGGGGTCTGAGTGAGAAGCCCCTCTGGGAAAGGCTTGGCTCAGCAGGGCAGGTCATAGGCAAAGCCTATGCAGTCACCAAGCTGACAGATTCTCCCTAACTGACTTGTTTTCATGGGATGACTGGGTAAGCCTCCATGGTCCTCATACCTCCTCTTGCTTGTGTGAGCTTGGTCTGTGTGCAGTGCAGTCTCTCCACCTGCCCAGTGCTGCTGGGATATGACCCATGGGGCTCTGGACTGCAGGCTCTGAAGTGGGTAGCTTCTGTGCACAGCTGGTCTAAATGTATACCCAGGTGCCCCCATGTGAGTGGGAGCTTGGGAAATGATGCTTGAATTTCCCTGCAAGGCCCTGCTTATCCACCTAGGGTGGGGGTCTTAGTGGGGCAGGACTCAGAGCCTGATTTAGGGTAACAGCGAGTGCTCTACTTCTATTGGACAAAGCCAGACATATGTGAAATGGGTAGAAATATGTCCAGTGGAGAAAACAGTGCAGAGTGTTTTTTTCTTGTCAGCACATCAGGTTTCTGATCTTGGGATCATTCACCCTCCTGTTCAGCCTCTGTTCTGCTACCTGCAGTGTGTATAGGGGGTGGGCACTGCAGCTGACCCCCAGTGAGTTGTGCCTTTATAAAAATCCTCTCCCCTTGAGTGTGGGGCACTTGGGACTTGCCAGTAAAATATGGCAAAGGTGGTGGGATTTTGCAGATTCATTATGGTCCATAATCAGTAGCTTCAGTCACTGAATGGGAAGATTATGGAGTAATCATGTGGATGCTCTACCAAGAGGACTGGGGCCACTCTGAGGATAGAGCCTCTTTCTGGCCTGAAGAAGCAAGATGCCACATTGATAGAGGGTCCATGGGAGAGCCACAGGGGCAGGGGGCCACAGGGGTCTCTAGGACCAAGAAACAGCTGATGAGAAGCCAGGTCCTCGATCAGCCAGGTCCTAGCCACATGGAAAGGAGGAGTTCTGCCCACAACTTGAATGATCTTGGAAGCAGATGGTTCTTCAGAGAAGACACAACTCGTGCGGTGCCTCTCTACACCCTGAAGATGAGATCAGGGATCAGTATGTCTCTTTCTTTTTGTTCACGTCTACTGGAGTCTTTCTCTTCCACTCTTATTCATTTGTTCCACAAGAATGTGAGGGCACCTCTGCATAGCAGCTGCTGGGGTGGCCCAGTCCTCCCCATGTTCCTGCAATTTTGGCAAAGCTGCGGTGAAGTTCCAGTTGGATGATTATTCCAGAGAGGTGAGCTATGTATGATCCCTGGGAATTCATACACTTTCACTCACCTGCTCCCAAGCCTTTCGGTTTCCAATTGTCCCAAGCTGTTTCTCAACACCACACACAGGACACCCTCTCTACATTGGCTTCATTACTGTCAAGTGAGCCTCCTGAACACAAGCACTGCACATGCACACCTCTTCCCTTTGTTCTCCACTCTTCTAAGTGTTGAAGCCTATTTATGATCTCACTACCAATAGTGTATAAATTAAGGGATGGGTAGACAGACAAATGAATGGATGTGCATTTATGATCGGCCAGGCTGGCTTCGAGACCTCCTAATGCAAGGATATAATTTTTTAGCCTAATAAATGAAAAGCAACTTCCCCTCTGGAGCAAATGCTGTCTCAGCAGTCGGGTTTAGCACGCGATGCATTCATCTCTCTGGGGGACAGTGCCAAGGATAATATTTTGGCAGGTTATCTCCACATACTTACTCAGTACAACACTGTCAGTCAGAGGGCAGTTTATGAAGCAGGGATTTATAAAGTGCACTTGGATTCCGAGCCGGGGCCAGTCTGTCCCACGGAGCAGA